>NC_053390.1:106767156-107416864 GCF_905171765.1 Bufo bufo
AAACTGAACTGCCCAAAAAAGTAACGATCATGGTCTACACATAAGGCAATTTCTGAGGTGGGACATCATGTCCAATGCCCTAACCTAATGCAACCATGATCCCCAAGATCAAGGAATGAATTTTAACAGTTAATACAGTATACATTAGACTTGTTTGGATATTTCAATCAAAGAACTTTACACTGGTGTAAGTGTGAATAGTGCCGGACTGCATATGATTATCCAAGTGGTCAGTCCAAGTGAACAGATTTTTTCTGCTCCAAGACTCTAAAATACTTTTGTAAAATCTACTTGATTCTTTAATTGAATATCTTTATACTCATCATTGGGTTGATGTAGTCACCTCATCGCACTAGGAATTGATCAAGTCAAGTGTTTATGATTAAGGTTATCTATTACTTTTAAACTGTATTATAGGAGATTTCCCAGAATAGACATTTAGGGGGTCATTTATTAAACAGAAATCCGATTATATTAGTCCTTTGGGCCGCAATCTGCAACTTTTCCCCCTTCAAGACAGGTCTAAAAAAGTGGGCGTGGCATGAGCCTAGGTCGGGAGGCCCATCTCATTTATCATTTGCTACGCCTGGTTGAGGCATAGAAAATGGTCTGAATGTACTTTTTGAAGTTTCAAAGAGCAGGAGTCAACCATATCTACTGCCTTTCCACTCAGGGTCTCCATCAGCCCCATAGACTTTGAATGGAGTGGTGCCCAAAGTAATATAAAAATGTTCCTTACTACAAAAAAAAAATGAAAGCAACATACTGGGTTTCTAAAAACTAAGATAGCATATCATCACAACTAGAAAACCTACAATTTCTGGGAAAATTGTGTGAAGCGTTCTTGCCTCCACCAGTAGTCTACAACTGGAGTGGGCGGAGTAACTGGGTGGAGTGGCTTGAGTAACTGTTGTGTGGTTGGAGTGGCTGGAGTAACTGTGGAAAGGTTGGACTGGGCAGAGTAACTTTATAGAGTGGGCAGAGTAACTGTGTGGAGTGTTTGGAGTGAGCAAAGATAGTAAACATTACACTAACCAATTGATTGATCAAATTTAAAAAGTGCTTGATAGAGTGAGAAATGCATTTCAACTTTTATTTATTTTTATAGCAAATTTAATTGCAATGTTATTTTCCAAAGTGCTTCTCGGTTACATTAACCCCTTAAGGACTCAGCCCTATTTCACCTTAAGGACTTGGCCATTTTTTGCAAATCTGACCAGTGTCACTTTTAGTGCTGATAACTTTAAAACGCTTTGACTTACCCAGGCCGTTCTGAGAATGTTTTTTCGTCACATATTGTACTTCATGACACTGCTAAAATTTGGTCAAAAAAGTTAATTTTTTTACACAAAAAAATACCAAATTTACCCAAAATTTGGAAAAATTAGCAAATTTCAAAGTTTTAGTTTCTCTACTTCTGTAATACATAGTAATACCCCCAAAAATTGTGATGATTTTACATTCCCCATATGTCTACTTCATGTTTGTATTATTTTGGGAATGCCATTTTATTTTTTGGGGATGTTACATAGCTTAGAAGTTTAGAAGCAAATTTTGAAATTTTTCAGAAATTTTCCAAATCCCACTTTTTATGGACTAGTCCAGGTCTGAAGTCACTTTGTGAGGCTTACGTAATAGAAACCACCCAAAAATGACCCCATTTTAGAAACTACACCCCTCAAGGTATTTAAAACTAATTTTACAAACTTTGTTAACCCTTTAGGTCCTCCACAAGACTTCATGGCAAATGGACATAAAATTTAAGAATTTCGATTTTTTGGAAAATTTTCCAATATAATCAATTTTTTCCAGGAACAAAGCAAGGGTTAACTGCCAAACAAAACTCAATATGGGTTGCCCTGATTCTGTAGTTTGAATAAACACCCCATATGTGGTCTTAAACTATTGTTTGGCCAAACGGGAGGACATAGGAGGTGAACGCCATATGGTTTTTGCAAGGCAGATTTTGCAGGACTGGTTTTGTTTATACCATGTCCAATTTCAACCCCCCCCCCCCCCCGTTGCACCCCTAGAGTAGAAATTTTAAAAAAGTGACTCCATCTAAGAAAGTACACCCCTCAAGGTATTCAAAACTGGGTTTACAAACTTTGTTAACCCTTTAGGTGTTCCACAAGAGTTAATGGCAGATGGAGAAACAATTTTGGAATTTCTATTTTTTGGAAAATTTTCCATTTTAACCCTTACTTTATTACTGGAAAAAATGGGTTAACAGCCAAACAAAAGTCAATATGGGTTGCCCTGATTCTGTAGTTTGCAGAAACACCCCATATGTGGTCGTAAACTACTATTTGGCTAAACGGCAGGTCATAGAAGAAGGGGAACGCCATATGGTTTTTGGAAGGCAGATTTTGCTGGACTGGTTTATTTACACCATGTACCCTTTCAAGCCCCCTGATGCACCCCTAGAGTAGAAACTCCATAAAAGTGACCCCATCTAGGAAACTATGCGATAAGGTGGTTGTTGTTTTGGGACTATTTTAGGGTAAATATGATTTTTGGTTGCTCTATATTACACTTTTTTGAGGCAAGGTAACAAAAAATTTTAATTCTAAAATTGTTTCTACATTCGCTATTTAGTTTTGTGGAACACCTAAAGGGTTAACAAAGTTTGTAAAGTAACTTTTGAATACCTTTTTGGAGTTTCTAGTCTAGGCTACATCAGGGGGGCTTCTAATGGGACATAAACCAGTCCATCAAAATCTGCCTTCCAGAAACTATATGGCGTTCCCTTTGTTGTATGCCCTGCCGTGTGGCTATATATCCATTTACGACCACATATGGGGTGTTTCTGCAAACTACAGAATCAGGGCAATAAATATTTAGTTTTGTTTGGATGTTAACCCTTGCTTAATTACCGGAAAAAAAGGATTCAAATGGAAATTTTGCCAAAAAATGGGTGTTTTGGCACAGTTTTTATTTTATATTTTTAACGCTGTTCATCCGAGGGCTTTGGTCAAACATTTTTTTTTATAGGGCAGATTCTTACGGACGCGGCTATACCTAATATGTCTACATTTTAAAATTTATTTAGATTTTACACTATATTATCATTTTAGGAACCCCAAAAAATTATTTTAGTATCTCCATAGCCTGGGAGCTACAAATTGGAGGAATGTCCCTGTGCTGCCAGCGCTTCGGGATAGTACAAAAGCGTTGTACAAGGCAACCTGTACCAAGTAGACCGCAACTTTTTTGTACCATGCGCATGGCATTATATGGCTTGAGGACTTGATCAGAGAGATCAACTCCTCCCATATACCGATTGTAGTCGACGATACAAACGGGCTTGAGGACCGTTGCCACGGTACCTCGCACAGGGACAGGGGTGATGCTGTTACCGTGGATTGTGGACAGTACAAGGACATCCCTCTTGTCCTTATACCTGACCAGCAACAGGTTTCCACTGGTAAGGGCACGGGTCTCACCCCTGGGGATAGGTACCTGGAGGGGGTAGGTAGGGAGGCCGCGTTGATTTTTCCGCATGGTCCCACAAGCGGACGTGGATCTGGCGGCAAGTGACCTGAACAAGGGAATGCTAGTATAAAAGTTATCCACGTACAAGTGGTAACCCTTATCTAGCATTGGGTACATAAGGTCCCACACGAGTTTCCCGCTAACACCCAGAGTGGGGAGACATTCTGGGGGTTCAATACGGGAATCTCGCCCCTCGTACACATGAAATTTGTAAATGTACCCTGAGGTACTCTCACAATCTTTGTACATTTTCACGCCATACCTCGCCCGCTTAGTGGGAATGTATTGGCGGAAACTGAATCTCCCCTTGAACGCAACGAGAGACTCATCAACCGCAACCTCCCTTCCAGGTACGTAGGCCTGCGCAAATTTGGCCCCGAAGTGATTGATGACCGGCCATATCTTATACAGACGGTCATGGGCAGGATCACATCGGGGGGGACATGCTGCATTATCTGAATAATGCAGACATTTCCGGATGGCCTCAAACCGGGGGCATGTCATGGCCATACTGTAGAGTGGGGTCTGGTAGAGGATGTCCCCACTCCAGTATTGCCTGACACTGGGTTTTTGCACTAGACCCATGTGCAGCACTAGACCCATATGCAAGTGGCAGGAGGGGGTCTAGGGTCTCACAGCTAGAAAACAATAAATCAGATAAAGTGTTTTTTGTTTTTTTTCCTAACTAACTTTTCCCTTCTATCCCTGCCTAACGGTGCCTTTCCCTCACTGACCCTAACCTACCTGGAGGGTGATGGGTGCAGGAGGGTGATGGGTGCCGATGGGGGGAATCACAGGAGCTGGTGAGGACGGTGCTGGACGGTGCAGGTGCAGAAACAGGAAGAGGAGGGGAGAGAGAAGCGCCGGGAGTTTGAATCTCCCGCCTCTCTCCCCGCACCAATCAGCACTATGGACAGCAGCCATCAGCACCACGGCAAGCACCGCCTCTCCCAAATGCTCGGACTGTGATTGGTGGTGTGTAATCCAGAGACCTGAATGGACCGGAAACGCAGCAAACCGCAGGTCTGAATTGACCTGCGGTTTGCTGCGATCGCTTCCCCCCCGGCGTTGTGACAGGATGCCCGCTGAATGATTTCAGCGGACATTCTGTTGTGATTAACCCCCGCCGCGCTGCAATCGCGTTTTAAAGTTAGGACGTACCGGTCCTGAGTCCTTAAGGACTCGGTAAACGTGGGGTACCGGTACGTCCTAAGTCCCTAAGGGGTTAAAACATACATTTATAAAAACATTAGCAGCCGATTTGTGTAGGTGGGCTTGAAAATGAGGGATCAGTGGCAGTTTAAAAATCATGTTCTGATTTTTCAGCTCACACTCTAGCTTTTGTCACTCTGCTAGCTGCTCACACACCTGGGTTCCTTTGCCAACTCACTCTACAGCAAGGGCAGAGAAGAGCGGTTAAAAACAAGAGTGCTCCCAATTGCTCACTTCACTGGCGGTTGCCATCTTCAAACGGTTGTAGTTAAAAAATTATAAATCCTACAGTGAGGAGCTCTATATTGTGAGAATCACAAGACCCAGACCTACATTTTGATGCATGTATGCAGTATGTCTCTGAAATATTAAAAATGAAGGCACAGTCGCAGTTTAGAAATTGCCCTTCAAATTTGAGGTGGCTAGAGTGGAGTTTCAATGAATGTCAATGTGCGGCGTGAGTTGCACGCAAATGGTCATATTGTGAAAACTATCAGGACTATGGCTTAGCCGTGGACTATTTTAGTGGCAGCAGGGATAGCTGAACGTTTTGATATAAGATTTGTGTAGGTGGTCTTGAAAATAAGGGAGTGGTGGCAGCTTAGAAATCATGTCCTGATTTTTCAGCTCCCACTCTAGTTTTGAACATTCGGCTATTCATCCCTATGGGACCAATTTCGCCACAAAAACGCCGATATTTCATGAACCATTCGGCGAAACGTTCCACAAAGTAATAGCACACCAATCGGGAACAATCCGATTTCGGTATATTACTGTCTATGTATTGTAAAAACTGTGGGAGAAGTTGTAAATTTGGCTATAATAATAAGAATATATATGTGAGATAACAGTAAGTGGTCTTGCCATGCAAGAACACTTAATAATAAACTTTTCAATAAACTCACCTTCAATATACTTATCTCTATACTACCTCACCACTATGTGACAGTGTGACTTTGGCAGTTAAAGCGGTTGTCTCACTTCAGCAAATGACATTTAGCATGTAGAGAAAGTTAATACAAGGCACTTACTAATGTACAGGGTGGGCCATTTATATGGATACACCTTAATAAAATGGGAATGGTTGGTGATATTAACTTCCTGTTTGTGGCACATTAGTATATGTGAGGGGGGGAAACTTTTCAAGATGGGTAGTGACCATGGCGGCCATTTTGAAGTCGGCCATTTTGAATCCAACTTTTGTTTTTTCAATAGGAAGAGGGTCATGTGACACATCAAACTTATTGGGAATTTCACAAGAAAAACAATGGTGTGCTTGGTTTTAACGTAACTTTATTCTTTCATGAGTTATTTACAAGTTTCTGACCACTTATAAAATGTGTTCAATGTGCTGCCCATTGTGTTGGATTGTCAATGCAACCCTCTTCTCCCACTCTTCACACACTGATAGCAACACCACAGGAGAAATGCTAGCACAGGCTTCCAGTATCCGTAGTTTCAGGTGCTGCACATCTCGTATCTTCACAGCATAGACAATTGCCTTCAGATGACCCCAAAGATAAAAGTCTAAGGGGGTCAGATCGGGAGACCTTGGGGGCCATTCAACTGGCCCACGATAACCAATCCACTTTCCAGGAAACTGTTCTTCTAGGAATGCTCGGACCTGACACCCATAATGTGGTGGTGCACCATCTTGCTGGAAAAACTCAGGGAACGTGCCAGCTTCAGTGCATAAAGAGGGAAACACATCATCATGTAGCAATTTCGCATATCCAATGACCCCCTTAGACTTTTATCTTTGGGGTCATCTGAAGGCATTTGTCTATGCTGTGAAGATACGAGATGTGCAGCACCTGAAACTACGGATACTGGAAGCCTGTGCTAGCATTTCTCCTGCGGTGTTGCTATCAGTGGGAGAAGAGGGTTGCATTGACAATCCAACACAATGGGCAGCACATTGAACACATTTTATAAGTGGTCAGAAACTTGTAAATAACTCATGAAAGAAAAAAGTTACGTTAAAACCAAGCACACCATTGTTTTTCTTGTGAAATTCCCAATAAGTTTGATGTGTCACATGACCCTCTTCCTATTGAAAAAACAAAAGTTGGATTAAGAATGGCCAACTTCAAAATGGCCGCCATGGTCACCACTAATCTTGAAAAGTTTCCCCCCTCACATATACTAATGTGCCACAAACAGGAAGTTAATATCACCAACCATTCCCATTTTATTAAGGTGTATCCATATAAATGGCCCACCCTGTATTGTGATTGTGCATATTGCCTCCTTTGCTGGCTGGATTCATTTTTCCATAACATTATACACTGCTCGTTTCCATGGTTACGACTACCCTGCAATCCATCAGTGGTGGCTGTGCTTGCACACTATAGGAAAAAGCGCTGGCCGGGACCGTGGGAGCTCACGTAGGCTGGTGCTTTTTCCTACAGTGTGCAATCATGGCCACTAGGGATGAGCAAAGCGACTTCGAATGAAACATCCGAAGTCTATTCACATCAAACTTCGCTCTAATACTGTACGGAGCAGGAGCTTTATACAGTATTAGAATGTATTGGCTCCGATGAGCCGAAGTTATTGTTTCGCGTAATAACTTCATAAATTAATTTGTACTGTAAAAAACCTTTTTCCAAACTCGGGTTTGGTTCCAAGGTATTCAGCCAGCAAAGAAAGCAATATGGACAATCACAATACATTAGTAAGTGCCTTGTATTAACGTTATCTACAAAATAAATGCTATTTGCTGAAGTGAGACAACCCCTTTAAAGGGCTTCTGTCACCCCACTAAACAGTTTTTTGTTTTTTTGGTTACTTATAATGCCTATAATGCGATTTATGCATACATACTGTAATTAATAATTTTCGTTCAGCAGATTCTGTTAAAAACGTACTTTTAAAATATGCAAATTACCTTGCTACCAGCAAGTAGGGCGGCTACTTGCTGGTAGCAGCCGCATCCTCCTATCCTAAAGACGCCCCCTCCGCATGCTGATTGACAGGGCCAGCGGACGGGATCTTTCTCTGCTGGCCCTGTTTGCATTCAAAATCTGGCGCCTGCGCCGTACCTGTCTTCAGTCGGCGCAGGCGCAGTGAGAGGCGGACGCTCGCTCGGTCGCTCCTTCCTCAATGCGCCCGCGCCGGGTGTAGATGTAACAAAGCAAGGGTTAACAGCCAAACAAAACTCAATATTTATGGCCCTGATTCTGTAGTTTACAGAAACACCCCATATGTGGTCGTAAACAGCTGTACGGGCACACGGTAGGGTGCAGAAGGAAAGGAATGCTATACGGTTTTTGGAAGGCAGATTTTGCTGGACAGTTTTTTTTGACACCATGTCCCATTTGAAGCCCCCCTGATGCACCCCTAGAGTAGAAACTCCCAAAAAAATTGCCCCATTTTAGAAACTATGGGATAGGGTGGCAGTATTGTTGGTACTAGTTTAAGTTACATATGATTTTTGGTTGCTCTATATTACACTTTTTGTGAGGCAAGATAACAAGAAATAGCTGTTTTGGCAAAGTTTTTATTTTTTGTTATTTACAACATTCATCTGACAGGTTAGATCATGTGATATTTTTATAGACCAGGTTGTCACGGATGCGGCGATACCTAATATGTATACTTTTTTTTTTATTTATGTAAGTTTTACACAATGATTTCATTTTTGATGCAAAAAAAAATCATGTTTTAGTGTTTCCATAGTCTGAGAGACATAATTTTTTCAGTTTTTGGGCGATTACCTTGGGTAGGGTATGATTTTTGCGGGATGAGATGATGGTTTTATTGTCACTATTTTGGGGTGCAGTGACTTTTTGATCGCTTGCTATTACACTTTTTGTGATGTAAGGTGACAAAAAATGGTTTATATAGCACCGTTTTTATTTTACATTTTTTACGGTGTTCATCTGAGGGGTTAGGTCATGTGATATTTTTATAGAGCCGGTCGATATGGAATGGACGCGGCGATACCTAATATGTATACTTTTCTTTTATTTATGTAAGTTTTACACAATAATTTCATTTTTGAAGCAAAAAAAATCATGTTTTAGTGTTTCCATAGTCTGAGAGCCATAATTTTTTCAGTTTTTGGACGATTACCTTGGGTAGGGTATGATTTTTGCGGGATGAAATGACGGTTTTATTGGCACTATTTTGGGGTGCGTGTGACTTTTTGATCGCTTGCTAATACACTTTTTGTGATGTAAGGTGACAAAATATGGTTTATTTAGCACAGTTTTTATTTAAAAATTTTTACGGTGTTCATCTGAGCGGTTAGGTCATGTGATATTTTTATAGAGCCGATCGATACGGACGCGGCGATACCTAATATGTATACTTTTCTTTTATTTATGTAACTTTTACACAATGATTTCATTTTTGAAGCAAAAAAAATCATGTTTTAGTGTTTCCATAGTCTGAGAGCCATAATTTTTTCAGTTTTTGGGCATAAACCTTGGGTAGGGTATGATTTTTGCGGGATGAGGTGACGGTTTTATTGGCACTATTTTTTACCAATTTTTTTAAACTTTATTTGGGGAAAATGACGTTTTTGTTTATTTTTACTTGAAACTTTAAATTTTTTGGGGGGAAAACTTTATTTTTTCAACTTTTTTTTTCACTTTATTTTTTTTCCCACTTTGGGACTTGACTTGGGGGTCTAATCTCTTTACAATGCATCCCAATACTTCTGTATTGGAATGCATTGGCTGTATGAGTAATACTGTGTGTATTACTCATACAGCTTCCGGCCTGTGAGATCCAGGGGGCTGGATCTCACAGGCTCTTCACCGGAAGGCAGCGCGATGCCTTCCTTAGGCATCGCGCTGCCTTCCATGCCATAGGGTCCCCCCCACAGCCCCATGGGGACCCGATGGCACCGCCGTCTACCGCCGCCGCACCAGGTAAAAGCCGCAAACCGCAGGTCTGAATTGACCTGCGGTTTGCGGCGATCGCTGACACAGATGGGGGTCACGGGACCCCGCGCATTTAGCCATGGTGCCTGCTCAATGATTTGAGCAGGCACCGTGTTCCGATCACCGCCCGCCGGGCGGCGTTGATCGGAACTATAGATGACGTACCGGTACGTCATGGGTCCTTAAGGACTCGGGAACCATGATGTATCGGTACGTCATGGGTCCCTAAGGGGTTAAACATAGACCACTTGAAAAGTGTCAAGGTTCACCAAATGTTGCAAAATTTGACCAAATGTTGCAAAAACGCCACAATCGACACAACTAGCAACATTTTTAAACCAAAAAATGACATATCTGATTTAGTAAATAGAAGCATAGAAACATAAACATAGAAACATAGAATGTGTCTGCCCAATATACTGAATACTATGGATAGCCCCTGGCCCTATCTTATATAAAGGATGGCCTTATGCCTATCCCATGCATGCTTAAACTCCTTCACTGTATTTGCAGCTACCACTTCTGCAGGAAGGCTATTCCATGCATCCACTACTCTCTCAGTAAAGTCATACTTCCTGATATTACTTTTAAACCTTTGCCCCTCTAATTTAAAACTATGTCCTCTTGTAGCAGTTTTTCTTCTTTTAAATATTCTCTCCTCTTTTACCTTGTTGATTCCCTTTATGTATTTAAAAGTTTCTATCATATCCCCTCTGTCTCGTCTTTCTTCCAAGCTATACATGTTAAGGTCCTTTAATCTTTCCTGGTAAGTTTTATCCTGCAATCCATGTACTAGTTTAGTAGCTCTTCTCTGAACTCTTTCCAAAGTATCAATATCCTTCTGGAGATATGGTCTCCAGTACTGCGCACAATACTCCAAATGAGGTCTCACTAGTGCTCTGTAGAACGGCATGAGCACCTCCCTCTTTCTACTGGTAATGCCTCTCCCTATGCACCCAAGCATTCTGCTAGCATTTCCTGCTGCTCTATGACATTGTCTGCCTACCTTTAAGTCTTCTGAAATAATGACCCCTAAATCCCTTTCCTCAGATACTGTCCCCCTAAATTCGAATTTAACATTTGTAAAAAAAAAAAAAAGGACAATATAACAAGTTCATAATCCCTAAATTGTGCTGCTTTAACACATGATGACTCCAGATGCCACTTACAAAGAATTTAAAATACTAAAAATGTTGCAGAGCAAAAATGGCTTTACATGCAGTATGAGGAGAACAGCTTCTTTAGCAATTACATGGTGACTTTTCTCCGTTGGATGGACAGAGATTTCTTACTGACACAAAAAATCTTTGGTGATAAGACTGACATTTACAAATGTGGATATGGATAAAACCGGGAGACATTCTTTGTTTTAACGACTTCTCTGACATTTACACAAAAAGTATAATTTATTCAGTCCCCAAAAATGACCATCATTAGTATAGGAAGTATGCAAATCTGTGTTGGGGAGTGTCAATGGAATAAAAAATATAGCTTCTCAGTAGGGTCTGCATTATAAAACTCTACAGTAGAGTAAAGATCTACTGTAGTAATACAGAATTTACTATAATATAATCAGGAATCCATGCACACACACACTTTCTTTTTCTTGCCTTTATCTATATATTATGACACAGCGAGGGGTTTTGTCTGGGAAGGCAGGTATTTTCCTCCCAACATGTGTGGCTGGGCTGGTTTCCAGCCAGGTGAGGTCAAATACTGGACCGAAGTTTAACCCCTTAGGGACACAGCCTTATTTCACCTTAAGGACCAGGCCATTTTTTGCATATTCTGACCAGTGTCACTTTAAGTGCTGATAACTTTAAAACGCTTTGACTTATCCAGGCCATTCTGAGACAGTTTTTTCGACACATATTGTACTTTATGACACTGGTAAAATAAAGTAAAAAAAAATATTTTTTTTGCACAAAAAATTACCTAATTTACCAAAAATTTTGAAGAATTTGCAAATTTCAAAGTTTCAATTTCTCTACTTCTGTAATACATAGTAATACCCCCAAAAATTGTGATGACTTTACATTCCCCATATGTCTACTTCATGTTTGAATTATTTTGGGAATGATATTTTATTTTTTGGGGATGTTACAAGGCTTAGAAGCAAATCTTGAAATTTTTCAGGTCTGAAGTCACTTTGCGAGGCTTACATAATAGAAACCACCCAAAAATTACCCCATCTAAGAAACTACACCCCTCAAGATATTCAAAACTGATTTTACTTACGTTGTTAACCCTTTAGGTGTTGCACAAGAGTTATTGGCAAATGGGGATGAAATTTGAGAATTTCATTTTTTTGTCTAATTTTTCATTTTAACCAATTTTTTCCACTAATAAAGCAAGGGTTAACAGTCAAACAAGACTTTATTGCCCTGACTCTGCCGTTTACAGAAACACCCAATATGTGGCTGTAAACTACTGTACGGCCACACAGCGGGGCGTAGAGTGAAAGGTGCACCGTTTGGTTTTTGGAGGGCTAATTTTTTGGACCGGTTTATTTACACCGTGTCCTGTTTCAACCCCCCTGATGCACCCCTGGAGTAGAAACTCCCGAAAAGTGACCCCATCTAAGAAACTACACCCCTCAAGGTATTCAAAACTGATTTTACATACGTCGTTAACCCTTTAGGTGTTGCGCAAATGGGGATGTAATTTGAGAATTTAATTTTTTTGCCTAATTTTCCATTTTAACCCATTTTTTCCACTAACAAAGCAAGGGTTAACAGCCAAACAAGACTGGAAACTATGGCATAAGGTGGCATTTTTTTGGGCAATTTTTTTTAGGGTAAATATGATTTTTGGTTGCTCCATATTACATTTTTGTGAGGCAAGGTTACCAAAAATTGAAATTCTGAAATTACATCTCCATTTGCCATTAACTGTTGAGGAACACCTAAAGGGCTAATAAAGTTTGTATAATCAGTTTTGAATACCTTGAGGGGTGTAGTTTCTTAGATGGGATCACTTTTAGGGAGTTTTTACTCTAGGGGGGCATCAGGGGGGCTTCAAAAGGGACATGGTGTCAATAAAAAAGGCCATCAAAATCGGCCTTCCAGAAACCATGTCGGTCCTTTCCTTTTGCGGCCTCCCTTTTACTGATACAGCAGTTTACGACCACAAATGTGGCGTTTCTGTAAACTGCAGTATCAGGGTAATAAATTTTAACTTTTGTTTGGTTGTTAACCCTTGTTTTGTTACCGGAAAAAACGGATTGAAATGGAAAAGTGCCAAAAATAGCGGTTTTGGCACCGTTTTTTTTTTTTTTTTTTTAACCGTGTTAATCTGGGGGGTTAGGTCATGGGATATTTTTATAGAGGAGATTCTTACGGACGCGGCTATACCTAATAAGTCTACTTTTTTTTTACAATTATTTAGGTTTTTGACTATATTATCCTTTTTGATACAAAAACTTTTTTTTTGTATCTCTAAAGTCTAAGTGTCATTTTTTTTTTTTTTATCCGATTATCTTATGTGGGGGCACTTTTTTTGCGGGATGAGACAATCGTTTTATTGGCACTATTTTGGGGGCTATATGACTTTTTTATCGCTTGCTATTAAACTTTTTGTTATGTAAGGTGACAAAAAAATTCTTTTTTTGCACCTTTTTTTTTTTTGACCGTGTTAATCTGGGGGGTTGGGTCATGGGGTATTTTTATAGAGGAGATTCTTACGGACGTGGCGATACCTAATAAGTCTACTTTTTTTACAATTATTTAGGTTTTTGACTATATTATCCTTTTTAATACAAAAAACATTTTTTGTATCTCAAAGTCTAAGTGTCGTTTTTTTTTTTTTTATCCGATTATCTTATGTGGGGCTCATTTTTTGCGGGATGAGATGACGGTTTTATTGGCACTATTTTGGGGGCTATATGACTTTTTGATCGCTTGCTATTAAACTTTTTATTTTGTAAGGTGACAAAAAAAATTTTTTTTTGCACTTTTTTTTTTTTTTTCTGGACCGTGTTAATCTGGGGGGTTAGGTCATGTAGTAGTTTTATAGAGGAGATTATTACCGACGCGGCGATACCTAATATGTCTACTTTTAATAAATTATTTTAGTTTTTTTGGGTGTCTCAAGTCTGAGAACCAGTTTTTTTTAATCTGATGTCAGTGCTAAATTGGGATATAAATTTAGTACTCCATGGAAGTGTGATACTCCCTGAAGCAACCGTCAATGCAGAGGCCCGGATGATCGGGGCACGTGTCGCACTGAGTAGTGGTGTCCTTCCGTATCCCCCTCCTGCGACACACTCTGCACTTTTTTGGGGTTCGTCCCTTCTTTCCAGTATGGGGGACCACACCTGGAAAGTGTTGGCCAGGGACGATCCGGGCGCCTACAGTTCCCGAGATACTCCGGCCTGCTCTTTCCCGGTCCGAAAAGATCAGGGCCTTGAGGACTGCCTCATAGAACTGGAGGAATGTCCCTGTGCTGCAAGCGCTTCGGGATAGTACAAAAGAGTTGTACATGGCAACCTGTACCAAGTAGACCGCAACTTTTTTGTACCATGCCCGGGTTTTGCGCATGGCGTTATATGGCTTGAGGACTTGATCCAAGAGATCAACTCCTCCCATATACCGATTGTAGTCGACGATACAATCGTGCTTGAGGACCGTTGCCGCGGTACCTCGCACAGGGACAAGGGTGATGCCGTTACCATGAATTGTGGACAGCATAAGGACATCCCTCTTGTCCTTATACCTGACCAGCAACAGGTTTCCAGTGGTAAGGGCACGGGTCTCACCCCTGGGGATAGGTACATGGAGGGGGTGGGCAGGGAGGCCGCGTTGATTTTTCCGCACGGTCCCACAAGCGGACGTGGATCTGGCGGCAAGGGACTGGAACAAGGGGATACTGGTATAAAAGTTATCCACGTAAAGGTGGTAACCCTTATCCAGCAGTGGGTACATAAGGTCCCACACAAGTTTCCCGGTAACACCCAGAGTGGGGGGACATTCTGGGGGTTGAATCCGGGAATCTCGCCCCTCGTATACACGAAATTTGTAAGTGTACCCTGAGGTACTCTCACAAATTTTGTATAGCTTCACGCCATACCTCGCCCGCTTGGAGGGCACATACTGGCGGAAAATGAGTCTCCCCTTGAACGCAATGAGAGACTCATCAACCGTGACCTCCCTTCCAGGTACATAGGCCTCCATGAATTTGGTCCCAAAGAGATCGATGACCGGCCGTATCTTATACAGACGGTCATAGGCAGGATCACCTCGGGGGGGACATGCTGCATTATCAGAATAATGCAGAAATTTCCGGATGGCCTCAAACCGGGAGCGTGTCATGGCCGTACTGTAAAGTGGGGTCTGGTATAGGACGTCCCCACTCCAGTACAGCCTGACACTGGGTTTCTTGACCAGGCCCATATGCAGCACGAGGCCCCAAAATGTCCTCATTTCGGCTGCACTGACCGGTGTCCAGCCACCGGGCCTGGCCAAAAAGGAGCCCGGGTGTTGGGCGACGAACTGTTGGGCATACAGATTCGTCTGCTCCACCATCAGATTTACCAGTGGGTCACTGAAAAAATGACAAAAAAAGTCATATTCAGTGTAGCCCACTGTGGAAATCTGGATTCCTGATTGGCCTACAAAATCAGGAATCACGGGCTCGTATCGCTCTGGGCTACACCAGACAAGTTCACCGGCAGGGTGCTCCGGGGATTTAACTGGTGGGCCGGGAAACCAGTACAAGCCCCAGAGCTGCTCATACTAGTGTGGGCCACAGGGTCCCTAACATGGCGGTCCCCTTGCTCCGCCTGGCTCATCATCATCGCTAGATGATGAGGAGGACGCGGATGACAACAGGAATGTGGGGTCATCCTCGTCCTCACTGGGACTCTCGGAGTCGGAGGCAAGCTGGGCGTATGCCTCCTCGGCCGAGAACGTCCGGCGGGCCATAGGGGAGTGTGTGTCTGCGTGACTCACCCTAAAACTATCAGAAAAAAAAAAAAACTAACTAAAAAAAAGGGCAAAAAATGTGGAAAGAAAATTCAAAACCGCTGATCAACCGTCCGAAGTTGATCAGCGGTGGGGTGTGCGATGCGCTAACAGTGGCCGGACGCTAAGAGTGCCGTCCACAGTCAGCGTACACAAAAAAAACAAAAAAAAACTGCACCCCAAAAAAGGGGGGGGGGGGGGAGGGGCAAGCGGCAGCACCCCTGGGGGGTCTAGGGTCACACAGCTGTGCTGTGGACCCCAGACACCCTAACTTAAGGTGATGCAATAAAAGTTCACAAACTAACTTTCCTTTTTTTTCCCCCTGCTTAACCCAAACTTTCCCTATGTACCTGATGGGGGGTGCTGGGGCACAGATCGGGTCCTGGGGGCACAGATTGGGTGCTGCTGGCAGCGATGGAGGACACGTGCAGGCAGCTCCTCTCTCCTCCGGCTCCGGAACACAAAAGGAGGAAGAGAGGAGCGCCTGCCTCTTTTGAATTTGCCGCCGGACCGCCCACAGACCAATCAGAAGCGATCCTGAGTGGTGATGTCACCATCACCACTCAGGATCGCTGGATGGTGATTGGTGGGGTGAAATCACACCACCATCACCATCCTGTTCCAGGTTATCGGGTCTTCAGAGACCCGAATAACCCGGAAACGCAGAAAACCGCAGGTCTGAATTGACCTGCGGTTTTCTGCGATCGCATACATGGGGGGGTCACCGGACCCCCCGGCGCATTTGCCCCAAGTGCCTGCTCAATGATTTGAGCAGGCACGGGGTTCCGATCGCCGATCGCCGCCCGCCGCGCGGCAGTGATCGAAAATACACAGGGCGTACATGTACGCCCTGTGTCCTTAAGTACCAGGACACAAGGGCGTACCTGTACGCCCTATGTCCTTAAGAGGTTAAGTGCCGGTTCGGGGTTTTGGCAGCACCTGGCTGTTCTTAAATAGGCAGCTGGGCTCAGCAGCTGAGTCTTTGTGTTGGGATCTGAGGTTTTGTGCCGGACTGGAGGGCTGAGACCCATGTGCAGGGGGAACAGGCCCCCTAAAGCCTGCTGTGGAAAACTGGAGGCAGAACTGCCAACAATGTGACTTGAGCAATATGAACATTCCATTGTGTGTGAATTAACACCAAAGACTGCAAAGTGACGTGTTGTTCTGTGCAAATAGAACTTTCCATTTGTGTGTGAATTAACACCAAAGACTGCAAAGTGACATGTTTTATGCAACTGCAGCAAGTGTGAATAAACACTGAAGTTTGAGTTAAGAACTTGTATTTTGCCTCTGTACTGCGTCCGCTTACCCTATCTACTAGAGTGAAACCCCACAATATATACATAAACGCAGGAAAGAAGGATGCATTTCGGCCCATTCTGAGCCTTTTTCAACTAAACAGCATTTGCCGAGACTCTAGATCAGGGGTGCACAACCTGCGGCCCGGGGGCCACATGCGGCCCTCGATATCATTCTGTGCGGCCCTCAACCATCTGGTGACAGACATGTATGTCTATGTCTTGTGGCTGCTCACATGCATTTTTCATGTATTCTCCCATTAGATGGGAGTGCTGGAGGTGTAAGCAGACATTTATGGTGTATACTGTATGTACAATATGCAATAAATACAGTATTTCAGCTGGTAATACCCCTTTAACTTTTATTTTCGGCCCATGGGATTCCTTCAGTCTGATAATGTGGCCCCCAACCTGAAAAGGTTGTGCACCCCTGCTCTAGATCATATTGCATTATGTGGACTGCACCGCAGTGACCCACATGCCGACTGTTGGAATTTTGAAGTAAGGATCTACCATGATAAAATTGTCCTGCTTCACACAGAAAAGAAGTAACCATGTTTAGGTCTCAGGATGCACTTATACAAGGTGCTCCCCATTTGAACTGTATTTTGTCTATGACAAAAACATTTGGGGAGATGTATCACGCCCTGCACCCTAGAATTCTAGCTCTAATAAGTTGCTAAATAAGGTTTTATGACTTTTTGGGCCAAAATTTGAACTTTTTGCATTTTTACAACTGTCTCAAGTTTTGAAAAGTGGTTAGCTATTTTAATAGTTTCACTCTAGATTTATCACTACGACTTTTTTAAAAAGTTGCAAAAAAATCTTACAATTACTCTAGTTGGAGAGTGATGTAAAAAAACAAAAACAAACCTGGAAATGCAATTCTTTATGAAAGTTTAAAAATATGCCAAATTTAATAAACAGCCCAGATTTACTAATTGTGTAGTTGGCATAAACAGACAGTCAGTCTGTCTAGACCTGCACCAGATTGATCACAGGGGCTCAGGATGGATTATAAATCTAGTGCAGGGATAGACACTTTTCTATAACTGTATACCAGCTATGGGTTTGCATACTTTGAGGCAGAATTATGGTGCAACACAGCATATCATAGGCCATACCCCTTTCCTACGAAATCCTGTCCCTTTCTAATAAGTCAGCAAGCTGGAAAAAGCAAATGAACCTTAGTTGAGCCAAATTGCGCCAATTTGCACCACTTTCTATACAGATTTTAATATACAAACTACAGATTGGCGTGGTATTAAAAAGCAGGAAGTGCTCAACCCCATATGCAGTGGTGCATCTATACAGGGGGGGCAGATCCTGCACTTGTGGTCCGCTGCTAATGGCAATCCCCAGCAAAAACGCATACAATGGAGGATGCCTGCAGCGTACCACAAGTACCACAATGGACATCCTACACAAGATAGCAAATGTGTGGATGTGATAAACAGTAAAAATAATATAACAAAAACAAAGATATATACAGATTTTAGGTGCACATTAGACAATCTGGGCCAATGTGCACAATTTGATAACTTTGGCACAAAAGTACACCAACTCAAACTTATGATAAATTCCCCTCAATGTTTCTATATGATGACTTGCTGATATTCTGTACACATATATATATATATACACACACATACATAAAGCATAATAGCTTATGCCAGAAGGTAATTAATGAAGCAGAAGGGGGAAGTATGTGTCAGACACTTTAATAACAGAAACATAAAAGAGTCTCTCAATAAACGGGGTCATAAACTCTAAATAGCTATTCTCACCGACTACCCCACCATTAAATGTTATTTTAATATAAATCGGCATGGAAAACTAGTCACTTTTGTCATTCGATTTCTGTTCCAAAAATGCTCCAGTTTTGAGACATTATCTTTACTTTATTATAAAGGCTCCCCCTGGTGTTTAATCTTTATAATTTAATCTCTATAGTAATGTGCACAACCACCTACTGAGGTGGACGCACATGATCAGTTCCAGCATTCAACTGCCACCTGCCAGATCTACTGTTAGTAGCTGTGACAGTTACAAGGAAAACTGCAAGAAAAAGGGGGTCAGTCAGCACATCCCAATGCGCAGGTGCACGCCACCATGGCTAGAAACACAAAGAAAAAAAAATTTTCAAGGAGAGAGCTGCAGCAGAAAGGATAACCCTCCAAAGAAAGGATACATACCAAAGAAAGGACACACTCCCTAAGAAAGTACAAACCTCCTGAGCTGCCAGATTGAAATAAATATGCCAGCGCAATTGGAGCAATGAATGGGGAGATCTCCGTATCTGTGTGAGATACAGGACTGGTTCTAGCTTTGTAAGAAAGAGATTGTCTTGTCTATATGATGTCTGGTTTTCATTTTTTACATCAATCATGGTATAAACCCTTTAAGTTTTCATAGTTGAACTACAACTTGATATACACTAGTGATTTTGTCATCCATAATGACTGATTTTGACCATTTACTGCTGTCAGTTACACTTTCTGTGTCACAAAAGACTATGTAAGACATTGAACACAAGAGTAATCTGTAAACGATCTTATGTGTTGGATTTTTTTTGGTCATTGTCAGATGCAGTCCATCTTTTGTTTTTATATTCCAGTTGCCCAATTTATGACGAAATCAGAAAATAGAAAAAGTTGACCAGCGGTCATAAATTATTTTATCTGTGTGGCATAAGGGGTAATCGGCAGGGCGCCATATGCCACACAGAGAAAATCATTTATGACCGCTGAGGAAGGTCCGTCTGAGACCGAAACGTCCAGTCAACTTTTTCTATTTTCAGATTTCGGCATAAATCGGGCAACTGGAATATGAAAATAATGCATGAATAAAAAATTCTTAAACGCAACAAGAATCTGAGTGCCTCAATTTCTACTACATGAATGTGGCTATTTTAGCCTTTGATTGGCACCGGAACTTTCAGAGTGCGGTTCTCCATTTTCTCTCAATTCGTCTTTTGAGGGTGGCCTGAATAGCCACCCTACCTGCCCCCTGCACTGCTACCTCCACAGCACTCCACTCCCTTAACAGCGTCATCCATAGCGCCCTGCCCCTTTAAAGCTGACCTGCAGCAGTGAAAAAAAATGCCTGGGTTGTTATGGAAACCTAGAGTAAAACTGTGTGTATGTGGAGACTAAGGGCCTGCGAGCTTCTATTGGCTGATAAGAGACATGTGACCGTGTGTATGGCAGTTGGGATATTTTCTGGGAATATCTCAGGAATGGTACGTCCTAGAGAGCTGTGACCCCTGCAAGATTTCTATCCAGGTAGCAAGAGATATGTATACCAAGTTTCGTTGAAATCGATGGTTGCATTTTTGAGTAATTGCGGATAATACATACACATACATACATACACATATATACGTCCTTCTTTATATATACAGTACAGACCAAAAGTTTGGACACACCTTCTCATTCAAAGAGTTTTCTTTATTTTCATGACTATGAAAATTGTAGATTCACACTGAAGGCATCAAAACTATGAATTAACACATGTGGAATTATATACATAACAAACAAGTGTGAAACAACTGAAAATATGTAATATTCTAGGTTCTTCAAAGTAGCCACCTTTTGCTTTGATTACTGTTTTGCACACTCTTGGCATTCTCTTGATGAGCTTCAAGAGGTAGTCCCCTGAAATGGTTTTCACTTCACAGGTGTGCCCTGTCAGGTTTAATAAGTGGGATTTCTTGCCTTATAAATGGGGTTGGGACCATCAGTTGCATTGAGGAGAAGTCAGGTGGATACACAGCTGATAGTCCTACTGAATAGACTGTTAGAATTTGTATTATGGCAAGAAAAAAAGCAGCTAAGTAAAGAAAAACGAGTGGCCATCATTACTTTAAGAAATTAAGGTCAGTCAGTCAGCCGAAAAATTGGGAAAACGTTAAAAGTAAGGGCTATTTGACCATGAAGGAGAGTGATGGGGTGCTGCGCCAGATGACCTGGCCTCCACAGTCACCGGACCTGAACCCAATCGAGATGGTTTGGGGTGAGCTGGACCGCAGAGTGAAGGCAAAAGGGCCAACAAGTGCTAAGCATCTCTGGGAACTCCTTCAAGACTGTTGGAAGACCATTTCAGGGGACTACCTCTTGAAGCTCATCAAGAGAATGCCAAGAGTGTGCAAAGCAGTAATCCAAGCAAAAGGTGGCTTCTTTGAAGAACCTAGAATATGACATATTTTCAGTTGTTTCACACTTGTTTGTTATGTATATAATTCCACATGTGTTAATTCATAGTTTTGATGCCTTCATAGTCATGAAAATAAAGAAAACTCTTTGAATGAGAAGGTGTGTCCAAACTTTTGGTCTGTACTGTATATAGATTTAAAAAAGACAAATGTGTGTGTGAATGCAACTTACTATAAATAATAGGAAAACACATTATATATTTAAAAGGGTTTTCCAGATTTTTTTTTTAACGGAGGTCATTTGTACGGTGGAGCTCCAACACCAGGGACACCCACCAATCAACTGTTTGAGAAGGCAACGACGCTCCAAGCACAGCACCGCACATCGTATAGTGGCCGTGCTTGGTATCGCGCTTAGCCCCAATCACTTGAATGGAACTGAGCTGCTCTTAGGCCATGTGAGTGATGAACATGTCATCACTGGCCTAGATAAAGCAGAGAGAAGGCTGCAGAGCTCCCAAGGGCTCCACTTCCTTCGCAAACAGCTGACTGGCAGGGGTCCCAGGTGTCCTCAGGATAGGTCATTAGTATAAACATTTCAGAAAACCCCTTTAATTCAATGGACTGCATTCTGAGACTCTCCCATTGTAAAACTACAAATGTGTCTAGGAGGTGAACTCCATGCCTCATTGCAGGAAACAACTTAGTCTTAAAAGGGTTTTTCCAAGTGTTTTATACTGATGAACTATTCTCTGGATAGGTTATCAGTATTTGATTAATAGGAGATCTGACTCCTGGCACCTCTGCTGATCAGCTGTTTGAGAAGGCCTCCTTGCAGCGTAAAGGGGTCTTCGGAGTTATAGAAAAAAAATAAAAAATCTCTGTAAATCTGAGGGTCAGCAATAGAGCTTTGGTTCCAAGGTACTAGTCAGAACCGAAGATGAATTCAGTTTCAAGTTTTTAAGTGGTTTTCCACTTTAAAAATCAACTACCGAAGTTATTCGATGAAGTCACTTCATGCTGCTGGACAGATATAAGGACAAGAGGGATGTCCTTGTAATGTCCACAATTCACGGTAACGGCATCACCCCTGTCCCTGTGCGAAGTACCGCGGCAACGGTCCTCAAGCCCGATTGTATCGTCGACTACAATCGGTATATGGGAGGAGTTGATCTCTCTGATCAAGTCCTCAAGCCATATAACGCCATGCGCAAAATCTGGGCATGGTACAAAAAAGTTGCGGTCTACTTGGTACAGGTTGCCTTGTACAACTCTTTTGTGCTGTCCCAGAGCGCTGGCAACACAGGGAAATTACTTCAGTTCTATGAGGCAGTCCTCAAGGCCCTGATCTTTTCTGACTGGGAAAGAGCAGGCCAGAGTACCTCGGGAACTGGAGAGGTGCAGAGTGTGTCACAGGAGGGGGATACGGAAAGGACACCACCACTCAGTGTGACACGTGCCCCGATCATCCGGGCCTCTGCATTATTGGTTGCTTCAGGGAGTACCACACTTCCATAGAGTACTACATTTATAATCCCCTTCCCCAATTTTAATTCCATTTAGCCACTGACAATTGAAAAAAAAAATATGGTTCTCAGACAATGGATTTTTTTCAAAAATGATGTTTTGTAAAACTAAAATAAATAAAAGAGTTGACATATTAGGTATCGCCGTGTCCGTAAGACTCTGCTCTATAAAAAATACTCCATGATCTAACCCCTCACATGAACACGGTCAAAAAATAAAATAAAAACCTTACATCACAAAAAGTGTAATAGCAAGCGATCAAAAAGTCATATGCCCCCCCCCCCCAAAATAGGGCCAATAAAACCGTCCTCTCATCCTGCAAAAAATGAGCTCCTAACTAAGACAATTGGCTAAAAAAAAAAAAAAATGACTCAGACTATGGAGATACTAAAATGTTCATTTTTTTTTGCTTAAAAAAGGATAATATAGTGTAGAACCTAAATAAATTAAAAAAGTAGACATATTAGGCATCGCCGCGTCCGTAAGAATCTGCTCTATAAAAATACCCCATGACCTAACCCCTCAGATGAACACGGTAAAAAAAGAAAGAAAAAAAAGGTGCAAAAAAAGGTATTTTTTTGGCAATTTTTTTTCAGTAACAAAGCAAGGGTTAACAGCCAAACTGTCACGAGGGTGTCGAGGACCACGCCTGACTCCGTTATACCCGGGGTCAGGAAGTCGCAGCGGTTGGCTGCACGCTCTATTTAAGATAGGGCTGTTTTCCTTATGGTAGCTTTCTGGGTTTGCTTAGCAAACCCTTTTGGCTCACTCAGGGATCCGTAGCTCCTTCTCCTCAGCTGTTCCTTGTCCAGCACTCCCAGACCTCCTTATATTTCTCTCTCACACTTCTCTGGTTGCCAGAGATAGAGCTTCCTGCCTGGACATCTATTCTGACCTTCTGGAGCTGTGTTGCTGCGTTCGCTGGTAGTTGGTCCAGTACGCTACCCTCCAGATCCCTGTTGGACCTTTTTGGTTTATTGTGGTCGCCCACCTGGGTGTATGTATTTGTATGTTTTGTCTGTCCTCTCCCTGGTGTTTCCCTCTTAGTGATAGTGGTGTGGACTAGCGATCCCACCGGCCTGTTCACTATCCAGGGCTCATATTAGGGAAAGCCAGGGTTTAGGCACGCGATCGGCGCACGGGTGAGGAACCCGTCTAGGGACGTCAGGGCAGTCAGGTGCCAGCCGCAAGGTGAGTTAGGGGTCACCACCTTTCCCTCTCCCCTGGGCAGGGCTTTCCCTGTTTTCCTCCCTGTGCGTGTCGTCGGTCATTACATTATCTCTGGCCATTATTTTGTGTAGGTAAAAAAAAAAAAAAAAAAAATTTTTTTTTACCTACTTAGAATCCAGTATGGATCAAATTGCTGCTCTGTCCAAACAATTTCATGGCCTGTCTTTGGAGGTGGTAGGATTGAAGGCGTCGGTCCTCCAGCAACAGCAGCAATTACAACTGACTGCAAGCCCAGCGGTTGCTACTGGTAACCAGGTTGTTGCGGAACCCAAGGTCCCTCTCCCTGACAGATTTTCTGGGGGAAGGGACAAGTTTTTGACATTCCGTGAGGCCTGTAAGTTATATTTTAAACTGCGCCCTTACTCCTCTGGTAATGAAGATCAGCGGGTGGGGGTTGTTATTTCCCTGCTGCAGGGGGATCCGCAGTCCTGGGCGTTCTCTTTACCTACTGATTCCCAGGCTCTTCGGTCAGTGGATGAGTTTTTTGGGGCCTTGGGTCTCATATATGATGACCCTGACCGAGTCGCCCTGGCTGAATCAAGATTACGGAGACTCTTACAAGGAGAGCGGCCGGTAGAGGAGTATTGCTCTGAATTCCGTAGGTGGGCTACGGATACCCAATGGAACGACCCGGCTCTCAGGAGTCAGTTCTGCTCTGGGTTATCCGAAAGGGTTAAGGATGCGCTTGCATTATATGAGACCCCCTTTTCCCTTGATGCGGTTATGTCCCTTTCTATCCGAATAGATAGACGCCTTAGGGTCAGGTTGAAAAAACCGGAGCAATTGGTAACCCCTCCCAAGCAGCAGTTAGTCTGTACGGACTTAGACGAGCCTATGCAGCTAGGAGGAACTACTCGTCAGGTCCGTCCTCCTGAAGCTCGCCGTAGGCGTGGGGTTTGTTTTTTTTGTGGGGAGAGGGGTCATTTCATTAATGTCTGTCCTTCTTTCCTCAGAAACAAAAGACCGTCGGAAAAACTACTAACCCCAGGCTGTGTGGAGGATGTCAGCCGGGGGGTATACGTTTCCTCCATACGTACATCGCAATTTGTGTTGCCAGCGGTTATTATTTTTGGTGATAAGACGAAGACTATTTCTTTCTTTCTAGACAGTGGAGCAGGGGTAAATTTGATAGATGCCCATTTTGCCCGCACTTTGGGTTTGTCTCTCTGTAGTTTACAGAGACCCATTCCCATATTCGCTATTGATTCTGCTCCCCTGTCTCAGAGAAACCTCACGCACATGGTTCATAATTTACACCTTCGGGTAGGGGACCACCATAACGAGATGCTTTCAGGTTATGTTCTGGAGGGGCTTCCCACTCCGGTAGTGCTGGGTCTTCCCTGGTAGCGCACAATCCAGTGGTGGATTGGCAGGCCAGGGAGATATTGGAGTGGAGTGAGCAGTGCAGAGAAAATTGCTTAAATAGCAATTGCTTAGTCGCCTCCATAACTACCCTACCTACATTTATTTCGGACTTTGAGGATGTTTTTTCTGAAAAGGGTTGTCAGAAGTTAACACCTCATCGTCCTTATGATTGCCCGGTTAACCTTATTCCCGGCGCAAAATTACCCAAGACCAGGTTATATAATCTTTCGGGTCCAGAGACAAGCCATGAAAGATTATATCTCCGAGAGCTTGGCTAAGGGACACATCAGACCCTCTTCTTCACCCGTGGCTGCAGGGTTTTTCTTAGTTAAAAAGAAAGATGGGGGCCTGCGTCCTTGCTTAGATTTTCGCGAATTAAATCAGATAACCATCCGAGACCCATACCCTCTTCCTCTCATTCCTGACCTGTTTAATCAGATTGCGGGTGCTAGGTGGTTCTCCAAACCTGATCTTAGGGGTGCCTACAATCTGATTCGTATTAAGGAGGGGGATGAGTGGAAGACAGCGTTTAACACCCCTGAGGGGCATTATGAAAATCTAGTTATGCCTTTCGGTCTGACCAATGCTCCTGCCGTCTTTCAACATTTCGTTAATGACATTTTTAGTCATCTAATCGGCAGGTTTGTGGTAATATACCTAGATGATATTTTAATTTATTCGTCCGATCTGAAAACACATGAGGTGCATGTCAGACAAATACTGCAGGTCCTATGGACGAATGAATTATATGCTAAAATTGAAAAATGTGTCTTCGCCGTTCAGGAGATACAATTCCTGGGTTATTTTTTATCTGCGTCAGGTTTCCGTATGGATCCTAGGAAGGTCCAGGCAATTTTAGATTGGGATCTTCCTGAGAACCTCAAAGCACTACAACGGTTCTTGGGCTTCGCGAATTTCTATAGGAAATTCATTAAAAATTATTCACTTATTGTAAAACCGCTTACTGATATGACTAGGAAGGGGACTGATTTTTCTAAATGGTCTGACGCCGCTAAAGTTGCTTTTTCCTCTCTAAAAGAGAGGTTTACCTCAGCACCTGTACTGGTCCAACCTGATGTCTCTCAGCCTTTTATTGTTGAAGTCGATGCGTCAGAGGTGGGAGTGGGGGCGGTGCTGTCTCAGGGTCCGTCTCCTGGAAAATGGCGTCCTTGTGCTTTCTTTTCTAAAAAACTATCTGCAGCAGAAAAGAACTACGATATTGGCAATAGGGAACTATTAGCTATTAAACTTGCGTTTGAGGAGTGGCGTCATTTCTTAGAGGGGGCAGTCCACCCCGTCACTGTAATTACGGACCACAACAATCTTCTGTACCTCGAATCAGCTAAGCGTCTCACCCCTAGACAGGCTAGGTGGTCGCTATTTTTTACCAGGTTTAACTGTGTGATTACCTATCGTCCTGGGGCAAAGAACACCAAGGCTGATGCACTATCTCGTTGTTTCCCTGGAGGGGGTAATGTGAGTGATCCGGTACCCATTCTTCAAAGAGGAGTGGTTGTTTCTGCGGTACACTCTGTTTTGGAGGGGAAGGTGTTAGAGGCCCAGGGGGACGCCCCGTTCTCTTGCCCCTCAGAGAAATTGTTTGTACCGTTGAACTTACGTTTCGAATTATTAAAGGAACATCATAATTCGGCACTTGCTGGGCACCCGGGTAGTAAAGCAACCTTGGAACTATTGTCTCGTCGTTTTTGGTGGCCAAGGTTGCGTCAGGATGTATTGGATTTTGTGTCTTCTTGTTCTAACTGTGCGCACGCAAAAGTTTCACATACACGTCCTGCAGGGTCTCTATTACCACTCGTCATTCCCAATAGACCGTGGACACATCTGTCAATGGATTTTATCACTGACTTACCTTTGTCTGCGGGTAAAACAGTTATTTTGGTAGTAGTGGACAGGTTTAGCAAAATGGTACACTTCATTGCGTTACCCGCACTACCTAATGCTAAGACTCTTGCTCAGGTATTCGTCAGTGAAATCGTGAAGCTTCACGGGGTCCCCTCCGATGTTGTTTCGGATCGGGGTACCCAGTTTATTTCTAAATTTTGGAAAGCTTTTTGTTCTCGTTTGGGGGTACACTTGTCCTTTTCCTCTGCTTTCCATCCTCAGTCGAATGGACAGACTGAGCGTACCAACCAAAACCTTGAGACATATCTAAGATGTTTTGTGTCTGAAAACCAAGAGTTGTGGTCATCATATTTACCGTTAGCTGAGTTTGCCATAAATAATCGTCGTCAGGAATCCACTGGCAAGTCACCATTTCTTGGTGCATATGGTTTTCATCCCCAATTCTGTACTTTCAAAGAGGGGGGGTCTTCTGGGGTTCCCGAAGAGGAACGGTTTTCGTCATCTCTTTCATCGGTATGGCAGAAGGTGCAAGCTAACTTGAAAAATATGGGAGGTAAATACAAATGCATGGCTGATAAGAGACGGTCGCCAGGTCCGGACCTAGGAGTGAATGACTATGTGTGGTTGTCTACTAGGAATATTAAATTGAAGGTTCCCTCTTGGAAACTGGGTCCTAGGTTTATTGGCCCTTACAAAATTGTAGCCATCATCAACCCCGTGGCTTTTCGCCTGGAGTTACCTCAGACTTTTAAAATTCATAATGTTTTTCATAAGTCGTTACTCAAAAAATATGTTCCACCTCTAGAACCATCACCGCTGCCACCCCCTCCTGTTGTCGTGGATGGTAACCTAGAATTTCAGATATCCAAAATTGTTAATTCTCGTCGGGTCTGCCGCTCTCTTCAATATCTGGTGCATTGGAGAGGTTACGGTCCCGAGGAAAGAATGTGGGTTCCTGCGTCTGAGGTAAACGCCGACAGGTTAGTTCGGGTTTTTCATGCCTCTCATCCTGGGAGACCTGGTCCTGAGTGTCCGGAGGCCCCTCGTAGAGAGGGGGGTACTGTCACGAGGGTGTCGAGGACCACGCCTGACTCCGTTATACCCGGGGTCAGGAAGTCGCAGCGGTTGGCTGCACGCTCTATTTAAGATAGGGCTGTTTTCCTTATGGTAGCTTTCTGGGTTTGCTTAGCAAACCCTTTTGGCTCACTCAGGGATCCGTAGCTCCTTCTCCTCAGCTGTTCCTTGTCCAGCACTCCCAGACCTCCTTATATTTCTCTCTCACACTTCTCTGGTTGCCAGAGATAGAGCTTCCTGCCTGGACATCTATTCTGACCTTCTGGAGCTGTGTTGCTGCGTTCGCTGGTAGTTGGTCCAGTACGCTACCCTCCAGATCCCTGTTGGACCTTTTTGGTTTATTGTGGTCGCCCACCTGGGTGTATGTATTTGTATGTTTTGTCTGTCCTCTCCCTGGTGTTTCCCTCTTAGTGATAGTGGTGTGGACTAGCGATCCCACCGGCCTGTTCACTATCCAGGGCTCATATTAGGGAAAGCCAGGGTTTAGGCACGCGATCGCCGCACGGGTGAGGAACCCGTCTAGGGACGTCAGGGCAGTCAGGTGCCAGCCGCAAGGTGAGTTAGGGGTCACCACCTTTCCCTCTCCCTTGGGCAGGGCTTTCCCTGTTTTCCTCCCTGTGCGTGTCGTCGGTCATTACACAAACAAAACTTAATATTTATTACCCTGATTCTGCAGTTTACAGAAACACCCCATATGTGGTCATAAACTGCTGTATGACCAAACGGCAGGGCGCAGAAGGAAAGGAACGCCATATGGTTTCTGGAAGGGAGATTTTGATGGCCTTTTTTTTGGGCACCATGTCCCATTTGAAGAACCCCTGATGCACCCCTAGAGTAGAAACTCCATAAAAGTGACCCCATCTAAGAAACTACACCCCTCAAGGTATTCAAAACGGATTTTACAAACTTTATTAATCCGGTGTTCCTCAACAGTTTATGGCAAATGGAGATGAAATTTCAGAATTTCTATTTTTGGTAACCTTGCCTCACAAAAATGTAATATAGAGCAACCAAAAATCATATGTACCCTAAAAATAGTCCCAACAAAACTGCCACCTTATCCTGTAGTTTCCAAAATAGGGGCACTTTTATAGAGTTTCTACTCTAGAGGTGCATCAGCGGGGCTTCAAATGGGACATGGTGTAAATAAACCAGTCCAGCAACATCTGTCTTCCAAAAACCACACCGCGCTCCTTTCTCTCTACGCCCTGCGTGTGCCCGTACAGTAGTTTACGACCACATATGGGGTGGTTCTGCAAACTACAGAATCAGGGCAATAAATATTGAGTTTTGTTTGGCTGTTAACCCTTGCTTTTTTACTGGAAAAAATGGATTAAAATGGAAAATTTGCCAAAAAATCAAAATTCTGAAATTTTATCTCCATTTGCCATTAGAATTGGGGAAGACATAAAGGGTTAACGATGTTTGTAAAATCAGTTTTGAATACCTTGAGGGATGGTTTCTATTATGTAAGCCTCACAAAGTGACTTCAGACCTGAACTGGTCCTTAAAAAGTGGGTTTTTGAAAATGTCTGAAAAATTTAAAGATTTGCTTCTAAACTTCTAAGCCTTGTAACATCCCCAAAAAATAAAATTGCATTCCCAAAATGATCCAAACATGAAGTAGACATATGGGGAATGTAAAGTAATAACTATTTTTTGAGGTATTACTATGTATTATAGAAGTAGAGAAATTGAAGCTTTGAAATTTGCAAATTTTTTCAAATATTTGGTAAATTTGGTATTTTTTTTATAAATGTAAATGAATTTTTTTTACTCCATTTTACCACTGTCATGAAGTACAATATGTGATGAAAAAACAATCTCATAATGACCTGGATAAGTAAAAGCGTTTTAATGTTATTCACACATAAAGTGATACTGGTCAGATTTGCAAAAAATGGCCTGGTCCTTAAGGTGAAATATGGCCGTGTCCTTAAGGGGTTAAAAGAAATCTGTCTCCCTAAAACACTACTAACTGCAGAATGTTATCAGTAGTCATCAGTAGTCCAGATCACAACTTTTTTTGTAATCCCCTCCATTTCCCTGCATCAAAGCTCCACTGGTATACATTGACAGGACTCATGAGCTGCGCACACATAATTAGTAAAGGGGATCTCATGAGTCCTCTCTATGTATTACAGTGTAGTGGCACAGGGGGGAAATAGAGGGAGAGTATACACACGTATAGTAATACTATTAATGTAATACTGCAGTCAAAGGGGTTGTCCAGGATTGGAAAAACATGGCTGCTTCATTTAAAAAAAACAGCACCATCCCTGTCTATGGGTTGAAAGAAAAAGGAAAAAGTCTGGTACCGTGTTAGCCAATAGAAAACTAGTTTAGTGCTCTCATTAAGAGAAACAAAATAAGAGTATTGCAGGTTTGATACCTTTTAATGGCTAATGTCTATGGGTTGTGTATGGTATTGCAGCTGGGGTCCATTGAAATCAATGCAGCAGTGCTGCAACACTGCACACAACCTGTGGATGGGGTGGTGCTGTAGTAATGTTTTTCCAATCCTGGAAAACCCCTTAAGTAGTGCTTTAGGGAGATGACAGAGTGCTTTTAATATATTTGCCAAGGTTTTATACCGTCCTGTTCCTACTGCTATATATAATACCTATCTTTCAGAGTATTTATTTAAAATTGCGATCAATACATCTGATGCCATTCTGTGCAGAGGGTCACATATTATGTAAGTATACTGGGAATGCAATTAGTCCAGCGACAAATGGTAGGGTATCGTATGGTCTAAACTCTATAGTACTATTAAATGTCCCCTGTCCTTATATATTTTCTCTACCACTAGTGGACTCTTAAAGGGGTTATCCCATGATGCATGTAAAAAAATGAAAATCAATCATAATGTAGTACATGGATCCAGAGATCTCCCCATTCATTGCTCCAATTTCTCTGATATATTTATGTCAAGCTAGCAGCTTAGGGAGGCATGTCCTGTCCCGGGGTTGGGGAGATATCCTTTCTGATGTAGCTCTCTCCCTGTAATTGTTACAGCTTCTAATAGTAGATACAGCTGGTGGCAGTTGACGGATGGAACTGAGCATGTGCGACCACCTCAGCAAGGTGGACAGAGAAATAAGGAAAAGAACAAATGTTAGGTGGCGCTATACAGATAGATGAATTAATTACATGGAATTACATAAGTTTTCACATCCAGGTGCCAGTTTAAAAATACTAAATATTTTTCAAAGGACAAACCTTAAGAGTTAAGAGCCAATTATTTCAAGTCTTTAGCAATCTGAGAAAAACTAATTGCTAGGGAACCACTGCCTGACAATATCATTTTAAATCACCATTTAAAATACTGTAGTTGTTATAAAGTATATCCATAGAAACAAGTCTGGTTTAGATAACCCAGCAGCTGTATTGTCAATGTGCTCAGAGCACAGAAGAGGAAAAATCAATTGGACATATTTAAATGATGCTATCCCTCATGTCAAATAGTTTTATTAATGTGTTTTTTTTATATTTTAGTTGAAAACACAGTTTTTATTGCTCTTCCTAAAATCCTGAAAAATACCAGTATACCCAAAGTTCATGAATGAACTAGGCTGGCTTACAATTTCATTCTGGAGCTATAGTTCATAAATCTATTATATTTGTGCTTCAATTAAAGGTGTTATCCCATGAGTACTGTCAAAAATAAAAATCAAGACATTATATAGTACATGAGTCTCTGTCTAACAAAGCTAGAACCAGCCCTGTACCTCACATGGATCCGGAGATCCCCCCATTTATTGCTCCAATTGTTCTTCTAGATTTATTTCAAGCTGGCAGGTCAGGGGACATGGAATCTCTCAGGGTTTTTTTCCTTTCTGCTGCAGCTGGTAGCAGTTGAAGGATGGAACTGAGCACATATGCCCACTGATCAGTTGGTTGAAAGGAAGGCCGACGGCGGGTGCCAGACCCTGGCCGATCTGATATTGATGACCTATCCTAAGGACAGGTCATCAATATTAAAATCCTGGAAAACCCCTCTAACAGGCAGAGGTCATCTGATTATGCTACTCAAATGATAGCGAACCCTTAAAATCACCCTGTTATTTGGCCACCGGATCAAGCAGAATGATTTGACTTTAAGGGAACATTACAGGAGTTATTATATATTATATAACCTTTACTTTTGTTTTGGTCATGTCAAATAAATGGTAGACAATCATACTGGTAACCATGGGTACTGATAAGTAATGGCTATAATTTCCCATACTGTCTTGTCTGGTGGGATAATATTTTTTAGATAATAAAGCCAAAATAGTTAAAAAAAATAAAAGAAGCTTTACTCACCTCACTGACCTCCTGCCAGCTTAAATGTTTGCCACTGCCTGGCCCTGTCAATCAAAGCATTCAGGGAGGGTCTGGCCACAGAAACAAGTGGAGCTGGGGTGCAACAACAGCAATGGTGATGCCCTCATTGCACCAAAAGCCTACATTTTATATTAAGAAAAAGTATCATAACTTAGTAACAAAGCCTCTGATCCACTTAAGAAAAACTGCATTTTAATCGGATGAACTCCAGCTATGTGTCTATACTAATAGTTTGATAGGAAGGTTGCTGGTGACAGATCCCTTTTAAACGCTATAACTTAAATTCTATAATATGTCAAAAATTTTCGACTTATGCTACATGTATATGTCTAGGATTAGTTATTATCCAAGTAGAGAAGTATATTATATTTGAAAAAAACTGAAGAACAGAATTAAGGCTTATACTGTCCATCTGTGGATATTACAACTTATATATAAGGTATTGCTTAATATACTTTCAAATAAGTCAATAGAACTACTTAATGACATTCTATAGATGTATTCGTGTAGAGGTATTGGCAATTAGTTGCACCTCTTAAAGTCCTTACAGGATCAATACAAAAGTCTTAGAATGCATGAAGGACATTGAGCAGTAATCTCCATACCTCAATAGCGCAGGGTTTAACAGAACACAATCCAAGTGTCTCTACATAATCTTGCCACACAAATTACTTCAGGTTTTGTAGATGAATAGACACTAAATGGTGAAATATCCTCAAAATGAATATGGTATCTATTGAATACCAAACTATAAATACCAAATGTATTTATTTTGTATCATTTTTATATCTATTTAAAATACTGATAAAGAAGATATATATTATATTTACAAATACTGACAACAAAATGGGGCAGATTTACTAATCCTATAGATGGTGGAAGCTTAGACAGATTGTGTAGACCTGCACCAGATTTATCACAGAGGCTCAGGCTTTTGTACAACTGTATACCAACTATTGGTTGGTTTATATTGAGACTGAATTTTGGACCAGAATTGTGGGGCATGCCCCTTTTCCATGAAGTCGTGCCCCTTCCTTGTAAGCTCCACCCATTTTGGATGCTTCAACCAATTGGATAAATCCTAGTTGCACCAATTTTTTTGACAGATTCTAGGTGCAGACACAGTAGTGACTCTTGGTCCTTGTTCCACATATATTTTAAATAAATCATTAATTAAAGGTCAGGTTCTAATGGTCTGCTAATGGAAGGCTGTATTGCCAGCCCTTTTGCCCATTAGGTTTTTATATAAGCTATAGAGAATAGGGTTGCACCGGGTATCAAACTTTCGATGCCTATTCGATACTTTTGCACCTGGATCGACCCGATACTGGGATTTACTATTTTTCCAATACTAGGCTGCGCTACTGCACAGCATAGTATATTTTAGAGAACATGGTGCGCGCCGCCCTTGGCGTGTGCCATGTTCTCCTGAGCTGGCACAGTGAAGAAAGAGTCCCTCCCTCCCCACTGTGCCGCAGCCGCCACTGCCGCCAATGAAAAGAAAGGCGAGGGGGCTGTGAAGCTGCTGCTAGACACCAATGGAAATAGCACTGAGCAGGATGGGAGGGGCTGTTGGCCACTGCGCCACCAATGAATATCAATAACCCATTAATACAAATGTAGGCTTCAGGTCCCGGCTGCCTCAATGACAGGGATCCCGCCGAACCTCGTCAATTAACTTCTCAGGTGCTGCACCCGATGGGTTAATTGACGGGTATTCCTGGATAAACATGCCCTGTCATTGAGGCTCTATTAGGGTGAATAGGACAAGAGTTCTAGCCCTGAAGGAGGCTTCTAGTTATTAAATATAAATAAATAAAAAACACCAAAATATTAAAAGTTTAAATCAACCCCTTTCCCAATTTTACTAAATAAAATATATAAACAATAAAAAAATACATATTACATATCGCCACGTTCAAAAAAGTCCGAACTATTAATATATAAAAAAAATCTCCTTTTTGTCACCTTATCCCCCCAAAAAATAGGATAGGACTGTTCTATTATGGGCTGGACGTTCCATAAAATGTAGAATACACGCAGCTTTTTAGGTGTTTTATTTTTCTTTTGCGTGGTATCGAATGGTATCGAGTATCACAATACTTTTTTGTGGTATCAAAATCGAATCAAAATTTTGGTATAGTAACAACCCTAATAGAGAGCACCCAACTCTGCTCGAACGAATGGCAATATGTCCATAGTTTCACTTTAGATTCTATTAATTTTTAAAATAGAAACATTTGAGCTGAAAAGAAAATGCAATAAATATAATAAAAAAACTCGAATATCATCATTGAAGACGAAATAAAGAATAATGTAATACCAAATGTACAGTATTTCCAAGTCTATGTTAGAAAAATTCACACTGAATTTTGTGTGGGACCTAGGAAGTGTGCACTCACTGAATTAAAAAATTTGCTGAATTGTATTTGTTGGCAACTGATGTTTGTGGATAATTTGAACATCGGGAACAGTTATCATTTGCGTTGATTTTGTGTCATTTGCTTTGTGTGCCTGCGCCAAATGAATGAAATGGTACACATTAATAATATATTTGGTATGCTTGCAATGTGGTTTACACCTAAATGGGGATGACTGGTGTGGAGATGCGACTTTTGTGCGACATTTGCAAAAGTCATAACATAGTAAATGTGCCATACTCCAAGTATAATCTCACTTTTGTCCCTTAAACATAAACCACTTTGAAAAGTGGCAAGGCTCACCAAATGTCGCGGAAAACGCAGCAATTGACACGACTTGCAACATTTTTAAGCCACAAAACTGACGTATCTGAATGTCCTCCATTGTGATTAATTTACCACAATTTTTAAGACAATTTATCTCCAATTTGTGTTTCCTCTACTTTTACAGATTGGAACCCACTGAGCCCTTAACAGTTTGTCAGCTAAAAGAGAATGAAGTTGAGATAATAATCATGACAATACAAATGCACGGATGAGAGATCTAGAAGAGGATGGGTCAAGATTGTGACAGATGCTGCCTGTGTCATGGAGATGAGTTGTGGTCTAATCAGACCTCACTTGTGTCAAAAGAGATCATTCAGGACTAAATGGATACAAAAAGGAAGCATTGACTGGCTATACCCAGTATCAGCTCATTTCTTAATTAGAATACATAAATAAGACAATCATTTGTCTATAGACAACTATCACTGAATCCTGCTTATCTCTAAGAGGACTACTTTCATCATAATGATTTCTTAATGTCGCTAGTAATGAATGTTTGTGATACTCCACTTGTGTTATGTACATGTTTGGCAAATGGGGATATGGTAATGACAACTAAGAATAATAGCTGTCAGGACTGGAGGAGTCACGATTCAAAGCCCAGTTTTAAAAGCCATTAATGTGGAATAAATATTGTCCTGCCATGTCATTTGTATCCATCAAAATGGAAAATGCCTTTGTATTAAACATATACATATAAATGTTGCATCAAAGCAGGCAGCCTCTGTTTAAGTATGGTGTAGTCTTATGTGTTTTTTACTGCAGTATATACAGCTTCTAGTCAGGGGAGGATTAAGTGACCCAAAGGCCCTGGTCTGTTCCTCAAAAAAGTATAAGTATTACAATGAGATCTGAGATTCTGCTTCTATAATAACTGAGTAGTTTGTTAACCTACCCAATTTGCTATACAAATACAGGCTGGTTATGGCGCTCTATGCTGCCTATCTACATGTCGTCCAGTCAGTCTACTGTGATATACTTCTTGTGCAGGGGGTGGGGGACTAGGGGCCCATTGTGGGATTCACCTGTTCCCTCATGGGGCAGTCCGAGTGTGCTTAGGTTCATAAAAAGTTTACTAAACTATGATAAAAGATATATAAAAAAGATAACAAACCAAACTTAAACAAAGCTGTGAACAAATGAGCGAGCTCCCTATCGGCCAGTTCCCAACATGGCACCCGGCCGACACCCCTATGATACAAAGAGAGGCAATGGTATTACCTTGAGAATGTTTTCAATAGAGCTAACCTTTCTGTTACATAGCTAGATGTTTTCAAGCCTCCTGGCCCCACCTAAAGGTCTTCCTTGTGCAGTACGTATGAGCAGTTACTTCAGATTCCAGAAATGGGGAGTGGTAAGGTTCCAGGTACCACTTACCAATGACATTGCAAGGAATTAAATAGGAAACAAAACACTAACATACCTTGCTATACAATACTGCACAGTATACCCTCCCCAACCCTAGTGCTAAAGACATATTTAGGTGGACATTACATTCAGTGCTACCAAACATACAGGAGAATACAGCACTCAATAACTATTATATCCAGTGACATATCCTCTAATGTAGATGTTCTCTTTCCTCATACTCTCATGGTCTGTGGCCAATAAGGGTGAACAGTGGGGACGGGAGCCATTGGCTCTTGTATCGCCCTCCCCGGATGTTTGTCCAGGGATAATGATGGGTGTTTTGGGGGGCCAAAACACCCTTATTATAATCCAGCATTGAATATTTATATTAGTGAGGAAGGAAGTAGCTAGTATCTCCTCCAATGGTTGTGAAAATAGAAATCAACATAGCTGGCAGCTGAGAAAGGTAAGACTTTGTTCATATCTCAGTCAAGCATTTTGTTCCTATGGTCCTTCAAAGAAATAGGAAAATGGAATGCATGCCAAAAAAGATCTGTCACATGATGGACATCAGTTGTGCCGATGGACGCCATTGACTATAATGGGTTCCATATTTTCCTGACATAACAAAACCAACATGCTGAACTCTTTTGTCCAGCTTTTTATTTTACAGCTGTCAAAGCAGATCTGACATGGGTCTTTACACAAGTCGATGTAGCACTGTTATACACCCAATGACACATGCAGTCATCATTTATGTTCAACAAACCACAGCCAACTGATACATAGAAATTATAATATAAGAGAAGACCTTGTTTTCTAAATGAAGCCAATAGAAGATGAGAGAAAATGTAATGCAAACATGTGGAACAATAGTCAACATTCCGGTTCATCGAACATACATATTTAAAGACAAATTAAATGATAGCATAGACTCCAGATAAAGGAAGAAAAAGAAAATATAATATTATAAGAGCCATGAATATTACAGTCATAAGAGCCATAGAGAATAGACATGGGGTGCCATGAGACAGGTAAATTAAATTACTAGGTATGAAGCTGTATTTACGGCTTATAATTTTCAAATCAATGCACCATGCTTGGTGGTATACTCATTCAGAATCTATTTAAATGGGTTGTCCGGGTTCAGATTTGAACCTGAACATACCCACATTTTCACCCAGGCAGCCCCCCATTTTCACCCAGGCAGCTGGATCTTGCAGGTCAAGGACTTGTTTGCTTACTTTGGTACACTGCTAGGCAGAGGCTTTGGTGACGTTACCGGATCTGATGGGCCGGCTTTAGCGCTGCCCTAGCCGTTTTACAAGCTAGGGCAGTGCTAAAGCCCACCAATAAGTGTCACTGACATCATTGGGCTCACTGCTGGTCAGAAGCCTCCGTTTAGCAGTCCCTATGGAGAGCTTAGTACGTCACCAGATCTCCATAAAATGCCTTGGAGAACATCGGAGCATGAAATGCTTGGGTGAAAATATGGGTGTGTCCGGGTTCAGCTCTGAACCCAGACAACCCCTTTAAGCATCCAGGTTGTGTCTTAACCCTTTCTACCCTGGGCCAGTTTTCGCCCTTCTGCCCAGGCCATTTTTTTCAAATCTGACATGTGTCACTTTATGTGGTAATAACTTTGGAACACTTTTACTTATCCAAGCCATCCTGAGACTGTTTTCCCGTGACACATTGTACTTCATGATAGTCATAAATTTGAGTCAATATATTTCACCTTTATTTTTTTTTAAATCCCAAATTTACCAAAAAATTTGCAGTTTTCTAAATTTCATTTCTCTGCTTTTAAAACAGAAAGTGATACCTCATAAAATATTTATTACTTAACATTCCCCATATGTTTACTTTATGTTGGCATCATTTTGTAAATGTCATTTTATTTTTTTAGGATGTTAGAAGGCTTAGAATTTTAGAAGCAATTCTTAAAATTTTTAATAACATTTCCAAAACCCACTTTTTAAGGACCAGTTCAGGTCTGAAGTCACTTTGTGGGGCTTACATAGTGAAAACTCCCCCATAAATGACCCCATTGTAGATACTACACCCTCAAGCTACTCAAAACTGATTTTACAAACTTTGTTAACCCTTGGAGATAAAAATGTCTAAATTTCCCTTTTTAGGCAGATTTTCCATTTTAATCCATTTTTTACTTTAACACATAGAGGGTTAACAGCCAAACAAAACTCAATATTCATTACCCTGATTCTGCGGTTTACAGAAACACGTAAACTGATGTAAGGGCGCACTGCAGGGCGCAGAATAAAAAGAACGCTATATGGTTTTTGGAAGGTAGATTTTGCTGGACTGGTTTTTAGATGCCATGTCCCATTTTTAGCCCCGCTGATGCACCCTTACAGTAGAAACTCCCAAAAAGTGACCCCATTTTGAAAACTAGGGTATAAGGTGCCAGTTATATTGGTACTATTTTGGGGTACATATGATTTTTATTTGCTCTATATTACGTTTTTTGTGAGGTAAGGTAGCCAAAAAATGGCTGTTTTGGCACCATTTTTATTTTTTACAACACTCATCTGACAGGGTAGATCATGTGCCATTTGTTGTTACGGTTGTTACGGACGCAATGATATCAAATATGTCTACTTTATTTGTTTGTCTCAGTTTTACATAATAAAGCATTTTTGAAAAAAAAAGTATGTTTTTGTGTTTCAATTTTCTGAAAGCCATATGTTTTTTATTTCTCTGCCGATCGTCTTGTGCAGGGGCTCATTTTTTGCAGGAAGAGTTGATGCTTTTATTGGTACAATTTTTGGGTACATATGATTTTTTGATCATTCATTATTACACTTTATGTGGCAAGGTGACCAAAAACTTTGTAATTTTGGCACAGTTTTTATTTATTTTTCCAGCGTTCACCTAACCCGGTCATGTGATATTTTTATAGAGCAGATCGTTACGGATGTGGCAATACCTAATATATATACTTTTTTTTATTTATTTAAGTTTTACACAATAATAGCATTTTTGAAACAAAAAAATATGTTTTAGTGTATCCATAGACTGAGAGCCATAGCTTTTTTATCTTTTGACTGATTGTCTTAGGTAGGGTTTTTTTTTTGCGGGATGAGGAGACAGTTTGATTGGTACTATTTTGGGGGGCATGCGCCTTTTTGATGGCTTGGTGTTGCAATTTTTGTGATGTAAGGTGACAAAAAATTGCTTTTTTGGCACAGTTTATTTATTTTTTTACAGAGTTTACCTGAGGGGTTAGGTCATGTGGTATTTTTATAGAGCAGGTTGTTACGGATGCGGCAATGCCTAATATGTCTACTTTTTTTATTTATTTCACTTTAGCACAACAATAGAAGTTTTGAAGAAAAAATAATCATATTTTAGTGTCTCCATTGTCTGAGAGTGATAGATTTTTTTATTTTTTGACCAATTGTCTTAGGTAGGGTCTTATTTTTTGCGTGATGAGGTGACGGGTTGATTGGTACTTCCTTGGGGGGCAAACGCCTTTTTGATCGATTGGTGTTGCAATTTTTGAGATGTAAGGTGAAAAAAATAGCTTTTTTTTATACAGTTTTTATTTTTGATTTTTTACGATGTTCACCTGAGGGGTTAGGTCATTTGATATTTTTATAGAGCTGGTTGTTACGGACGCGGAGATACCTAATATGTATACTTTTTTTTTTTTTTTTCAAAATAATAGCATATTTGAAAAAAAAAATTTTATGTTTTAGTGTCATGTTCATGTTGCTATAGTTTTCTTATTTTTTAAGCGATTTTCTTATGTAGGGGTTCATTTTTTGCGGGATGAGGTGACGGTTTTATTGGTATCATTTTGTGGGACACACGCCTTTTTGATCGCTTGGTGTTGCACTTTTTGTGATGTAAGGTGACAAAAATGGCGCTTTTTTGACACAGTTTCTATTTAGTTTTTTTAATGGTTTTTATTGAACGGGGTGGATCATGTGATATATTTATAGAGCCGGTTGTTACGGATGCGGCAATACCTAGTATGTGTGTTTTTTCTTTGTTTTTTTTCTTTTTTATTATAAAATCAGGGGAAAAGGGGAACTTTTCTTTTTTCACTTGAAACTTTATTTTTTATTAATTAAAAAACACTGTTTTTTTTTACTTTATTATTTACTTTAACTTTTGGGGGTCTGATCCCCTCTGCAATGCATTACAATACATCTGTACTGTAATGCATTGCCTGTTAGTGTATTACACAGAGTAATACACTGACAGATTGCCTAGGAGACCCAGCCTGAGGCTGGATCTCCTGGGCACCCGTAGAAGGCAGGTCCCGATGCCGTGCAAGGCATTGTGCAGCCTCTGAACGGCATCGGGCTGCCTTCTCACCCATCGGGTCCCCACCACAGCAGTGCGGGGACCCGATGGGTTCCCTTACCTGCAGCAAACCCCTTCTATGTCGCGGTCAGCGCTGACCGCGGCATAGAAGGGGTTAATGCGCCGTCATCAGTGTTTTCACCGATGCTGCCGCATACAGCAGGGGTCCGGATAACGGGAACAGCTGGTCCCTGCAGCTGATCGGGCGGGCGCAGCTCCTGCACCTGCCCAATAAGCGGGCCGTAATAGTACAACGCTGGGCGCCAAGTCACGTCCTGCTGCTCCGTACTCTTATGGTGCTGGTCGGGAAGGGGTTAAACAGGTTTTCTGGGACGTTAATATTCAGGGCCTTTCCTATTACCCTGCCAGTCTAATATTGATGGCCTATCCTTTAATTTATATGAGAGCCCTCCTATAAATCCATATGGTACTTAGTGCTGTATTACACCAACAGATTATCTGACCAATTTCTGTCCAATCAGACTAGTAGTTGGTGTGTATAACAAAAGATCTGTGTGTGTAAATGGCCATCTGACCAATGATTGGTCAGAAAATGTATCAGATAATCTATAGGTGTAATAGACACATGTGGTTGCACAATACGTACCATTGTTGCCACAAATAGGCTTATCATGTCTAAGAAAGATAACTTTGATCCATTATTCTGATGGGATATCATGGGCCCTTGGGTAGCTCCAAGCCAGCAAGTGCTTTGGGTCTCGTCAGTAAACCCTGCACAACACTACTTCCTTAGTCTTGATTGACGTCTCCACCATTCTACGATGTCACTGTCCTCATGCACATAAAATACGGCTGTGGTGCATGCAAGAAACCTGAAGATCACAACACCATGCAAGAAAAACTGGAAGCAAGAAAAATGTCTACTCTTCTCCAGCAGTTTCACACAAAAAAATGCTGTGGTTAGATACAGCGGAAGATGTGCGTTTTTCAATGTGAATATGTTTCAATAAAGAAGAAGTTATTTTAAACTCACTGGATCCACCTCTTCCTTTCCACCTGTCCTGCTATGCCAGATACAATGAACTTGGGAAGCTTGTCCCTCTACCAGAACAGCCTGCTAGAATGGTTAGGTCAGAATGCCACTCCATATAATTGATGTCATGTCACTATCAATACAATGTCACATGGAAGTTGGTCGAGACCAAAATAAAGGTTACCTTATTACCGAGTATATTGCCTTAATATTAGCTTTTTGTTTTGTACAACATAAACGTACATTTGTGATGTTAATTATTTTAATATCAATATGACATTAAAAATGAAAATAAAAGACTGTAGTCAGTCCTAACTGGTTCCATGCAATAAAGAGCTCAATGTCAGATAGATGCAATTAAAATTACTATTACCATTTAATTGAAAAGCAGGGACTACAGCTTTGATGTTTATAGCAGCACTGCTCAGTTCTTTAGGATTCTCATTACATTTACATCAGAATACAGGCCTTTTATCACAGTGCTCTTTAATCTAGTTGATGTCTATTATGCTAACTTCATATTGCCCATAACACACTATGAAGGTCATTAATAAATCAACTCAATGTTACATACATTAATTGTGTTTCCATGAGAATGTATTGCCAAAATATATACATCCACTCATTAGAGCAGTGATGGTGAATCTTTTAGAGACCGAGTGCCCAAACTGCAACCCAAAACCCACTTATTTATTGCAAAGTGCCAACACGGCAATGTAACCTGAATAACCAAGGTTTTAGTTTAGAAAAACAACTCATACATTAACATGGGCCAGACTGGGAGTTAAAAGCAGCCCTGGCACACAAGGCTCACCAGCCCACAAACATAAAATGGCTACACAGTGATTTGGGCCGCGACAATGACCTATGTATTATACTGCCCTGTATATGGGTTCCAGTATAATACATAGGTCATAGTCTCCTTACATACATCGTCCTCATACAGGGAAGTATAATACATAGCTCATCACCTCCTAAGCATCCACCATATATATAGGGCAGTATAATACATTGCTCATCACCTCCTCCCAGCATCCATATACAGGGCAGTATATTACATAGGTCTTTATCTCCTTAGATACATCCTCCAATGGAGGAGCTCCATAATATGGAGTCCATATTCAGGGCTGAGGCCTACCTACGTCAACTCGGGGGTCCCAAACTGTATGGGAGTCTACCACACGCTGAGGCTGCAGGGGAGGAGGGGCGTTAGCACAGCAATGTTGCCGATGGCCCACATAGAGCTAGTGGAGGGCAGGTGCACCACCCGCCAGGAAGCGTCAACGTGCCTCACATTTAAAGAGTGGACTGGCCGGCCCCCAGACTGCCAGTCCAGGCCTGCTTGCCTATAATCCGGCCCTGCGTGTGTGCCCACAGAGATGGGTTCTGAGTGTCCCCTCTGACATGTGTGCCCTAGGTTCATAATTCTCTTTTTATTGACAAGAAAGAAGCATACCATAATACAACAGAGTATCTCACACACGAGATAGAGATAGATAGGCATGGCATTAACATCATGAAAAGAGCAAAACAACTGGTATGCACCCTAATTTGAAGACAGTTACCTTATATCTAACTCTACCCTTATTTAAAGAAATAAAACTGTTCATATGAGGGTAAGGAGCCCGGGGCATACAAGTAGTAAGTAAGAATGGAGGGGGGGGGGGGGTAGTATCGGTTGGAGACTAATTGCTGTGATCAGTGTTTTTCCGAATTAGGTTGCTTAAATGTTAATAATGAAGTGTCTCTAAAAGTAGGGGATCCAGAGTGTGTAGATAAAAAACCAGAGCAACTTCCAGAACTAATGTCACCTAGACTCCCCAAGTATGTCTGGGAATGTAGCACAAGCACAAGTATTAATCAGGTGATGAAGCCTCTATATGTCCTCCATGGTTCCCAAATGCATGCCCTAGGTTTGCTACCACTGCATTAGAGCAAGGACTCTCAAATCTGGTTCTCAAGATACCTCAGCATTTCATGTTTTGAAGATCTTCTATAGAAGGGAGGCAGGGTTCACACTTGTGACACTTACTGATAAGGTGATACTATTAAAGCCTTTAGGGAATTACTAAATGAAGCCTAAAAACATGATCTTGGGTCCCAAAAATTTGAAACATGACATTAGAAAACTTGGTGGATATTTATCTATGAAAAGATGTCCCTGGGTTGTGCTCACCATGCTGTTCAGGTTTTGTTGCACGGACCCCTTTCAACATTTCAAAGTTTCAATGATCTTTAAATTTATAGGGGTGCAGAAGTAGGAAGACAGAAGTGGGAAGGCCCGAAAAACCTAAAACCAATAGATTGCATAAGATGTGTCCACCTAACTAATGACAATATAATACTAATGATAATATCCATACCTGGATTCCTATGGAATCAGCAAAATATAGATCTACTCTACTAGATCTTATAATGCAATGAGTTTCCAATTCCTTGCCCAGCCTTCTTATTTTTAATGATGTTTGATTTTGTGAAATGTAATGGTTTTCATGGCAAGTTGGCTTATGCAGTTTAAAAAAGTGTATACAAAGGACCTCATGTCCATTATAGGTAAAGTACATGTACGGCATGTAGTGTAGGGCTCCTGCAATCCAGAGATATCTGGGGACACAGAGGAAAAGACAGAAGCAGTTTATTACAAATTCTGCCTTTCCTTGGTACACAGTGCTCAGTGAGAGCTATACGGTGTACAGAGGGAGCAGCTATGCCTCTTTCTCCCTTGAACCTTGCTATCATGTGATTGCTAGGTGTTCTCAGGCACAGCAGACCCAGAAAATGCCCCCACAGGGAGCTGGTTTCCCCTATAACTGGGACTACCACAAATAAGAAAAAACAAAACAAAAGCCCACGACAACCAAAACTGTTGCCGCTGCCACCCCATTCATGTAAGGCTATACCTATATCAAAATGACCAACACAAAACAGGGAACACATTTCAATTATTCATTTTGGTGTTCACTTACAAATTAAAGAATAAAGAGCTATAGGATGGAAAAATAAATATTTTCAATTTCCTCAAATAAAACTAAAAAGAAAAAAAATAGTATTTATCAAGGGCTCCATGTGTCATGTAAAAAACATTGACATTTTTTTTTTTGGGGGGTAGCCCATCAAATAAAAAGGCTAGGTGCTAAATCACACAAAAACGGGTTGTCTCACTTCGGCAAGTGGCATTTATCATGTAGAGAAAGTGAATACAAGGCACTTATTAATGTATTGTGATTGTCCCTATTGCTTCCTTTTCTGGCTGGATTTATTTTTTCATCGCATTTTACACACATTATATTGTTTCCAGAGGAAATGCTATAGGAAAAGCGCCAGATGCCTCAGACAGATGCCATTCAGTAGCATCCATCACCATATGGTTCCACTGTAAAGCAATGTGCCCATTTAACGTATGCAGGGCAGAAAAGTGTGTATACTATACTTTTTCATCCTTTTTTCCCAACATAAATGTGGGACAAAAGCTTGATGTGAACACAACCTTATCCTTTTTTTTTCTCCACCTTGCTGTCTTCATTATTGCTTTATCGGCTAGATTGTAGAAATGCAAAGGTAATTTTTCAGTAGCCATTGTATTAATATCACGGGCAGAATTACAACAATAGATATCATTGTATAGATATCAAAAGGTCAATCATTCACAATAGGTGATATCACAGCTTATCTACTCCCTCCTGACCTCTGCACAGGTCCCAGAATAATCATGCCTACAAAAATCTCCCATAGATGTCAATGTGGTCCCCACCTGTCTATTGTGTCTACAGCCCATGTGGTTGCCTTCAAAAGAACAGGAAGTCCTGAAATATTTTAGGCCTAGTGAATAGTGTGAAAACTGCATGACTTTAGGATATTTTTTTCAATATAGAACATAAAAACTTGATTGAAAGGGATTTTCCAAGTGTTTAATACTAATGATCTATCCTCAACTGATCGGAGGGGCCCGACACCCATGATCCTTGCCAATCAGCTGTGCGGCCTCCTCATAGCTTACCAAGCACAGCACCGTCCATTGCTCATTAGTATTAAACACTCAAACAACCCCTTTAAACAACAGGTCATTTTCTGATAACACATTTCCTTTAATGGACGGACAGTAAAAATCTGAAGGAAGCTGGACGCCTTACCTTAGATTTGATAACAATGGGTGAAGCCAAGTAGATGAACAGGGATGCATGGGTACTCTCATCCCCCCTTCTTTTTTTACCCTACTCAATATGTGGGCTGAATGTAAAATATGTAGAGTAAGTGTGAACCTGAGAACACAACCACAAAAATGCAAGAATGCACACTATGCATAATACAGTCCCAATACAAATATTAACACACAAATCACATATAAAACACCTAAAAGACAGACATATACCCATGCTACCTAATGTACACAGGAAATAGCTATAAAGTGCAGGCTATCTATCTCTATACGGTCAATATTGGTGCATATGTTCTATATAAAGGCATAGCGCCCTATCTAGAAGTTTGCAATTAAGTTGTGAAAAGTATGTTTTACTTTGGAGGCAGCAATTTTAATGGCAGGAGTGATATAATAAATGCATTGCAGCTTTATACTTACAGCGGAATATCATACTAATGGAAAGGTTGGTTAATATATGCAAAGCGCACTGCAAAATGTACCTTACTATATGTGTAATCCAATACATTAGGTCAATTAAGGCATCTTTGAAATATAACAGGCCACAAAGAGGCATGGGTCCTATCGGCATGTCTCACACATGATTTCTTGGTGATAATTTTTTTTTTTTTCGAAGGTAATGTTAAGATATTAAAGTACTATTTAACTATCTTCATTTTACAATAGCCCTTGATAGTAATTTAAAAGCTCAAGAGCCAAGTTTTAATGACAGTCAGTGCAAGGCAAATGTCATGGGCATAGTCAAAAAAATTAGAATTAAAATTGTTTAATAAGCTCATGCTATCATCTTAAAAGCTGAAATCACCTACGAAAGTGCAGAAGTCAATTAAAGCAGCTGCTCATTTATACTAATTTTTTACTGTTTCTGTTACAGATATATAAGATTAAACCAGTAATGAGGTCAATCCAACAGAAATTTCAGCTATAGAAATAAGTCTCTATACTCGAACACACTGGCCAGGGCCGGCGTCATAACCCGGCATCCCCGGGCAAGTGCCGGGGCCCAATGCTCCTGGGGGGGCCCACTGAGCTGCTATGAGCACTTCCATCAATACAGATGGGAGCTCTCACTGCTGTCCTTTCACATACGCAGTACCCCTCTGGTGGGCCCTCTGAGCTGCAGAGACTCAGGACACGCCCCCTCTACACAGGACACACGCTGCCTGAGGAGAGAGACCGCACGGCTGGAGCTGGAGCTGGAGCAGAGAAGTGTGAAGACAGTCTGTGAGTGAGTCTGCACTGTGACTGTCTCTTCTCTGTGGGACAGAAGGAAAGGGGGGGACACTGCTGCTTCATTCTATTTAGTTGTGTTACTGTTTTATTAAGCTGATTGTCTCCATGACACCTGCCCCCCCCCCCCCCATATCCTGTCCTATATCACCCTCATGGAGCCCCTGTGGTCTCCTTTCCTCCCTCATGTATCCAGGGCTCCTGTCCCACCCTCCTATCTCCTATTGCTGCCCTGCACAGACCTCCTGCCACTACTTGTATGAATCCCCCTCAGAGCCCCTTCCACCTACTTGCTGTGTCCACCCCTCCTGTCCATCCAGGGCCCCGGGCCCCTGTCTCACTCCTCTGCCTCTCATTATGGTGGCATCTGAACCGCATTCACCATAAGGACCTTCTAACATCACAGGGTCATGTGACTGTGCCCCTCACCCCGTACTGTGCCCCTTTATACCCTGCATTGTGCCCTCTTACCACACTCTGTGCAGTGCCCATAGTCATTCCCTGTACTATGCCTTCTTATACCCTTTTATCCGGTCACTGTATGGTGGTTTTATCCTTGTATGGCGGTGTTATCACTATATGGCGGTGTTATCACTATATGGCGGTGGTATCCAATAACTGGATGGCCATAACTGTATCCCTTTCTGCCCACACCACTTTTTTTAGACCTGGCATGAGCGGGAAAAGATACAGATTGCGGTGTTAAGGACCTTTGCGCCACATCTGTGTCAGAAATACGCCTAATATAGACGTATTTCTATATAATAAATGACCCCCTAATCGTATGATTATTCGGGGGGTGGGGCTAATATCTTTATATTATATAGATTCTAGTGTATTATACTGTGCCCTGTATTTTCCAGTAGAAAATGATCCTTGGGAAGCACAGTCCTCATCCCTGACCACCAGGTAGCGCTCTGTCAGTACATGGCGGCCTCCCCTCTCCGCCACGCTGCTCCGCTGTGTACTGGGGCTTATTCTGACACTAGGGCTGGGTTCACATCACATTTTTGCCATCCATTTAATGCATAGTGAAAATGTATGCGTTAACAGATGCCTCAGACTGATGCCGTACAGTGGCGTCCGTTCAGCATACAGTTCCATGGTAAAAAAACATATACGTTAACGTATGCATTTTTTACTTGACTCTGCAGGATACAAAAACGTGGAGTGCTGCACATGTGTATACATCAAACCGATAGGAAAAACGTAATGTGAACACACATTGGGGGGGAGGGGGGCGTACTAAATTTCGCTGTGGGGCCCAGTCAGTTCTAGCTCCATCACTGCACATCTCCTTCTCTCCTCCAGGCCTGGCTCACTGCTGCAGCGGGCCGGAGGAGAGAAGGAGCGCAGGGAGCTGCGGTTAGTGAATGACAGGATCACCAGCTCCCCTGCAATGATAGGTATGTGAGGGGGCCACTGAGGGGTCATTCATCACACTGTGAGGGTCCCTTACACAGTATAATGACTCCCAGTGCCCCCCATTTAGTATAATGATCCCCATTGACCCTCCATTTAGCATAATGACCACCAGAGCCCCCATTAAATATAATAACCCCTCGTGCCCCCTCCATACAGTATAACCCCCAGTGTGGGGGCGACTGGGGGTCATTATTCTGAATGGAGGGCCACTGTGGGGTCATTATACTGTGAGGGCCCTTTACATAGTATAATGACCCCCAGTGTCCATTTAGTAATGATCACCAATGACCCTCCATTCAGTATAAATACCCCCATAGCCCCCTCCATACAGTATTCCCCCAGTGTGGGGGCTACTGGGGGTCATTATTCTAAATGGGGGCGACTGGGGGTTATTATTCTGAATGCAGGGCCACAGGTGGTCATTATACAGTGGGGGGGGGGGGGAATTGGGGGTTCATTATACTGTGTGAAGGGCCACTAGTAGTCATTATACTGTATAGGGGCCACTGGGGGTCATTATACCGTGTAGGAGCCACAGGGGGACATGTCAATGTAAAAAAATGCCTCATGGGGGCCCACTGGGATTTATCGCCCAAGGGCCCACATGAACCTGGAGCCGGCCCTGACACTGGCCATCACATATTCTGGCCTTCTGCTACCATCTAGTTTAATGCTCTTTTATAGTAACATAGTATATAAGGCAGAAAAAAGGCACACGTCCATCCAACTCAGTCTGTTCACCAGCATAAAGTACTACTATAGGCACACTAATCAATGCAATTCTTTAAAACTACATTGGATTTGCATTCCACACTGGTAACAGCCCCCTATGTGGTTCAATAGGGTGTATGTCAGACTCCCCAACCAAAAATTACCGTATTTTCCGGCGTATAAGACGACTGAGTGTATAAGACGACCCCCAACTTTTTCAGTTAAAATATAGGATTTGGGCTATACTCGCCGTATAAGACTACCCCTCCAATGCTATTTACTTTGGCATCAAGATCTGCAGGTAATTGTGCAATTTTAGTCTTTTGCCTCTACCATATTATGCCTTTCCAAGAATCTAGTACACCAGGATACAGTGGCCTTAACCCCTTAAGGAAAAAAAGAGACAATGCAGCAGCACTCTGCAAATCAGACAAAGTACAACAATGCTTACAAAAATTATGATGCTAATACTACGCTTATTTATAAAAGCGAGATTCTTGGACATTGCATTTTGTACAAAACCATCTAAGCCCATCTGCCGAACGTCAAGGCGATCTCTGTTAGACGGGTCCTAACACTAAATACTACCTGTTATGCGCCATAATGACCGTCATAAAATTCAGGGAGTGTTGGACCCACATGCATGTTGGATCTACTCTGCCTTTTTCCATTTTTTGTGCCAAAATGGCCTCCATTACAAGGGATGCAGGTACCAACATGCATGCTGAGCCCACTCTATACCCTTCCTGGTGCTAGACAGCTTCCAATGAATGTAGTGAGAGCAGGCTACAGCTTTATACTGAAAATAATTAAAATCAGCCTATGGGGCAGACAGGCTAATCAGGAGTGCACGACTCGCTGGAGTGCCACATCTCCAGCATTGTAAATCTGCAAAAAAAGGGGGTTAGTCAGCACCTCCCAGTGCGCAGGTGCACGCTGCCATGGCAAAGACCTAGAGGAAAAAAAGAGACAATGCAGCAGCACTCTGCAAATCAGACAAAGTACAACAATGCTTACAAAAATTATGGTGCTAATACTAAGCTTATTTATAAAAGCGAGATGCTTGGACAATGCATTTTGTACAAAACCATCTAAGCCCGTCTGCCGAACGTCAAGGCGATCTCTGTTAGACGGGTCCTAACACTAAAGACTACCTGTTATGCGCCATAATGACTGCCATAAAATTCAGGGAGTGTTGGACCCACATGCATGTTGGATCCACTCTGCCTTTTTCCATAAGCGTAGTATTAGCACCATTTTTTGCAAATCTGACCAGTGTCACTTTAAGTGCTGATAACTTTAAAACGCTTTTACTTACCTAGGCCGTTCTGAGATAGTTTTTTCGTCACATATTGTACTTCATGACACTGCTAAAATTGGGTCAAAAAAGTAAATTTTTTTGCATAATAAATACCAAATTTACGAAAAATTTGGAAAAATTAGCAAATTTCAACATTTCAGTTTCTCTACTTCTGTAATACATAGTAATACCCCCAAAAATTGTGATGACTTTACATTCCCCATATGTCTACTTCATGTTTGTATCATTTTGGGAATGCTATTTTATTTTTTGGGGATGTTACATAGTTTAGAAATTTAGAAGCAAATTTTGAAATTTTTCCGAAATTTTCCAAATCCCACTTTTTATGGACCAGTTCAGGTCTTAAGTCACTTTGTGAGGCTTACATAATAGAAACCATGCAAAATGACCCAATTCTAGAAACTACACCCCTCAAGGTATTCAAAACTGATTTTACAAACTTTGTTAACCCTTTAGGTCTTCCACAAGACTTCATGGCAAATGGACATAAAATTTAAGAATTTCGATTTTTTGGAAAATTTTCCAATATAATCAATTTTTTCCAGGAAAAAAGCAAGGGTTAACTGCCAAACAAAACTCAATATGGGTTGCCCTGATTCTGTAGTTTGCAGAAACACCCCATATGTGGTCGTAAACTACTGTTTGGCCAAACGGGAGGACATAGAAGGAGGGGAACGCCATATGGTTTTTGCAAGGCAGATTTTGGTCATACCATGTCCCATTTCAAGCCCCCCCTTGCACCCCTAGAATAGAAATTTAAAAAAAGTGACTCCATCTAAGAAAATACATTCCTCAAGGTATTCAAAACTGGGTTTACAAACTTTGTTAACCCTTTAGGTGTTCCACAAGAGTTAATGGCAGATGGAGAACCAATTTAGAAATTTCAATTTTTTTAAAATTTTTCCATTTTAACCCATTTTTTCCAGTAATAAAGTAAGTGTTAACTGCCAAACAAAACTCAATATGGATTGCCCTGATTCTGTAGTTTGCAAAAACACCCCATATGTGGTCCTAAACTACTGTTTGGCCAAAAGGGAGGACATAGAAAGAGGGGAACGCCATATGGGTTTTGGAAGGCAGATTTTGCAGGACTGGTTTTGTTTATACCATGTCCCATTTCAAGCCCCCCGTTGCACCCCTAGTATAGAAATTCCAAAAAAGTGACTCCATCTAAGAAAGTACACCCCTCAAGGTATTAAAAACTTGGTTTACAAACTTTGTTAACCCTTTAGGTGTTCCACAAGAGTTAATGGCAGATGGAGAAACTATTTTGGAATTTCTATTTTTTGTAAAATTTTCCATTTTAACCCTTACTTTATTACTGGAAAAAATGGGTTAACAGCCAAACAAAACTCAATATGGCTTGCCCTGATTCTGTAGTTTGCAGAAACACCCCATATGTGGTCGTAAACTACTATTTGGCTAAACGGCAGGACATAGGGGAACGCCATATGGTTTTTGGAAGGCAGATTTTGCTGGACTGGTTTATTTACACCATGTACCCTTTCAAGCCCCCTGATGCACCCCTAGAGTAGAAACTCCATAAAAGTGACCCCATCTAGGAAACTACGGGATAAGGTGGTTGTTGTTTTGGGACTATTTTAGGGGTAAATATGATTTTTGGTTGCTCTATATTACACTTTTTTGAGGCAAGGTAACAAAAAATTTTAATTCTAAAATTGTTTCTACATTCGCTATTTAGTTTTGTGGAACACCTAAAGGGTTAACGAAGTTTGTAAAGTAACTTTTGAATACCTTGAGGGGTGTAGTTTCTTAGATGGAGTCACTTTTTTGGAGTTTCTAGTCTAGGCTACATCAGGGGGGCTTCAAATGGGACATGGTGTAAAAAAAAAACAGTCCATCAAAATCAGCCTTCCAGAAACCATATGGCGTTCCCTTCGTTCTACACCTGCCGTGTGGCTATATAGCCATTTACGACCACATATGGGGTGTTTCTGCAAACTACAGAATCAGGGCAATAAATATTTAGCTTTGTTTGGCTGTTAACCCTTGCTTTATTACCGGAAAAAATGTCTACATTTTAGAATTTATTTAGATTTTACACTATATTATCATTTTAGGAACCAAAAAAAAATATTTTAGTATCTCCATAGCCTGGCAATAACATTTTTTTTTTTTTGTTTGGTGACTATCTAATGTAGGGGCTCATTTTTTGCGGGATGAGATGGCGGTTTATTGGCACTAATTGGGGTGCATATGACATTTTGATCGCTCGGTATTACACTTTTTGTGATGTTAGGTGACAAAAAATGGCATTTTTTTTTACACTTTTTTTTTTTTTTTTTTACGATGTTCATCCGGGGGGGGGTTGGGTTAAATGTTATTTTTATAGAGAAGATTTTTACGGACGCGGCGATGCCCAATATGTATGGCTCTCAGACTTTGGAGACACTAAGCAGGCATCCTCAAACTGCGGCCCTCCAGATGTTGTAAAACTACAATTCCCACCATGCCCTTCTGATGGCTGTAGGTTGTCTGGGCATGCTGGGAGTTATAGTTTTACAACATCTGGAGGGCCGCAGTTTGAGGATGCCTGCACTAAAACTAATATTTTTTGAAAAAAATGTATTGTTTCCGTGTCTCCAAAGTCTGAGAGGCATAGTTTTTTATGTTCTCTAGGGGACTGTTGGGGATTATAAAAATGTAGTACTCCATGGAAGTGTGATACTCCCTGAAGCAATCAATAACGCAGAGGCCCGGATGATCGGGGCACGTGTCACATTGAGTGGTGGTGTCCTTCCGTATCCCCCTCTTGTGACACACTCTGCATCTTTTTTGGGTTCGTCCCTTCTTTCCAGTATGGGGGACCACACCTGGAAAATGTTGGCCAGGGACGATCTGGGTGCCGGGGCAAGTGGCAAGTCTAGGGTCTGAAAGCTGAAACAAAAAATTATTATTTTTTTCCTAACTAACTTTTCCCTTCTATCCCTGCCTAACGGTGCCTCTCCCTCACTGACCCTAACCTACCTGGAGGGCGATGGGTGCAGGAGGGTGATGGGTGCCGATTAGGGGGGATCTCAGGAGCCTGGTGAGGACGGTGCTGCAGGGTGCTGGTGCAGAACAGGAAGAGGAGGGGAGAGAGGAGCGCAGGAAGTTTGAATCTTGCACCTCTCTCCCTGCACCAATCAGCACCCTGGACAGCAGGCATCAACACCATGGCCAGCACCGCCTCTCCAAATCTTCGTACTGCGATTGGTGGTGTGTAATCACGCCACCGATCGCAGTCTTTTTCCGGTTCATCGGGTCACCGGAGACCCGAATGGACCGGAAACGCAGCAAACCATAGGTCTGAATTGACCTGCGGTTTTCTGCGATCGCCGATACGGGGGGGTCAAATGACCCCCCCCCGGTGTTGTTACAGGATGCCCGCTGAATGATTTCAGCGGTCATCCTGTTCCGATTAACCCCCGCGGCGCCGCAATCGCGTTTTAAAGCCATGACGTACCGGTACGTCATGTGTCCTTAAGGACTCGGGAAACATGCCGTACCGGTACGTCATGTGTCCGTAAGGGGTTAAATCTGTTGCTGTGATCTGGGTTAGATTTGGCCCACTGAAGTGCAAATAAACGTATTTTATTTCGTGTCACTACATAACCGTTTTGGCGATGCTCAATCACCATGTCTGCTACAGGTTTTTCGAGTTCTGGCCAATGTGGGGTGCCTCTTTTAATGCACACTTACCCCTTGGCATACTCTTTAATGCTTTTTCATTTGCTTTCCAGTCCCGAAACATATTTTCTGTTACTCCATATTGTCTTGCAGCAGCGTAGTTATTATGTTCCATGGCAAAGTTTACAACTTTAAGTTTGAAACTGGCTTCATATTTCTTTCTTCTTGCTGGTAGAGCCGTGATGGGGTCTTGACTGTTAGCCATTTGTATACTGTACTGTATGTACTGGTGCTGTACTGTATGAACAGGTACAGATACTGGTGCTATACTGTATGTACAGATACTGATGCTGTACTGTATTCACAACCACATGTATCTGCTGCCCAGATAGACTCTGTTTTTTCACCACAGATAAGATGCACACCAAACTTCATTCGAGATCCGCCGATTCCAAAATTAGAATTGGCTGAAGTGCAGATGCTCCTGCTTCCCCCTGCCTTCGTACAGAATCGCCAATCTAACCCAGTATACAACAACCAGCCAATCACGGCAAGCGATGTACCAGTATTTTCTGTGCACACTGCATACAAAGCCTGCTTGGATTGGGTGGGTCAGCTCTCCCTGCCTGCCCAGCCCTCCCTAACTTCAAGAAGATCTGAGCGGTAGTACGCAATGTGATACTGCCGGCTTCAGGAGCGGCTGGCCGGGATGCAGCGCACGGTGGCTCAGCTAGAGGGTGCCTGTCCCTGAAGCTGGAGAAGGACAGCATCTCCATTCTGGCTAGGAAGTAAGTTTCAGCACGCCGTATACCGGCATATAAGACGACACCCGGCGTATAAGACGACCCCCGTCTTTTGAGAAGATTTTCATGTGTTAAAAAGTACAAACCGGATTCCAAAAAAGTTGGGACACTAAACAAATTGTGAATAAAAACTGAATGCAATGATGTGGAGATGGCAAATGTCAATATTTTATTTGTAATAGAACGTAGATGACAGATCAAACGTTTAATCCGAGTAAATGTATCATTTTAAAGGAAAAATACGTTGATTCCAATTTTCCAAAAAAAAAGTTGGGACAAGTAGCAATAAGAGGCTGGAAAAAGTAAATTTGAGCATAACGAAGAGCTGGAAGACCAATTAACACTAATTTTTTTTTAATAGCGTTTATTTAACATTTTTCAAGTTAATACAACAATCCCATAGGGAAAAAACAATTCTGCATGACAGTCACACACATAAGCAAGACCAGACAATTCCATCAATGTCATAATGTACGACAGTAAGAGACATAAATGTATTTAGTTACAAAACATCATTGTTGTCGCAAAAAAGGAAAGAAATAGAGGTCTGCACACACTTACTCACATCCGCACACACAAACACACAGTTGGGTGACGCAGTCCCAACCAGTAATGGGCCTCAAACCGTACCCACCGCCTGCACCCATATACCCCAGATTTTGTCAAACCGACCAGGGGTCCCTCTCGCTTCATAAGTTAATTTGTACATCTGAAGATCTTTGTTAATAAGTTGCACCCATTGGTTTACCGTGGGACACTTGGGAGGTTTCCAGTTCAAAAGTATGTTCTTCCTACCATAGAACATTAAAAGTCGTAGCAGTATTCTACAATATTTGGATGGAGTCGCATCAGCAACTAGCCCCATAACACAAACTATAGGATCACAGATCCCTGGTAGACCCAACTTAACATTAATGAAATTGCACACCCCCTTCCAATATATTTGTAAAGACGGACATAACAAAACCATGTGCAAAAAGGATCCGCTATCACTTCCACACCTGTCGCATCCAGGACTTGGTATCTGCCGCATCTGATATAGATGCACCGGGGTCAAATATACCCTATGCATCCATTTGACCTGAATGAGTTGATCTCGAGAGCTCACGACAGACCTCCTCCACCCCAGACGCCATTCCTCCAAATGAGAGTCCTCCAACTCTGGGATATCCGCCGACCATCTAACAAATGATCGCTGGATAGGAGAGTCCTGCATCTTAATGATTTCACCATAAAAGGAAGAAATTGGTTTATATGATTGTTTCCTCCTAGCTACCGATTCCAGAGGACCACACTCCAAGCTCAGGGTCAAGGAGTGGAACTGCTTATCACACGCGTGTCTCAGTTGGAGGAACCGGTAAAAACTCGTCCGAGGTAGCAGGAAGTCCGACCGCAAACTCTCAAAGGAGCGAAAGACCCCATCTTGGAATAGCTGCGTCAAGTACTTAAGCCCCTTCCTAGGCCAAAATTCAAAATCTGGCAAGTGTAAAAGCTCAGGGAGATGCTTGTTACGCCATAGTGGGATATACGGAGACCAAATGTCCCCTGCTTGAGTATCCATATGTGTATTCACAAACCTCGCCCAAGCTTCTATGACCGTCACCATAGCTTCTGTGTATCTCCCACCGACCAGAACTCCACCTCCCCTATAAACCAAGTTCGTTAGAGCTTCATATGAACCAACTAGCGCAGCCTCCAGCACCACCGCCGGATTATTGGAATCTGCTCTAATCCACCAGGAAGCATACATCAGGCGTGTCGCTATATAATAGACATATAAGTCAGGAAGTTGCAAACCTCCCTGTAAGTAGGAGGCTTTCAACGTCTTCCTTGCTATCCTAGGGATCCGATGGCACCATAGGAATCGGGACATAACTTTATCTATGACATCAAAATGGGACTTCGGGACCCTCACTGGAGCTGCTCTATATACATATAACAGTTTCGGTAGCAACACCATTTTAAAGATGTTGATCCTGCCTATTAAGGTCAAGGGGAGATTTTCCCAGGCTTCCAACTTGCGTGTGACATATTCCATAGTGGGTCTCAGATTCAGATGGCAGAATTGCCGAGGGTCTCTATGTATGTGAATCCCCAAATAAAGAAAGCTGTCTACCACCTTCAAGGGGGATACCGGAGAGATATCCATCCCTTCCTCCATGTTCACTATACATAGACTTGATTTAGCCCAGTTCACTCGCAATCCTGAATACCTACCATATCCATTCACCACGTCTAGCAAGGTTTCTAAGGAGGGGCCAGGGTCAGCTAAGTACACCAACAGGTCGTCCGCGTACAGCGATACTTTCTCTTGTATCCCAGCTACCGTCCACCCCTCTATCAAGGAGCTATTATTAATCAATTGAGTAAGAGGTTCCATTATCAGAGCGAACAACAACGGGGACAGGGGACAACCCTGCCTTGTACCTCTGTATAACCTAAATGGCCGGGAAAGAGAGCCATTTACTCTGATGCGCGCTGTAGGCGCCTGATACAATAATTGGACCCATTGAATGAAGGAGGGAGGGAAGCCAAGGCGGGACATTGTCTCCCAAATAAAGTGCCACTCTACCGAGTCAAAGGCTTTCTCATTATCGAGAGATGCCAGGACCCTTGAACCCGCATTATCATGCCTGGCCTGCAAGTTCGTAAATAATCTCCTAAGGTTGATATCAGTTGTTTTTCCAGGCATGAAGCCAGATTGGTCAGGGTCAATAATGGATAAGACTACCCTACTAAGTCTCTTGGCTAAGATTTTAGCCAAGATCTTGGCGTCAGTATTCAGTAGGGAAATGGGTCTATATGATGCACAGTGGTCCGGAGGCTTCCCAGTTTTATGAATAACCACAATGGTAGCCTCTCCAAAGGATAAAGGCAACCCACCGGAGTCATATGCGTAATTAAAAAGATTCAGTAGACGTGTAGAGTGCAACTCAACATCTAATCTGTACCATTCGACTGGGAACCCATCCGGACCAGGTGATTTCCCTACTGCCATATCTCCAATCGCAGCTTTAATTTCTTCCACATCAATAGCTGCCTCTAAAAACTTACTGTCCGCCCTTGCCAATGGTGTGAGGGGGATGTTCTGAAGGAAAGATCGGATCTCATCCGGGGACATCTCAATTTTGGAGCTATAAGGCTGGGTTCAGACCTGAGCGTCTTTGATATGCGCGTTTAACGCGCGTTTTTGACGCGCGTTTTTGACGCGCGTTTTTTGCAATAGTAAACGCGCGTTTGACGCGCGTTTGTGTGATTGACTGCAATGTCCTATGGCCACAAACGCGCGTCAAAACGCCCCAAAGAAGCTCAAGTACTTGTTTGAGCGTAGGGCGTTTTACAGCGCGTTTTTCAGCGCTGTAAAACGCTCAAGTGAGAACCAGGGCCATAGGGAAGCATTGGTTTTCATGTGTTGAGCGTTTTACAGCGCGTTTGAACGCGCTGTAAAACGCTCAAGTGTGAACCCAGCCTAAAGGTCCGCATAAAATTGAACAAATTGCTCACATATGCCCTCCGGTCGATATACCCTTGAGCCATCCCTGCAGGTGATGTGTGGGACCACTGTCTGAGGCGACTCAGTCCTAGCCAGGAACGCCAAAGCACTCCCATTCTTATCCCCATCAGCAAATATTACACGCCTTTGATACAATAACTTCTTCTGGGTATATTCTGTTAGGTGTAAACTAAGTTTCCTCTGAGCCTCATCCCATAATCTACGGCCCTCTCCATCCGGATTTGTAATAAAAGCCTGCTCTCTCTCTACCACCTCCCCCTCTAACTTAGTCCTAGTAGCACTCATCTCCTTCCTATACGTAGCTATCGCCTGAATCAGAGTACCCCTCATCACAACTTTGAAGGCTTCCCACTCTATCAACGGGTTAGTTGAGCCCTCATTGAAGTCCCAATAGTCCTTCACACCTTGCTGTACAGCCCAAACAACAGGCAGGACCTCTAGCCATTTACTATTGAGTCTCCATATTCTCTCAGCCGGTGCCAGGGGTTGTTTCAGAATTACTAACAGAGGGGCATGGTCAGAGATACCTCGTGGCAAGTAGTCAGCCACCACCAGAGAGGGCAATAGCTCTCTACTAAGGAATACTAAGTCTATCCGTGAGAGCGTAACGTGTGAAGCAGAGTAACAGGAATATTGGCGCAATCCCGGATGCAAGTACCTCCAACCCTCCGTTAAATCGAATACATCAGCCCAGGAGCTTAACGCCTCATTATGGGTATCACTAGGGCGAAGCCGATCCAACGACCGGTCCAGAGTCGCGTTGTAATCTCCAAATGCAATCAGAGGCACTGGGGGCATAGATGCTACCATTCTCATAATCTCATCCAATATATCTCTCTGAAAAGGGGGGGGGGACATAAAGACCCACCACAAGATAGTCAATGCCCCTGATTGCAACGTGGAGAATCACAAAGCGCCCCATCGCATCCGTATGCACAGAATATGATCGGAAGGGAAGGGACTTCGCTACCAGAACCGACACACCTCTGGCTCTAGAATTATATACAGCGTGGTATGCTGAACCCACCCAGGGCCTCTTTAACGCTAAAAGCTTCCGCCCCTGCAAATGTGTCTCCTGCAATATCAGAACGTCAGGATTATGATTTCGTAGAAAATTCAAGACCAGAGATTGTTTAATTTTGTCATTGAGACCCCTGACATTCCAGGAGACAAACCGACATTATGGCGGTTTGTTAAGACAATAATCCCAGAAGTAACTGCACCACCCAAGCCATACACTTACACATTCATACCAACTTCCAAACTTCAGAGCAAGAGCTCCTAAATATGCCCGTAACATCAGGCAATACCCCCCACCCTGCCCAGATGACCCCAACATATCCAAGCCTAAAAACCCTCCCCCATTTGCCTCATTAGTAGAAAAAGGGGAACGGAGAACCCGTTCTTAACCCCACTGCTCTAGGTAAACCTAAAACTGAACCTATGCAGCAGGTTACCACAACCATCACACATTCAGCTCCGTTAATATTACGATCATCTGAAACATATGGTGAGACACCCAAAACATTAGATATGTGGCTCTCAGCCCCTGCGGTCAAGCCAGTCCGATGCCTCTTCAGGGGTGGCAAAGAACTTCACCTGCTCTCCCTCCTGGACTCTGAGCCGTGCCGGATACATCATGGCATAGATAAGTCCCTTCTCTCTTAGCCGGGTTCTCACCGCCGTGAACTGCCTACGTTGCTTCTGCACTTCTGTAGAAAAGTCCGGGTAGAAGGAGATCCGGGTGTTATCAAAATGAATGTCCTTTAGTCGGCGAGCTGCTGCCAAAATAGCATCACGGTCTCTGTAATTTAGGACCTTAAAGATGAAAGGACGAGATGGGGCTCCAGGAGGCAGGGGGCGAGTGGGGATCCTGTGAGCACGTTCCACTGCAAAAGTCCCTGATAGATTTATGGGATCAAAGAGTTGTTTTATAAGACGTTCCACAAACTCTTCAGGAGAGGGCCCTTCTGCTCTTTCAGGTAAACCCATAATGCGGATGTTGTTCCGTCTGTTACGGTTCTCGGCATCCTCTACCTTCGCCATCAGAGTCTTGACTTGATTCTGCAGAGCATTTATCGCAGAGTCATCACGCTGAACTCTGTCCTCCACATCACTCACCCTCCTTTCCACCTCAGTTGTTCTCTCTCTAATCTTATCAATATCATGTCTGAGAAGAGTAAGATCAGCCTGGACATGGTCGATTTTGACCGTAAGCGCCGTTTGGCAGTTAGTGATGGCCGCCATAACTTTTGCAAGGTCCACTTCTGGGCACTCAGAGGAGGTCCCAACCTCTCGATCCTCTGTCTGGCTCATATTGTCCAGCATTAGTTTAGGTGGATTAGCTGGCCCTGAGGTGCCCGTTTTCCGGCCCATAAGGTGATCTCCCTTTCACCAGTAATAGGAATACTGGCCCTTTAATCAGCACCCTCACTCAGGGGCAACAGAACAGCAGTGGCACCACTCTCTAGAAAGATTCTTTTCCTGGAGTCAGGATGTACTTGCCCTACAATTCAGTTGAGCCGCACTCTCCACCCAATATAGTTGTCAGATGGATGTAGACAGGAGAGCCAAGATCCCGCGTCAGTCCTGGGGCATGAAGATGACTGTTCCCAGCGTCACAGGTAAGATGGCGCCCGCACCGCCAGACACGTGGGGGACTTCAAGCCGGCAGTCCAGCAGGGAGAGAGCCGGGGGGCCACACCGATCTGCCGCTCCAGGTCCCACCCGACTACCACCACCGGTGAGTAAGATGTTCGTGCGTCCCCACCTCTCCCGCTCTCACCGAGGGGTCCGCAGTGCTGGATAACGCTCTGCTCACAGGCCTCGCTCAAAAGGATCCAGCAGACAGTGACCGCAGCAGTCACAGAGCAGAAACTCCGGTTACCGGTAAACCGTGAGTTGCGGATCACATAGGGGTGTTTCTATCAGGCCAAATGCTCAGACAATCAGGATACTGCAGGATAATGTCGGAGCTGAAACGACTTGCGTCCTCACACCATGACGGCTAGGCCACGCCCCCCAATTAACACTAATTAGGTCAATTGGCAACATGGTTGGGTATAAAAAGAGCTTCTCAGAGTGGCAGTGTCTCTCAGAAGCCAAGATGGGTAGAGGATCACCAATTCCCACAATGTTGCGCAGAAAGATAGTGGAGCAATATCAGAAAGGTGTTACCCAGCGAAAAATTGCAAAGACTTTGCATCTATCATCATCAACTGTGCATAACATCATCCGAAGATTCAGAGAATCTGGAACAATCTCTGTGCGTAAGGGTCAAGGCCGTAAAACCATACTGGATGCCCGTGATCTCCGGGCCCTTAAACGGCACTGCACCACAAACAGGAATGCTACTGTAAAGGAAATCACAGAATGGGCTCTGGAATACTTCCAGAAACCATTGTCAGTGAACACAATCCACCCTGCCATCCGCCGTTGCCAGCTGAAACTCTACAGTGCAAAGAAGAAGCCATTTCTAAGCAAGATCCACAAGCTCAGGCATTTTCACTGGGCCAGGGATCATTTAAAATGGAGTGTGGCAAAATGGAAGACTGTTCTGTGGTCAGACGAGTCACGATTCAAAGTTCTTTTTGGAAATCTGGGACGCCATGTCATCCGGACCAAAGAGGACAAGGACAACCCAAGTTGTTATCAACGCTCAGTTCAGAAGCCTGCATCTCTGATGGTATGGGGTTGCATGAGTGTGTGTGGCATGGGCAGCTTGCATGTCTGGAAAGACACCATCAATGCAGAAAAATATATTCAGGTTCTAGAACAACATATGCTCCCATCCAGACGTCATCTCTTTCAGCGAAGACCCTGCATTTTTCAACAAGATAATGCCAGACCACATTCTGCATCAATCACAACATCGTGGCTGCATAGGAGAAGGATCCGGGTACTGAAATGGCCAGTCTGCAGTCCAGATCTTTCACCTATAGAGAACATTTGGCGCATCATAAAGAGGAAGGTGCAACAAAGAAGGCCCAAGACGATTGAACAGTTAGAGGCCTGTATTAGACAAGAATGGGAGAGCATTCCTATTTCTAAACTTGAGAAACTGGTCTCCTCGGTCCCCAGACGTCTGTTGAGTGTTGTAAGAAGAAGGGGAGATGCCACACAGTGGTGAAAATGGCCTTGTCCCAACTTTTTGGGGATTTGTTGACACCATGAAATTCTGATTCAACATATTTTTCCCTTGAAATTGTACATTTTCTCAGTTTAAACTTTTGTTCCGTGATTTATGTTCTATTCTGAATAAAATATTAGAAGTTGGCACCTCCACATCATTGCATTCAGTTTTTATTCACGATTTGTATAATGTCCCAACTTTTTTGGAATCCGGTTTGTAGTATTTTAGTGTGATACAGGCAAACCTCCACACTCTTGTTCATACCTACTGCTTGTCTGAGGACTTGTGCATATGACAGATCTGTGTGCATGGAGCCTGTGATATGGCACATGGAACCTACTGACAAAAGGCTTACCAAAATAGTGGATCCTCTGCATTGCTGTGGATTTGACTGTGTGTGAACTAAACCAGGAAGTGAAGTCTAAGGGATGATGTGATCTTCACCATTAACTCCCACAAGGAGACGTGGTCACTTCATTGGAGTAGTCTCTGTTAATAACGGCTGAAATGGAGATGGATGGAACACCATTTGCAGCACAAATCAGGATACAGAATACGTGGTCGGTCATGCAGAAGGTCAGGGCAAGCAGAGTTCCTACAACACAAGGATCAGGAAGAATATCAGACCAGGTGGCAGACAGCAATACAAGGTCAAGAACAATCTCAGTCAATACCAGGAAGCATGAGAAACATCTTGGCACTCTGTTGGAACCTTTGGTGACCTATTGATCATGCATTGAGTGATAGGGGAGGGTTCCTAAATAGCAGGTCTTGATGACATCAGCATAGTAAATACCATAATATTGCATACCCACAGAAAACGTTAAATATGACTTGACTGCAGCAGCTGGGTGTGGCTAAGAACACAGTCAGGATCTCACAGAGCACAGCAAAACTAAATGCACTCAGAATAACAGAGTTGGATTTGCAGAGCGGGGAAGACATGCGCTTCAGCGATGGAAATGGTGGGCAGTGATCTTAACACCCGCAAGCACTCCATATGGTACCTCCATAAGGCCTTTTATTCTCCTTTTAAGCATTTCCTCTTGATGTGAGTACCTTAAGAATTTGCCATGGCATGGAGCATGTCACCTTTATTTTTGATATCAGATTACCCAACAAACAAGATTTTTGCTCATTTGTTCTGTGACAATAATCTGTCCATGGGATCATTGATCATTGGTTGAATGAGTAATATCTGATGTCTAGTCACAGTGCACCCTTCAGATTTCTTGAGCCATAATTGCTATGGTAACCCCTCTCAGACACAGACAGTTTTCACTTTTCTAACCAAGCCTCATTTTGCAAATCTGACATGTCACTTTATGTAATAATAACTTTGGAATGCTTGTACTTATCCCATAAAAAATATCCCAAATTTACGAGAAACTAGCAATTTAGTAAATTTAAGACAGACTGTGAACTCCTGTATGGGCACACAGCAGGGCTCAGAAGGGAAGGAGCGCTATATTGCTTTTGGAGGGTATCTTTTTGCTGAAATGAAGTAACAGTACTTTGTAAAACCCCAAACTGGTGATTGGTCTAACCCCACTGGAGATTCATTGATTTAAAAAAATTGGGACGACATATAAAAATTTTATTTTTTCAATTACTGTATTTTCCTGCATATAAGACTAGTTTTTTACCCCTGAAAATCTTCTCAAAAGTCGGGGGTCGTCTTATACGCCGGGTGTCGTCCTATATGCCGGTATACGGAAACTTACTTCCTAGCCGACCTGGAGATGCTGTCCTTCTCCAGCTTCATGGACAGGCGCCCTCTAGCTGAGCCACCGTGCGCTGCATCCCAGCCAGCCGCTCCTGAAGCAACCCCTCTCCCTGCTCTTAGTGGTTTTCTCATGCCGGCAGTATCACATTGCGTACTACCGCTCAGATCGTCTTGAAGACAGGAAGGGCTGGGCAGGCAGGGAGAGCTGACCCACCCAATCCAAGCAGGCATTTTATGCAGTGTACACAGAAAATACCGGTACATCGCTTGCCGTGATTGGCTGGTTGTTGTATACTGGGTTGGATTGGCGATTCTGAGGGAAGGCAGGGGGAAGAAGGAGCATCTGCACTTCAGCCAATTCTAATATTGGAACGGCGGATCTCTAATGAAGTTTGGTGTGCATCTTATCTGTGGTGAAAAAACAGAGTCTATCTGGGGAGCAGATACATGTGGTGGTGAATACAGTACAGCACCAGTATCTGTACATACAGTACAGCACAAGTATCTGTACCAGTTCATACAGTACAGCACCAGTACATACAGTACAGTATACAAATGGCTAACAGTCAAGACCCCATCCTGGCTCTACCAGCAAGAAGAAATAAATTGTAATGACCGACGACACGCACAGGGAGGAAAACAGGGAAAGCCCTGCCCAAGGGAGAGGGAAAGGTGGTGACCCCTAACTCACCTTGCGGCTGGCACCTGACTGCCCTGACGTCCCTAGACGGGTTCCTCACCCGTGCGGCGATCGCGTGCCTAAACCCTGGCTTTCCCTAATATGAGCCCTGGATAGTGAACAGGCCGGTGGGATCGCTAGTCCACACCACTATCACTAAGAGGGAAACACCAGGGAGAGGACAGACAAAACATACAAACACATACACCCAGGTGGGCGACCACAATAAACCAAAAAGGTCCAACAGGGATCTGGAGGGTAGCGTACTGGACCAACTACCAGCGAACGCAGCAACACAGCTCCAGAAGGTCAGAATAGATGTCCAGGCAGGAAGCTCTATCTCTGGCAACCAGAGAAGTGTGAGAGAGAAATATAAGGAGGTCTGGGAGTGCTGGACAAGGAACAGCTGAGGAGAAGGAGCTACGGATCCCTGAGTGAGCCAAAAGGGTTTGCTAAGCAAACCCAGAAAACTACCATAAGGAAAACAGCCCTATCTTAAATAGAGCGTGCAGCCAACCGCTGCGACTTTCTGACCCCGGGTTAACGGAGTCAGGCGTGGTCCTCGACACCCTCGTGACAGAAATATGAAGCCAGTTTCAAACTTAAAGTTGTAAACTTTGCCATGGAACATAACTGTGCTAATGCAAGACAATATGGAGTAACAGAAAATATGTTTCAGGACTGGAAAGCAAATGAAAAAGAATTAAAGAGTATGCCAAGGGGTACGTGTGCATTAAGAAGAGGCACCCCACATTGGCCAGAACTCGAAAAACATGTAGCAGACATGGTGAATGAGCATCGCCAAAACGGTTATGTAGTGACACTAAATAAAATACGTTTATTTGCACTTCAGTGGGCCAAATCTAACCCAGATCACAGCAACAGATTTAAGGGCACTGTATCCTGGTGTACTAGATTCTTGGAAAGGCATAATATGGTACTGAGGCAAAAACAAAAATTGCACAACAATTACCTGCAGATCTTGATGCCAAAGTAAATAGCGTTGGAGGGGTAGTCTTATACGGCGAGTATAGCCCAAACCCTATATTTTAACTGGAAAAGTTGGGGGTCATCTTATGCGTCCAGTCGTCTTATACGCCGGAAAATACGGTATATGTAGTTTAAGCTTGAAATGTTTCATTTTCACAAATGGTAATAGGAGAAAAAGCACCCCAATTTTTTTTTTACACAATGTTTCCCAAGTACAACAGTATCCCCTCTGTGGGAGTTCAGAAGAGAAAGAGCACTGGAGGACAACTGTAAAGGCTTTGAGGATAAATTAAAAAAAGATACCCCCAAGAAGTGACCCCATTTTAGAAACCACATCACCCACAGAATTTACTAATGGGTGTAGTGAGCAGTGGAGTGTGGATTATGCTGGAATGGTTTTCGGGTGCTAAGGCTTCTTTCAGATTAGCATTAGCATTGTCTGGCAGGCTGTTCCGGCAGGGGAACAGCCTGCCGGATCTGTACTAACGCTAGCCTATCTGTGCTACCGGAAGTCCACTCCGGCCCCATTCACTTTGATGGGGAAGCAAACATGCCGAGAGGCGGCCAGACAAAAAACGGCAGCGTGCCAGAAAATCCAGAACAGCCTGCCGGACAATCCTAACGCTAATCTGAAAGTAGCCTTAATCACATTTGCACAGACCCTGAGGTACTCATACATTGAAAACCCCAATAAAATACCCTATTTGTGCATATTAAACCCCTCAAGTTATTTATCAAGGGGTGTCGTTAGCATTTTCACAGGGGCAGGTGCAAAATGAAAATTGCAGATTTTCACATATATGGCATTTAAATAGGGCCTTTCATCTGTTTTACTTATAGGAGCTAAATACCGCGGGGTACCCCCCGCTGATGCTGCCACCCAGTTTTTTTTTTAAACCTTGCGCTGGCTGTGACGCTCTCCGATGTGATTGGTAGTGATGGACAAACATCGGCTGGGACGGTTCACGAAAAAAGACGGCAGCACTCCAAAATTGTGGTGAAAATAAGTGGATGGTTTATAAACCCATCCAGCAGCAACGTTTCAGCTCTCTCAATGGAGCCTTTGTCTGAGAGAGCTATAACGTTGCTGCTAGATGGGTTAATAAACCATCCACTTATTTTCATCACAATTTTGGATTGCTCTCGTCTTTTTTCATATATATTTACATGGGACTTTAGATTTTTTTCTTTTCTATTTACACGGTCATTGGATATCAATTTTACAGCAGGCCAGTGGACTACAGGCCCCAAAAATGATGCATTCAGTGGACAGAAAAGAACAAGTAAGTATGTGGCTGGAGGTAGATTACACGGTCATTGGATATCAATTTTACAGCAGACCAGTGGACTACAGGCCTCAAAAATTATGCATTCAGCGGACAGAAAAGAACAAGTAAGTATGTGGCTGGAGGTAGATTACACGGTCATTGGATATCAATTTTACAGCAGGCCAGTGGACTACAGGCCACAAAAATGATGCATTCAGCGGACAGAAAAGAACAAGTATATGGCTGGAGGTAGATTACACGGTCATTGGATATCAATTTTACAGCAGGCCAGTGGACTACAGGCCACAAAAATGATGCATTCAGAGGACAGAAAAGAACAAGTATGTGGCTGGAGGTAGATTACGCGGTCATTGGATATCAATTTTACAGCAGGCCAGTGGACTACAGGCCACAAAAATTATGCATTCACCGGACAGAAAAGAACAAGTATGTGGCTGGAGCTAGATTACGCAGTCATTGGATATCAATTTTACTGCAGGCCAGTGGACTACAAGCCCCAAAAATTATTCATTCACCGGACAGAAAAGAGAAAGTATGTGGCTGGAGGTAGATTACACGGTCATTGGATATCAATTTTACTGCAGGCCAGTGTATTTCAGGCCCCAAAAATTATGCATTCACCGTACAGAAAAGATCAAGTTAGTATGTGGCTGGAGGTATATTAGACGGTCAATGGATATCAATTTTACTGAAGGCCAGTACAAATACAGGATTTGAAGTTTAGTTGTTCAGTGGCTCACCAATTATGTATTATGGATAGAGGTGCTCAGTCACTGGTACATCCAGAAACCGTTTGGTATGAAAAAATTAATATGTAAAGATGTGATGGCACACTCTCATCTGGTATAGAATGGAATGATAAATAATTGTTTTGGATTATTTTATTAATGACATAAAAACAGGAAAAGTCTTATATGCTGGTAGAAATAGAATGTATTCAGAATGCCTTGGAAGATGTGATGTATGGTCACTGATGGGGGATTGTCCTCTCTCTAAGGATCTCATAAATTGATATACCATATGTTTCAATGATGGTGTGACTTATCTTTTACCTGAATGCGATATTATCGAAAATAAACTGAAAAATAAAGTGCTTAGGTACATAAAGTGTTATGCGTAGGCTGAGTACATATAGCTATGTGCAAGCTAGGTATATGAATAAGCTTGATTCAAAGTGCTATGTGCAAGCTGGGTACATGAAAGTGCTGCGTGCAAGCTGGGTGCACAAAAATAGGTTTTGTATTGGCTGAGTACACAGGAATTGTAATAAAGGTGTTAAGCGCAAGCTGGGTACATAAAAGTGCTGCACGTATTCAGCTTGCACACAGCACTTTTATGTACCCAGCTTGCACTTAACACCTGTGCCACCCAGTACTGGTCCTTGCTCTTTATGCTTTTTAAACGGAGGTCCCTCTTCAAACATTGGAGTATGAAGGCCCCCATTTGTTCATCGTCCAGGATACTGTCGTCCTCGGTCTCCCCCCTGTCACGGGTGAATGTCACGGATGGTGTAGCAGGAAACAATAAGTAACAAATAAAGATCCGACTGACTTGATCCCAAACTAAGGAACAAAAGGGTGAGCCCTATTAATGCCCTAGAGCTCTCCCTCACTGCTCAGCCCATGCAAAGATCTCAATGATAGAAAGTTGCATGTCCACGTACCTTAGACTGAGTGACACCTGCAAACCCTATAATAGTGAGGGGACACGACCACCGGCTCCCTGCACTCAATACAGAGGGAGTCAGGGTCACCTAGAATCAAGCCAACAGGAAGACACAAATACAGAAATAGACTTATCTTGAGGAACCAGCAATAGCAACTTCAAGCAGTGAAACCAATCCAGGAAGTAGTATAAACCGCAAAGTGAAGCAGTATGGGAGGAGATATATAGGGAGGCAATCACTGCTAATAGATGACAGCTGGGAGAGGGAGAAGAGATGTCAAAGCGAAAGCAAAACAAAAGAACATCATGCAGGAGGTACTCAAGAACGTCTATCAGAACTTCTCAGAGATCTGGCGGGGACAGTACCCCTCCCTCTACGAGTGGACTCCGGACACTCAGAGCCCACCTTCTCAGGATGTGACCTATGGAATGCCCTGAGAAGACGAGTGGCCTTAATGTCCGCCACTGGAACCCACATCCTCTCCTCAGAACCATAACCCTCCCAATGAACGAGGTACTGAAGAGAACCGCGGACAATACGAGAGTCCACAATCCTAGAGACCTGAAATTTAAGATTACCATCAACCACAATCGGAGGAGGAGGCAAAGAGGAGGGTACAGTGGGTTGGACATAAGGTTTTAATAGGGACTTGTGAAAAACATTATGGATCTTCCAAGTCTGAGGAAGATCAAGACGGTAGGCAACGGGATTGATGACGGACAAGATTTTGTAAGGCCCGATAAACTTAGGACCCAACTTCCAGGAGGGAACATTCAATTTGATATTCTTAGTAGACAACCACACCAGATCACCAACATTCAGGACCGGACCAGGCACACGTCTCTTATCCGCCACAAGCTTATATCTCTCACTCATGCTCTTTAGATTATCCTGAATCTTTTGCCAAATAGATGACAAAGACGAGAGAATCTCTCCTCATCAGGTAAACCAGAAGCCCCCTCTCCAGAGAATGTCCCAAACTGCGTATGAAACCCATATGCACCATAAAATGGTGACTTATCAGAGGACTCCTGATGACGGTTATTTAAAGCAAACTCAGCAAGGGAGAGAAAAGAACACCAATCCTCCTGATTCTCCGCCACAAAACAGCGCAGATATGTCTCCAGATTCTGATTGACGCGCTCTGTCTGGCCATTCGACTGCGGGTGGAAAGCAGAAGAGAATGACAACCGAACCCCCAAGCGAGAACAGAAAGCCTTCCAGAATCTGGAAACAAACTGCGTGCCCCTATCAGAGACGATGTCTGAAGGAATAACATGCAATTTTTACAATGTGATCAATAAATGCCTGCGCCAGCGTTTTAGCATTGGGCAACCCAGGAAAAGGAATTTTGCTAAAACGGTCCACCACCACCAGAATCACAGTCTTCCCTGAGGAACGAGGCAGGTCCGTAATGAAATCCATGGACAGATGTGTCCAAGGACAGGAAGGAATGGGTAACGGAAGGAGAGGACCTGATGGCCGTGAATGAGGGACTTTGGCATGAGCGCAGGTCTCGCAGGCTGCCACAAAACCCTCAACCGACTTACGAAGAGCCGGCCACCAGAATCTCCGAGCAATGAGATCCACTGTGGCTCTACCCCCCAGGTGCCCAGCAAGGACCGTATTGTGGTGCTCCTTAAAAACCTTGTGTCGTAAAGCGAGAGGCACAAACAACCTCCCAGGGGGACAAAGATCAGGAGCCTCTGCCTGGGCTCCCTGAACCTCTGCCTCCAATTCAGGATAAAGAGCAGACACAACCACCCCTTCAGCCAAAATGGGACCCGGGTCTTCAAAGTTCCCCCCTCCCGGAAAACAACGTGACAGGGCATCCGCCTTCACATTCTTAACCCCAGGGCGGAACGTGACAACAAAATTAAACCTTGAAAAGAACAAAGACCATCTGGCCTGTCTCGGGTTCAGACGCTTGGCTGACTCTAATTAGGCCAGATTCTTATGGTCGGTAAACACGGTAATAGGGTGTCTGGCTCCCTCTAGCCAATGGCGCCATTCCTCAAAAGCTAACTTGATGGCCAACAACTCCATATCTCCCACATCGTAATTTCTCTCTGTGGAGGAGAGTTTCTTCGAGAAAAAGGCACACGGTCGCCATTTGGCAGGAGAGGGACCCTGAGACAAGACCACACCCACCTCAGAAGCGTCCACCTCAACAATGAAGGGCAGAGAGATATCAGGTTGTACCAAGATGGGAGCGGAAGCAAAACTCTCTTTGATACTAGAAAAGGCCTTATGCGCCTCTACCGACCAGGAGGAAAAATCTACCCCCTTTCTAGTCATATCAGTCAGTGGCTTAACAACAGAGGGATAATTCAAAATGAACTTCCTGTAATAATTGGCAAAACCTAAAAAGCGCATCAGCGCCTTCTGATTCTCAGGAAGCTCCCAATCAAGCACAGCGCGGACCTTCTCGGGGTCCATGCGAAAACCAGAAGTGGAGAGAAGAAAACCCAGAAATTGAATTTCTGGAACCGCAAACATACATTTCTCCGGTTTAGCGTACAATTTATTCTCCCGCAGAATGAGCAAGACCTGACGTAAGTGGTCCCTGTGAGTTTTGAAATCAGGAGAAAAAATCAAAATGTCATCTAGATACACTAGTACAAATTTCCCCATTAAATGATAAAAAATGCTGTTCACAAAATGTTGGAAGACGGCTGGAGCATTCATCAAACCAAAAGGCATAACCAAATTCTCAAAATGGCCCTCAGGGGTATTGAAGGCCTTCTTCCATTCGTCCCCTTCTCTGACCCTGACCAGGTTGTATGCCCCTCTTAAATACAACTTGGAAAAAACTTTAGCCCCAACAATCTGGTTAAACAGGTCCGGGATCAGAGGAAGCGGATAAGGGTCACGAATTGTGATACTGTTCAGCTCCCTGAAATCCAGACATGGTCTTAAAGAACCATCTTTTTTCTTAACAAAAAAGAAACCAGCGGCAACAGGTGACTTTGAGGGTCGTATGTGTCCCTTTCTCAGGCTCTCTGAGATATAAGAACGCATACCGACCCTTTGAGGTTGGGAGAGATTGTATAAAGGAGATTTAGGCAGCTTGGCGCCTGGGATGAGATTAATAGGGCAATCGTACTCCCGGTGAGGGGGCAGCTCCTGAACACCACTCTCAGAAAACACATCCGAAAATTCAGAAAGAAAAGATGGTACAGTCTTAGTAGAAACTTCTGAAAGAGACGTCGAGAGGCAATTCTCTCTGCAAAAGTCACTCCAACCATTTATTTGCCTCGCTTGCCAATCAATGGTGGGGTTATGTTTTGTGAGCTAGGGTAGCCCCAACACTAGAGGAGTAGGTAACCCGCCTAGGACGAAACATGACACATCCTCAACATGAGCATCACCCACAGTCAAATGGATATTGTGAACTATGCCGTTTAATGATTTTTGAGAAAGTGGAGCGGAATCAATAGCAAAAACAGGTATGTCCTTTCCCAAAATGCATACCTGGAAACCATGTGTTATAGCAAATTGATTATCAATGAGATTGACAGCTGCTCCACTATCTACAAAAATCTCACAAACAATGTTCTTGCTCTCTAGCGCCACCCTGGCAGGTAGGAAAAAACGGGAACTACAAGCAAATGGAAAACCTTCAATTTCCGCATCAACCTTGCCAATAGTAACAGATGGAACTTTTTAGAGGACTTTTTTCTTTTTGTTTCTTTATTATTCTCTAAAAACTCCCTGAATCTCCTAGAGGGACAAACATTTGCCAAATGATTTATACCTCCACAACAGACACAAACCCTCCTCTGAGAGCTGAATCCTCTGTTGTTAGAGGCAAGCAAACCCAGCTGCATGGGCTCCTGCTCAAAGGGGATTGAGAGAGACTGAGACCCCTGCGCACTGAATGAGACCGCCCCACTGTCCTTGGAGTCAGTATGACAGGAAGGAGTGATCTCTCCTCTCTCTCTAAGACGCCTGTCAATACGAACAGCCCGAGATATGGCGGACTCCAAGGAGGTAGGTCTCTCATGAAAGGCAAATGCATCCTTCAATCCCTCTGAAAGACCATGGCAAAATTGACTTCGGAGTGCAGCATCATTCCAACCAGTATCAGCTGCCCATCTCCAAAATTCTGAACAGTATAACTCTGCGGATTGTTTACCCTGGCATAAAAGACGCAGTTTAGATTCAGCCAGAGCAACACGATCCGGATCATCATATACAGTACAGACCAAAAGTTTGAACACACCTTCTCATTCAAAGAGTTTTCTTTATTTTCATGACTATGAAAATTGTAGATTCACACTGAAGGCATCAAAACTATGAATTAACACATATGGAATTATATACATAACAAACGAATGTGAAACAACTGAAAATATGTCATATTCTAGGTTCTTCAAAGTAGCCACCTTTTGCTTGGATTACTGCTTTGCACACTCTTGGCATTCTCTTGATGAGCTTCAAGAGGTAGTCCCCCTGAAATGGTTTTCACTTCACAGGTGTGCCCTGTCAGGTTTAATAAGTGGGATTTCTTGCCTTATAAATGGGGTTGGGACTATCAGTTGCGTTGAGGAGAAGTCAGGTGGATACACAGCTGATAGTCCTACTGAATAGACTATTAGAATTTGTATTATGGCAAGAAAAAAGCAGCTAAGTAAAGAAAAACGAGTGGCCATCATTACTTTAAGAAATGAAGGTCAGTCAGTCAGCCGAAAAATTGGGAAAACTTTGAAAGTAAGGGCTATTTGACCATGAAGGAGAGTGATGGGGTGCTGCGCCAGATGACCTGGCCTCCACAGTCACCCGACCTGAACCCAATCGAGATGGTTTGGGGTGAGCTGGACCGCAGAGTGAAGGCAAAAGGGCCAACAAGTGCTAAGCATCTCTGGGAACTCCTTCAAGACTATTGGAAGACCATTTCAGGGGACTACCTCTTGAAGCTCATCAAGAGAATGCCAAGAGTGTGCAAAGCAGTAATCAAAGCAAAAAGGTGGCTACTTTGAAGAACCTAGAATATGACATATTTTCAGTTGTTTCACACTTGTTTGTTATGTATATACCGTAATTCCACATGTGTTAATTCATAGTTTTGATGCCTTCATAGTCATGAAAATAAAGAAAACGCTTTGAATGAGAAGGTGTGTCCAAGCTTTTGGTCTGTACTGTATCTGACCCAGGGCTACAAAAAATTCATCCACTGATCGGAGGGGCCGTGCCCCCACCGGCAGCGACAAGGCCCAAGACTGAGCGTTATCTCTGAGCAGTGAGATGATGATCCCCACCCTCTGCTCCTCATCACCAGAGGAATGGGGAAGTAGGTGAAAATTGAGTTTGCAAGCCTCTCTAAAACGAACAAAATTCTCACTACCCCCAGAAAAGGTATCTGGAAGCGAGATCTTAGGCTCAGAACAAACTCCATGAACGCAAGCAGAAACGGTCACCTGAACCTGAGATACAGTTTTACAGAGCTCTGCGACCTCCAGTGAAAGACCACGCATGCGGTCCGTCAAGGCTAAAACCGGATCCATGCTTAAGACGGTTTTGGCAGTTTATAATGTCACGGGTGAATGTCACGGATGGTGTAGCAGGAAACAATAAGTAACAAATAGATCCGACTGACTTGATCCCAAACTAAGGAACAAAAGGGTGAGCCCTATTAATGCCCTAGAGCTCTCCCTCACTGCTCAGCCCATGCAAAGATCTCAATGATAGAAAGTTGCATGTCCACGTATCTTAGACTGAGTGACACCTGCAAACCCTATAATAGTGAGGGGACACGACCACCGGCTCCCTGCACTCAATACGGAGGGAGTCAGGGTCACCTAGAATCAAGCCAACAGGAAGACACAAATACAGAAATAGACTTATCTTGAGGAACCAGCAATAGCAACTTCAAGCAGTGAAATCAATGCAGGAAGTAGTAGAAACCGCAAAGTGAAGCAGTATGGGAGGAGATATATAGGAAGGCAATCAATGCTAATAGATGACTGCTGGGAGAGGGAGAAGAGATGTCAAAGCGAAAGCAAAACAAAAGAACATCATGCAGGAGGTACTGAAGAACGTCTATCAGAACTTCTCAGAGATCTGGCGGTGACACCCCCCAGTCACGGACAACACCTGGGATCCGAGAAAAGTTTAAAGCATGCTCTTCTTGCTCCTCCTCCGCACCATCTTTCTCTGACTCCTCTTGACTTGTCTCAGATGGAGAAGCCCCCCTTGGGAATTCATCCAGCATTGCGACTTCCTCATCTTCCTGCTCCTCAACGGCTTGATCAATGACACGATGCAATGCACGCTCCAGAAAAAAACGCGTAAGGTACGATGTCACTGTTGGCACCCTGGCTGCGACTGACCAGTTTGGTGATCTCATCAAATGGCCGCAGAAGTCTGTATGCATCGCGCATGAGCAGCCACTGGCGTGGTGAAAAAAAAACAAGCTCCCCAGAACCTGTCCTGCCGCAGAGTTCGTACAGGTAGTCGTTAACTGCACGTTTCTTCTGGAGCAGCCTATCAAGCATATACAAGGTGGAGTTCCAGCGTGTCGGTCAGTCACAAATTAGACTTCTGACAGGCAGGTGGTGTCGCCGTTAAACGTCAGCAAGGCGAGCCATGGCCGTGTAAGATCTTCTAAAATGGCCAGAGATTTTCCTGGCCTGCCACAAGACGTCCTGGACCCCGGGGTATTTGGGAACGAATCGCTGCACGACTAAGTTCAGGACGTGTGTCATGCATGGCACGTGTGTCATTTTGCCCTGTTTCAGCGCGCTCAGCAGATTGGCACCGTTGTCGCACACCACTTTACCTACTGTAAAATTGAGTGGGGTTAGCCACTGATTGGCCTGTGACCGCAAAGCTGAAAGGAGTGCAGGACCGGTGTGGCTCTTGGCTTCCAGGCACAACAGCCGCAGCACAGCATGGCAACGTCGAATAGGTTCTGGGGAGCTTGGGGGCGCAGAGGAAGAGGCGGTAGCAGTGGAAAAGGAGGAGTCAGCCGAGGAGGAGACGGAGGATGGAGTAGGAGAAGAGGCAGGCCTGCATGCAATCCGTGGCGGTAACACCAAATCCACACAGGTGCCACAGGTTGCATGCTTGACAGCCGTCAGAAGGTTCACCCAGTGGGCAGTAAAAGTTATGTACCTTCCCTGTCCGTGTTTGCTAGACCACGTGTCTGTGGTCAGATGTATCTTGGCACTGAACGTGGCCATATAGCTCCGGGATGCCCTTCCTTCCAGGGAACTTCCATTGCAGTGCGGCAATGGCCACAAAATTTCTAAAAGCCTCCAAGTCCACCAGTTTATATGGCAGTAGTTGGCGGGCTAGCAGTTCCGACAAGCCGGCAGTCATCATCTTTTTACGCTCGAACATTTGGGCCATGGAAGCCTGCCTTTTGCCAGATGAACGCGACGTGGTGGAGTGGAGGACAAATGGGAGGAGAAGGAGAAGAGGCAGGACGTTGAGCGCCAGGAGTGTGGCTTTGTGGGTTCTAACGGTGTTGCTCCCACTGGGCTCAGTGATGGAAGGCCAGGTGCCTTCTTAAGGCGGTTGTCCTAGGTGAGTGTTGGGCTTACCGCAACTTATGCGTTGACAGCACAGGCTGCAGATGGCAACACTATTGTCAGCAGCGAACACGTTAAAAAAAGCCCACACTGCGGAGCCATGTGCCGGCGTCCTGGGAGTGCCAGATGTGACCGTGCAAGGTGGATGGCTCGTTCCAGATACATTAGCAGCCTGCTTTTTGCCTCCTGTGCACTGTAAGTTCTGCCTGCTTCTCCTCCCCCTCTGCTGCTCCGTCTCTCCCTCTGAACTCCCCTCTTCTTCCTCTCTTGTGGGCACCCAAGTGACGTCCATCAACATGTCATCATTGTCACCTTCACCACCACTGACATTAGAGATCTCGGAGTAGCCAGCAACAGCGGGGACCACCCTCCTTGGGCTGATCTGGGTACTGTCATCAGACTGCTGGGTGGCAACCATTGATACCTCCTCTTCCTGATCCGATGCCAATAATGTCTGCGCATCGGTATGGTCTTGTAATGGATGGGAAAATAATTCCTCTGACTCGAGCGGAGGGGATATGGTGGTGTCTTTGGGAGTGCACACAGCAGAGGGTGAAGAGGGTGCAGATAGAGAGGATGAGGAGGGTGCAGAAGCTGAAGGCTGAGTGAGCCACTGAACCAACTCTAGTGCGTCCTTTGACGTAATCGCACGCACCTTCTGCAACTTCCCACTTAGGCTCCGGCCTGGTGCACCTTCCCGACTCCTACCATCCCTGAGGATTGGCCTGCCTCTTCCTCTGCCTGTCATTTTTAAAAAGACCCTGTGACAAAGTACCTATAGAAGAGCAGTATTTTTGGAAGAAGGTATATCCCACCCCTGCCTCAATCAGTTTTTTTGGGGGGCAACTGGCATATCACACCCGTAGAAATAATTTGTTCCAATAGTGTTTGTCACTCTGTGTAGCTGCGGTAACGCAGCAGAACCACACACAAATGCTGCACTACTCAAATGCACTATATAGAAAGTATATTATAGGTATATCACACCCCTGCCTCAATCAGTTTTTTTGGGGGGCAACTGGTATATCACACCGGTGGAAATTAATTGTTACAATAGCGTTTGTCACTCTGTGTAGCTGCGGTAACGCAGCAGAACTGCAAACAAATGATGCACTACCCAAATGCACTATATAGAAAGTATATTATTGGTATATCACACCCCTGCCTCAATCATTTTTTTTTGGTGGGCAACTGGTATATTACACCAGTTGAAGTTATTTGTTCCAATAGCGTTTGTCACTCTGTGTAGCTGCGGTAATGCAGCAGAACCCCACACAAATGCTGCACTACCCAAATGCACTATATAGAAAGTATATTATTGGTATATCACACCCCTGCCTCAATCAGTTTTTTTGGGGGGCAACTGGTATATCACACCAGTTGAAATTATTTGTTCCAAGAGCGTTTGCCCATCTGTATAGCTGCAGTATCGCAGCAGAAATGCACACAACTGCTGCACAATACAAATGCACTATAATATACTTTCTATGTTCGAAAGTATATAATAAGTATATCACACCCCTCAGTAAGTCACACCTATCGATAGCACACCTATACCAGTCCTTAAAAGGACTTTTGTGGCCCTATTAGCTAGTGTTTGGTGTCTCTAACAGTCTGTCTCTGCTCCACACAGCAACCTCTCCATACACTGGCAAAAGACTGAATGTAAAATGGCGGCCAGATCGAGTTTATTTATAAGGTAGGGGGTGTTTCCATGTGTTGAAACGTCTCAATTGGCTGTCCTGTACCACCTGATGGATGTGTCATGGGTCAAAGTTCTTCACAATGTAAAAAAAAGAATATAGCGCCGGCGGACATCGCCATATGTTCGCCCGTTCGCCGCGAAACGACCGCCGGGCGAACTCAAGGTCATCTCTAGTGATTGGATCAAGGCACAGCCAGGGAGAAGGAGACGCCCATTCAGAAACCCTGGTGTCTCCTCCTCCCTGTACCGATGCTCAGTATTTACATACTGAGTGTGAGAACTTCAGGCGGGTGCAGCGGGGCGATGTTTAAAAAAAATAAATGTACAAGTACAGGTTTTTAGCTCCTATAAGTAAAACAGAGGAAAGGTCCTCTTTAAGTTCTCAGGACGCAGTGCCCAGCTTGCACCACCAGAGACACACCATACCCCTTAAATTGTTAGGCAGATTCTACTGGGTATGGAAATGCCATAAATGTGGACATAAACTGCTGTTTGGGTACGCTGCTGGGTTCAGAAGGGAAAGATGATAATTACTCTTACTGGTAATTGGATTTTCCATATAGCCACAATGGCACTAAACAGGAGGGGACCCCGCCTCCCAGGGACAGAAAACAACATGGAGAACAAAGATTTAAAAGCCTCCTCCCCTTACCTTCCCCAGTAAATATCCAAGAACTCAGGGTGATGATGAATAAGTATTTCTTACCTGGGTGAAAGTATATAACAGACAAAATTCAAAATCAGAAAAATTACAGAAAACATAATTAGGGTGGGAATTCCCAGTGCCGTTGTGGAGGCTATATGGTAAGAGTAATTTTCATCTTTTCCATACGCCCCCCAAATGGTACTAAACAGGAGGATTACCAAAGGAATCAATCTTAGGGTGGGACTGCTGCAGACAAGACTTTTCGTCCGAAAGGACAAGTCCCTGTTAGCCATCACATCTAGTCTGTAGTGCTTAAAAAAGGTGGATGGACTGGACTAGGTTGCAGCCTGACAAATCTGGGTCAATGATGCTGAGGCGCGTTCTGCCCATGAGGTTGACACTGCCCTAGTTGAGTGCGCTCTCAGATTTAAAGGGGGAGAAACTCCTTTATAGGCTATGGAGATTTTTGGAGTCAATTTTATCCAACGGGAAATTGTAATCTTTGACGCCCCTTGACCTTTATTTTGTCCTGCGTACTGAACCAGTAGACAATCTGACTTCCTTATTTGTTTAGTGGCATCCAGATATAATAGGACACATCTTCGGACATCCAAATTGTGAAATTTCTTCTCACTTGCAGACTTAGCCTGAGGACAAAAGGTGGGTAATGATATTTCTCATGTTTTAGCACAATTCTGTGGTCCAGAACCGTTAGATAAGGAGGTCTACACGATAGAGCTTGAATTTCCCCTATTCTTCTAGCTGAGGTAATTGCTATTAGAAAGGCTGTTTTCATGGATAATAACCTAAGAGAGATTTAATTAGGAGGCTCAAAGGGAGGATCCATGAGAACTGAGAGGACCAGGTTAAGGTCCCAGGGAGGGACCGTGGACCTAATAGTAGGATGTAATCTGTACACTCCCTTAAAAATAACTTCTGATCAAGTCTAGGTCTAGCACTAAATGCTGCAACCTGGACTTTTAGGGTACTGACTCTCAATCCCCTATCAAGACCTTCCTGCAAAAAAATCGAAAATTACCGTCAGGAGATAAGGTGGGATTCCAAAAGTCCCCAACGAAACAAAGATAAGCATTCCATGTCCTAAGATAGATTTTGGACGTAACCTGTTTTCTACTGCATAGAAGGGTGTTAAAGGGAAATTGTCATCAACTTTATGCTGAACTCACTGAGGGCAGAATAAAATATTGACAGAAATGATGATTTCAGCAGTGTGTCACTAATGAGCTAAAAGTAAGTGGTTGCTGAGAACCAGCATCATAATCATTGTAGCCCAGGCCTTGAAAAGAGTCAAATATTTGAGAACAGTCATGGTTATTCATAATCTCCTGCTCTCCCTGCCCATTTGCTGATGATTGGCAGTTCTCTCCTAGAGAGATAGGGAGAAAACTAGGTAGAAGACTGTTAATCATCAGCAGGTGGACAGGGAGAGCAGTGATTTATGAATAACCATGATTGTTCTCAGGTGGCCGTGACTCTTTTCCAGGCCTAGTCTGCAATGATTGTGATGTTGGTTCTCAGCAACCACTTACTTTTAGCTCATGAGTGACACACTGCTGAAATCATCATTTCTGTCAATATTTTATTCTGCCCTCAGTGAGTTCAGCATAAAGTTGACAACTTTTAAATGACAGACCGCTGAAATCAACTCATCTGTCTCTACTTTATGCTGCCGTTAGTACGGGCTGCATAAAGTTTATGACCTGTTCCCTTTTAACGACTGCATCAGATAACCCTTTTGATCTCAAGATAGACTGCTCAATTTCCAAGCTGTTAAATTCAACTGACGAATCTGTGGGTGCCGGGCCGGACCCTGCAGCAGAAGATCCGGGATCTGAGGAGGAGTCCAAAAATCCAATTTTGAGAGGCTTAGTAAGTAGAGGGAACTATGTTCTTCTTGGCCAGTATGGAGCTACCAAAATCAGCTGAGAACCTTCTTCCCCGCTACTTTCGTCAGAACACTTGGAATTAAATGGATTGGAGGAAAAGCGTGCAGAAGTCCTGCAGTCCAGGGACCTGAAAATGCATCCACTCTCTTTGGATTGTCCTTGTATGAGAGGGAGTAAAATTGATTTATCTGTCTGTTCTTCCTGGAGGCAAATAGATCTAGGCTTAGAGAACCCCATCTCTTGTTCAGGCTCCATTCTTCTGAATATAGCTTCTCCCTGCTCAAGAAATCCGCCAAGGTATTTTCTTCTCCCTTCAGATGGACTGCGGAAATTAAATTTATGTGTATCTGAGCCCAGGAAAAGATCCGGAATGCCGTGTGACAGAGATTCCTGCTTTTTGTGCCTCCTTGTTTGTTTATGTATGCTACAGCGGTTCTGTTGTCGGACAGAATTTAGACGTTCTGTGAATAGATGATTGGAAGAAAGGCCTTTAGGGCTAGAAATACTGCCAAGAGCTCCTTTGAATGTGAGGAAAGAGAAAGGAGATCTGGATTCCAGACTCCCTGCACCAGTTGATTTTCACAGTGGGCCCCCCAGCCTGAACCGCTTGCATCTGTTGTGATGATAATCTGAATTGATGTAAGCCACTGAACCCCCTGGCTTAGGTTCTTCGGATTTAACCACCACCATAGAGAGTTCTTTACTCGAGAAGGAAGAGACACTTCTTTGTCTAGAGAAAGTGGACTTCGGTTCCAAGACTCCAGAAGAAAGCTCTGAAGAATCCTCCTGTGGAACTGGCCCATTTGACTGACGGAATTGCTGAAGTCATCAGTCCTAAAATCATCGTGATCTTTCGAAAAGAGATACTTTTTCGAAGAAGATGAAATGACGAGATTCTTGCTACCATGTCTATCTTCTTCTGTTCTGGGAGAAAGGATGTCATCTGATGAGAGTCCAACAAAATTCCCAGAAATATTTTCCTCTTGCTGGGAACTAAGTCCGATTTGTTCAAATTTAACTTCCACCCTAGAGACTGGAGGGTGTTTTTCAATATTTGCAGATGTCTCTGAAGTAGATCTTTTGACTGGGCTGAGATTAGAAAATAGTCCAAATATGGCATACATATTTCCTTCTGATAAAAAAAAGCTTGAGATCTCTGCCACCAACTTGGTAAAAATCCTCAAAGCTGACGAGAGGCCAAAGGGGAGGACCTGAAATTGCAGATGGACTAGGCAGTATTTTAGAAAGACTGCAAAGCTTAGATACTTTTGGCGACTGTTGTGTATGGATCATGATAGTAGGCATCCGCTAAATCGAGAGTTATCAAGTAACAATCCTGAGCCAGCAACTTTTTATATAAAATGAATTTGTTGAGTTGCTTCAGAACCTGAATTATCTTTTGCTCCGGTCTGTTCCTTTTTTTATTCCGAAAGTCGTTGGTGAAAAAATTAGGATTCTGTAGGGAATTCCTTTTTCCTATTAGACGCCTTTTTTAATATATCATCCAATACTGAACCGAAGAGTCTGTCTCCTTCACAGGGAATGCCCCACAGTCTACTCTTAGAAGTGGCATCCCCTGAACAGGATCTCAACCATATAGACCTTCTGGCAGTATTGGAAAGAGCTGCAGACCTAGTGGAAAGTTTAACTAAGTCGGCTGAGGCGTCGGCTAGAAAGTTTGAGGCCTGTTTTAAGACAGGCAGGGAAGATAAAATATCTTCCCTAGGAGTACCAGATATTAAATGTTCCTCAAGCTGGGATAACCACAAGGAAAGGGTTTTAGCAGTGTACGTGGTGGCTATACTGGGTCTTAGCATAGATTCGTCTCCCAAGATCTCTTGAGAACAGATTCACATTTTTATCCATGGCATCTCTCAAAAAACCCATGTCTTTGAATGGTAAAGAAGACTTTTTGGATATTCTAGCTATGGGGGCATCTACTCTAGGGGCTTTATCCCAGTGGGCTGAGTCGGCCTCATTAAAAGGGTATTTCCTTTTAAAAAAATGTGAGACCCCCCCGATTTTTTGCTTTTATCATGGACTGGTAACACTCACCTTTTCTTAACCCCCTGAACATCTGATCCTGACTCGTATGAGTTTCTTAAGATTCTTCAAGATTAATAGTAGCCCTAATAGTCTTGAGAAGTGATTCAGTCTCCTCAATAGAACATATGTCTTCCCGACTCATCTTCAGAAGAGGCAGAGTCTGAAGAATTTTTTCTCTCGTCAAAATCAAAATCCATATGCATTTCTGGATTTGTTCTAGATGTAGAGGGTTTCTGTGGCATAGTGGCCATTTTAGCTTCTATGGCCGAGCTACCCTCCTCTTTTATCAAAGTTTTCAGACTATCCACCAGCGAAGGTGCTGTCACGGTCCCGCCTGTGACAGGGACTAGAAGATCGAGGAGACTGGCTGCACGTGATTGAGAGCCTCTTTGGTTTCACCTTTCTGTGTTGTTGCTGGGGATGACCACACCTCTTGTCTCAGGTGTAGCTTAAGTGGTCATTCCTTCTCCTCTATTTAGTTTGGCCTCACCCATCATGCTATACGGTTGATAGCTCCTTGTTTGTGGAAGTCCTGGTGTTGGTTCTCTCCGAGTTCCTGTTCGTCCGCATACTTCTGGAAGTTAAGTGTATCTTCTTTGTGGTTTGTTGTTTTCCCCTACCTCCTGATATTAGGCCTGAGGGGGTCTCCTATTCCTTCATCTGTGAAGGAATAGGCCATCCATGTCCTGACACTATCTGCAGGGCCCTGTCAGGGTGAGATTGGGCTTAGGTTCCTCCGTATAAACATTCCTACCAAGGTCAAGGTCTGTTCATACTGATAGCAGTCAGGGCTCTGCGTAGGGACTCACTAGGTGTGACCATTTCCCTTTCCCTAGGTTCCAAGACTAATACCATTTCCCTTCCCTTCTGTGTTCAGTGTGGAGTGCATTTACCACACTGCGCCGTGACAGGTGCCTCTTCTGACATCATTTTTTCTGTGCTCTTCTGACAGTGTTTTTTTTTTACTGTGACCAGATAACTGTTTCTTGCAGATAGCACATTTCTTCTTTAGTGCAGGTTACCCACTTTTTCCGGCATCCCTGCCCTGAAAATTAAGAATAACTCCTTAGTAGGGAGCAAATTTTTTTAAAGGAACCCTCCACCAGGGGAAAAAAAAAGTGAATATTTATCACACAATTGTGCATATAAAAAAACAATCCTTTCACCCAGGAGGAGGCTTACTGGGCTGAGGACCTTGGGAGGATCGGCAGACTTCTCTGGAGGCAGAGACATGCTTCCTTCTGGATCTAGGATGCGTCTGATTCTGAGAACGCCATCTTGTTCCCATACCGGCATTCTTAAGGCCCGAACTTCCGGGTCATGTGGTATGCAGCTGCACGCTACACCGGCGTGCGTTCCACAAGCCGCGCCAACGTGACCAGTTCCCGCGAGACTCCGGCTCTCCAGGAGAAACACAATGCCGGCATACCTTCCTCCCATAGCCCCCGAAGGAGCATAATAGCCCGGGGCTGCCTGCAGCTCAGGACTTGGGCCCAAGCAGATGGAGAGAGCAGTCTCTTGTCCCGGATCCCGCTGCTTTGCATCAGCCCTCCTGAACATCGCCAGGGACAACTTACCAAAGGCTGAGCGGTATCTAAGCAGGAGGGAACCCCTGCTAGTCTCCATTTCATCCCAAGGAACAGGAAACAACTGGAGTAGGTAAAAGATGGGAGGCTTTCAAATCTTTGTTTTCCACGTTGTTTCCTCTCCCTGGGAGGCGGGGTACCCTCCTGTTTAGTGCCATTGGGGAGGCGTATGGAAAATACTACCTTTTGGAGCGCAGATTTAGATGGATTGGTTTACTGGCGCCATCTTGCTTTTGAACAGCCTCTGGGGTACCAGTAGTGCTATTTTCTAAAAACCATACATTTTTTATTTTTCTCTCTCGACTGTGTGAGGGATGATTCTTTGTGGGATGTGTTGTGGTCATCATTGGTACATCTTTGTGGTACATACAACTTTTTGATTATGTTTTATTACAGTAAAGGCAGAAATTCTGACATTGCTTTTTGGGTTTTGTTATTGCAGTGTTCACCATGCGGGAATTTATTCTGCTCTAGTCATTATGTTAAGAGACTTAAATTTTATAAAATTCTTTTAAGTTTTGCTACTGTAACTCAATTAAAGCATTTTTGAAGTGAAATGAAAAAAATATATGTTTTTGTGTTGCCATTTTTTCAATTTTTTCTGGCGATGGTCTTGTGTGAGGGCTTGTTCTTTGCAGGATAAAGTGAGGGTACATACGACTTTTTGATTGCTTTAAATTATTGGGACGGAGAGGTGACCAAAAATGGCTGTTCTGCCATAGTTTTTCTTCTTTTTTTTTTTACAGCATTCACCTCAAGGGATCGATCATGTGGTATATTTATAGAGCAGGTCATTACGGATGTGGCAATACCTAATATGTCTATTTTTGTTTTATTTCTTACAATAGTAAGTGGCTTGATGAGGGGAAAAGGGCTTTTTTAAACTTGAAACTTATTTTTACAGAACACTTTCTTTTTTTTTTTTTTTACTCTTTTTTCAGTCCCACTATGGGACTGCAACTTTTGAGGGTTTGTTCACTGGCACTCAATATCGTATTGTGGGAAGCTGATTAGGTGAGAGAGGGTCCCCCCCCCCCCCCACTCTGTAAACCGTTCAAATGCGGCAGTCAGCAATGTCTAAGGGGTTAAACTGCCAGCACCGGTGTTTTTGCCGATGCTGGCAGATACAGCAGGGGAATGGCAGTTAGTAACAGCCAGGCCCCTGGCCAGATCGAGCGAGCACAGCTCCTGTGCCCACCTGATCAGTGCGCCGTACATATACAGCAGAATGCAGGAACTCCTTTGACCGCTGCACCGTAAATATATATGGCACATGTTGGGAAGAGGACTTCCAGGTGATAATTTTATCTGAAAAGGGATCAGAATGACTTAAAAGGGTTGTGCCACTAATATAAATGTATCCCAACAGGTATCGCTGTTATATCACTTTCCCCAGATACCACCATTTAGCAACACTGACTTATTGTAAAGTTATTCACCTACCCTTGCTCCCTGTGGCAAATCAGTTTTAATTTTCAGTTGCTGTGGGTTACATCCTGTAGGGGAGCCTTGTAACGTAGGACTAATAATTATTTACAGTTGGTCACTAGGACCAGAAGTTGTCTCTAGGTTTACATGTGTTACTTTTGCCTATGTATAAAATATAACGTTTATTTCTTTATCACTAAAAATTCCTACCTATGACTGACATTTTAAAATTATCAGCTGTGTCTGCAATTCCCGCTTATAGTTGCCTTGTTTATTTGCAGTCGGGCTACCTATGGGGCTCTCATATATTCCTGCCTTAACAGGCTCCTCTATTTTCCCGCGGTATCTACCGTGCTGGTGTAGGCTCACACTGTTTGTTTCACAGTGCGCTGCACCTTTGAGTCTGTGGGTTCCCTCTTATCGCTCCCTATTTACTCATTCAGGCTGCATGTCCATTGCTTTTGCAGTCACTCGCTGTTTAACCACCTCAGCCCCCAGTGCTTAAACACCCTGAAAGACCAGGCCACTTTTTACACTTCTGACCTACACTACTTTCACCGTTTATTGCTCGGTCATGCAACTTACCACCCAAATGAATTTTACCTCCTTTTCTTCTCACTAATAGAGCTTTCATTTGGTGGTATTTCATTGCTGCTGACATTTTTACTTTTTTTGTTATTAATTGAAATTTAACGATTTTTTTGCAAAAAAATGACATTTTTCACTTTCAGTTGTAAAATTTTGCAAAAAAAACTACATCCATATAGAAATTTTGCTCTAAATTTTTTGTTCTACATGTCTTTGATAAAAAAAAAATGTTTGGGTAAAAAAAAAATGCTTTGGGTAAAAGTTATAGCGTTTACAAACTATGGTACAAAAATGTGAATTTCCGCTTTTTGAAGCAGCTCTGACTTTCTGAGCACCTGTCATGTTTCCTGAGGTTCTACAATGGCCAGACAGTACAAACACCCCACAAATGACCCCATTTCGGAAAGTACACACCCTAAGGTATTCGCTGATGGGCATAGTGAGTTCATAGAACTTTTTATTTTTTGTCACAAGTTAGCGGAAAATGATGATTTTTTTTTTTTTTTTCTTACAAAGTCTCATATTCCACTAACTTGTGACAAAAAATAAAAACTTCTATGAACTCACTATGCCCATCACGAAATACCTTGGGGTCTCTTCTTTCCAAAATGGGGTCACTTGTGGGGTAGTTATACTGCCCTGGCATTCTAGGGGCCCAAATGTGTGGTAAGGAGTTTGAAATCAAATTCTGTAAAAAATGACGAGTGAAATCCGAAAGGTGCTCTTTGGAATATGGGCCCCTTTGCCCACCTAGGCTGCAAAAAAGTGTCACACATCTGGTATCTCTGTATTCAGGAGAAGTTGAGGAATGTGTTTTGGGGTGTCATTTTACATATACCGATGCTGGGTGAGATAAATATCTTGGTCAAATGCCAACTTTGTATAAAAAAATGGGAAAAGTTGTCTTTTGCCAAGATATTTCTCTCACCCAGCATGGGTATATGTAAAATGACACCCCAAAACACATTCCCCAACTTCTCCTGAGTACGGAGATACCACATGTGTGACACTTTTTTGCAGCCTAGGTGGGCAAAGGGGCCCATATTCCAAAGAGCACCTTTCGGATTTCACTGGTCATTTTTTACAGAATTTGATTTCAAACTCCTTACCACACATTTGGGCCCCTAGAATGCCAGGGCAGTATAACTACCCCACAAGTGACCCCATTTTGGAAAGAAGAGACCCCAAGGTATTCGCTGATGGGCATAGTGAGTTCATGGAAGTTTTTATTTTTTGTCACAAGTTAGTGGAATATGAGACTTTGTATGAAAAAAAAAAAAAAAAAAAATCATCATTTTCCACTAACTTGTGACAAAAAATAAAAATTTCTAGGAACTCGCCATGCCCCTAACGGAATACCTTGGGGTGTCTTCTTTCCAAAATGGGGTCACTTGTGGGGTAGTTATACTGCCCTGGCATTTTCCAGGGGCCCTAATGTGTGGTAAGTAGGTAAATGACCTGTGAAATCCTAAAGGTGCTCTTTGGAATGTGGGCCCCTTTGCCCACCTAGGCTGCAAAAAAGTGTCACACATGTGGTATCGTCGTATTCAGGAGAAGTTGGGGAATGTGTTTTGGGGTGTCATTTTACATATACCCATGCTGGGTGAGAGAAATATCTTGGCAAAAGACAACTTTTCCCATTTTTTTATACAAAGTTGGCATTTGACCAAGATATTTCTCTCACCCAGCATGGGTATATGTAAAATGACACCCCAAAACACATTCCCCAACTTCTCCTGAGTACGGCGATACCAGATGTGTGACACTTTTTTGCAGCCTAGATGCGCAAAGGTGCCCAAAGTCCTTTTAGGAGGGCATTTTTAGACATTTGGATACCAGACTTCTTCTCACGCTTTGGGGCCCCTAGAATGCCAGGGCAGTATAAATACCCCACATGTGACCCCATTTTGGAAAGAAGACACCCCAAGGTATTCAATGAGGGGCATGGCGAGTTCATAGATTTTTTTTTTTTTGGCACAAGTTAGCGGAAATTGATATTTTTAATTTTTTTCTCACAAAGTCTCCCGTTCCGCTAACTTGGGACAAAAATTTCAATCTTTCATGGACTCAATATGCCCCTCACGGAATACCTGGGGGTGTCTTCTTTCCGAAATGGGGTCACATGTGGGGTATTTATACTGCTCTGGCATTCTAGGGGCCCTAAAGCGTGAGAAGAAGTCTGGAATATAAATGTCTAAAAAAAATTACGCATTTGGATTCCGTGAGGGGTATGGTGAGTTCATGTGAGATTTTATTTTTTGACACAAGTTAGTGGAATATGAGACTTTGTAAGAAAAAAAATAATAATTCCGCTAACTTGGGCCAAAAAAATGTCTGAATGGAGCCTTACAGGGGGGTGATCAATGACAGGGGGGGGTGATCAATGACAGGGGGGTGATCAATGACAGGGGGGGTGATCAATGACAGGGGGGTGATCAGGGAGTCTATATGGGGTGATCACCACAGTCATTGATCATGCCCCTGTAAGGCTTCATTCAGACGTCCGTATGCGTTTTGCGGATCCGATCCATCTATCAGTGCATCCGTAAAAATCATGCGGACATCTGAATGAAGCTTTACAGGGGGGTAATCAATGACAGGGGGGTGATCAGGGAGTCTATATGGGGTGATAACCACAGTCATTGATCATGCCCCTGTAAGGCTTCATTCAGACGTCCGGATGCGTTTTGCGGATCCGATCCATCTATCAGTGGATCCGTAAAAATCATGCGGACATCTGAATGGAGCTTTACAGGGGGGTAATCAATGACAGGGGGGTGATCAGGGAGTCTATATGGGGTGATAACCACAGTCATTGATCATGCCCCTGTAAGGCTTCATTCAGACGTCCGGATGCGTTTTGCGGATCCGATCCATCTATCAGTGGATCCGTAAAAATCATGCGGACGTCTGAATGGAGCTTTACAGGGGGGTAATCAATGACAGGGGTGTAATCAATGACAGGGGGGTGATCAGGGAGTCTATATGGGGTGATAACCACAGTCATTGATCATGCCCCTGTAAGGTTTCATTCAGACGTCCGGATGCATTTTGCGGATCCGATCCATCTATCAGTGCATCCGTAAAAATCATGCGGACATCTGAATGGAGCTTTACAGGGGGGTAATCAATGACAGGGGGGTGATCAGGGAGTCTATGTGGGGTGATAACCACAGTCATTGATCATGCCCCTGTAAGGCTTCATTCAGACGTCCGGATGCGTTTTGCGGATCCGATCCATCTATCAGTGGATCCGTAAAAATCATGCGGACATCTAAATGGAGCTTTACAGGGGGGTAATCAATGACAGGGGGGTGATCAGGGAGTCTATATGGGGTGATAACCACAGTCATTGATCATGCCCCTGTAAGGCTTCATTCAGACGTCCGGATGCGTTTTGCGGATCCGATCCATCTATCAGTGGATCCGTAAAAATCATGCGGACGTCTGAATGGAGCTTTACAGGGGGTAATCAATGACAGGGGTGTAATCAATGACAGGGGGGTGATCAGGGAGTCTATATGGGGTGATAACCACAGTCATTGATCATGCCCCTGTAAGGTTTCATTCAGACGTCCGGATGCGTTTTGCGGATCCGATCCATCTATCAGTGCATCCGTAAAAATCATGCGGACATCTGAATGGAGCTTTACAGGGGGGTAATCAATGACAGGGGGGTGATCAGGGAGTCTATATGGGGTGATAACCACAGTCATTGATCATGCCCGTAAGGCTTCATTCAGACGTCCGGATGCGTTTTGCGGATCCGATCCATCTATCAGTGGATCCGTAAAAATCATGCGGACGTCTTATGGAGCTTTACAGGGGGTTGATCAATGACAGGGGGGTAATCAATGACAGGGGGGTGATCAGGGAGTCTATATGGGGTGATCAGGGGCTAATAAGTGACGGGGGGGGGGGTGTAGTGTAGTGTAGTGGTGCTTGGTGGGACTTTACTGAGCTACCTGTGTCCTCTGGTGGTCGATCCAAACAAAGGGGACCACCAGAGGACCAGGTAGCAGGTATATTAGATGCTGTTATCAAAACAGCGTCTAATATACCTGTTAGGGGTTAAAAAAAACACATCTCCAGCCTGCCAGCGAACGATCGCCGCTGGCAGGCTGGAGATCAACTCTCTTACCTTCCGTTCCTGTGAGCGCGCGCGCCTGTGTGCGCGCGTTCACAGGAAATCTCGCGTCTCGCGAGATGACGCATATATGCGTGACTGTGCGCAGGGCTGCCACCTCCGGAACGCGATCCTGCGTTAGGCGGTCCGGAGGTGGTTAAAACACATGTAACATTCACACTCTGCCCCCCGACATGTTTCACCAAACACTGCCCAAAACATGTTTTCGCAGACTGCCCAAAACCCCTGAGGACGCCAAGTGTTTGGCGAAACATGTCGAGGGGCAGAGTGTGAATGTTACATGTGTTTTAAACAGCGAGTGACTGCAAAAGCAATGGACATGCAGCCTGAATGAGTAAATAGGGAGCGATAAGAGGGAACCCACAGACTCAAAGGTGCAGTGGATAGCAGTGGATGGGAGCTATGCAATGTAGTACAGCAAGCTATGCTATTTCTGGTACCTTATACAGCCACAGCACAGATCACTGTACTACACTGTTTGCACAGCGCGCATTTACTGCTATGAGAATGATAGAAACAGCAGAGCGCTGGCCTCTTGGCCATTTCTGTGACCCCGCCTCCGAGGACCTGTCTCTCACCCATTTCTGTAACTCCACCTTCTCGTTTATTTACATAACTCTGTCTCCTTGGGGGCGGCCTCTCATTTATTTACATTACTCCACCTCCTCTCGGGCTGGCGCTATTCCCAACCCAGCCACGTAAGGCTAAAATAGGACAACCCCTTTAAAGCCTCATGCACACTTCATATCTGATTATTGGTCCACGAGAAGCAGATACCTTCCATGTGCACGCCATTATTTCTCTAACTGGCGTCATGCGGACTGAATCCTGACCCATCCATTTCAATGGGTGTACGGATGAAATGCGTTTCTCACTGATTCTAGTTGATGTCGATTGTTATTCTTCAGTTCTTCTTTGCACCTGTGAATAACGCATCAAAAAGCGATTGCACAGAAAAACTGAAAGCAATCAGGAAGAGGAAATGGTGGCAGACGTGGGGGCAGTCACTAGCATAGAAGAATCTCCGGCAGGAAGGTGGGCATTGTGACTGGCATTCAGAGAGACCTAGACTGTAAAGGATTCCTGCTGCTGCAGGTTATGCACTCCTGCTGCCCCATTAGCTGTGCAGGACTGCACTTGTGATACCATTAATATAAAGCATGACATATATGGGAATGTCCATAGGTATTATACTTAGAAAACCCCCTTTAAGTCAGCCTATAACTCCACGTCACAGGACCCGCAGCCAGTGACTACTCCTGCCTGCACTCTGCCCTGGATACACAACTACCTGACAACCAGACGCTCGCGCGCAAGCGCAGAAGCTCCAGCTCCTCCTAGTGACAACTACGCTCACGTTACTCCGCCGTGGTCTCACTGGTCACTGCATCGCGCTTGTAGCAGCCCCGGCTAAGATGGCGGACCCACGGGTGAGGCAAATAAAGATAAAGACCGGCGTGGTGAAGCGGTAAGTGCCTGTCCTGTGGCGGCGGCGCTCTGCCTCTTAGGCCGGACACGAATAACCTACGCGCCTACTGAGCCTCGTGGTCCACGGGCCGCACCGCCATGCCATCAGTGACAGCGGATGCGTACTTGACCTGGCCATTCACTTCTACTACAGGGCCAGTCTAGTGTATGTGCTGCGTACTACGTGTGGTGAAGTGTGAGCCTCGCCCTGCCAGTCATCACCTGGTGACTAGGAAACGACGAGGCCTGGGTTGCCCATAGCAACCAATCGCAGCACAGCTTTCATTTTTCAAGTGCGTGCTAGGAAATGTAAGCTGAGCAGTGATTGGTTGCTGTGGGCAGCTTAGGTTCTCTTTTAGAAAGTGACCATACATCTGGCCCATACCGGAGTCGCACCTCATTCGGATGGCTGCATGTTAGCTTCTGTTTATTGCCGCAGCACCCAGACCTCTACAGTGAGCTTAGGTCACCCTAGGAGCCATCTAAATGAGGCTTTACTGTCAGGCCATAGATAAAAAAGAATGCACCTATATTGCAAAACTCAAGATGCAGTTATGTCCCTGGCAGATATGTTAATGATTACAGGTGTGGTCTGAATAGACACTGGGTCTTGCCACTAGATGGAGTAAAAGTTCTGCCCTATAGAAAGGTTCTCAGAGGCTACTTTTGGGTAGTGTACCTCTTGGTGAGAGATCGTAGACATGTCTCTATGACACAGTCAAAGACATTTTGCCTAGTTGACAGACTTTGAAAGGAGGTGTATCATTGGACTGAGAGGTGCAGGATGGTTATTTTGACGAATTGCCCGTCATCTAGGGCAGTGTTCCTCAACTCCAGTCCTGCGGGCCCACCTACCGGTCATGATTTGAGAATATCCCACAGAATGAAAACTTGTGATAAGACCTGATGCGCTGACACTAATTATATCATCTGCTCAATACTAAGGCTACTTTCACACTGCGGCAGAATGATCCGGCAAACAACTGCCTGCTGGATCCGCCAATCTGCATGCAAACAGACAGCATTTGTAGACAGATCCGGATCCGTCTCACAAATGCATTGCAAGAAGGGATCCGTCTATCCGTTTGTTAAACGGATCCATTTTATATTTTTTTTCAAATTTTTACCGGTCTGCGCATTGCGGTATTTTTAATGCCGGATCTGGCACTAATACATTTCAATGTAAATTAATGCCAGATCCGGCATTCCGGCAACTGATCCGGAATTTTGGACGGAGATAATACCTCAGCATGCTGCGGTATCTCCTCCATCCAAAACGCCGTTCAGTGACTGAACTGAAGACATCCTGATGCATCCTGAACGGATTGCTCTCCATTCAGAATGCATGGGGATAAAACTGATCAGTTCTTTTCCAGTATTGAGCCCCTAGGAAGGAACTCAATGCCGGAAAAGAATAACGCTAGTGTGAAAGTACCCTTAGGGAATCCTGAAAACATGACCGGCAGGTGGGTCCTAAGGACTGGAGTTGAGGAGCCTGAGCTAGGGCGTTCTCACCCAGTTGTTGGGAGCAGTGGTTATGTGAGGGCGCACACAGCGAACAGGCCACCATTAGGCCTCATGCACACGGCCCTCTGTTAGAACTGCCTATTCTTGTCTGAATAGGACATGTTCTATTTTTTGTGGGGCAGCAGAATGGACATACGGATGCAGACTTCAAACCGTGTGCTGTTCACATCTTTTGCAGCCCTATTGAAACGAATGGGTCTGCATCTGATCCGCATTTTTTGTGGACCAAAACCACAGTTGTGTGCATGCCAATAAGCAGGAGCAGCTCCTACATTTTATTTGTCCACCATCCATAGGCAGGTGGCACCTTCATTATACACCCCTGTCTCTGCCCGCACCACATTGGGGGTTGTTTCACACAGACCGGAGTTTAACGCTGGTCTTTGATTCCCCTTGCACTGCTGTGGGATGCGCCTAATTTATGACAAGGCAAAGGCCTCATCACCCTCTACCTGTCCGCGTGCCTGGAGTGAAATCTGCTCTAGCCCCTGACTGGAGTAGATTTCAAACATAATCTATGCTAGGCTCTCCGGCGCATGCGCAGTGTCCCGGTGTCCAGCTGAACTCCGCTGTGAGATTTCCTTAAACCGTTGTTTTGCGCATGCGCAGATCGGCACGCCTCCTCACGTCATTTCCGGTGTGACCGGAAGTTACGAAGTAGGGTAATGTAGCTTTACACCGGCTCACTGAGATAGCCGCACATGCTCAGTTTCATCCTTCAGCTGTGATAGGCAGAGCTGAGACACGCCCCCTGAGCTGCAGCAGAGAAGACACTCCCCTGAGCTGTCAGCTTGATACAAATCTAGCAGAGCAATGAATGGGGAGATCTCTGGATCCATGTGAGGTGCAGGGCTGTTAGAGATTGTCATGTACTATATGATGTCAGATTAGCATTTTTTTTACTTTAATCATAGCATAACCCCTTTAAGGTGGAATTGCTTTTTTCCCATTACCAGCCCACCAAAAAGTTAGTCAATCAATAAGTTTTGTGTATCCTAAAATGGTGTCCCCAAACATTCCCATTCATCCCGAAAAAAAAAAAAAAAAGCAGTCTTACATCTACATCGACAGAAAAGTAAAAGAGTTAGGCTACTTTCACACTACCGTTCAGAGCGGGTCCGTCTGGTGTCTGCACAGACGGATCCGCTCCTATAATGCAGACGTTTTGGATCCGTTCAGAACGGATCCGTCTGCATTATAGTTTAGAAAAAATTCTAAGTGTGAAAGTTGTTCAGACGGATCCGTTCAGACTTTACATTGAAAGTCAATGGGGACGGATCCGTTTGCCTCCGCACGGCCAGGCGGCGTTCGGGTGTCCGCCTGCTGAGCGGAGGCCGAACGCTGCCAGACTGATGCATTCTGAGCGGATCCGCATCCACTCAGAATGCATTAGGGCAGTACGGATGCGTTCGGGGCCGCTTGTGAGAGCCTTCAAACGGAGCTCACAAGCGGAGCCCCTACGCTAGTGTGAAAGTAGCCTTAGGCTACTTTCACACTAGCGTTTCTATTTTCCGGTATTGAGATCAGTCATAGGATCTCAATACCAGAGAAAAACGCTTCCTTTGTGTCCCCATTCATTGTCACTGTGGACAAAATGTAACTGAACAGAACGGAGCGCTCCAAAATGCATTCCATTCCGTTTGGTTGCGTTCCCATACCAAAGAGCATGCTGCAGTTTTCTTTCCGTCATGGGATGCGGAGCAAGATGGATCCATCATGACCCACAATACAAGTCAATGGGGACGGAACTGTTTTCTCTGACACAATACAAAACTGATCCGTCCCCCATTGACTTTCAATAGAGTTCATGACTGATCCGTCCTTGCTATGTTACAGATAATACAACCGGATCCGTTCATAACCGATGCAGATGGTTGTATTATCAGTAACGGAAGCATTTTTGCTGAACTCTGCCAGATCCAGCAAAAACGCTGGTGTGAAAGTAGCCTAATGGGTCTTGGAAGGTCAAGACAGGCAAGTGTATTTTTTTTGTACATGACTTGCTATTATTGTGGAAAAGTAGTAAGGCACAAAAAAATAAGTTGTACCGACCCATAGGATGACAGTAACGTGCTAGACAGTACAAAATTTGAAACATGATATCCATCAGGAAGATGCTTGTTTTTTTCCCCCATTCCCTCCCACAAAGAGTTAATAAATGTACATAAAATATGTGCCCCAAATTAGTACTATTGAACAATGCACTTCAATCTCACATGTGGATGTATCAACAGAAAATCAACATGCAAAAAAACTAAAACATAATACCAACATTACCAATAATACCGTAATACCAACATTACCTGTAATACTGTAATAATGCCAACATTACCTATAATGAGCAAAAGAAAAATAAGCACAGCTTGCCCAGAGGCAGATGGTGTGAACAGAGTCCTTGGCCAGTGTAGGGCAGGACGGATCCTTCCCCGAATATAGAATATATTTAAGAAAAATAGGGTACGGTAATCCAGCCCCCATTGAGTAAAATATGACTTTTAATCTAACATGTTAAAACTCCATGGTGTTCCCCATCTGATATGTTTCGCCTGTGTAGAGTTTACTCATAGATCTCAGCTCCCCATTGAGCTATGAGTAATCACTACACGTCTAAAACATCTCAGCTGGGGAACACCATGGAGTTTTGACATATTAAAGGGCTTTTGTCCCATTAAACCGTTTTTTTTTTTCTTTACTAATAACCCCTACACTGCGATCTCAGCATACATAAGCTAATTAATGATTTTCGTTCAGTAGAATTTGCTAAAAATCGATTTTTATAATATGTAAATTACCTTGCTACCAGCAAGTAGGGCAGCTACTTGCTGGTAGCAGCCGCATCCTCCGATGGTAATGACGCCCCCTCGGCTTGTTGATTGACAGGGCCAGGGAACGGAATAGTTCTCTGCTGGCCCTGCCTGTTACCATTCAAAATCTGGCGCCTGCGCCGCAGCCGTACCTATCTTCAATCTGCGCAGGCGCACTGAGAGGCGGCCACTCACTCGGCCGCTCCATCCTCAATGCGCCTGCGTCGATGACGTCACATCTACACCCGGCGCAGGCGCATTGAGGAGCGAGCGGCCGAGTGAGTGGCCGCCTCTCAGTGCGCCTGCGCAGATTGAAGATAGGTACGGCCGCGGTGCAGGCGCCAGATTTTGAATGGTAACAGGCAGGGCCAGCAGAGAAAGATCCCATCCGCTGGCCCTGTCAATCAACAAGCCGAGGGGGCGTCATTACGATCGGAGGATGCGGCTGCTACCAGCAAGTAGCCGCCCTACTTGCTGGTAGCAAGGTAATTTACATATTATAAAAATCGATTTTTAGCAAATTCTACTGAACGAAAATCATTAATTAGCTTATGTATGCTGAGATCGCAGTGAAGGGATTATTAGTAAAGAAAAAAAAAAAAACGGTTTAATGGGACAGAAGCCCTTTAAAGGCTATGTACACCTTTTTAATGATTGCATTTTACAAATTTTTGGCTAAAAATCATATTTTCAATTGAGCCGTTCTGTCACAAGGGGTTACCTGTACAGAAAAAAGGATTCCAACTGAAAAAAATATTTTTAGCCCAAAATAAGTACAATGCAATAATAAAAAAAAAAATTGCCTCCAAAGGTGTACATAGCCTTTGAATGAAAAGTTATGTTTTATTAATTGGGCGCTGGAATTAGCTATTTTGTTTAAAGATGTTCATTGCCAATAATAGCTTAATACCAACATTTGCTTAATAATAGGAATCTGTACATAGGACTGAGCAATCTTGGATACATGAGCCCTAAGTGCAGCAAGCAGCGCTTCTGAGTGCATCCTGGCATGTGGAACAAGACGGATCCGTCATGACTGACAATGTAAGTCAATAGTGATGGATTTGTTTTCTCTGACACAAAAGAAAATGGATCCGTCCCCCGTTGACTTACAATGACGGATCCGTCATGGCTATTTTAGAGATAATACAACCAGATTTGTTCAGATCGGTTGCAGACGGTTGTATTATATACTGGATACGTTTTTGCTGATCCATGACAGATCCAGCAAAAAATGCAGATGTGAAAGTAGCCTTATTGATGCTGAACTGAAAAATCCCATGGTAACTAAATTTCTAGAATATCCACAGTAGAGATCAGAGGCTGACCTCAGGTTTCTACAAGGAGACGTTATACTGTATGGGGGCAGCCACAAGGAGACGTTACACTGTATGGGGGCAGCCATAAGGAGACGTTATACTGTATGGGGGCAGCCACAAGGAGACGTTACACTGTATGGGGGCGGCCACAAGGAGACGTTATACTGTATGGGGGCAGCCATAAGGAGACGTTATACTGTATGGGGGCAGCAACAAGGAGACATTATACTGTATGGGGGCAGCCACAAGGAGACATTATACTGTATGGGGGCAGCCACAAGGAGACGTTATACTGTATGGGGGCAGCCACAAGGAGACTATACTGTATGGGGGCAGCTACAAGGAGACATTATACTGTATGGGGGCAGCCACAAGGAGACGTTATACTGTATGGGGGCAGCCACAAGGAGACGTTATACTGTATGGGGGCAGCCACAAGGAGACGTTATACTGTATGGGGCAGCCATAAGGAGACGTTATACTGTATGGGGGCAGCCACAAGGAGACGTTACACTGTGTGGGGGCAGCCACAAGGAGACGTTATACTGTATGGGGGCAGCCACAAGGAGACGTTATACTGTATGGGGGGCAGCCACAAGGAGACGTTATACTGTATGGGGGGCAGCCACAAGGAGACGTTATACTGTATGGGGGCAGCTACAAGGAGACTATTCTGTATGGGGGCTACAAGGAGACGTTATACTGTATGGGGGCAGCCACAAGGAGACGTTATACTGTATAAGGGCAGCCACAAGGAGACGTTATACTGTATGGGGGGCAGCCACAAGGAGATGTTATACTGTATGGGGGGCAGCCACAAGGAGACGTTATACTGTATGGGGGCAGCTACAAGGAGACTATACTGTATGGGGGCAGCCACAAGGAGACGTTATACTGAATGGACAAGTTTTGACCATACCCGCCCAGTATAATAATGTCTTGTGGCCACCATACAGTAATGTCATGTTGCTCATGTATGGGGACTCACGAGGACTCATTATTCCCTAATGCCTGTTATTACAGATCAGTTTGCAGGCAGGAAGGAAGGACCAGGCCACAGGGCAGCAGAAGACAGACAGACATGGCACCTTTATGTATGACACCTGGGCCGTTATATTCTATGTTTAACCACCTCAGCCCCCTATAGCTTAAACACCCTGAAAGACCAGGCCACTTTTTACACTTCTGACCTACACTACTTTCACCGTTTATTGCTCGGTCATGCAACTTACCACCCAAATGAATTTTACCTCCTTTTCTTCTCACTAATAGAGCTTTCATTTGGTGGTATTTCATTGCTGCTGACATTTTTACTTTTTTTGTTATTAATCGAAATTTAACGATTTTTTTGCAAAAAAATGTCATTTTTCACTTTCAGTTGTAAAATTTTGCAAAAAAAACGAGATCCATATATAAAATTTGCTCTAAATTTATTGTCCTACATGTCTTTGATAAAAAAAAAATGTTTGGGTAAAAAAAAAATGGTTTGGGTAAAAGTTATAGCGTTTACAAACTATGGTACAAAAATGTGAATTTCCGCTTTTTGAAGCAGCTCTGACTTTCTGAGCACCTGTCATGTTTCCTGAGGTTCTACAATGCCCAGACAGTACAAACACCCCACAAATGACCCCATTTCGGAAAGTAGACACCCTAAGGTATTCGCTGATGGGCATAGTGAGTTCATAGAACTTTTTATTTTTTGTCACAAGTTAGCGGAAAATGATTTTTTTTTGTTTTTTTTCTTACAAAGTCTCATATTCCACTAACTTGTGACAAAAAATAAAAACTTCTATGAACTCACTATGCCCATCAGCGAATACCTTGGGGTCTCTTCTTTCCAAAATGGGGTCACTTGTGGGGTAGTTATACTGCCCTGGCATTCTAGGGGCCCAAATGTGTGGTAAGGAGTTTGAAATCAAATTCTGTAATAAATGGCCGGTGAAATCCGAAAGGTGCTCTTTGGAATGTGGGCCCCTTTGCCCACCTAGGCTGCAAAAAAGTGTCACACATCTGGTATCTCCGTGCTGGGTGAGATAAATATCTTGGTCAAATGCCAACTTTGTATAAAAAAATGGGAAAAGTTGTCTTTTGCCAAGATATTTCTCTCACCCAGCATGGGTATATGTAAAATGACACCCCAAAACACATTCCCCAACTTCTCCTGAATACGGAGATACCAGATGTGTGACACTTTTTTGCAGCCTAGGTGGGCAAAGGGGCCCACATTCCAAAGAGCACCTTTCGGATTTCACCGGCCATTTATTACAGAATTTGATTTCCAGCTCCTTACCACACATTTGGGCCCCTAGAATGCCAGGGCAGTATAACTACCCCACAAGTGACCCCATTTTGGAAAGAAGACACCCCAAGGTATTCCGTGAGGGGCATGGCGAGTTCATGGAAGTTTTTATTTTTTGTCACAAGTTAGTGGAATATGAGACTTTGTAAGAAAAAAAAAAAAAATCATCATTTTCCACTAACTTGTGACAAAAAATAAAAAATTCTAGGAACTCGCCATGCCCCTCAATAAATGACCTGTGAAATCCGAAAGGTGCTCTTTGGAATGTGGGCCCCTTTGCCCACCTAGGCTGCAAAAAAGTGTCACACATGTGTTATCTCCGTATTCAGGAGAAGTTGGGGAATGTGTTTTGGGGTGTCATTTTACATATACCCATGCTGGGTGAGAGAAATATCTTGGCAAAAGACAACTTTTCCCATTTTTTTTTATACAAAGTTGGCATTTGACCAAGATATTTATCTCACCCAGCATGGGTATATGTAAAATGACACCCCAAAACACATTCCCCAACTTCTCCTGAATACGGAGATACCTCATGTGTGACACTTTTTTGCAGCCTAGGTGGGCAAAGGGGCCCAAATTCCTTTTAGGAGGGCATTTTTAGACATTTGGATACCAGACTTCTTCTCACGCTTTGGGGCCCCTAAAATGCCAGGGCAGTATAAATACCCCACATGTGACCCCATTTTGGAAAGAAGACACCCCAAGGTATTCAATGAGGGGCATGGCGAGTTCAGAGAAACAAAAAATTGTTGGCACAAGTTAGCGGAAATTTATTTTTTTGGATTTTTTTCTCACAAAGTCTCCCTTTCCGCTAACTTGGGACAAAAATTTCAATCTTTCATGGACTCAATAAGCCCCTCAGCAAATACCTTGGGGTGTCTTCTTTCCAAAATGGGGTCATTTGTGGGGTGTTTGTACTGCCCTGGCATTTGAGGGTCTCCGCAATCATTACATGTATGCCCAGCATTAGGAGTTTCTGCTATTCTCCTTATATTGAGCATACGGGTAATGAGATTTTTTTTTTCCGTTCAGCCTCTGGGCTGAAAGAAAAAAATGAACGGCACAGATTTCTTCATTCGCATCGATCAATGTGGATGAAAAAAATCTCTGCCAAAAAAAGAAAAAGGAGGGGAAAGGCGTCTGCCAGGACATAGGAGCTCCGCCCAACATCCATACCCACTTAGCCCGTATGCCCTGGCAAACCAGATTTCTCCATTCACATCAATCGATGTGGATGAATAAATCATTGCCGGGATTTTTTTTTTTTTATATATACAAAGTGTTTGCCAAAGTATATGAACACCGCCACCTCCTCAGCTCATATGCCTCGGCAAACGTATCTTTTACTGCAGAGGAGAAATCTCGTCTTGCAGCGCCGCATACACCGACTTGCGTGTAATCTGACAGCAGCGCAATGCTTCTGTCAGAATGCACATCAGTGCTGCAGCTAGTCGATCGGTTGGTCCACCTGGAAGGTAAAAAAAACAAAACAAAAAAGAAAAAACCAGGCCGCAACGCAATAAATTTATTAACTTTTGAACAGAACATATAAACTTTTTTTAACTTTTTTAACTGAACGTTAACTTTTTTACTTACCGGTAATTTTTTTTTTTGTTTCGTTTTTTTTTACCTTTATAGAACAAACCTCTCCTTCCCCATGGGACAATGTGCAAAGCGCAAATCGCCCAAAGATGTGGCGAAGTACGTTATGCACTTTATCCCAGGTGAAAGGAGAGGTTTGCAGCAGCTGTGAGTAAAAGGGCCCTAATAGCCCTGTGTGCCTGTCCTGTGAGATGCAATCCCTATGCTAGGTGTACCTGTGTGTGGTACTTCCGGAAACACTCACCAAAGCATAGGGCAGGGTGGTCAGGACAGAAATAGCAGGTGTCACGCCTTATTCCACTCCTGCTACAGACACAACATTTTTTTCGGGGTGGCGGTTGGGTTGAGGTACCAGCAACGACACTGGGGAAATGTCGCTCGTGTAGGCGGCTAACTACACTGGTGGATGGGGCCACGGAACCTCCTGGATACAGGAGGTTCTCGATGATCTCTTCCTGGAATTTGAGGAAGGATCCTGTTCTCCCAGCCTTACTGTAGAGAACAAAACTATTATATGCAGCCAATTGAATTAAATATACAGACACCTTCTTATACCAGCGTCTGGTGCGTCGGGAAACTAAATAGGGAGCCAACATCTGGTCATTGAAGTCCACCCCTCCCATGAGCGCATTATAGTCGTGGACTGAGAGGGGCTTTTCAATGACACGGGTTGCCCTTTCAATTTGGATTGTCGGGTCTGCGTGAATGGAGGAGAGCATGTAAACGTCACGCTTGTCTCTCCATTTCACCGTGAGCAGTTCTTCATTACACAAGGCAGCCCTCTCCCCCCTTGCAAGACGGGTGGTAACGAGCCGTTGGGGGAAGCCCACGCGACTAGTTCGCGCGGTGCCACAGGCGCAAATCCGTTCTAGAAACAAATGCCTAAAGAGGGCCACACTTGTGTAAAAATTGTCCACATAAAGATGGTACCCCTTGCCGAATAAGGGTGACACCAAGTCCCAGACTGTCTTCCCACTGCTCCCCAGGTAGTCAGGGCAACCGACCGGCTCCAGGGTCTGATCTTTTCCCTCATAGATCCTAGATTTGTGGGTATAGCCTGTGGCCCTTTCACAGAGCTTATACAATTTGACCCCATACCGGGCACGCTTGCTTGGGATGTATTGTTTGAAGCCAAGGCGCCCGGTAAAATGTATTAGGGACTCGTCTACGCAGATGTTTTGCTCGGGGGTATACAAATCTGCAAATTTCTGGTTGAAATGGTCTATGAGGGGCCGAATTTTGTGGAGTCGGTCAAAAGCTGGGTGGCCTCTGGGACGGGAGGTGGTGTTGTCGCTAAAATGCAGGAAACGGAGGATGGTCTCAAATCGTGTCCTGGACATAGCAGCAGAGAACATGGGCATGTGATTAATTGGGTTCGTGGACCAATATGACCGCAATTCATGCTTTTTAGTTAGACCCATGTTGAGGAGAAGGCCCAGAAAAATTATAAGTTCGGAAACTTGGACTGGTTTCTACCGGAAAGACTGGGCATAAGAGCTTCCCGGGTTGGCGGATATAAATTGTGTGGCATACCGATTTGTTTCTGCCACGACTAAGTCCAAGAGCTCCGCAGTCAAGAACAGCTCAAAAAATCCCAGTGCCGAACCGATATGAGCCGTCTCAACCCGAACTCCAGACTGGGCGGTGAAAGGGGGAACTAATGGTGTGGCTGAAGTTGGTGACTGCCAATCAGGGTTTGCCAGCACCTCAGGGATTCTAGGGGCTCTACAGGCCTGTCTGCGCGGTGGCTGCGACGGGGTAACTACTGCACGTGCCACCGTACCAGCTTCAACTGCCCTTCTGGTGCTCGCTACTTCACCATGTTGTACGGCAGTGCTGGTACTAGGTCCAGGAAGGGCTGCGCTGCTGGTGTATGCCTCACCACATGATCCGGCAGCGACAGCCCCACTCTGCTGCTCTTGAAACGGATCCTGCATAACCTGTGGTCTAGCGACACGGGGCCGGGTACGCCTGGTTCTATCAGGGACCTCCTTGTCCGAACTTTGGGTCAGAGAGCCACTGCTTTCCACAGGTTCATATTCTGACCCGCTAGATTCGTCAGATGAGGGTTCCCATTCCTCATCCGACTGGGTCAGAATCCTGTAGGCCTCTTCAGAAGAATACCCCCTGTTTGCCATTTGGACTACTAAATTTAGGGGTATTCCCTGAGACTACCCAAGAAAAAAAGCAAACCTGTCTTACAAAGGGGAGGCTAGCGAAGTACCAGAGGCCGCTGTGGTTGATAAAAAATATCAAAACTGATTTTTTTATCGCCGCAGTGCGTGTAAAGTGAATGTGCAGTGATCAAAAAACAATATTTTTTTTTGTCACTGCGGTGGGGCGGGTGTGGGTGAACGCACGTGTGGGCGACCGATCAGGCCTGATGGGGCAAACACTGCGTTTTGGGTGGAGGGCGAACTAAAGTGACACTAATACTATTATAGATCTGACCGTGATCAGTTTTGATCACTTACAGATACTATAAAAGTACAAATGCTGATTAGCGATACGCTAATCAGCGAATAAAAGTGACTGCGGTGCGGTGGGCTGGGCGCTAACTGACGCTAACTACCTAACCAAGGGGCCTAAACTATCCTAAAACCTAACAGCCAATACTAGTGGAAACAAAAAGTGACGGTTTACACTGATCACTTTTTGTCTTTAACTAAGTGATTGACAGGGGGCGATCAAGGGGTTAATTTGGATGATGGGGGTGATGGAGGGTGATCTGGGGCTAAGGTGTAGTGTTGGTGGGTACTCACAGTGAAGTCTGCTCCTCTGCTGGATCCAACCGACGAAAAGGACCAGCAGAGGAGCAGAGAAGCCATATAACAGATCATATTTACTAATATGATCTGTTATCTGGCTTCTGATTTGATTTTTTGAAAATCGCCAGCCTGCCAGCCAATGATCGTGGCTGGCAGGCTGGTGACGAAATACTTCTTTAACTTTTGCCGGCCCGCGATGCGCATGCGCGGGCCGGCAATGCACGAAATCTCGCGTCTTGCGAGAGGACGCACCGGCGCGTCCACCCAGAGAAACAGGACCGCCGCAAAGACGCAATCCTGCGTACGGCGGTCCTGAGGAGGTTAAAGGGAACCTGTCACCAGTTTTATGGTGTCCTAATTAAGGGCAACATAAATAAGTGACTGATTCTCTTAGCACAATGCTGGGTCACTTTCTTTAATTGACCCAGTCAATCTGCCAACATCTTGTATTGAAAAGCTCCATCTCATAATGATGAGTCCTGAATATTCATGAGCTCCTGCCTCTCCCCGCCCACCTGCTGCTGAATGACAGTTATTTTCCATATGAATCAGCAGCAGGTAGGCAGGGGAGTGGCTATATCTGTTAATTAAATATACGCTGGACTCAATGACATCACGCTGGACTCAAATCAGCTCATTAGCATGCGGCATGTGGCATCTTTGTGTGTATATTATGAAGTAACCATCTGTCACACCAGTAAGTGAATACATCTAAGGCACTTTTTAGTAGTTAATGATTGTATATAATTAGTTAGATTATAATCAACTGCGGCCGCTGCGGGCAGTAATGTGGTTGTGAGCACTGTTTTGCAGTATGTAGGGGTGGGAGGACACAGACTTAGAAGCGGTCAGCGCACATGTGACCACTTCTATGACGTCACAAAATACAGCAGTTATTAGGAAACAGCGATATTGCTGTTTCTTATTACCGCGGTAGATCGCTGACACTGGTTTACCGCTCAACTCTAGCTGGGGTATACATGTGCTGACGCGGAGGTTGAGAGTGTGAATTATAGCGTCAGAGTTATCTCTGAGAACATATGTGTTGTCGGTGTGGTGGAGGGTTCGTGCCATGCCCATAAGTTAGTCTTTAATTGCATAAACCATCTTTAAATATGTCTTTTTCTATCCATTTGAAACTAATAATGGCTTTCAATTTGAAGTGGATAGAGAGTGCTGGGGCCAGGCAGAACCGGCCCTGACACTGTCCCGTTGTTTCCTTCCGGCTAAATGAAAGTGACATCAGTAGATTAGAATGAGGCTAAGACAATTCACATTGCAATTGTGTTAGTTTAACTTTAACAATCTTTTAACACTCTTGTTTAAATGTAGCTGACATACCATAATTACAAATCTGCAAGCCTTGATTAAAGAATTTTACATCTGAACCTATGGGGAGCATGGATTGAATTTTTTTTACAAGAAACCCATTTTTTTTTATTTTCCAAAGTCGATAACCTAGCCAAAAATCATTGCCATAAACTGGAAGCAGGAGGATAGGTAAGAAGATCTTGGGTTTTATTCACCTCAGTAATTGAAGAAAGGGGCTTCTGGGGTCGGAATGTTGGAACCTCAATGGTTTACCCAAAACTATTCCTTGGTTTACTTGGTGCATTGGAAACATGTAAAGTTTGGAAAAATATCTCTCAGGTTCTGTTCAAAGTGCCATTGCCTTCAAGAAAACGGAGACCGGATGGGGAAATATTAGTCAGTGGGGTATGGTATGTTTCTCTGGCGTCCCTCTGTATACTGTACAATTGATAGGAGGCTCTAGTACCCGTTTGTCCATCTCTAACCTGGATACAAGATGAGATACGGTTGGGCATGGAGGCATAGAGGTTCCATATGGTATACTGTGGCACATTTGCCCACAGATGTTGCAGCTGAACCTGAAGATCCTGCACACTCGTAGGTTGCAGAAGCTGGTGTCCTAGATGGTCCCATAAATACTTGATTGGTGATAAATCTGGTGATCAGGCAGGCCAAGGAAGTGTTGTAATCTAGAGACATTCCTGGGAAACCCTTCCTGTGTGTGCTCGAGCATTATCCTACTGAAAAACCTCTGCCATGAGAGACAACACATGTGGCCGCAGGATGTCCTGCACATATCGCTGAGCTGTTACTGTCCTTCATATCTCTACTAGGGGTGACTGACTGGCATATGCGATGGCTCTCCAGATTGTCACACCAGCAGTTGGGGCAGAGTGTTGCTTGACAGCAAAGCCAAGGTTGAAGCACTCATCTCAAGACCTCCATACTTGAACCCAACCGTCATTGGATCCAAACAGAACCTGGATTTGTTGCCAAAGACAATGTGGTTCCAGCCTGTAGCAATCCAGGTTTCTCTTTTACGACACCACTGCAAACTAAGACAATGATGACTGTCTGTCAGTGGCAAGTAATGCACGATGTGACACAAAATTTCCTCCTGCTAAGGCTAGTTTCACACTATCGCTTGACCGCTCCAGCAGGGAGAGCTGTCTGGATCCGCATAATTTACTATAGTGGGGACCAGCAGAGATCCAGCAGCGTTTTTAGTCCGGCGGATTCTCTGCCTATTGGCCGGGTTGTGGCCGGATCGCCGCCGGACCACCTGCCATTGCTGTCGAGCGCTAGTGGGAAACTAGCCTAAACGCATGGTCCAGGCAGAGAGAGGGGTGTTATTAAGGTGCCACCAGTAAACTTTGGGAGCTGCTTGTGATTGTCAGTGGATCAACCTCTCTACTGGTGTCTGTCTGGGACGTCCGGAGCCCTTTCACTATGTGCGGTTCCCGCACATAACTACTGCTCCCAACATCTATCAGTTAGGTCAGAACAACCTAGATGGCGAACAGTTCTTTGAAATGACCATCCATTTTTTTTCAATCCAATGATGCACCCCCTCTCTGAGTCTTTCAAGTGGGCAAAATATCTTTGAGTGCATTGTAGAGGCATGTCTAGCAGTCGGCTATCTCTCACCAAGAGGTACACTATGCAAAAATAGGCTACGGGTGGGAAGTAGGGCTGGGCGATTCATTCGATTAGAGGCCTCAAAGGCGAATTAACAATTCAGTTTCGATTTGGCCCACCCTGCCGCGTCACTTGCCTTGCCTTCCCCACTGTCTTTTGCCTCGCTGCCGCTCCCTCCAGCACTGCCGAACTATATATGTGTAGTAACCCCTGCAGTGCCATATATAACTGGCGGTGCAGGGGGTTAATATATACATAACCTTTGCACTGATGGTCAATAATGTGTAGCAACTAGAGATGAGCAAATTTCATATTTTGAAATTCGTTCACACTTCATTTGTTGGTTAAAGGTGAATTGCATTACGGATTCCGTTACCACGGACCATAACGCAATTCTATGACTGAATGCATAACGGAATTCCTTTAGAGGCATTCTGTTATTCATTCCGTCATAGTAGAAGTCTATGGCCTGCATAACGGATCCGTCCGGTTTCCATTATGCAGGGAAGTCCTCTCCTGCCTAATGGAAACTGGTCGGATCCGTTATGCAGGCCATAGACTTCTATTATGACGGAATGAATAACAGAATGCCTCTAAAGGAATTCCATTATGCATTCCGTCATAGAATTGCGTTATGGTCCGTGGTAACGGAATCCGTAATGCAATTCACCTTTAACCAACAAATGAAGTGTGAACGAATTTCAAAATATGAAATTCGCTCATCTCTAGTTGCTACACATATATTGACCATCGCTCATATCTAGTAGTAACCCCTGCACTGCCAGTCTATATAGTCTTAGTATTTTTTTTCAGTTTAATCAACAAACATAAGAAATTTGAGATTCAAATTTTAGGTGATCCAGTGCAAATGCTGGGTGTCGGCTCGAGAATGAAAACCATTGCGTGCATTGGTTTTTGTCTGTCCAAAACTTGACATTTATGCTGGAAATCGACCGTATCACTACCGGACCTCATTGCAGTCAATGGAAATCCGACTGTGAAGTAGAGGATCCGGCAGGCTGCCCTGTGCTGGAACAGATCTGTCGTCCATATGTGAAAGAGGCCTAATCTGCCTAAGACAAAACTACATGCTGAGTTCTGCTTAGTACTTTATTACAGTACAGGTGAAACTCGAAAAATAAGTATATTGCGCAAAGTTCATTTATTTCAGTAATGCAACTTAAAAGGTGAAACTAACATATGAGAGACTCATTAAATGCAAAACGAGATATTTCAAGCCTTTATTTGTTATAATTTGGATGATTATGTCTTATAGCTTATGAAACCCCAAAGCCCCAATTTTGAGGTCCCCTTTGCTCAGGGGGTATGGATTAATTAGCTAACTAGAGTGTAGGGCTGCAACAATTAATCGACTTTATCGATAATATTTGATAACTAGATTCATTGTCGACGAATCCCGTTATGGAATAATCGCTGATTCGTTGCTATGCGGGCGAGCTGTTTTCTTTAAAGAGGACCTTTCACCTGAAAATGAAAGTTAAGCTAAAGATATAGCCTTACTTACATGCCCCCGGTATTGCTTATTCCGTCATTCATTTTTCAATCAGTGCCCCCGTTTCTCCGCGCTGCCCCCCGGAATATTTGCCGCCTTGTATGCTAATGAGCCATTCGGCTCAACTGGGCGGGCCTTCAAAAGTTCTCCCGGGCATGTCATTCTTCTCTCTGGCACGGAGCGCATTCAATCAGCGCGCTCCGCTCTTAGCCAGGGAGAAGACGCTCCAGTTCTTGCGAGATGGCGCCGGCTCCGGATGGATGAAATCGCTCCAGTTCTCGCGAGTCTCACGAGAACTGGAGTGTTTTCTCCCTGGCTAAGAGCGGAGCACGCTGATTGGATGCGCTCCGTGCCAGGGAGAAGAATGACACGCCCGGGAGAACTTTTGCAGGCCCGTCCAGTTGAGCCAAATGGCTCATTAGCATACAAGGCGGCAAATATTCCGGGGGGCAGCACGGAGAAACGGGGGCACTGATTGAAAAATGAATGACTGAATAAGCAATACCGGGGGCATGTAAGTAAGGCTATATCTTTAGTTTAACTTTCATTTTCAGGTGAAAGGTCCTCTTTAAATCAGCGCATCTTTATTTTACCTTACAATGAAGCTCCAGTAACAGGCAGAGCGGGCGGCGGCGTAACGTCACTTACTCACGTGACGCGCCTGCTCCGCCTGCGTCATTCATAAAGTGGGTGGAGAAGGCGCTTCACAGGAGTGAGTGACGTTACGCCGCCGCCGCCCGCTCTGCCTGTTACCGGAGCTTCATTGTATTTGATTTTGTAAGGTATTAAAGATCAATTCATAGCGCTGATTTAAAGTTTAAGTAAAAGTTACTGCAGGGTAACGGTTATGGAATACTCTTTAGATATTCCTGTGAGCGTCGGGGCCGGTGTATTGGGACTCGGGAGACACTGTTATGGGGGAGATCTGTGGATGACACATATAGCATAAGATGCTATATAGTGTCATCCACAGATCCTCCCATAGCAGTGCCATCCACAGATCCCCCTCCCCATAACGTGCCATCCACAGATCCCCCTCCCCATAACGTGCCATCCACAGATCCCCCTCCCCATAACAGTGCCATCCACAGATCCCCCTCCCCATAACAGTGCCATCCACAGATCCCCCTCCCCATAACAGTGCCATCCACAGATCCCCCTCCCCATAACAGTGCCATCCACAGATCCCCCTCCCCATAACAGTGCCATCCACAGATCCCCCTCCCCATAACAGTGCCATCCACAGATCCCCCTCCCCATAACAGTGGCATCCACAGGTCCCCCTCCCCATAACAGTGGCATCCACAGATCCCCCATAAAAGTTAAACAATATTCTAAGTTTTAAGTTGCATTACTGAAATAAATGAACTTTTGCACGATATTCAAATTTTTCGAGTTTCATCTGTAATTCATGTGAATTAAAGAATTGGATTTGGATACAGCAATCTGAATCTGATTCGCTCAACCCTAGTGAAAATATGGCATCTCCTGCAAATTCCGTAAGTATTAGGCTTTTTACAATAAGGCTAGACGAACATATAGGGGAATATCTGAAGTCCAATTTACGTGAGTTTGTGTTGGAGTACTTTATGCCATATTTATCTAATGTCTCATGTTTGATAAATTTGTCTTATCCTTAAATCTAACACTTCTGTCTAGAGAAGCTCCTCCAGTTTTCCTACCCCACCCTTCTACTGGAGCGAGACTGCGACTTTTTTAACATAGCTCACCACACCCATCTTTCCACCCATATTTCAAAACAGGAGTGAGTGGTATAAAAATGAAACATGTCAAAAATATTTAGAGAGTCGAAAAAGGCGTATTTTGTGAGTAAAGACAAGATAAATCAGTGCCCTAATAAAAAATAAATAATCAGTGCCTTAGGGCTCATGCACGCGAGCGTATTTTCTTTCCATGTACGTTCTGCTTTTTTGCCGACCATATGTGGAACCATTAATTTCAGTTTTGTGTTGGCAAAAACTTCAGATGAGAAGGGTCTAGGGGGATCTGGACAATGGATCCACAAAAAAAGAACGGAAGTTACTCCGTGTGCATTCTGTGTCCGCATGTCCATTCAGCAAAAAAATAGAACATGTCCTATTATTGTCCACTCTACGGACAAGGATAGGGCTGTTCTGTTAGGTCGTGTGCATGAGCCCTTAATGTTTTTCTGCAGACTGGGTACTCTACAGTATTTTACTAGATGTTACATGGGATTAGGGATCGACCGATTATCGGTTTGGCCGATATTATCGGCCGATATTGAGGATTTTGAACGGTATCGGCATCTATTTTGCCGATATACCGATAACGTATTGGGAACACAGAACTCGCTGCTCTCAGCGCTCTCTGTGTTCCCTCCGCAGCACAGGGGAGAAGGAAGCAGTGTCTCCCTCCCCCTGTGCTGCTGCTGCCGCTGCCGCCAATGAGAGGAGAGAACATAAGAGGGGAGGGGCTGTGGCCACTGCACCACCAATGAAGATAAGCCTTTCATTCATTCATATACAGGAGGCGGGAGCTGGCTGCAGAATCGCATAGCCGTCTCCCGACCTCTATGAACTGTAGCTGCAGTCCGCGGTAGTTAACTCCTCAGGTGCCGCGGATCGCAGCTACCGCTCATAGAGGTCGGGAGCCGGCTATGTGATTCTGCAGCTCCCGCTTCCTGTATATGAATGATTGAGAGACATCTTCATTGGTGGCGCAGTGCGCACCCCCCAAGCCCCCCAGTATTAATCATTGGTGGCGCAGTGCGCCCCCCACCCCCATCCCAATCCCGGCCAATAGTAAAAACATTGGTGGCGCAGTGTGCCCCCCCCCCCCCCCCCAGTATTACTCATTGGTGGCAGTGGCCACAGGATCCCCTCTCCCCTGCTCCTCCGATCGGAGCCCCAGCTGTGTAAGCCTGGGGCTCCGATCGGTTACCATGGCAGCCAGGATGCTATTGAAGCCCTGGCTGCCATGGTAAGCTCCATGCTGCTGTGTGCACAAAGCACAGAGCAGCAGGGACAGTGTGAGCTCCTATTCACCCTGATAGAGATCTATCAGGGGGAATAGGACAAGGGTTCTAGTCCCTAAGGGGGCTAAAAGTTAGTAAAAAAAAAAACACAAAAATATTAAGTATAAATGAAAAAGATTTTATAAAAAAAAAAAATACACATTAACAATAAACAAAAAAAATACACATTAACAATAAACATATTAATTTTCAGCAGATTTGTGTAGGAATTTTTTTTTTTCTCAAAAATGAAAATTCCCAGAATATCGGTATAAATTATCGGCTATCGGCCTGAAAGTTCACAAATTATCGGTATCGGCCCTAAAAAATCAATATCGGTCGATCCCTACATGGGATTGAATGAGACTTTGAAAATCACATGGAAGAAACAATGATTACAGTTTTCTATAGTATCTACTATCTAGTTCACAAGCATTTTCTACAATAGGTCATCAGATTCGGGGATACTGGAAAAGGATGAGATCTGCACATTCTTGGCGGTGCTTGCTTGTGGAGGACGTACGTCAATCTATTTCAAAGGAGAAATCCACGGCACACCAATTTTTTTTCTTTTTCAGAAGATGCTTTTAATACATAATGTTTTATTTTATATCATTTTGTACACACATGTCCAATTGAGGCCACAGATCCCTTGATAAAGGTCATTACCCGACCAAAACGTTGGGGTTTCTTTTATGGCCATTGTGGGGACTCGCTCTGGTAGACAGGATTAGCGGATGCAGTATAGAGGCAACAACAAGTTATTTGGATCAGTTCAGTGTTCAGTGTTTTATTCACACTTTAGGCAAGTGACAAAACAAGCAGTCATATTAAAAATAAAAAAAAGTCACCTTGCGGTGTTGGTGGTAATTTACACCATGTGGCAATTCTGCCTCAAAGAGTTCTTGCTGATAGCAGCACCAACCTATTTTCACGCCAAACAGGTAGCAAGCCTTCATCCAGACACAAGCCTCCCAGATCCCAACACAGAGACATGGCTTCTGAGCCCAGCTGCCTATTTAAGGACAGCCAGGTGCTGCCAAAACCCGGACCGGCCTTTTAAAATCCGCTCCGGTATTTGATCTCACCTGGCTGTAAATCAGCCCAGCAGCACATGCTGGGAGGAAAATACTTGTTTTCCCAGACAAAACCTCTCACTGTGTCACACCGGTTACATTGACACTTTCTCTGGATGGAACAAAATGATGTAAAATAAAACGTAATGTATTAAAAGCATTTTCTGAAAAAGAAAAAAAAATTGGTGTGCCGCGGATTTCTCCTTTGAATCAGATTTGGGGATATGACTCCTGCCACCTCCACTGATCAGCTTTTTGAAGAGGACGTGCTAAGGCCTCTAGCTAGTGACGTCATGTTTACTAGTCACATGACCTAGGCACAGCTTAGTCCCATTGAAGTGAATAGGCCTGAGCTGCAATACCAAGTATAGCCTCTATACTATGAATGGCGATGTGCTTGGCAAGCTTTGAGGAGGACGCATCGCTCACCGGAGCACTGTAGCCTCTTCAAACATTTCCGAGTCAGACCCCCATCAATCTGGTATTGATGACTTTTCTTGAGGATAGACCATCAAAATCCTGGACAACCCATTTAAAAAATAAAAAATTATCTGTATAGTGTGGCATACATGATGCAGATGTGTAACAGGGTGGATATTCCTGGAGGCAGTAATAACATAGAAAAAGATTTATCTTCTCTGGATAAGTGGTCCGAACCATGCAAACTGCAGTTAGATGTGTCCAAGTGCAAAATAATGCTCTTGGGGAGAAGGAATCCTCAGTCTGAGTATCATTTTGGCAATTTTGTGTTGGCAAAAACATCAGAAGAGAAGGATCTAGGGGTCCTGATATCAGACGACTTCAAAATGAGTGCACAGTGTGGGCAGGCAGCAGGGAGAGATTGTGAGGCCTCATCTGGAGTACTGTGTCCAGTTCTGGATACCCCACCTACAAAAACATAAAGGCACAATGGAATGGGTGCAGACGGGGTACAAAAATGGTGGAGGGTCTGAAGCATAAAACATATCAGGAGAGACTTAAAGGGGTTGTCTCAATTCATTAAGTGGCATTTATCATGTAGAGAAAGTTAATACAAGGGCTTACTTAATGTATTGTGATTGTCCATATTGCCTCCTTTGCTGGCTGGATTCATTTTTCCATCACCTTATACACTGTTCGTTTCCATACCACCCTGCAATCTATAATTTGTGGCCGTGCTTGCACAATATAGGAGAAAGCGTCAGCCTTTCTGATGGCTGGGAGCACACATAGGTTGGTGCTTTTTCCTATATTGTGCAAGCACGATCACCAGTGATGGATTGCAGGGAGGTCGTAACCATGGCCTGTTATAGGTGGGGCTTACAGCCCTGTCCCTTCTCCCACTGCCTGAGTGATCTCACTATGGAGGTATGTGGGAGCTTGGCTGTGAGTTAGATCTTAGCACCATTCAGACCGTGTTCACACACCGTAGGTAGTCTAGTGGTAGGACCCATGCCACACTGAGATACCTTGACGGTGATGCAAAAAGGCTCCGTTGTGTTCATCACAGGAATACATTGGCTAAAGTCTCAGTTTTTAACATCAGCCTGAGGGATATTGTCAGTTGCATATCATTGTGGTGCACCTTTTGCAGTGATTTATGGCTCTGCAGAACTCCTCTAGCCTGTCAGCTCTATGTCCAGCATATGTCTCCTCACTGCCTGCAGCTACAAAGTAAAGACTTTAGCCCCGAGTCTGCAGCTGAAGGGGTTAATGTTTTTCCTCAAGAATCCAGTGAGAGAGCAATAAGCAGCAGCCTGACAGTGCAGGGGGCATGGCCAGCACAGTGACATCTTGTGTACAGACACAGATCTGCTCTCTCAGGCTTGTGCCCGAAACCTCATCAGAGCAGGGAGAGAAGCTGACATCACAGGTCATGTGACCCTCAGTGAAATCTGAGAAAGGAGCAACTGGAGATAAAGTAAGTGAATTGTAAAGTCCTTACATTTGTCTAGTTAGAAACTTTTAAACATCTAAGGGCCCATTCACACGTCTGTAGTGTATTGCGGATCCGCAATACACCCGGCCAGCACCCCCATAGAAATGCCTATTCTTGTCCGCAATTGCAGGCAAGAATAGGACATGTTCTATTTTTTTTTCCGGAGCCGCGGACCGGGAGACCGGAAATGCGCATCCCATAGAGAATGAATGGGTCCGCACCCGTTCCGCACAATTGCGGACGTGTGAATGGAGCCCTAATCTGTATAGGCTTCAGGTAAGAAGGGAAAAATAGCAACATGATCGAAACCTTTAAATATGTTAAATGCATACATAAGGTTCAGGGCAGTGGGGCACAATCTAAAATTAGTTGGGTGAGATCAGAACCAATGTCGGGAAATATTTTTACACTGAAAGAGTAGTTGAAGCTTGGAACAGCATACCAGCAGATGTGGTTGGGAAATCTACAGTAAGTGAATTAAAACACGTCTGAAGGCAAATAAGAAATAAGGGCAGACTGGGTGGACCTTGTGGTCTCTTTCTGCTGTCAATCTTCTGTGGTTTATTATACTGGGATCTGTACTCAATAAGAAGGCAAAGACACGTATGGCCAGTATACATTTTGCCGCCATTTTTTGTGCCAGTGCTTGTTGGCCTACAGTTCAGAGGTTGAGAGGTTACGGTACATCTCCTGTCTGATTTTTGCTGTAGTTTGTGAATTTCAGTCGTATTGTCTAGGGATCGACCGATTATCGGTTTGGCCGATATTATCGGCCGATATTGAGGATTTTGAACGTTATCGGTATCGGCATCTATTTTGCCGATATACCGATAACGTATTGGGAACACAGAACGCGCTGCTCTCAGCGCTCTCTGTGTTCCCTCCGCAGCACAGGGGAGAAGGAAGCAGTGTCTCCTCCCCCTGTGCTGCTGCTGCCGCTGCCGCCAATGAGGGGATAGAACATAAGAGGAGGGGAGGAGCTGTGACCAGCGCTCCACCAATGAAGATAAGCCTTTCATTCATTTACAGGAGGCGGGAGCTGGCTGCAGAATCACATAGCCGGCTCCCGACCTCTATGAACTGTAGCTGCGATCTGCGGTAGTTAACTCCTCAGGTGCCGCGGACCGCAGCTATCGCTCATAGAGGTCGGGAGCCGGCTATGTCATTCTGCAGCCAGCTCCCGCCTCCTGTATATGAATGAATGAGAGACTTATCTTCATTGGTGGCGCAGTGCGCCCCCAAGCCCCCCAGTATTAATCATTGGTGGCGCAGTGCGCCCCCCACCCCCATCCCAATCCCGGCCAATAGTAAAAACATTGGTGGCGCAGTGCGCCCCTGCCCCCACCCACCCAGTATTACTCATTGGTGGCAGTGGCCACAGGATCCCCTCTCCCCTCCTCCTCCGATCGGAGCCCCAGCTGTGTAAGCCTGGGGCTCCGATCGGTTACCATGGCAGCCAGGACGCTATTGAAGCCCTGGCTGCCATGTTCAGCTCCCTGCTGCTGTGTGCACAAAGCACAGGGCAGCAGGGACAGTGTGAGCTCCTATTCACCCTGATAGAGATCTATCAGGGGGAATAGGACAAGGGTTCTAGTCCCTAAGGGGGCTAAAAGTTAGTAAAAAAAAAAAAACACTAAAATATTAAGTATAAATGAAAAAGATTTATAAAAAAAATACACATTAATAATAAACAAAAAAATACACATTAACAATAAACATATTAATTTTCAGCAGATTTGTATAGGAATTTTTTTTTTCTCAAAAATGAAAATTCCCAGAATATCGGTATAAATTATCGGCTATCGGCCTGAAAGTTCACAAATTATCGGTATCGGCCCTAAAAAATCAATATCGGTCGATCCCTAGTATTGTCCTTGTGGCAGACAATGCTTTATACTTCTATAAAATGTAAATTTACTTTGAATGCCCAATTTGATTAAGGGCTCATTCAGACGGCCGTATGCTGTCCGCAAAAATACTGAATGCTATACGTTTTTTTGCGGATCCGCAAAAAAACGGATCTGCAAAAAAACGGATAGCATTCAGTATTTTTGCGGACCCATAGACTTCAATGGGGCCATGTCCTGATTTTCACGGACAAGTATAGGACATGTTTCATTTTTTTTGCGGATCCGCAAAAAAACGGATAGCATTCAGTATTTTTGCGGACAGCATACGGCCGTCTGAATGAGCCCTAAGAGTAATGAAGTAAAAACAGGAAACCTTCTAAGGTAAGTGGTGGCTTTGTTTGTTAGCAGTGGGTACGGAAACCATGACAATTTATTACTATAGATGGTATGGTGTGATTGTTGTATGAGTTAAGGTATGTAATTGTTCAAGAAGTCAGCATGTGTCCATAAAGCAAATGTCATGCCTGGCATATTTCTCCAAATGCTTGCGGACGATTAATGAATAGATATGAGAGCAGCAAGCATTTTGAGAAACGGCGTTTTAAAAAAACCTAAAAAAAAACCTGGTTCTATGACTTATATTCTCCCTAATATCGGAAAATTAAGGATATGATAATCTTTAAAAAAAAAAAATGTCATCTAGTAGTATGCCTTGGTGGGGAGTGAAAGCAGCTTCTAGTTTCTAACTTTTTGGACTTGTTTTCTATTGATGTGTACATGTAAGCCGTTCCCTATTAAAATTCACTCTGGATGCAGGACAGTATTCTGCTCCTCTTTGGTCTATAGCAGAGATGTTTAACCTGCGGCCTTCCAGCTGTTGTAAAACTACAACTCCCACCATGCCCTGCTGTAGGCTGATAGCTGTAGACTATCCTGTCATGCTGGGAGTTGTAGTTTTGCAACAGCTGGAGGGCCGCAGGTTGAGTATCCTTGGTCTAGAGGGTTTCATGCTAGAAATGGGAATTTGATCACTGCCACAAGTCTTACAATAGCCTGTTGGGCTCCAGTGCCCATGAGAGCCACAGCCTAACAATGTGTAGGTAAAACGCCATCAGACATCTAAAATAAACAAGTGCGATAGTCCCCCTCCATCTTTGACTGTGGGTGACATGAAGATCTGGGCTTAACTAAAGAGTAAGAAATGACCAGAAATTGGCCTTTGAGAAGGAGGTGAAGACGATATGGTTGCATCCTTGTTCACAAACCCAAGACTGTCACCTTATGGTTTTAGATATTGGACATAACAGCATCAAGAGCAGTATCCTGTCAATAATGCTAGTGTGCGTGTGTGTGTGTATGTGTGTGTATGTATGCATGTATGCATGTATGTATGTGTGTGTGTATATATATATATATATATATATATATATATATATATATATATAATTACACACCATATTTTTCGCTTTATAAGACGCACCCAATGATAAGACGCACCCCAGGTTTTAGAGGAGGAAAATAAGACCTCATATCAGGACATCGCATCAGACCCCCATAAATATCAGGACATCGCATCAGACCCCCATAAATATCAGGACATCGCATTAGACCCCCATATCAGTCCTCCATGTCAGACCCCATCATACCTTATATCAGCACTCAATGTGAGACCCCCATCAGACCTCAGATAAGCCCTTTATTTCAGACCAGACCTCAAATCAGCCCTCATTGTCAGACCCCCCGCCCCCCAATTAGTTCCTTGCTAGAACCCCCATCAGACCTCATCAGAATAAAATAAAAAAAACTTTTCTTACATCTCCTGCGTCGCGGCTCCTCTCCATCTCCTGCAGCAGTCGCACTCCCATGTCTTCTGACTGAGTGCAGCGTCAGGTCTTACAGCACTTCACTCTCTACTCCCGGCACCTAAAGCATACTAGTGAGCACTTCTAGGGGGGGGGGGGGGGGAGTGCGTCTTATAAAGCGAAAAATACGTTGTGTGTATATATAAATACTCAAATCATAATAATCCATTAAATGTATATAAAATGCTAAGAAATGTAGCCCCTTAAACAGGTATTGCCATCTTGGACATTGGGGGCATATAGCTAGGATATGCCCCCAATGATTGATAGGTGCAGGACCTGCACCTATCCTCAGAACGGAAACCGCAAATTGACGGAGGGCGCATGTGCAGCCACCACTCCATTCACTTCTGTGGGGCTTATGGAAAAAGCGGAGTCAATGCTCGGCTATTTTCAGCCCCCTTCGCTGTGACTGACAGCCGGCAGTTTGGCTGGCTTTACCGAACTCACTGCATAAGCGCTGTCAGTCACAGGGAAGGGGGCGTGGTTACCTTGACTTGAAGCAAGGAGGCTCAAAAACCCAAACCCGTCCCCTAGACCTCTGGATTAAAATAATTAGAAAAACCACCACTCATAAAACGAACAACCCTATACTGCCGACCATCATAATATGTAGTATGAGCAATACTTTGCGCCCCATGGATCTCCTCCATCACCAGAATCTCTGTGGCATCTAAGTGGTTTACAGAGGGAGGGGGGCTCAGAGGTCTAGGGGACGGGTTTGGGTTCTTGGGCGTGTCCTTGACCCCGTACCCGCAATGGACCGGTGGTCATGGTCGTGAAAATGACAGGACCATTGGTTCTTGTTCCCCCCCCCCCCCCCCTTTTTTTCTCTGTAACAGTATGGCACAGACCTTGAAGGTGTTCTTCTTCAGTGCCGATATACTTATATACCACGTTTACTCTACTTCCTAAACCCGAATACAGTGACCGCATAGGGTGCCTATATGCACCCTTTTGTTTGTCTATCTGATTCTTCTTTATAATAGTGTGCCCTGGGTTTCTCCCCCTCTCGTGCTACTCTGGTTGCGCCGGCCCTGTTTCTCTAGCTTGGGCCCGTCATTGCCTGCGGTGTTTGGCTTGTAGTTGCTGGGGCAACGACGTCAGTATTGTTGACGTCGGTGGCCGGGTGGCGCTTGCCTTGCCCCGCTGGCGTGACGGAGCCCGACGCCTCCCCTGGACTGGTCACGTGATCGTCGCATCGGTCATGTGTTTGTTCTCATGTCCGTGATGACGTCGCTGGGCTGCGTCTGTGTGGGTGACGTTGCTGGGATTCCGGGCATGCGCGTTTCGATTGTGAGGACGTGGATCTCTGGTGCTTCGTTCCATGCACCGCCATGTGAGCTTTTTAACTTTATTGATTATAATCACTTTCAACACGTATAAACAGGTGATATCACATTATAATTATGTTTTTATTTTCACAAATTAATGCACAGTTATGCTTGAATTATGACTATTATCTCTGTACATGATTATTATACTATGTGGGTCACTATTGATGTAACTTTCTTAACACTAAGATGTTTGATGTATTTTACACTGTTTTTTATCCATATAATTTTTCTAATTGAATCATTGTCACTTGATTTGCTGCTATGTATTGTGGGTATATATACCCTTGTATGACACCATGTTGTATGCTTGAGAAAGACCGCATTGAGCGGTTGAAACGTTGCAGAGGGGAATAAAAGATCCACCATTTTTTCACTTTATGCTTGGAGTGCTGCCTCATCCTTTTGATGCTATACTTACCTAAAGCCGTTTGAGCCTGCGGCTGTGAGGATTACTTGCACCCACATCATCGGTCTTGTGCTGCTGTAACCTTTTTAAAAGTTTGGACACACCTTCTCATTCAAAGAGTTTTCTTTATTTTCATGACTATGAAAATTGTAGATTCACACTGAAGGCATCAAAACTATGAATTAACACATGTGGAATTATATACATAACAAACAAGTGGGAAACAACAGAAAATATGTCATATTCTAGGTTATTCAAAGTAGCCACCTTTTGCTTTGATTACTGCTTTGCACACTCTTGGCATTCTCTTGATGAGCTTCAAGAGGTAGTCCCCTGAAATGGTCTTCCAACAGTCTTGAAGGAGTTCCCAGAGACGCTTAGCACTTGTTGGCCCTTTTGCCTTCACTCTGTGGTCCAGCTCACCCCAAACCATCTCGATTGGGTTCAGGTCCGGTGACTGTGGAGACCAGGTGTCACAACCGCTATCCCAGCAGCAGTCGTGTCGCACCACACGGAGGGGAAGGGGGACCCTTATCTACGGATGGGAAATAGAATGGCCACCCCTGACTAACCCTAAGCTGGCACCTGTCTGCCCTGATACCCTAGACGGGGTGTGAACCCGTGCGGCGAGCAGGATGCCTAAACCCTCAGTCGCCCTAACAAGACTGGACTGGGGAAAGGCCGATGGGAGCGCTAGTCACCATCACTCACGTCTAGGAAAACAACAGGGGAAGACAGCAACAAACAAACAGCAGAGATAGACTTATCCAGTCAAAGGGCAGAGAAGGCGATCCCAAACATGACAGTCCACGCCGGACAAGAGCTCCACAGCAACACCATCAAACGATCTCCTTCCAAGGTCAGAGTAGCACTGGAAGTAAGGACTATATCTGGCAATGACTGCAAGTGAAACTGAAACTAATATAGTAGCTGGGAGTGGCAGACAGGACTCACCTGAGAAGGATGCCTACAAATTCCCAGTCAGGACAAAAAGGTTCAAGAGGCAAAACCGAGATGACATACCCTGAACCACGGAGCAAACTCACAAGCTATCGCGAGTAGCAAGTCGCTGCGACCTTCTCCTCCCAGACCTGTCTGGATCAGTCACAGTCGTGACACCAGGTCATCTGGCGCAGCACCCCATCACTCTCCTTCATGGTCAAATAGCCCTTACTTTCAAAGTTTTCCCAATTTTTCGGCTGACTGACTGACCTTCATTTCTTAAAGTAATGATGGCCACTCGTTTTTCTTTACTTAGCTGCTTTTTTCTTGCCATAATACAAATTCTAACAGTCTATTCAGTAGGACTATCAGCTGTGTATCCACCTGACTTCTCAACACAACTGATGGTCCCAACCCCATTTATAAGGCAAGAAATCCCACTTATTAAACCTGACAGGGCACACCTGTGAAGTGAAAACCATTTCAGGGGACTACCTCTTGAAGCTCATCAAGAGAATGCCAAGAGTGTGCAAAGCAGTAATCAAAGCAAAAGGTGGCTACTTTGAAGAACCTAGAATATGACATATTTTCAGTTGTTTCACACTTGTTTGTTATGTATATAATTCCACATGTGTTAATTCATAGTTTTGATGCCTTCATAATCATGAAAATAAAGAAAACTCTTTGAATGAGAAGGTGTGTCCAAACTTTTGGTCTGTACTGTATATATACCACAATATATAATAAATTAGTAGATAAAAAGCTATTTTACTTGAAATGTAAAATTTTATAAGGTTCCACTAGGGGACTTGAGGTTACAATTGTCCAATCAGTCGTATAATACACTGCAGTAGTTAATTGCATTGTATTGCACCTGTCAGTTTTATACTTCTTCTATAAGACCCTGTCTCTGTTTGGGCCCGATAGGCATCCCTACATAGCAGACTTCAGGATCTTTGTAAGGCCACAGGCTGCCATAGCAGCCATTGAGATGTTGCAATTGCGTTGTGGGGTACAGAGGGAGCCCCCCTCCCTCTGTAAACCACTTACATGCCACAGTTGCTGATTGCTGCATCTAAGGGGTTAAACGCCTCCAATCTCAGCAATTGCAGCAGGGTGTCAGCTGTATGTTGCTCAGCCTCTGACATCTCTATTTCTGATATATACAGCATAGTGGGGGACTGTGCTGTTTGCCATTCCGTACAGGTGTTAACTGAATTTTCACCATACACAAAAACGCAAAACATCTTAAATGGTTGTGCCATTACTACAAGTTATTCCCCAGCCGCTAGATAGGGGGCAACTAACTGTGGGGGGTTGACTGCTGGGACCTCCACCTGCTGCTGGCAGGGACCCCTGAATAGTGGTCTTGTTCTCCTGTCCTAATGGAGCAGCAGATCAAACATGTGTCTGGTGCTCATTGATTCTTTGTGGGGCTGCTGGAGAAAGCCAAGTACAGTTGTTAGTATTATTTGTTTGAAAGCATCATTAATTCCAGGGCGCTGTACATCAAGTGGGGTTAGACTTGCATAATATAAAACACAAATACAATGAACATGCAACTATTAACAGGCTAGTACAGAGGGGCAATCTACATGCCTATAGAGAATGAATGGAGCAGCCGGGAGCTGGCTCGACCTGCTGATCCATTAAGAAGAGGCAACAGGAACCCCATACTTGGGATTACTGGAGGTCTCAGTGCTTGGACCCTCACCAATCAGTTGGATAGTGGAACTTTTAGTAACTGATATCCCTTTTAGGGAGATTGTTTAGGGCACAGCAACTGATGTGCTTAAAGAAAACTTTTTGCACCAGGTATGCAGAAGAATGATTTCAAAAGGGCCTGCTTAAGGCTTGTTTCACATTTGTGTTTGCCAAACCGGCAGGCTGTTCCGGCCTGGAGCAGCCTCCCAAATCTGGCATTGATGGACGCTACTGGAATGCTGTCCGGCCCCATTAACTGTAATCCAGCAATCTAGCAAATATGCAGAGATTCGCCGGATAAATGCGGTTTTTGACCAGCCAATTCACGGCATTCTGTGCCGGAACAGCCTGCCAGTAGTGTGAAACAAGTTTTTATTAATGCTTTGTTTCGGATCCCTCTAATATGGTATACCATACTCAAATAAAATTATATCAAAGTACTTTCAAGGCCATGATTATACACTATGCTACAAACCTATCAAAAGTATTATGAAGGCATTGGACTCACCCCTAGCGACAGATACATAGCCCCCGGGGTACATGTGCCATAGGCCACTTGCACACATATGTTTTTTTTTTCGTTCCGTATATGGACCGTATACGAAACCATTAATTTTAATGGATCCGCAAAAAAAAAAATGGAAGGAACTCCGTATACCTTCCGTTTCCGTTACGTTCAAAGATAGAACATGTCCTATTATTGTCCGCACAACGGACAAGGATAGTAATGTTCTATCAGGGGCCAGCTGTTCCGTTCCATAAAAACAGAATGCACACGGACGTCATCCGTATTTTTTTGCAGATCCGTTTTTTTGTGGACCGCAAAATACTGAAAAAGCCATACGGCCTGTTCAAGAGGCCATAGGTTGAGAACCTGGGTTCTAGAAGATAACACACATAGCCTCATTAACCCCTTAAGGACTCAGCCCTATTTCACCTTAAGGACTTGGCCATTTTTTGGAATTCTGACCAGTGTCACTTTAAGTGGTGATAACTTTAAAACGCTTTGACTTATCCAGGCCGTTCTGAGATTTTTTTTCGTCACATATTGTACTTCATGACACTGCTAAAATTGGGTCAAAAAAGTTAATTTTTTTGCATAAAAAATACCATATTTACCAAAAATGTTGAAAAATTTGCAAATTTCAAAGTTTCAGGTCTGAAGTCACTTTGCGAGGCTTACATAATAGAAACAGCCCAAAAATGACCCCATTCTATAAACTACACCCCTCAAGGTATTCAAAACTGATTTTACAAACTTTGTTAACCCTTTAGGTGTTGCACAAGAGTTATTGGCAAATGGGGATGAAATTTGAGAATTGCAATTTTTTGCCTAATTTTCCATTTTAACCACTAACAAAGCAAGGATTAACAGCCAAAGACTATCTTTATTGCCCTGACACTGCCGTTTACAGAAACACCCCATATGTGTCGTAAACTACTGTACGGGCACACAGTAGGGCGTAGAGGGAAAGGTGCGCCGTATGGTTTTTGGAAGCCAGATTTTGCTGGACTGGTTTTTTGACACCATGTCCCATTTGAAGCCCCCCTGATGCACCCCTAGAGTAGAAACTCCATAAAAGTGACCCCATCTAAGAAACTACACCCCTCAAGGTATTCAAAACTGATTTTACAAACTTTGTTAACCCTTAGGTGTTGCACAAGATTTAATGGAAAATAGAGATACAATTTCAAAATGTCACTTTTTTTGGCAGATTTTCCATTTTAATATTTTTTTTTTTTCAGTTACCAAGCAAGGGTTAACAGCCAAACAAAACTCATTATTTATGGCCCTGATTCTGTAGTTTACAAAAACACCCCATATGTGGTCGTAAACCACTGTATGGGCACACGGCAGGGCACAGAAGGAAAGGAATGCCATACGGTTTTTGGAAGGCAGATTTTGCTGGACTGTTTTTTTTGACACCATGTCCCATTTGAAGCCCCCCTGATGCACCCCTAGAGTAGAAACTCCAAAAAAGTGACCCCATTTTAGAAACTACGGGATAGGTTGGCAGTTTTGTTGGTACTAGTTTAGGGTACATATGATTTTTGGTTGCTCTATATTACACTTTTTTGTGCGGCAAGGTAACAAGAAATAGATTTTTGGGCACCTTTTTTTTTTTGTTATTTACAACATTCATCTGACAGGTTAGATCATGTGGTAATTTTATAGAGCAGGTTGTCACGGACGTGGCGATACCTAATATGCAGGCCTGTGGAGTCAGTAGATAAATGTTCCGACTCCTCAGTTTTATGTACTTCTGACTCCGACTCCTCTGTATTAATATGCGAATGTATTTTATACATTCCTTGAGGGAAAGAAACGCAACCTACCACAGGACTACTGGCTGGGAAGCCAACAGTCTACTGTATTGCACAGTTTAAGCAAAAGACAAACACAATGAAAACAAACTTTTTATTAAAAAAAAATTATTAATCAATCAAGTGGCTGGATAGTAGCAGCAGGCATAAACATCAGGAACAGGATCTTTACAGGAATTTATCTGCTGCTGAAGATAGGGCAGTGGGAGGATCCAGGAAGGGGCATTTATTCTAAAACATGATTTTCCTAGGAGAATCCCATAGTCATGTTTAAAGTTTAAGCTAACAATCGGAGTTTACAAGTTTTTATAGCCTTAGCTGAATGACAGCAGTTTTTACAATGGTTTACAGCTTCAGTCTTGAACTATTGGCCCTCCATTCCCTTCACTTATACAAGTGTCTCTAGTCCTGCAAAAAACATATTTATTTAATCCCTTATCAGTGAGAGGCTAGGTTACACATGGACGCTGCGTTCCCTGTAAAAGCAGAACACAACACTATGGAAAGTATAAGTATTGCAGCTCCTAATTGTGCGTTGCGTGCCATATAGTGAAGCACATGAAAAGCATGCTTCTTCACGGTCACTTAACGTGTTCGTTTTGCGGTTACGTGAGGCACTGCATGCATTGGTCTTTATTCTTACAGTAGAGAAGTCATTAATTATAACTTTTTGTGAATTGGGACATTTAAACTTGCTTTTTTTTTTTTTATTCCAATCTAAATTTAGTAGGAGTCGGAGTCGGTGCATTGTTTGCCGACTCCAGGTACCCAAAATTTCCCTCGACTCCGACTCCACAGCCCTGCTAATATGTATACAATTTTTTTTATTTATGTAAGTTTTACACAATGATTTCATTTTTAAAAACAAAAAAAATGTTTTAGTGTCTCCATAGTCTAAGAGCCATAGTTTTTTCAGTTTTTGGGCGATTATCTTAAGTAGGGTCTAATTTTTTGCGGCATGAGATGACGGTTTGATTGGCACTATTTTGGGGTGCATATGAATTTTTGATCGCTTGCTATTACACTTTTTGTGACGTAAGATGAAAAAAATGGCTTTTTTTACACCGTTTTTATTTTTATTTTTTTACGGTGGTCATCTGAGGGGTTAGGTCATGTGATATTTTTATAGAGCCGGTCTATACGGACGCGTCGATACCTAATATGTATACTTTTTTTTAAACAAAAAAAAATCATGTTTTAGCGTTTCCATAGTCTAAGAGCCATAGTTTTTTCAGTTTTTGGGCGATTATCTTGGGTAGGGTATGATTTTTGCGGGGTGAGATGACGGTTTGATTGGTACTATTTTGGCGTACATGCGACTTTTTTGATCACTTTTATTACCTTTTCTGGGAAGTAAGGTGGGCAAAATTTAAATTTTCTCATAGTTTTTATTTTTTTTATTTCTATGACGTTCACCGTGCGGGGAAAGTAACATGACCGTTTTATAGATCAGGTCGTTACGGACGCGGCGATACCTAATATGTGTAGTGTATTTAATTTATTTTTTTTTATTCAGTGATAAATGTGTTTTTTTTTTTTATCTAACTTTTTAAATTATTATTTTTTTTGACCCAGACCCACTTGGTTCTTGAAGATCCAGTGGGTCTGATGTCTGTATAATACAGTACAGTACACTATATAGGGTACTGTACTGTATTTTACTTACACTTTGTCTGAACAGATCTATGCCTTTAGCATAGATCTATTCAGCACCATGGACAGCAGGATGCCTGAGAAGACGTCCTGTTGCCATGGGAACCTTCCCAGTCTGCTCAGTTGTAGCCACAACTGCACAGACGGGGAAGGTTAAGGACGGGGCTGTCTGGGGGCTCTCTTCCATCGGGGGGCTGCAAAGGCACAGCAGCCCCCTGATGGGAGAGGGAGGGTGGTCCCTGAGCTGTTAACCTTTTCCATACAGCGGTCCGTACGGACCGCTGTATGGAAAGGGTTAAACGGCTGACATCGCATCACAGATGTCAGCCGTTTATAACAGAGTGTCAGCAATGTGCTGACACCCTGGTATAACCACTGTCCACCAACGATTATTCAAGGGGAGGCGGGCGGGGGATCGCGATCCCGCCTGCCGCACCTCCCGCACCGCCTGCGACCACCCCCCCCCCCTGCACCACCCGCCCACATAATATCATTCAGGGGTGCAGGGGGGGGTTAATAAAATTTTATTTCGGGCATTTTAAAGTTTGATCCCCGCGGTCTAGAATCGTCTAAAAGTGCAGCAAACCGCAGGTCTGAATTGACCTGCGGTTTGCTGCGATCGCCAATACGGGGGGGGGGGTCACATGTCGATCCTACTCTTCATACAGCGGTAAAAATGCATTCTTTGCTGTGAAGTCGGAGTCGAAGCTAGTTGTGGGTGGAGTCAGTAGAAAAATACTGACTCCAGCTTAAAAAAAATATATATATTAATATTGTATAATTAATTTAATAACTTTCATAGGAATTTAGAATCGTTTAGAAATTTTAAAATTAAAATATTTTATGTTCTGTCAATCTAAAGGTACATTTACATTTCCTTCCCGATAGTTGCCTGCTCTTCAGTGGAAGTGAAGAGCTGCATTTACATGCAGCAATCACCACCACTGTATGGGGATGAGCAATGACTACTGCCAACCCTCAACCCCATACATAGTGATAAAAAGGGTGTTCTTGTGGTGATAGATTATCAGTTCTCACCTCTCCTGTGTTCTCTCCTGTCCTTATACTACAGGTGAAACTCGAAAAATTTGAATATCGTGCAAAGTTCATTTATTTGAAAGGTGAAACTAATGTATGAGATAGACTCATTACATGCAAAGCGAGATATTTCAAGCCTTTATTTGTTATAATTTGGATGATTATGTCTTACAGCTTATGAAAACCGCAAAGTCACAATTTTGAGGTCCCCTTTGCTCAAGGGGTATGGATTAATTAGCTGACTGGAGTGTGACACTTTGAGCCTAGAATATTGAACCTTTTCACAATATTCTAATTTTAAGTTGCATTACTGAAATAAATGAACTTTTGCACGATACTCTAATTTCACATGTATAAACAGTGTTAACAGGGTGTTCTAGTGGTGATAATCGGTTCTCACCTCTCTTGTCCTTATACTATAAACAGTGGTATTCAGTTCTCACCTTTCCTGTGTTCTCTCCTGTCCTTTATACCAGGTATCTTCATGCGGCTCCAAGGCTCCTAGTTACAATACCTGAACCTGCACATGCTCAGTATTGAAGACCAGATGTGGAAGTTCACTAATGGTCATGTCTGTCTAGCAATTCTGTTATGACTGCAAAGCAGGAAGACAGCATTAAAGGGGTTGTCCAGGAATAAGTAATTTTTCACAGGAGCCTGCAGCCTGCATTTGCTAGGGAAAGAATCATACTTACCTACTACCTGCATCTCTGGTTTTTTGGGCAGGCTCTCTGTATGTCTGTCTCCCAGTAAACGTTGTTAACGTACTCCCTAGTATGGGCATGATCATCTGCTCTGCTGCAGGGTTTTCCGATATTTTTAAATATTTTTTACTGATGACCTATTCTCTAGATAGGTCATCAGTATCTAATATTGAATTACGTGTTGAATTCTGTGAGAACAGAATCCATTACATAATTCACTTAAAGAGGACCTTTCACTAGAATAAAACATCTAAACTAACTATACAGACATGGAGAGCGGCGCCCAGGGATCCCCCTGCACTTACTGTTATACCTGGGAGCCGCTCCGTTCTCCCGGTATAGGCTCCGGTATCTTCACATGTTAGGCTCCACCCAGGGGAACCTCCAGGCGTTTCATTCTCCCATGCTGTAGCGCTGGCCAATCACAGCGCTCAGCTCATAGCCTGAGAGAAAAAAAAGCCTCTCAGGCTATGAGCTGAGCGCTGTGATTGGCCAGCGCTACAGCATGGGAGAATGAAACGCCTGGGGGTTCCCCTGGGTGGAGCCTAACTATGAAGATACCGGAGGCTATACCGGGCGAACGGAGCGGCGCCCAGGTATAATAGTAAGTGCAGGGAGATCCCTGGGCGCCGCTCTCCATGTCTGTATAGTTAGTTTAGATGTTTTATTCTAGTGAAAGGTCCTCTTTAAACCCCGAACTCGAACCTGTCAAAAGGCAGGTTCGCTCAACTCTACTGATGACCTATCCTATAAGTATAAAAATCCTAGAAAAACCCCTTTAGGTGTATAACAGTGTTTTCCAGTTATTAAATGCATAGGGCATTACATATTTACTTACAGGAATTTAGAAATTTCAGAAATTGTATTCCAATAAGGCCCTATTCACACGTCCGCAATTTCGTTCCGCATTTTGCGGAACGGAATTGCGGACCCATTCATTTCTATGGGGCCGCACGATGTGCGGCCGGGCTCCGGAAATGCGAACCCGCACTTCCGGGTCCGCATTTCCTTTTCCCAAAAAAATAGAACATGTCCTATTCTTGTCTGCAATTGCGGACAAGTATAGGCATATTCTATTAGTTCCGGCGACGTGTGGTCCACAAAATGCGGAACGCACATTGCCGTATCCGTGTTTTGTGGATCCGCAAAACATGCTACGGACGTATGAATGAAGCCTAAAAATGGTTTAAGTTCTATCTGATTACAGGATGGTGAGAAATAGCCCAATGTCGCCATTTTACTACCGTAATTTTTTAGTAAATTATAGGCCTATGAAGGAATTGGAGCCGGAGTTGGACTCTGATAGAATGCAGGAGTTTTGGCCAGCTTTAGTTCAGCTTTGGGGTAAACATTGTAACCCAGTTCACTGGATCATTGCATTGTCCTGTAACCAAGCATCTCAGCCCTGTACTTCACCTGTGAGTTTTTGACAATTGCTCTCTCATTTTCTGAGACTTAAAGGGGTTGTCTGAGTAAACCCTACAATCCTTGGGATCCTCCCAGAATAAAAAAAAAAAACTGTTAAGGTAGTACTTACCTGATGGATCCCATGCTGCCTCTCCAGTTCTTCCGGCTGGGCTCTATTTACCAGGCTGCAGCATTGTCGTGCCAGCAACACATGACTCTGCAGCTAATCACTGGGCTCGTCGGGTGGTCTGCAGGGTAAACAGAGCCGGCTGGGAGAACCAGAGTGGTGGCACACGATCTATTAGGTAAGTCCTTACCGATTCTATTCCAAGTGGATCCCAGAGGGTTGTGGAAAATAACAGGACCATCTGCTAGCCCCCTCACCAGAGTTGGAGTCATGTGTCACAGAATGTGTAGAGACACAATCTAAAAATAGTCAAAATCATTTTTCTAGCCCCATGAAATTGGAGTTTATTCACTTTAAAATACGAATATGGTGTTACCAAAACTATAGTTTTCATTGGTACCTGATTACTGTTGCTCAAATAAAATTTTTGTGGGGTAGTGAATAAACAATAGCAAATACCTGATATGTTTATTTTTTTAATTATATAGATCTTTTTATATGTAAAATTGGGAAAAGGGGGGGTAATTTAAACTTGACATATTGAAATTGTTTTGTTTTAAAAAAAAAAAACTTTTTTTCTGCTTTTATAATAACTTTTAACCCCTTGGGGGGCTTGAATCTGGGATCGTTTGATCCTTTGTCCCATTCACCATAGAGATCTATTAGGGTGAATTGCATTTAGACACGCTCCCTGCTGAGCTGTGCTTTGTGCACAGCTTAGCAGGAAGCTTACCATGGCAGCCCTGGGAATCTTCAGATGCATCCAGGCAGCCATGATAACCGATCGGAGCCCCGCAATTTCACTGCTGGGAGCTCAATAGGAAGGTAGAGTGAGCTGAAACCCTCTGGCTTACCTCACAGGTGCTGCGATCAGTGTTGATCGCAGCATCAGAGGGACTTCTGCATGATCGACGCTCCCTGTCATTGTGGCCAGGTGCCTGCTGTATGACACATATGGAACAGGCTCACCACAGCAGCCCTCTCTGTACATTATCTGAGCACTGTGACATACCGGTACATCACGGTGGTTAAAGGGATTGTGTCACAAAACATATTCTACATTTTTTAAATCAGCACCTGAATCTAAATACTTTTGTAATTGCACGTAACTAAAAATAATATAACCAGTGAGCTATTCAATTAAATGTATCTGTATATCGCCACCTGCTGTTTGTTCTTTTCCTTATTTTCTGTCCGTCTCACAGAGTTGGTCGAAAGCGCTCAGTTTAAATCTTCAACTGCAACCAGCCATATGTTCTATTAGAAGCTGTGGCAGTTACAGGGAGAGTTTCAGCAGAAAGGACACACCCCTGAGCTGCCAGGCTAAAGAAAACCTAGCAGAGCAATGAATGGGGAGATCTCTGGACCCATGTGAGATACAGGGCTGGTTTTAGCCTTGTTAGAAAGGTATTGTCATCTACGACACGATGTCTGATTTTTTTGTTTTTTTTTATCTCGATCACCCCTTTAAAGACCTGCGTTACACTTACTTTTTACAAACACCCAAGATATTTCAGTCAAATTCTAAATCCCCCCCCAACTTCCCAGATGAGGTCAGTCCGTCTAATGAAAATGAGCGAATCCTCATTAACTTGTGCGCCGCACATTGATCTCTTGGTTTTACACAATCCGTTTACAGCTTAACTACCTGCCCATTCAGACCTGAAAAGCCAGATTATGATTAATTTCTTGGCCGTAATAAAGAAATCCGTTTGAGTCAGTGGCAGCATATTCTGCTGCTGAAATAGAAATTCAGTGAACAGTGGCCTCTATTCCGTATCATTTATAATTCCGCAGCGGCGCCGGGTGCACATTTACTAAAGTGTGACCTTGGGCGAGACCTGCAGTCAGAAACGAAAGGAAAATGAAGCACTGGCCCAGGCTTTCCTCCCGGCTGGAAGTTAAAGACACTGTGCATGGCTTTTATACAGTTTTGCACATTTCAGTTAGCTCCGTGCACAGCAGATACCCTTAATAAAATGACAACAGTAATTTGGTTTTGTCATTTGAACTGGCACTGGCTACATGCCTCAAAAATACAGTATTAGGGTTGCTGAATGTGTGTCGGGTCTAATTCTTTTTTCCATTTTCCAGAGAGCGGCTTTTCCATTAACTTTGGGAAAACACACTGGCAGATTCGTTTAGAAGCGACGCAGCTCCACCCCGGCTCTAAGTGACTTAGCCTGTGCAATCAGAAATTAAGATCAAGGGACATTTTTCTCATTAGGCTGTCTTTTTTGTTATTTGCATTGCCGCCGACGGCATTGTGACTCGCTAAACCCTGTCGGCAGCATAACTCATCTCAAGGAGTCTTAAGACACTTACTGTAGCATATGTTAACTATTACAAGATGCCTTGATGGAAGGATATTAAAATTACTGATAATTGACATAAAATATGACAAAGTGTTTTAGGCTTTCTGAGCAAAGCAACACACATTACGGCGGAGCAGCCCCATAATGTATCTGATTAATGAAGGATTGCGGAGGCATACGCTGCTGATGTTATGAAAAATGAATTCTTTGTTGTCTCGCCGACAACCCGGGAACGGCAGCCGGAAAAAGACGATTAGCGAGAATCATTATCAATAGCAATATTTTCCAACCCTATTATGGCAATCAGGTTGGAATTTATTCAATAGATTTAGTTCATTTGGCGGTAATTGATAAATAATCAAAATTTATCAATGTGCTTGCACACATTTCACTAACAATCAAGCGAAAATGGTCCATTTACCACCTGACTTGGTCCAAATTAGGATTAAATTGATGATCAATTAATCTTAGAAGGGGCAGTGTTGTATTTTGCAAAGGAGCAGCAGCGAGGCAAGAAAAAAAAATAAGCCAAATAAATGGAGTTAAGACGGAAGATTAGGAGAATGAGCTGAGCGGCTATGGTTCACAGCTAATAAGCACGCAGCTGGATTACAAATGGCTGATTTTATAGGGTTGGTTCGAAAAATAAAGAGCGTTTACTCTGGCTTGGGTATTTCATGCAGTGGATATTAATCTTCTTGGGATGAAATGAAGAGAGCGCGAGGCTTTACCGTATTTAGCATAGGAACCTAATGCCTGCATGTACCCATACGAAATGATCTGGTCACAGGTACGCCCCGTTATAATATCTGCACTTGATGGCTTTAAGGGAGTCGCCGAAAACACTTCTTAAGCGGCTTTTAATTTTCTAATGTTAGCAGATGCCGACAGATAAAATGTAATAGTGCTTTATGTACCATACACCCATAAAATGTTAATTCAAAGGAATAATAGACTGATAAAGCCAGATTGCATCCTAGTGGAACAATGTAATATATATTTTGTATGACATGATATTTTGCTGTGTGTGACTAAGGCCTTCTTTAAAGGGGTTATCCAGATACAGGATAGATCATCATTATCACATCGGCAGGGGACCAGGTCCCGGCGCCCCCGCCGATCCGCTGTTTCCGGAGCCACTGCACGGACTGGAGCACTGGTAAGTGCAGCCGTCTCCCGACATCTCTCCAAGAACAGCGCCGTATATTGTTTAGTGGCTGTGCTGGGTATTGCAGCTCAGCCCCGTTTACTTCCATGGGGCCATGTGACCGATGTACGGTGACTTTATATGGCCTCAGAGTGCTGGCCTCTTCTAGCAGCTGAACAGCAAGTGGTACTGGGTGTCAGACCCCCACCGATCTGATATTGATGACCAGAGGATACATCATCAGTACAATTTACCAGATAACCCCTTTAAATCTGATGTTGATATCACATACCTGTATAGGTTTTTTGCAGACAAATGCAGAAAATAATTTGCAAATAATGCAGTGGGCAGATTTGATGAAACCCAATAGAGAATTATGAAATGTTCTGCAAACAGCGCATTCTTCTTCTTTATTTATTTTTTTTTTTTACTCACTCCATTTTTTAGGTGTTTTCCAATAGTCAAAATGTATGACCGGAAAAACACCAGAAAAAAATGCTTTGGTTTCAAACATTTTTTAAAAGCCCAAAAAAAAATCTTAAGTTAGCCATCAGGTGTATTTGAAGAGGGTTTGTAAGGTTTTCAAAACCAGGCAACCGCTGTATAATACACCAGTGAAGATCAGGGGCATCATGTGAGCCATTTTTACAAACATCCCTCAATTAATGCATAATTATTTATTACATCGTAAAATTATTGGTCCAAACACATGGAAAAAAGCTTTTGGTAGCAAAACTTCATATTTTAACTTATGGACTTTTACAGTATGTAAATCTGGCTGTTATCCTACAGTGAAGGCACTTAATTTCTAATGACTAACAATCTATTCGAAAACCTATTCTTTTCACAATTTTTTTCTTTTTTTTTTCTTTCATGACTATGGGAGCAGCCATATTGCCTAAACTGCGGATCTGATCTGTGAATGGTAGTTCCAGAGGTTTGCTTTACAGAAAGCACCTGGACATAGGTAACCGAAGACCGGCATGGTGTTAGCTGTACAACACAGTTTTTTTTTTGTTTTTGTTTTTGTTTTTTCGCACTGGATAAGGTGCCCCTTTAGTTTAGTGTGGCAGATTCTGTAGGACCAATCACTAGTCAGCAGTGTGGTCATGTGACTGTGTGGTACCTACTTGGCTCGCTTAGAACCCCTTCATAACAGGTGCTAAAAAAGTATTTCCTTGTGCTATTTTCAACTTTGGTCTAGTGGAAAAAAATAGGGTAGAGTGGGGTAAAGTCAAGATGGTTCCTTTGAGTGGAAAAGGGGCTTTTTGTTAGGGAGTGAAATGGGCGTGCTCTGTGCAAAGAGAGGGAGGAGAGAGTGAATTGACAATGGTGGATCTCCCGTGTTATCTCCTTACGGCTCTATAGTACAGGTGAAACTCCAAAAATTAGAATATCGTGCAAAATCCATTTATTTCAGTAATGCAAATTAAAAGCAATTTCATTAATGCAGCTTAAAATTAGAATTTTGTGAAAATGTTCAATATTCTAGGCTCAAAGGGTACCTCAAAATTGTGACTTTGGGGTTTTCATGAACTATAAGCCATAATCATCCAAATTATAACAAATAAAGGCTTGAAATATCTTGCTTTTTATGTAATGAGTCTCTCTCATATGTTAGTTTCACCTTTTAAGTTGCATTACTGAAATGAACTTTGCACGATATTCTAATTTTTCGAGTTTCACCTGTAGAGGTGTTACCCGTCCTTGTAATTCCTGATAATAGAGGTGGCTACTGACCTTGCCCCCAGTACATACAACACAAGAAGTGAAGTGCAGCCTGTTGTGACCAATGTAAAACTGCAATATTTCACAATTTTTAGTTTCCATACATACAGTGGCATTGAGAATTTTAAAAGAAAAGAATTTAAAACTTGCTTTAACCTGTTGGTCACTTTTCAGTGACACATCCCCTGTACATTTTAAGCACTGAACAAGGCAAGTCTTAAAGCAGATCTGTTAGATTAAAGTGCTGTCCTATGTACGAACAGCATGTACCGGACAGACTGGTGCGTTAATGAGGGGCGTGCTCCTTTTCCCGATCCTTAGGACATTGATTGACAGATTCCTGTATAGGCAGGTATACACAGCAGCCTGTCAGTCATTGCAGGGAGAAGTAGCACTCTCATCATGGATACCCCCGACTCATGTGCTGGGTGGGGGACACAATGAAGTTGTCAGAATGCAGTTAAGGTTGCGTTCACACTTCCGTTATTAGGTCAGTTATTTCCACCAGTAGTGAAGCCTACTCAGAGATCAGGTACAATGGAAAGATCTGCACCTGTTCTGTGTTTTTGACCCACATCTAGTTTTGGCTCACAATAACTGATGGAAATAACTGACCAAATAACTGAAGTGTGAACTCAGCCTAAGGGCTCATTCAGAAGGCTGTATTTTTAGGTCCACATCCATTCAAAAATTTTGTGGAACGGGCACTGACCCATTTATTTCAGTGGGGACGCAAAACATAGAAACCATAGAATGTGTCGGCAGATAAGAACCATTTGGCCCATCTAGTCTGCCCAATATACTGAATACTATGAATAGCCCCTGGCCCTATCTTATATGAAGGATGGCCTTATGCCTATCCCATGCATGCTTAAACTCCTTCACTGTATTTGCAGCTACCACTTCTGCAGGAAGGCTATTCCGTGCATCCACTACTCTCTCAGTAAAGTAATACTTCCTGATATTACTTTTAAACCTTTGCCCCTCTAATTTAAAACTATGTCCTCTTGTAGCAGTTTTTCTTCTTTTAAATATTCTCTCCTCTTTTACTTTGTTGATTCCCTTTATGTATTTAACAGTTTCTATCATATCCCCTCTGTCTCGTCTTTCTTCCAAGCTATACATGTTAAGGTCCTTTAATCTTTCCTGGTAAGTTTTATCCTGCAATCCATGTACTAGTTTAGTAGCTCTTCTTTGAACTCTCTCCAAAGTATCAATATCCTTCTGGAGATATGGTCTCCAGTACTGAGCACAATACTCCAAATGAGGTCTCACTTGTGCTCTGTAGAGCGGCATGAGCACCTCCCTCTTTCTACTGGTAATGCCTCTCCCTATACACCCAAGCATTCTGCTAGCATTTCCTGCTGCTCAATGACACTGTCTGCCTACCTTTTAAGTCTTCTGAAATAATGACCCCTAAATCCCTTACCTCAGATACTGAGGTTAGGACTGGATCACTGATTTTATATTCTGCTCTTGGGTTTTTACGCCCCAGGTGCATTATCTTGCACTTATCAACATTAAATTTTAGTTGCCAGATTTTTGACCATTCCTCTAGTTTTCCTAAATCCTTTTCCATTTGGTGTATCCCTCCAGAAACATCAACCCTGTTACAAATCTTTGTGTCATCAGCAAAAAGACACACCTTACCATCAAGGCCTTCTGCAATTTCGCTGATAAAGATACAGATCCCTGAGGTACCCCCACTGGTAACAAGACCATGGTCTGAATATGCTCCATTGACTACAACCCTCTGTTGTCTGTCCCTCAGCCACTGCCTAATCCATTCAACAATATGGGAGTCCAAGCACAAAGACTGCAATTTATTGATAAGTCTTCTATGTGGGACAGTATCAAAAGCCTTACTAAAGTCTAGATAAGCGATGTCTACTGCACCTCCGACATCTATTATTTTAGTCACCCAATCAAAAAAATCAATAAGCTTAGTTTGACATGATCTCCCTGAAGTAAACCCATGCTGTTTTTCATCTTTCAATCCATGGGATTTTAGATGTTCCACAATCCTCTCCTTAAGTATGGTTTCCATTAATTTCCCCACTATTGATGTCAGGCTTACTGGCCTATAGTTGCCAGATTCCTCCCTACTACCTTTCTTGTGAATGGGCACAACATTTGCCAATTTCCAATCTTCCGCATCCGTGATACCTTTCCGCGGGCAAGAATAGGCATTTCTATATAGGGCTGGCCCTGTGCGTTACGCAAAATGCGGAACGCACGTGGCTGGTATCCAGACCACCAAAAACAAATATGGTCGTGTGAATGAGCCCTAAGTTGTATGACAAAAAAAAAGCCCAACCCAGGCCATGTAAAAAGTGCACAAATAAACATAGGGGGAGATTTAACAAAATTGGTGCAAAGGAAAAAGGGCTTTGTTGCCCATAGCAACCAATCAAATTTTACCTTTCATTTTCCAAAGCCAGGTGAAATCTGGTTGCTATGGGCAACAAAGCCAGTGTTCCTTTACACCAATTTTGATAAATCTCCCCAATAGTGTGGCAGCATCCTAAAGACTGTTACCTTAAATGAGCGCCCTATTCATTTATTTCTTACTGTCATGGAAGAGATCTGTCTTCTAAGTGTACATATGGGTCGTATTTTGATCCTTGTAAAATTTCTCTGACAGTTAAGATAAAGTAATGGATGTTAGCCTCCATTTGCTGGAAAGAGGAGAATTTAGGAGTCGGGGCTGGCGGGAATCTTCCTGGCAGCTACAGTGAATCGGCATTGCCTGGTATGTGACAGATGCTAAAGATGAGGCTGAGACTGTAACAAGCAATATCTCTGTAGTAATAAAGAAGACTGAGCTGTTATTATCATGCTACTCTTCTGTCCTGCACTTCGGCTTTCCCAGGAAAAACGACTATATTTTTCTTCTGTCACATAATAGTATATTGGAAGCCGGCAGATCCAAACAAGTGGCATTAACGAGTATGGATCTTGGCTTATCATTGCTGGTGACACAATGGCGGATGGACAAGCTGTATATACGTAACTGCGCTTTATGAGTCGGTGTAGTCAGGGCTGACTTTTTGCGCACTTTCCAAATGCCTTTTCCTAGATGCCTGCTTTATATCTAATCAGATCTTTAATATTACTTAAAGGGGTTTTCCAAGATTTTTTTAACTGATGAAATCGATAGGTCATCAGTATCTGATTGTTGGGGGTCCGACAGTCTGGACCCCCACTAATCATGGCAACTCGCAGTAGCACCATGGTCTTCTCTCAGCTTTTCCTAGGCCAGTGACAACACGTTCATTGGTCACATGGTCTAGGCGCAGCTCATCCCCATTGAAGTGAACGGGGCTGAGCGCAATACCAAGCACAGCCACTATACTATGTATGACACTCTACTTGGTGAGCTGAGAGAAGGCCGCGGTGCTCACAGTAGTGCTGGTGCCTTCTCAAACAGCTGATCAGCAGGGGTCCCAGGTGCCAGAACCCCACCGATTTAGATACTGATGACCTATTCAAAAGATAGTTCATTAGTTAAAAAAAAAAGATTGGAAAACCCCTTTAATAATAGAGAAATGCAACCTGCATCAGTAATGTAGGTTGCAACTCTCCACCTAAAACCACCCAAATCGGTAAATGCAGTAAATCTGTCATAGTAATAGGAGACCAGGAAGAGTAGCCCTCTGCCTGGGATCTAATACTAGAGGTCCCCGATCCTGATCACTTCTCCTCTCCCTCCATTAGCCAGAGGAGATAGGCACTCTTGGTCTCAAGGACCCAGGCATCCAGTGTATAACTAGCCCTAGTCCATGATTTGTCATAGACACTTGTAGAAATTCTGTAGAGAGCTACGGGCTATACAATAGGACTTTGTGGCTGTCAAGTTGCTCTTCAGTGGCAGTTTCTCGGAGGGATTGACCTGATATTTCTGCTGGTTGATGTTACAACTGTGATGCCAAATTGCAGAGCATTGTGCAGTACTGGGCAAGGTTAATAGGGGACGTAAATGGTCAGTCTTGCATGTAGATGTTCCAGGTTCAAATCCCAGGAGAGGCTTCTAGATTTTATTTTTCTCCCTTATTTAACCCATAATAAAAGGCTATATCCTTACTATATTGAGAATGGACTATAATCGCATATTGTGCCTGTGAATAAACCAGTAAAATGTATTAGCTTTCTAAGCATAGAAAATCTCTATTCTCAACATGGTATGGCGTACATGCAAGGATATATCAGATAATGGTCCAGATAACGGCCTGTCCATTACAAGTGTCCCATGTGCACAGGTTCTTCACCATGTATTTTCTTCTCTTACATATGTTGATTCTTTTCTCTACTGATATAGAGTTTGCGGATAGGAAAATGTCAGTCCATCATCTTACATTTTCTTCATTTGTCTCCAATGTCTCTGTCTGATTTGAGGAAGCATAAACCTCTTTTGCCAGTGATCTAACTCTAATCAGAGAAACTTGACTGATTTAACAGGGCGTAAAATAATTCTCTCTCAAATGGTCCTCCAGTTGTGTCAGGTCATTTTACTTGCCAGTAACCATTTCCTTGTTATCTTCTAAATGTAAATCCCGGTATTTGTATTTATTTTACTTTGTATTTGCTTCATTGTGGCGTTGAAACACTGTAATAAGAGCAATGAAAGCTTGTCGGCTCTTGTTTACTGGCTCCTGACAATTTGTGCACATCTCATGTTGACCTTGTGAGAAGGAAGAAGAGCGTGGCTGCTCACGTTGGCAGCTTTCATTTGGGATGTAGGGCTGGATAGTTGTTAGATTTCATTAGTTGGGGAAGAACCTCAATGAGCATCTTTTTGACTGACTGAATGAACACTTCCTACACTTCCATTGAATATTTATAGAGACTTAACATTTATTAAAGGGGTTGTGTCACTTCAGGGCTTCTGCGGGGGTTCTCTCCGTGCCTCCACGCTGCAAAAAATAGAACATGTTCTATTTTTCTGCTGTGCGGACGGATCACGGACCCATTTAAGTTAATTGGGTCTGGATCCGTCTGCTGAATCCGCACGGATGTTGCCCTTGCATAGGGGATCGCAAATTGTGATTTCCCCAATGCACTGAAAGGCTGGGCAACAGCCGTGTACATGAGCCCTAAGAAGGACGTTCCACATTATTAAACAGGCCACAGGTTTCAAGCAATATGGGATAGAAAAGGGATCTCTCTGCTGCCGAAAAGCGTTAGTGCAATGCCTTGGATAAGGTATGAAAATATTAGATATTTCACAAAAACATAAGCCTGATCATCATACTGTGAAGAGATTTGTGGCTGATTTAGAACACAGACGGGTTCCTGCAGATAAAGGCATAATGAGGAAGGTTTCTGCCAGACAAATTCATTGGATTAAGAAAGCAGCTGCTAAAATGACATGACAAAGCATTTGTGAAAAAAATACTGTTATCATTGGGAAGTTTGTTCAATAAAATATGATTCAAACTCCAACGGTTGATGACTTGAAAACTATACTGACTGTCATTTGCATCGACCATTGAGAAAATGATAATTTGCATAATAGTTTGGAATACACTATATTTTTCCGATTAATTGTTCATGGACCGAAATACAAAGACGTGCATGAAGCCTTAGATGTACACTTTAGTGCCAGGGGTGGGTGATAGATATGCATCAATTTGCAAACACTTCTGAACCCTTTCCCAACCACCTAACATAAATTTGAAGTCTGCGGGCGGGCATTTAACCCTTAGTGACCAGCCTGTTTTGGGCCTTACTGACCAAGCGTTTTTCTTCCTTTTTTCATCCTCTCGTTCCAAGAGCTATAACTTATTTTTCTGTTTATATAGCTTTATGAGGGCTTAAAGCTATATAGACCCCAGGCAGCATTCACACACATTGGCACCCCGCGACCGCATTTGCGGGGTGCCGATGGGAGACTTTACATTGCCCGCGGCATGTATAGTGTTAAACAGCCCGGTTCGGCACTTCTGCCGGTCCGGGCTGTTAGAGCAGGGCCGCGGCTCTAATTTGAAAAAGCGGCGGCTCAGCCGAAGGCTCCTTGGTGACCGCCGTAAAAACAAGTATGGTTGGTCAATAAGGGGTTAAAGATGGCGACCACTGCTTTAAACAGCAGGCATCCGAAGCTGATGTATGCAATCGACGATCACGTCGATCGCACACATGTAATCCCTCAGATGCCGTGGCCAAATGTGACCATGGCATCTGTGAAGTAAAAAATTGGGAATGCGCGATCCCGGCCATGCACCTGTTCTGCCTGGGAGTCGGATGGTGTGTGTGGCACCCACGGTCCTCCTGAATTATCCGAGGCTGTGCACATAGGTTTTTTTGCAGCCCCAGCTTGTGGCAGGGCTCCATAGGAACAGTGAAATTCTCCTAGACTCCATTGGTAATGCACTGAAGTTTATGAGAGAAGCAATCTAATGATTGCTTGTTCACATTCCCTAGGGCAGTGATGGGCAAACTGCGGCTCTCCAACTGTTGTAAAACTACAACTCCCAGTATGCCCAGTCTGCCTACAGCAGGGCATGATGGGATTTGTAGTTTTACAACAGCTGGAGAGCCGCAGTTTGCCCATCACTGCCCTAGGGGAAGAATTAAAAAGTGTAAAAAAAGAAAAGGGTTTTAAAAATAATTTAATTTCAAATTTTAATTTAATATTTCTTTTTTAAATTATAAAATGTCAAATCATCCCCATTCCCTAATTTAAAAAAATAAACATAATTGGCATCGATGCGTGTGAAAATCCCCGTATTATTAAAAAGTCAATGGCTGATTCACCCTTTTTTTAGGGTCTCTTCACCTCCCACAGAAAATTTAATAAAGTGATCAAAAAGTCATACACACCCCAAAATGTTCATGGTATCAATGAAAAGTACAGATTGCCCTGCAAAAAAATTAGCCCTCACAGCATCGTAAACCTAAACAATTTAAAGTTTTGAGGGTCGGAATATGGCAATGCAAAGAAAAAATTTGTCTTTTTCCAAAGTATTTATTTTTTATTTTTTCAGTATTAAAACGCAAGAAAAATGTTACTGCATAGGGAACTGTAAAAACAAAACACTTTAGTAAGTTATGGAGTTATGGCATGTCACTAGAAGGACATAACCTACTGATCAGTCTGGAGCCGCAGTATCAAAAAAATCATAGGCTTCCCATTCTTATACAAGTTTCTGAGATCACTAGTAATCATGTTATGTATCTCCTTTCTTCTAAACAGGTTGTGTAAGGAAAAATTAATGTATGAAAAAGAAGCCATACAACAAGAGGAGAAGGTAGAGCGCATGAAAAGAGAAGGAGGGGATGAGTACGTCATTAAAAAACAGGCAAGTCTCAAGTCTTATTTATATATTTAACCCATTTGATTTCCTGTTAATCAGAATATTCAGACAATTGAAACTTTTTTATTCCCTGCCCTCCCGGAGCCATATATTTTTTAATTTTTCCATTCACTTAGACGGTTGAGGGCTTGTTTATTTGCTGGACAAGTTGTTTGCGGGGAGAAACACAATTACGCCATAGGAAATGGGTTTAGTTTTTGCAGCATTCCCTATTTGGTAAAACTGACATTATCTTCATTATACAGGTCAGTACCATTACAATACCACATTTATAGTTTTGTTTTTGTTTTTTTGGAGCGAGGGGGGGGGGGGTGTTTGCATTTTCTGACCTCCACTAGAATTATTTGCAATATGGTTCAAGAAAATCCAGCTCCACTTCGGTAAAGGAAAATTTATTTTGCTTGCGGTAAAATCACATCCAGACAGTTACAAAGTCGTTGTCTACGCGTTTCGGGCTACTGAAGACAATTTGCGCCCTTACTCATGACACAATACAACATTAAAAAGTGGCAGTGTTTATAGAGGGACTGCACCTGTTTTCACTGATTGTGGTCACATGACTGCAGACAACCTCCAAAGCATGCCACACCTATGAACAAGACTTCTCATGAGAAAAGAAGAGACAAAAAGAGGAAAAAGAAACACACAATGAACAAAAAAGCCTATACAAAAAGTGCACAATATATGTACTGGCTGTGGGAAACAAAATTAAAGGAGAGAGTTTTTTTTAAGTTTTTTAGCTTTTTTGAGGGACGGCTGTAAAGTGCAGGAACAATAACATGATTTATTGTTGCAAGATTAGGTCTAGACGTCTGTTCAGATCATCAGGTTGCTGCGTGTTCAATGCGAAAATCCAAAAGGATTCTCTATTTAATAATTTTCTTTTGTAATCCCCTCCTCTTTTTGGCAAAAAAAAACCTTTCTATACCCTGTACCACTAGATCCGATGTGTCACCACCATGGCAGACCACAAAAGGCAGACTAGCTGCAGATATATTGCGGCTGCCGTAGTGGGGCACATCGGAAATGTGCTTGCGTATTCTGTTTTTTATGGCATTGGTGGTGCAACCTACATATTGCAGTTTGCATTTTCTGCATGTGATTAAATAAACTGCAAAGGTTGTGTTGCAATTGAGGTATGTTTTCATTTGAAAAATCCTGCCAGTTGAAGCTGAAACAAAGGTATTAGAAATCGACATGTGGGTGCAACATATGCACCTATAATGTCCGCATCTATAGCTTCCTTTGGTCGTGAGCCAGACAGGCTGCGATTTTTTTTTTTTTCCTGTCCTGATACAGGCTAGGACTGACATAGTTAGCTATAGTGGGTGCTCTTCTGGCTGCACATTTAACCCCATCTGCAACTATGTCCGTCCATTCTCTATCATATGCCAGGACAGGAAAATGCCTTTTTACAATATGGCAGATCTGTGTGAACTCCGTGCTGTATTGTGTAATAAACAGATTTCTTTTGTTTCCATTACTTTTGAAGTTTTTGTTTTTAGTTTTGTTTCTGTTGGCAACCACAGCACTGAGTTCACTACCCCTAGAGTATGGATCGACCGATTATCGGTTTTACCGATATTCAGTATTTTGAACGTTATCGGTATCGGCATCTATTTTGCCGATATACCGATAACGTATTGGGAACACAGAACGCGCTGCTCTCAGCGCTCTGTGTTCCCTCCGCAGCACAGGGGAGAAGGAAGCAGTGTCTCCCTCCCCCTGTGCTGCCGCCAATTAGCGGAGAGAGGACAAAAGAAGGGGAGGGGCTGTGGCCACCGCTCCACCAATGAAGATAAGTCTTTCATTAATTAATATACAGGAGGCGGGAGCTGGCTGCAGAATCACATAGCCGGCTCCCGACCTCTATGAGCAGTAGCTGCGATCTGCGGTAGTTAACCCCTTAGGTGCCGCGGATCGCAGCTACCGCTCATAGAGGTCAGGAGCTGGCTATGTGATTCTGCAGCCAGCTCCCACCTCCTGTATATGAATTAATGAAAGACTTATCTTCATTGGTGGCGCAGTGCGCCTCCCACCCCCATCCCAGTATTAAAAACGTTGGTGGTGCAGTGCGCCCCCCCCCCCCACCCAAGCCCCCCCCCCAGTATTAATCATTGGTGGCAGTGGCCACAGGATCCCCTCTCTCCTGCTCCTCCAGCAGTGTAAGCCTGGGGCTCCGATCGGTTACCATGGCAGCCAGGACGCTACTGAAGCCCTGGCTGCCATGTTCAGCTCCATGCTGCTGTGTGCACAAAGCACAGAGCAGCAGGGACAGTGTTAGCTCCTATTCACCCTGATAGATCTCTATCAGGGTGAATAGGACAAGGGTTCTAGTCCCTAAGGTGGCTAAAAGTTAGTAAAAAAAAACGAACAAAAAAAAAATATTAAGTATAAATGAAAAAGAAAGAAAGATTTACAAAAAAAGAAAAATACACGTTAACAATAAACATTAATTTTCAGCAGATTTCAAAAATGAAAATTCCCAGAATATCGGTATAAATTATCGGCTATCGGCCTGAAAGTTCACAAATTATCGGTATCTGCCCTAAAAAATCTATATCGGTCGATCCCTACCCTAGACACACTCTCCTGCTCTGGATGGCCCTCTTTCAATCTCGGACACCTGCCGTATTACATCCTCAACCTGACTTCTGGCATAAGCTCTCTTGTGTAATCTGTGGGCGATATTTTCAGCCTCAATCATGAAGCTATCATAATCCGTGCAGTTCCTCCTTGCATGTATTATCTCGCCCCTCATTATATTTGCTATGACATGTTTCAGATGGCAGGATGTGGCGTGCAGGGTTGTATTTCCTGCTAAGGGCTTTCTATAGGTACACGTGTGGATTTTTCCGGTGGAGGGGTACCCCCTCAGGCGCAAATCCAAAAAAGAAATATCCTGCATGTCATGGTGGACACTAAATGAAATAGTGTCCACACAGGAGTTGATATAGCAACCAAAAACTGGTATGGCCGTCACATCACCCGTCCAAACCAGGATCAGGTCATCGATGTAACGGCCATACCACCTGATGCATCGCCAAAAAGGATGGGTGTCGATGAGGAGGAAGCTCCTCTCCCACCATGCCTTAAAAATATTAGCTATGGAGGGAGAGAACTTAGCCCCCATCGACACCCCTGATACTTGCAGAAAAAACGTATTGTTAAACATGAAGAAATTGCGCCTGAGGAGGAAATCCACCACCAGAAGTACATATTCCTGCAACCCTGCGGTAATGTTAGCATAGGTTCTAAGGAACCAGGCTAATGATTTAATAGCCAGTTCATGCGGGATATTGGTGTATAAAGACACAACGTCCGCTGTCATCCATGTATAATTTGATGACCATTCAATGTTCTAGAATTACGTCTACAGAGCTGTGTGGGGATCATTTTATCTGTATTGGAGCTTGTATGACTTTTTGATCACTTTTTGTTTCGTTTTTCTGGGAGGTGAAGTGAGAAAAAAAAAATAGCGAATCGCTGCTATGTTTTTTTTTTTTTATGGCGTTCACTGTATGGGATAAATACGTTTAGATTTTAATAGTCTAGCAGTTTGGGACATGGAGATACCTATGATTCTGTTATTTTTGTTATTTTTTTTTTGTTAATTTTAATATGGGGTAGGAAATTTATAGATTTTTTTTAAAAAATATATATTTTTTTTTACTTTTTCCCCCCTAGGGAACTTGAATATGCGATCATCATCAAGTTTCTCACATAGACTGCAACGAATTACCATTGCAGCCTATAGGAGTTTAATTTTGTTCCTATGAAGCCCTGTCACAGGCAGGGCTGATGTGGCAAGCCTTAGATCCTTCTGAGGGCCTGAGGCTGTCATAGCAACCTAACGGCTCTCTCGATCTCTGCGCAGGTAAGCCGTTCGGGCCCTGGGAGCGCTGCTCTCCCAGGGACAGCCCTCTCAGATGTTGTGGTCACAATTGACCAGGGCATCTGAGAGGTTACATGTGAAACAGCAGGCAGCGAGCACCCGGAGCGGAGCGTGCTCTATCTTTAAAGAGATTACTTACTATACGAAACATGTTGTTAAGGGGTTACATGAATGGAAATTATTTTCAGTCGCAGAAATTTCTGCAGCAAATCTGCCATGTGTCAATTTACCCTAATAGTTCAGTGTATGTAAAAAATATTCTCCTTTGAGGTATTACCTGTCCCGTTTTATGACTTCTTTTTGCTTTTAAAAGATTGATGGACAATTTATTTCAGCTTATAGGGATACACTGTTTTATGTCCCGCTCATGCTTTCTTAAAAAGGTATTCCCATCTGAGACTTATGTATATGCAATAAATGTCCAATAGGCGTGCATCCCACCTCTGGGACATGGTCCTGTATCAAGAACAGAGCCCCAAAGTGAACAAAGAAGATGCTGTGCATGTGTGGCCACCTCTTCATTCGCCGCTGAAAATAGTCAAGCGCTGGCTCAGCTATTTTCGAAAGTCCCATAGCGCGACTGCAGGGGTGGTTGCACATGCACAGGATCCTCTCTATTCACCACTATGGGACAGATTCTCTTTGAATTAATGTGGATTTGAGGAAGGGACAGTGATTTAAACATTCATAAGTAAACATCTTATTTCTGTAACAACCACAACATTCGTGTCTTATTTGAAGGCTAAAAACACCAGAATAAATGGAAGACTTCCTGGTGAAAGATATTATTTGACCTATCTGACGCTAAATACAGTACAGTGGGGAAAATAATTATTTGATAAACTGGCGATTTTGCAAGTTTTCCCACCTACAAAGATGGAGAGGTCTGTAATTTTTATCGTAGGTACACTTCAACTGTGAGAGACAGAATCTAAAAAAAAAATCCAGAAAATCACATTGATTTCTAAATAATTGATTTGCATTTTATTGCATGAAATAAGTATTTGATCACCTACCAAGCAGCAAGAATTCTGGCTCACAGACTTGATAGTTTTTTTTTTTTTTTAAGAAGCCACCCTACTGTGCACTCATTAACTGTATTAATTGCACCTGTTTGAACTCGTTACCTGTATAAAAGACACCTGTCCACACACTCAATCACACGCCAACCTCTCCACCAAGACCAAAGAGCTGTCTAAGGACACCAGGGACTAAATTGTAGAGTTGCACAGGGCTGGGATGGGTTACAGGACAATAGGCAAGCAGCTTGGTGAGAAGGCAACAACTTTTGTAGCAAATTTTAGGAAATGGAAGAAACACAAGATGACTGTCAATCTTCCTTAGTCAGGGGTTCCGTGCAAGATCTGGGCCTCGTTGGGTAAGAATGATTCTGAGAAAGGTCCGGAATCAGCCCAAAACTACACGGGAGGACCTGGTCAATGACCTGAAGAGAGCTGGGACCACAGTTTCAAAGATTACCATTAGTAACACACTACGCCGTCCTTCATGGCACGCAAGGTCCCCCTGCTTACGCCAGCACATGGCCAGGCCCTTTTGAAGTTCGCCAATGACCATCTGGATGATCCAGAGGCGTGGGAGAAGGTCATGTTGTCAGATGAGACCAAAATAGAACTTTTTGGTATCAACTCCACTTGCTGTGTTTTGGAGGAAGAAGAGTGAGTACAATCCCAAGAACACCGTCCCAACCGTGAAGCATGGGGGTGGAAACATCATACTTTGGGGGAGCTTTTCTACAAAGGGGACAGGACGACTCCACCATATTGAAGGGAGGATGGATGGGGCCATGTATCGTGAGAGTTTGGCCAACAACCTCCTTCCCTCAGTAAGAGCATTGAAGATGGGTTGTGGCTGGGTCCTTCAGCATGACAATGACCTGAAACGCACAGCCAGGGCAACTAAGGAGTTCCTCCGTAAGAAGCATTTCAAGGTCCTGGAGTGGCCTAGGAAGTCTCCAGACCTGAACAGAATCAAAACTCTTTGGAGGGAGCTGAAACTCAATGTAGCCCAGCGACATCCCCAAAACCTGAAAGATCTAGAGAAGATATGTATGGTGGGGGGGGGGGGGGGGGTCAAAAATGTCTGCTGCAGTGTGGTCAAACTTGGTCAAGAACTATAGGAAACAACTGACAAATGTTTCTGTACCAGATTTTAAATTCTGTTTTTCTATTGTATCAAATGCTTATTTCATGCAATAAAATGCTAATTAATTATTTAAAAATCATACAATGTGATTTTCTGGATTTTTTTTTTAGATTCTGACTGACAGTTGAAGTGTAATCACCAGCATATGGAAAACTTATTTTGCCCACTGTATATTGACCACAGTTCACTGCAATTTAAGGGAGTCTTTGAGCAGGTTTGACTGTGCTGACAGTGCTAGCTTTGGGTCAAGGAGAGCAGAACAATCATACCTTTTGTGCAGCTTTTATCAGGACTAGTGTGAATATAAACTTTAACTGATTCTACTTCTTAAGTTCCCAGGAGGCAGAGCTTCACTGTGTAAAATGCACTCTGCATTGGGCTGCTTCAGTGTCCCTCCCCTCTGCTCTGAGTGACAGCTCTATCATCCAACCAAGAGATAATTAGAGCTGTCGTTTAGAGGGGAGGGGCTGTGAAGCAGCTCATTGCAGAGCGCATGTTAGTGAAGCTCCGCCTCCTTAAAGAACTGAATATGTTAGAATAAAAGCTCATATTCACACTACTCCTGATAACAAGAGCTCCAAAAAAGGTATTTTTATACTGCTCTCCCCAGCTGTTACCTAGTGCTGTCAGCAGTTTTGACCATGCAGAACTGCTGACAGGCTTGTGGTTTGGCCTCTTGTTTGCAGGGAGAGGATATACTGCTAGTATTTCTCATCCTTAACCTAAGGATTTTTACAAAACAACACTTAAGAGTATAGAGGCAGGAAAAATGTTCACATTCAGTGGGGGTTCCAGTTAAGTAATTTTACTCCGCATCGCATGGTGAGAATATCATCTCTGCTAAAATGAAATGCAGTGATAAGTAATAACTTTTTATGCATGATAAGCATCAAAATATAAACCTGCTGTTTTCTGCCTTTCATTTTCTTTACTTTTCTCTTTCACTTAGAGTCTCCTGCCAGGCTGCTCCACATGATCAATATACTCAATGACAGTTTTTTCTCATGCAGTAATTATCTCAATGTGATATTATCTCAGCACAGTATTTCTTTATTAGCCAAGAGATGCGGGGGATTTTTATGCAACCAGCTGATCCCATTCCAGTTGAAGGAGGGCAGAAAAACAGCAGAAAGAGTTTATTTTAAGTAAACTTTCCGAGCTGAGGCTGCCACTGACAGGGCAGACACACATACAGCACTTTCTCCGCTGTCCATGGCGAGAAGAACGCTTGCTCTTTGAAATGTGAATAAAATTATTTATAGACTTTTAATTTTTTTTCCACGCTGACTATAGTTTGAGGGTGACAGCAGGCAATATATTTTATATGGTGTAAGTGTGGCAGAATTTTGTCACCGAAGGCAGCTACTTATTCCAGAAATTTGTTACCTAGTGTCGTGTTGTAGCATTTTATTTTTTATTATATTTTTTTCTTTTAAGGGGGATATATCACCTTTTGATTTTTGTGTTACTAATTAAAACCAGACCCAGTTAAATATTTTTATCTGTTTTCATTTTCTCTTTGTTGATTTCTTCTAATTTGTTTGTATATTTTTATGGGAGCAGCCATCTTGCTTGAGCTGCTGTAAACTGCATTTATGGACGTAGGGACCTGTAGATGACTCATTGACTTCTGTCGGAGAGTGTTGTGGGCATGCTATGTGACCTGTGCAGAGATCATATTGCTTGGATGGGGAGGAGGTGAGCTGTGACCAATACCTTCTGTAAATGCTGGTTCTTGTGTTGCCTAAGTATATTTAGGCTGGGTTTCACATCACCATTTCATTTTACAGAATTCTATTTAAAAAAATAAAAAAATTAAAACACATCTTGTGCATCAGTGATCCACATTTGGCATCTGTTTGAGCCATTTCCTTCTGAGATCTGTTTTTTTTTCTGTCTGAAAAAAGGGATCTCAGACGGGTGTTATTTATTATTTTTCAGTGTATTCCTGCCTGAGATGATGAGCTGACTGAGAAGTGGTTTCTACAGAACAGAAAGGTCTATTATAAAGAAGTGAAAACTGTAACATATCATGATTTTTAGTGTAGTTGGAAAATTAAAAACAACCTGATGTAATAAAATGTACAGTATTTTTCACTTTATAAGACTCACCCCAGGTTTTAGAGGAGGAAAATAAGAAAATATTTTTCATCAGACCTCATATCAGATCCTCAGATCGGACCCCCATCAGGCATCTATGTCAGACCCCTATCAGACCTTAAATCGGACTTCCACATCAGACCTCAGATCATAGATAAAAATAAATAACTACATTTGCCTCTCCTGCTCCGCTACTCCTCCCCAGGTCCAGCGGTCTTTGCGGCATTTGCACTTTCTTTTCTTTAAAAAAAAACCTCACTAGTATTCACTTTATAAGATGCACTGCCATTTTTCCCCGCACTTTTGGTCGAAAAACAAACGTCTTGGGCTACATGCGGATCCGTAAAAAAAACGGATGACATCCGTTTTTTTTTAGTTTTTTGCGGATCCATTGTTACAATGCCTAAAACGGACAAGAATAGGACATGTTCTATTTTTTTTTTTTGCAGGGCTACGGAATGGACATACTGATGCGGACAGCACATGGTGTGCTGTCTGCATTTTTTGTGGACCCATTGAAATGAATGGGTCCGCATCCTATCCGGAAAAAAATGGAACGGACATGGAAACAAGCAACGTTCGTGTGCATGTAGCCTTATAAAGCGAAAAACACTATGCCGTCCTTCATGGCACGCAAGGTCCCCCTGCTTACGCCAGCACATGGCCAGGCCCTTTTGAAGTTCGCCAATGACCATCTGGATGATCCAGAGGCGTGGGAGAAGGTCATGTTGTCAGATGAGACCAAAATAGAACTTTTTGGTATCAACTCCACTTGCTGTGTTTTGGAGGAAGAAGAGTGAGTACAATCCCAAGAACACCGTCCCAACCGTGAAGCATGGGGGTGGAAACCTCATACTTTGGGGGAGCTTTTCTACAAAGGGGACAGGGCGACTGCACCATATTGAAGGGAGGATGGATGGGGCCATGTATCGCGAGAATTTGGCCAACAACCTCCTTCCCTCAGTAAGAGCATTGAAGATGGGTTGTGGCTGGGTCCTTCAGCATGACAATGACCTGAAACGCACAGCCAGGGCAACTAAGGAGTTCCTCCGTAAGAAGCATTTCAAGGTCCTAGAGTGGCCTAGGCAGTCTCCAGACCTGAACGGAATCAAAACTCTTTGGAGGGAGCTGAAACTCAATGTAGCCCAGCGACATCCCCGAAACCTGAAAGATCTGGAGAAGATATGTTCGTGTGCATGTAGCCTTATAAAGCGAAAAATACAGTAATTTTCCCCCTAAAATGTTTGTAAAGGCCTCATGCACACAGAGAACTTCTGTAAAACTATTGCTACTAGAAAAGAGTATCTCTGTAAAATAAAATCTGAGGGATTTGACTGATTGATTCATGGAGAATCTGACAGAAAAGACGTCTGTATGTTAAGAGTTACACAGTCATTTTGGGAAGATTTAAATTGTGATCTGTCTGGCCCTGAAAAAAAAAACACAGTAACATAGTAACATAGTACATAAGGCCGAAAAAAGACATTTGTCCATCCAGTTCGGCCTGTTATCCTGCAAGTTGATCCAGAGGAAGGCAAAAAACCCTGTGAGGTAGAAGCCAATTTTCTCCACTTTAGGGGAATAAAAAATTCCTTCCCGACTCCAATCATGCAATCAGAATAACTCCCTGGATCAACGACCCCTCTCTAGTAGCTATAGCCTGTAATATTATTACGCTCTAGAAACACATCCAGGCCCCTCTTGAATTCATTTATTGTACTCACCATGACCACCTCCTCAGGCAGAGAGTTCCATAGTCTCACTGCTCTTACCGTAAAGAATCCTCTTCTATGTTTGTGTACAAACCTTCTTTCCTCCAGACGCAGAGGATGTCCCCTCGTCACAGTCCTGGGGATAAAGAGCTGATGGGATAGATCTCTGTACTGACCCCTGATATATTTATACATATTAATTAGATCTCCCCTCAGTCGTCTTTTTTCTAAAGTGAATAACCCTAATTTTGATAATCTTTCAGGGTACTGTAGTTGCCCCATTCCAGTTATTACTTTAGTTGCCCTCCTCTGAACCCTCTCTAGCTCTGCTATGTCTGCCTTGTTTACAGGAGCCCAGAACTGTACACAGTACTCCATGTGTGGTCTGACTAGCGATTTGTAAAGTGGTAGGACTATGTTCATATCATGGGAATCTATGCCCCTTTTGATGCAACCCATTATCTTGTTGGCCTTGGCAGCAGCTGCCTGACACTGGTTTTTGCTGCTTAGTTTGCTGTTTATTAAAATTCCTAGATCCTTTTCCATGTCAGTGTTACCGAGTGTTTTACCATTTAGTATGTACGGGTGACTTGCATTTTTCCTTCCCATGTGCATAACTTTACATTTGTCAGTGTTAAACCTCATCTGCCACGTATCTGCCCAAGCCTCCAATCTATCCAGATCCCTCTGTAGTAGTAAACTGTCCTCATCAGTGTAAATTACTTTACACAGTTTAGTGTCATCTGCGAAAATTGATACTTTACTATGCAAGCCTTCTACAAGATCATTAATAAATATATTGAAGAGAATAGGGCCCAATACTGACCCCTGAGGTACTCCGCTAGTGACAGAGACCCAATCTGAGTGTGTACCATTAATAACCACCCTCTGTTTTCTATCACTCAGCCAGTTACTTACCCACATACAGATGTTTTCTCCCAGTCCGAGCATTCTCATTTTATATACTAACCTTTTATGCGGTACAGTGTCAAATGCTTTGGAGAAGTCCAGATATACGACATCCATTGATTCGCCGCTGTCAAGTCTAGAACTTACCTCTTCATAGAAACTGATTAAATTAGTTTGACATGACCGATCCCTCACGAAGCCATGCTGATATGGCGTTATTTGATTATTTCCGTTGAGATGCTCTAATATAGCATCTCTCAGAAAACCTTCAAACAGTTTACCCACAACAGATGTTAAACTTACCGGCCTATAGTTTCCAGGCTCTGTTTTTGGCCCCTTTTTGAATATTGGCACCACATATGCCACGCGCCAATCCTGTGGGACATTCCCTGTCAGTATAGAGTCTGCAAATATCAGAAATAAGGGTCTGGCTATGACATTACTTAATTCCTTTAGGATACGGGGGTGTATGCCATCCGGTCCTGGCGATTTGTCTATTTTAATCTTTTTAAGCCGCTGATGTACTTCTTCCTGGGTCAGACAGGACACCTTTAATGGGGAATTTATTTTTGCATTCTGCATGTCATCTGACAATTTATTTTCCTCAGTGAATACATTGGAGAAAAAAATATTTAACAGCTTTGCTTTCTCCTCGTCGCTCTCAGTGATGTAATCCATGGTGCTTTGTTTTTTTCTGTTCTTTTATACCCTTTTTTCAAGATTGCTTAAATACTTTCTGGTGTCTACATTTCACTGTATGGTTACTAAATACTATATATATTAGTTTATCATTATATAACAATAAAGTTCTTTATCATTAGACATGTTCACAATGAACCATTTTTACGCAGATTTCAGTCCGTATTCCACACCAAAATATGCGTGAAATTCACCCACTACCATGCCTCATTGATTTCAATGGAAAATATATGTAGTCGTTTATAGACTCTTGGATGTTTCTGCTGCTGTTTTGACTGCTGTGGGTGGTGTGGGGATTCCCTCTGGTAGTTAGGATTAGCGGGTGCAGCACAGAGGCAAAGTACAAGTTCTTGGTTCAAAACATCAGTTGCTTGGTGATCGTTCACACACATGAAAAGTTCATATACAAAACAGTCACCTTTTCTCCTGGGTGTTACTTCACACCCTGTTGGAAGTTCTGCCTTGTCAAGTTCACAGGCAGGCGTTAGACGGCCTGTTCGCCCTCACAGGGGTCTGAGCCTCCCAGTCCGGCTCAAGCCGCGGATCCCAACACAGCCCTCAGATCACAGCACACAGACCTCCTGAGCTCCACTGTCAGACGGAGGTAATCCTCTCCACCGGGCAGTGCTGGCTGGTTTTTATGCCTGGCAAAACCCGGGCTGGAACATGGGAAGCATTCACCCACCCAGCACTTTGACTACTCCCAGTAAGAGCCGTCCTGAATCAGCTATTACAGTCATACTAAGTATCAAGGTGTCAAACAGCAACTGCTGCTGAAACATAAAAACGGCTCTTACTCCACAGAGGCCAGGAACCTAGGTGACACGTACCTATCATCCACGATGATTCCTTGTACATTCTTACAGCGGCCACACATGAACCATTAAATGGAGCTAAATTTGCTTGCGGATCCGCGCCTTGCCAGACTTCAAATCTGCATCTCTAAACCATAGGTAACCCTGGGCTGCTGCATATTTCACAATGGAACGTGGCCTCAGTGAAGCTATGAAAGAGGATCATTTCACCTTTGGGGTTTTTATTTATATATTTTTTTTTTATTTTTCTATTTTCACTTTTGAATAACAACTCTAGCAATAAAAAAAAATGCAAATATGAAAACTAGATAGACTATTTTCCTTAAGTCTCACTCGTTCCATGCATTTTCTTGGTGCAGCCTCCCCCTCATCTGCAAGTGCAGTCCAGAACTGAAGAGGCTGATTCATCAACTAGTCAGTTTGTTTTTTGTATTTTTATTATTATTATTATTATTGACTAATCTGGTGCCTTGAACCTCTTTAATTCTGGATTGCCCTTTGAACGAGTGGATGTCTGCAGCAATTAAATCCATGAACCAAGGGTTACATAAACCAGATGGAATATTTTTGCAAGTTCTTTATGGTTCACTCATCCATATGGATTTTCTTTAAAATTTGATTTGATAAAAAAAAATGCAGGAATTTACTTGAAGTTTCACATTCTTCTTTTTGCATTTCAGATTGAAGTACTGCAAGAATCTCGCATGATGATCCCAGATTGCCATCGCAGGCTAGAGGCAGCGCACACAGATCTTGCACAGATCTTAGTAAGTACATACGTGTTTTTGTCAATTCTCAAGACAATACAACAAATGTTCTCATTTTATAGTTTATCTGTATGCATAGTTGACTACGCTATTGTGTACAGAGGCATCCCGCAAAAGTATGAATATTTTTTAACACTGGAGATTAGGGGACAACATATGCCACTGTGTATGTATATACAGTTGCAAGAAAAAGTATGTAAACCCTTTAGAATGATAAGGATTTCTGCACAAATTGGTCATAAAATGTGATCTGATCTTCATCTAATTCTCAACAATAGACTATCACAGTCTGCTTAAACTAATAACACACAAAGAATTAAATGTTACCATGTTTTATTGAACACACCATGTAAACATTCACAGTGCAGGTGGAAAAAGTATGTGAACCCCTAGACTAATGACATCTCCAAGAGCTAATTGGAGTGAGGTGTCAGCCAACTGGAGTCCAATCAATGAGATGAGATTGGTGGTGTTGGTTAAAGCTGCCCTGCCCTATAAAAAACACACACCAGTTCTGGTTTTGCTTTTCACAAGAAGCATTGCCTGATGTGAATGATGCCTCGCGCAAAAGAGCTCTCAGAAGACCTACGATTAAAAATTGTTGACTTGCATAAAGCTGGAAAGGGTTATAAAAGTATCTCTAAAAGCCTTGCTGTTCATCAGTCCACGGTAAGACAAATTGTCTATGAATGGAGAAAGTTCAGCACTGCTGCTACTCTCCCTAGGAGTGGCCGTCCTGTAAAGATGACTGCAAGAGCACAGCACAGACTGCTCAATGAGGTGAAGAAGAATCCTAGAGTGTCAGCTAAAGACTTACAAATGTCTCTGGCATATGCTAACATCCCCGTTAGCGAATCTACAATACGTAAAACACTAAACAAGAATGGATTTCATGGGAGGATACCACAGAGGAAGCCACTGCTGTCCAAATAAAACATTGCTGCACGTTTACAGTTTTCACAAGAGCACCTGGATGTTCCACAGCAGTACTGGCAAAATATTCTGTGAACAGATGAAACCAAAGTTGAGTTGTTTGGAAGAAACACACAACACTATGTGTGGAGAAAAAGAGGCACAGTACACCAACATCAAAACCTCATCCCAACTGTGAAGTATGGTGGTGGGGGCATCATGGTTTGGGGCTGCTTTGCTGCGTCAGGGCCTGGACAGATTGCTATAATCGAAAGAAAAATGAATTCCCAAGTTTATCAAGACATTTTGCAGGAGAACTTAAGGCCATCTGTCCACCAGCTGAAGCTCAACAGAAGATGGATGTTGCAACAGGACAACGACCCAAAGCATAGAAGTAAATCAACAACAGAATGGCTTAAACATAAGAAAATACGCCTTCTGGAGTGGCCCAGTCAGAGTCCTGACCTCAACCCGATTGAAATGCTGTGGCATGACCTCAAGAAAGCGATTCACACCAGACATCCCAAGAATATTGCTGAACTGAAACAGTTCTGTAAAGAGGAATGGTCAAGAATTACTCCTGACCGTTGTGCACGTCTGATCTGCAACTACAGGAAACGTTTGGTTGAAGTTATTGCTGCCAAAGGAGGTTCAACCAGTTATTAAATCCAAAGGTTCACATACTTTTTCCACCTGCACTGTGAATGTTTACATGGTGTGTTCAATAAAAACATGGTAACATTTAATTCTTTGTATGTTATTAGTTTAAGCAGACTGTGATTGTCTATTGTTGTGACTTAGATGAAGATAAGATCACATTTTATGACCAATTTGTGCAGAAATCCATATCATTCCAAAGGGTTCACATACTTTTTCTTGCAACTGTACAGTGATCCTGTCTGAGATCCTCGGGAAATCCTCGCTGAGGGGAGTATTGAAGGGGCTGTCTTACTTCGGCAAGTGGAATTTATCATGTAGAGAAAGTTAATACAATGCACTTACTAATATACTGTAATTGTTCATATTGCTTCCTTTGCTAGCTGGATTCATTTTTCCATCACATTATACACTACTCGTTTCCATGGTTACAACCACCCTCCTGCAATCAATCAGCCATGGTCGTGCTTGCATACTATAGGGAAAAATGCCGGCGTGTCTTTTGCTCTGGACTGTGGGGGTACACATAGGCCGGCCCTTTTTCTTATAGGCTGCAAGCATGACCACCGCTGATGGATGGCAGAGTGGTCGTAATCCCTGGAAACGAGCAGAGTATAATGTGATAGAAAAATGAATCCAGCCAGCAAAGGAGGCAATATGGACAATCACAATGCATTAGTAAGTGCCTGGTATTAACTTTCTCTACATGATAAATGCCATCTGCTGAAGTGACACAACCCCTTTTAAGTAATGACAGACTCTGAAATCAGAGGTCGGTCAGTTATCTAATAAGGTAAAGTTGCATCCAAGAACTTAATGTTTAAAGAGGTATTCCTAGTTGGGACATTGACATGTCTCTAGGATATGCCATCAGTGTCAACTAGGACCTGATCCTATCTCCAGACCGGGACCCCTGAAGTGAACAGAGAATAGCCGCCCCTTTTACAGCTACCCTCTATTCAATGCTATGGGAGTTTCGGAAATAGCATGCTGCTAGTCCTATAGCAGGAAATGGACAGGTGGCCACATTTGCATGGCATGCTTTTCATTCGCCACTATGGGGTATCCAAGGCTATTTTCGGAGCACCTATAGCGATAGAGTGCACACTTCGGGGCACACTGCCAGCATTAAACGGTAAGCAACTTTACTTTAGTAGGCATCTGATTTCAGCAGGTCTGTCACTACTTTAGTCTAGGTGACGGGTTTCCCTTAAATAATGTTCGGCTTCATATGTAGGTCTGGGCAGGTCTAAATTTTTGGGTTGTTTTCTGTTGCTCCCTGTGACTGGTCCCTGGAGTGCTATAGCTGGCTCCCAATGTCTGCAGGAATTTGCCATCTTCTTCCCAGTTTCATAGCTCTGTTCCCAAAGCAAGGCAACTGTCCGGTATTTTATCAGTTTTAGTTCCTTTTTGATGACTTTGTACTCTGTTCTTACACTGGAGGAGGCTCATTCCGTTTACAGGTCTCTATCCATAGCTACTTTTGCTGATACATTGGCATATTACAGTTATGTCTCCATGGATTCTAGTACAACCCACTGGCATAGTGTCAACCACCTGACGACTGTACTTCAGTGTAATTGTTTTGTATCGCTGACATGTCAAGCTTTAAGTAACTATCTTTCTCTTATAGGAGAATGAAAAGGAGTTAGAAGAGGCAGAGGAATATAAAGATGCCCGTTCAATGCTGGACTCAGTGAAATTAGATGCCTAAATGCTCTTCAGCCTACATTTTTATGCCTTGATACTATTCCACTGTCCTGTTTGAAAATTGGGAAACTTGAATGCATTTCCAAAGCCTAACAATAATAGGACAAGATTCCAGTTAGGCTACTTTCACACTGACGTTTTGGCTTTCCGTTTATGAGATCCGTTCAGGGCTCTCACAAGCGGTCCAAAACGGATCAGTTTTGTCCTAATGCACTCTGAATGGAAAAGGATCCGTTCAGAATGCATCAGTTTGCCTCCGTTCTGCAAGCAGCGTTTTGGTGTCAGTCTGAAGAAACTGAGCCACACGGATCCGTTCTGACACACAATGTAAGTCAATGGGGATGGATCCGTTTTCTATGACACAATCTGGACAATAGAAAACGGATCCGTCCTCCATTGACTTTCAATGGTGTTCAAGACAGAGCCGTCTTGGCTATGTTACAGATAATACAAACGGATCTGTTCTGAATGGATGCAGACATTGTATTATCTGAACAGATCCGTCAGTGCAGATCCGTGACGGATCCCCACCAAACACGAGTGTAAAAGTAGCCTTATGTAGCTTCAAGGATATAAAAATATATATATAAATTGCTTTATCTTATTCAGATATGTAGCAGTGTGATTACTGGCTAGTCTAAGGAAAGTGCCAATGTTCTAATTTCCTGCGGTTCGGTTTGGGATGAAGCAAGGTCATATGTTGAGCACTTCACAGGAAGGGTCTAGAACAGGCATGGCCAACCTGCGGCTCTCCAGCTGTTGTAAAACTACAACTCTCACCATGCCCTGCTCTAGGCTGATAGCTGTTGGTAGTCTGGGCATGCTGGGAGTTGTAGTTTTGCAACAGCTGGAGAGCCTCAGGTTGGTCATTCCTGGTCTAGAAGGTCTGAGAGTACATGGGGCTTACTTAGTGGAGAAACAGCTTGTTAACAACAAAGTTTAATGGGGTTTTCTGACCCTCAAGAAAAATTTGTGAGTACCAAGAAAATGCATAACCACCTTTTGAAATCCCCTCCGTTCACTGCTGAAGCTCCTGTGGACCAGAAGTCGTGACGTCCCATCTGTTTTCACATTGACTGCTGCAGCCATTCATTGGTCTCATCGGTGACATGTCCCTAAATGGCCATGTGGCGCTCAGAGACACGTCACTGCTGAAGCCTGTGAATGGCTGTAGTGGTCAACTTGACCACACATAGGTCGCCATCACTGTTGGTCTAGGGCAGGGCTGGCCAACCTGCGGCTCTCCAGCTGTTGTAAAACTACAATTCCCACCATGCCCTGCTGTAGGCTGATAGCTGTAAGCAGTCTAGGCATGCTGGGAGTTGTAGTTTTGCAACAGCTGGAGATCCGCATGTTGGCCAGCCCTGGTCTAGGGGATTAGAAGCAGGGAGGACGGGAGCCTGGGTGCTGTAACACATTTCAAAAGGTGAGTTTTTCTCTTTGGAATAAATCAGTTTCTTGGCACTCACTCGTTTTTTGTGGTGTTAGACAAACCCCTTTAATGTAAGACAATATTTCTGACACATTCATGAGTGCAAATGAACAAATATTTAGTAAGAGGTGGCTGGTTAATCTCAGGAACACACAATGTCCCTGCCTTTCTAGGTATACCTGCTTTGTACACATGTATTGTTTTCCTTTTGGGCTTGTGACTTGTAGCAATTCCTATGGATAGTTCAGTTTCTATATCCGTTTTCTGTTACTCTTTTTGAAGCTTACCATGTTCCCAGATTGAGAGGGCAGCTCCTGAAAAATAAGTTCATACCTTCTCTTATGATGCAGAAACGCAGAAAAGGTTCCTATAATTCTGTCCGGTGCCTGTAATGTGATACACGTACAATGTATGAGCTTAGTTTGATATTCACTACCTGTTTACCGTCAGCCCGAAATTGATAATTGGAAATAAAATATTGCTTTCCTGTTTATCTTGTGCTCCGTCAAGAAATCTTTGCCTGCTGGTTACACTTCTTGTGCCTAGGTGAAGATGCTCCTTTGTCTTGCTCTAGTTTTGTTTCTTCATTTTTCTTATTCTGTACATACATTAGCTTTCCAGCAACCTCATTTAAGTTCATTCTCTGCAAGGTGCAGCCATGCCCTGCGACCACCACTGCTGCAACATAGTTATCAGATCCAGTCTCCATCAAGAAAAATTGTTTTCAAGCAAGTCCATGTTCACACAAAAATCATGAAAGAAAATCTTTGCTTCAGCTTCTATTTATGCTGGAACTGCATAAATAAGAATGTCGGTGATCACCGATCAGCTATAACACTTAAACCACTGGCCTGATATTGTGTAGCGTCCCCCAACCCCTTAAAGGGGTTGTCTCACTTCAGCAAGTGGCATTTATCATGTAGAGAAAGCAAATACAAGCCACTTACTAATGTAATGTGATTGTCCATATTGCCTCCTTTGCTGGCTTGATACATTTTTCCATCACATTATACATTGCTCATTTCCATGGTTATGACCACCCTGCAATCCAGCAGTGGTGGTCGTGCTTGCACACTTTAGCAAAAAGTGCCAGGCTGTCTGCTGGCCGGGACTGTGAGAGCACGCATAGGCTGGTGCTTTTTTTTATACTGTACAAGCACGGCCCCTGCTGATGTATTGCAGGGTGGTCGTAGCCATGGAAACTAACAAAGTTTAATGTGATTAAAAAATGAATGCAGCCAGCAAAGGAGACAATATGGACAATCACAATACATTAGTAAGTGCCTTGTATTAACTTTCTCTATATGATAAATGCCACTTGCTGAAGTGACACAGCCCCTTTAACTGCTGTCACTCTGAATTCTAGAGGCGCGCATTCCATAGTGATCCCATAGAAATGAATGGGATGGCAGCGCGAGTTGCACGTGTACCGCAAAAAATCCAGTAGTAGGATTTTTTGCAATTGGGGTTGCAGTTGCATCACACGTCCAACTTGTGCCATGACTCCATACATTTCTGTGGGACCAGTGTAGCCGTACCCTTATACAACTCCCCTGATTCACCTGCTGTGTGCAGAATCTCCAGTGTGTCCTATGAGATGCAGGTTCACATTGCTGCCTCCTGCTTGTAAGCGCTGGATAATTTGGACTCCCAAGTCAACTCCTTGTCATTCTCCTCAAACCAGTTCAGAACCATGTTTTGCAGTCTGGCACTTCCATGAGGGAAATATTGTTACCATTAAGCGGTGTATGGAGTCTGCAAAAATATTTAGTTAGGTGGTACCTGTCAAAATAACATCCATATCGATGCCAGCACCCAACTGCATCTGTAGGCTTTTGTTCTTCCCCTCTTATCTGGGCAAGTGAAAGCATGAGTCATCAGTCCAGGCCACCTTCTTCCAGTTCAGGATACCCTGATCTGTCCAATACGTTGCATGCTGTTACGCACTGTGCCTTCTAACAACTTTCAATCATAACGAGATTTAACTTTTTCAGCAATTTGTGCTAAAGAAGCTTTTCTGCAGGCTCGGATCAGAAAGTCTAGCCTTCTCTCCCCATCAGTGAGCCTTCTGCGTCCATGACCTTGTCACTGGTTAATTAGTTGATCTTCCCTAGAGGGAAAGTACTAACCTCTGCATACTATGCACACCCCATAACACTTGCCATCTTTGAGATGCTCTGACTTTGACACCTAGCCATCACTATTTGGCCACCGTCGCTCAGATTTTTGCCCCTGCCTATTTAACCTGCTTCAAACACGTCAACTTCAAGAACGGACTGTCGTATTGCCTTCACAAGTGTCACTGTCACAACATAATGTTATTCACTTCACCTGTCAGGGGTTTTATAACATGTAAGCTGGGTTCACACATTCACATTTATTACAATTTTACTGTAAGAATAAACCTAAAAATTCCTTGGGAAAAGTCATGCATGAAGCCAGTCTTCAGAAACTAGACAGTTAAACATGGGTAGATTACATCTGTTTGATTAAGCCCTGTGGCTTGGTTCACATATGTGCTAAAGGTAATCCGCTAGTCTGTTCTGGCAGAGGAGCACACTACCGGAGTTACCATATCTAGCATGGCCAGATCCCGATTGGCTATAATAGATTCTGGTGGCTTTTGGTCAGACAAATACCTGAAAGCCGTCGGATCCCGTTATAATCAATGGGGATCCAGCAGTGTGTGGCGGTATCCGGCTATGTGGGATATTACCGGATTACCTTCACTGCATATGTTAACGCAGCCTTAGCCATGAAACACTGTTAAAGAGACAATGGCAAGACTAAGGTTTAATTCAGCAGGAGGCTGTACAGCAAAACATGGAGTTACCTGCGGCTTCATACAACAACTCTGGAGAGCTCAGTCCAGGATCTTATGTTGGAGACATTCTTTTTACAAAAACAAACAGAATGAAAACTTGTCTTTCTCATTATATCAGAGGTGGATGGAGATACATTAAGACCCATTCTACTTTGTGAGTACCATAAACTGTGTTCATGTGGCCTTAATCTCAGTGATTAGAGCCATTCTCCATAGTTTTTTGTTTTTTTTGTCACCAACAAATGCAAACCGATTCCAGAAACTGAAAATATTAGAAAATCTCAGGTTTTATAAAAAATAAAAATCTATTTCAAATTTTGTGTAAAAAAAACAATGCTTTTTGCTCGCTCTCGACTATGAATGCAGAAAATGTATATTGAAAATAGCTGTCAAACAGGAAAGCAAAAATAAAGTTATACAACAATACAGTGATCTAAAATACAATGCATACCATGGCTGAGGAGTGGAATCCACTAGAGATGCTAAGGCTTCTATAAAAATGCCTGATTTAGAGCAGTTCTGGAAATCTCAGGCTAATATTTCCCATCAGTGTTATCAAACATTTATATCAAATTGTAAAAGTTGATGCTGGTAGTAAAACAATTTTCAACCTCCATGAGTGGGGACATTTGTCACCTAGATCCTAGGTTCGCCACCTGTGGTATGTGTCCCCCAAGGGGTACAAGCACTGGCCTAATGTACAGCAAGGATGACAGCCTTGCATGTCTTTGAAGAGATCCATTTGAGTTAGGGCAGGGATGCCCAACCTGCAGGCCTCCAGCTGTTGCAAAACTACAATTCCCAGCATGCCTGCACAGCTTACAGCTATTAGGGCATTCTGGGAGTTGTAGTTTTGCAACCGCTGGAGGGCCACAGGTTGAGCATCCCTGAGTTAGGGGTACCGACCTAAGAAACATTGAAAGATGAGATGTCCACATGCCTTTTGGAGTCATCTCAAAAGGCTCGCCTCTCTTGAGAAGATTGACTCCCATCTTCTGAGATCTATTGGATTCTAAGGGCCATAGAAATGGAAAATGTTTTGAGTGAACTACACTATTTCAAAAACTTTAATCTCTTCTTGAACACCTTCATTTTAGCACAATGTTGAAGCTTTACACTAACTACTACACTGTCATGGTAAAGCTCAAAATATAATGAGGTTTAAATTCATGCTGGATGAAAACATATATAGAATAAATACAGAATAGATCATAGAATACATTTTCCTTTGACAAAGTTGAAAATAGATACAAAAAGAAAGTTGCAGCATAGGAGAATTCTCTTTTTCTGTCACTTTGATTTAGCCTTATTAACTGCAGTACTACATGAGTAGATTTATTTATGTAGTGTTGAGCGAACTTTGCAAGTTCGTTGTTCGGGTTATCTAATAATTCCTTAATGGATTCCATTACCACGGACCATAACGGAATTCTATGACGGCATGCACCACGGAAGCCTATAAGAGGCATTCCATATTGAATTCCGTCATAATAGAAGTCTATGCTGGCCATAGATTTCTATTATGACGGGATGTAATACGGATTGCCTCCTATAGGCTTCCATGGTGCATGCTGTCATAGAATTTAGTTATGTCAAAAACACACCAGACAGCTCACGATCTTCCAATTACACTGCTCGGAAAGGGGCAATCCCCATCAAACAATTAAAAAAATAATCCCAGCTGACGTCTTAATTTTCAATCCATGATATTCTTTTATTCCATAGCAAAATTACAGTACAGGACTCGTTGCGGCCCGTCCAGCCTTCCTCAACTGCATAATACTAAATAACACCATATAAGATTATATAGACACCTAATCAGCATCACCTAATTATGACATCATCAATTAATCAGCAGAAAATCACTTAAATATGTGACAGAATGCATTCATCTTGCTATAATCCATGTTCATCAAAAGGAAACGCAGTCCTCCTCTGTAAGGAAATGCATTCTCATAAAAAATATGTTAAAAACACATCACCTCATAATCCCTATTTAAGCCTCTAGGTTGCAAGGTATCCAGAGTATAGATCCAAAAGGCTTCCCTTTTGAGCAACCGTTTTTTAAAATCACCTCCCCTTCTTGACTTCCGTAATGGTCCGTGGTAGCGGAACCCATTGCGGAATTCTTGAATAAGCTGAACCCAAGCACCGAACTTGCAAATCGCGAGCTCAATCAGCACTATTTATGAGTATATTCTCGTACTCCCCCTTATTTCTCCACTGTGTACCCTCAAAGCTCTGATGGATTCCGTTATCTGGACTGCTGAGCTTGTAATCAGGAGGTCCCCTGCATTATACACTGCTCAAAAAAATAAAGGGAACACAAAAATAACACATCTTTGATCTGAGTTAATTAAATATTCTTCTGAAATACTTTGTTCTTTACATAGTTGAATGTGCTGACAACAAAATCACACAAAAATTTAAAATGGAAATCAAATTTTTCAACCCATGGAGGTCTGGATTTGAAGTCACACTCAAAATTAAAGTGGAAAAACACACTACAGGCTTATCCAACTTTATGTAATGTCCTTAAAACAAGTCAAAATGAGGCTCCGTAGTGTGTGTGGCCTCCACGTGCCTGTATGACCTCCTTACAAAGCCTGTGCATGCTCCTGATGAGGTGGCGGACGGTCTCCTGAGGGATCTCCTCCCAGACCTGGACTAAAGCATCTGCCAACTCCTGGACAGTCTGTGGTGCAACGTCACATTGGTGGATATAGCGAGACATGATGTCCCAGATGTGCTCAATTGGATTCAGGTCTGGGGAACGGGCGGGCCAGTCCATAGCATCAATGCCTTCGTCTTGCAGGAACTGCTGACACACTCCAGCCACATGAGGTCTAGCATTGTCTTGCATTAGGAGGAACCCAGGGCCAACCGCACCAGCATATGGTCTCACAAGGGGTCTGAGGATCTCATCTCGGTACCTAATGGCAGTCAGGCTACCTCTGGCGAGCACATGGAGGGCTGTGCGGCCCTCCAAAGAAATGCCACCCCACACCATTACTGACCCAATGCCAAACCGGTCATGCTGGAGGATGTTGCAGGCAGCAAAACGTTCTCCACGGCGTCTCCAGACTCTGTCATGTCTGTCACATGTGCTCAGTGTGAACCTGCTTTCATCTGTGAAGAGCACGGTGCCAGTGGCGAATATGCCAATCTTGGTGTTCTCTGGCAAATGCCAAACGTCCTGCACGGTGTTGGGCTGTAAGCACAACCCCCACCTATGGACGTCGGGCCCTCATATCACCCTCATGGAGTCTGTTTCTGACCGTTTCAGCAGACACATGCACATTTGTGGCTTGCTGGAGGTCATTTTCCAGGGCTCTGGCAGTGCTCCTCCTGTTCCTCCTTGCACAAAGGCAGAGGTAGCGGTCCTGCTGCTGGGTTGTTGCCCTCCTACGGCCTCCTCCACGTCTCCTGATGTACTGGCCTGTCTCCTGGTAGCGCCTCCATGCTCTGGACACTACGCTGACAGACACAGCAAACCTTCTTGCCACAGCTCGCATTGATGTGCCATCCTGGATAAGCTGCACTAGCTGAGCCACTTGTGTGGGTTGTAGACTCCATCTCATGCTACCACTAGAGTGAAAGCACCACCAGCATTCAAAAGTGACCAAAACATCAGCCAGGAAGCATAGGAACTGAGAAGTGGTCTGTCATCACCACCTGCAGAACCACTCCTTTATTGGGGGTGTCTTGCTAATTGCCTATAATTTCCACCTGTTGTCTATCCCATTTGCACAACAGCATGTGAAATTGATTGTCACTCAGTGTTGCTTCCTAAGTGGACAGTTTGATTTCACAGAAGTGTGATTGACTTGGAGTTACATTGTGTTGTTTAGGTGTTCCCTTTATTTTTTTGAGCAGTGTATATTTGGAGCTTTGAGGGTACATAGTGGGGGAACAAGGGGGGAGTATGAGTATAGAAAGTACTGATTCAGACTCCTTGCCTGCAGTATTACTCATGTAGTACTGCAGTTAAAGGGGTTGTGTCATCTCATACATTGGGGGCATATCAATAAGATATGCCACCAATGTCTAATAGGTGTAGGTCCCACTTCTGGGACTCGGACCCCTAGAAAGGGGCCCACAAAGTGAACGGGGGCACACCAAACATGTGCGGCCGCGTTTCTATGGGATTGCAGAAAAAAGCAGTGTGCTCAGCTATTTTTCAGAAGTCCCATTAAAATGAATGGGAAGCTCACAGGGCCAGCTCTTAATTCACAGGCTGATGGAATTAGCCAACTCTTTTCAGCAGTCCCTTAGAAATGAATGGAGGGTGGCCGTGCATGAAGGGTGCGCCCTCCTTCTATTTGCAGGCTTCATTCTAAAGATGGGTGCGAATCCCACAGTTACGATTCCCTTTAACTTCGCCCACAACTTCAGAGGAGTGCCGCATGCGCTATACCTATAGTGAGTCCAATGCCCAGTGCAGGGAGGGCAGTGCGCAGGCAAATTCATGCGCTACGGCTGCACATGTTTTTAGTGAGACACAGGCTGTCATGGGTTAAGTAAAGGGAAATCGTGACGTCCAAGAAGAGGGACGGAGTGGAAAGTGCCAGAAGTAATTCTAGAGATGAGGAGGCGGGCTTGGGCACTTGAAGGATGCAGTCCTGGGCACTTGAAACCCTCGGTGATGCCCTGCCGGGCACTTTAGACCTATTTGCATACCGAATAAAGTGCATTTTCTGGAGTTTCATAGTACAGATAAAGCTAACAAAGGTATGGTTGAAATAATGTTAGAGGATACAGATGCACTGCATTGGCGTTGCTTACATATGGTAGAAGTAGCTGACACATTCCCTTTAAAGATCTGTAGTCACCTGGCACAGATTTGTTCGGGAAATTTCTGTGAATAAAAATCTGTTCCATTTATCTGAATGGGATAGTTTCTGCAACATGTGCATTCAGATGAATGAAGCAGTCACAGGAATTTCTGCAACAAGACAAGTATCTGTTTAATCAGATGGGTCAACCGTACCAGACAGTGTGACTGGTTTAATAGGGGTGATGGATGTAACATAGTACATAACATAGTAACATAAGGCCGAAAAAAGACATTTGTCCATCCAGTTCGGCCTGTCATACTGCAAGTTGATCCAGAGGAAGGCAAAAGATGTTACTTTAGACCATTTGCAGAAGTTGCCTTCGTGTTTATGTAGCTTGGACAACCCCTTTAAAGACGCCAATTCAACAGCAAGCAATAGATCCACCAATGCTGAGCCGATGTCTTAACAAGCAAACTTTTATATATCCTCTCTAGGGATGTATACAGGACGGTGCAACTTTTTCATACAATAATTTATCTTTTACTTGCAGCGGCTGCACATTTCACAAATGGTGCTTTAGGTGTAATACTGTTCATTGGTGTGTGCAGGCATAACTGTTTTCTCTGAGCTGCGTATGTAGATAAAGCAATAGATATGGAGGGCAACTTCTTGTCTCATAAAATGTTACTTATTTTTGCAAGCATGAAAGCTTGTACGCCAGGGTTGATGGAACTTAGAATAATAGGAATTTTCTTCTTATGTTCTTAAACTGCAATCTGTCTTGGCAAGCCATCATTCTTCAATAATCACTAACGTTTTATGAGAGAATAAATTGGTTCAGTAAATTATATTATTCTTGAAAGTGAAGAAATGAAATGTGTCTGATGCTGAAACAGGGCTCCTCACATCCTCCCAGTGTCGCAGCGGTGGCATCCATGCTTTTCCAATTTTTACACTAATTTTCATCCTGATGTTGCCCATTGCAAATAATGTTTTGTGTATGTTTTACCACGCTTAGCTGCGCAATATTATTCTATTTAGTCATATCTAGACACATAATTAACTAGCATTAAAAAATATTTCTCTTGCTTATATAGCGCCAACATATTCCACACAGCATATCCCCATTAGCGCTCACAATCTAAGGTCCTTATCAGTATGTCTTTGATCTCCCTGCAAAAACGGGGAGAACATAAAAACTCCATGCAGATGTTGCCCTTTAGTCAGATTTGAACCGAGGGCCCCAGTGTTATGACTCATGCAGACGTCCGTGGAACACGGCCCGTGAGATACAGGAGCGCACGGCGTCATTGGTTGCTATGAAGCTGTGCGCTCCTGCAATGCCAGTCCGGTATCTCACGGACTGTGTTCCACGGACGTCTGCATGAGGCTTTAACCTACATAAATTATACCTTAGTATAGAGCATGCAGCTCTGTCTCTATAATGCTCTGATCACTCTGCACAGCCTCCTTACTATAAAAGCGTTGCAGCCTTTGTAACTGTAAAAGGGTGCAATATTAATATTCATCTTACAGTAAAAATGAGCAAATTGGATACAGATCCATCAGAAAGAAACAGGTTGGACTAGCCTCCCACAGTACCAGAGGATCCTCCACTGGATCCACTCTCTGAAGCCACAGTAGACCTTATAGGTCCAGGAGAAAAAAAAAACATTTGGAGCTGCCTTTGAGGCTAATCACTTGCCTAGAGTCTAATTCTTTGATTCAAAACCTATAATACTTTATTCTAGATATAGGGGTTGGGCCCCAGGAATAATTTCAACTGGTGGGCCTAAGTTACCCCAGTCCAACACTGGCTTGAAAGAGTCTTCCTTGCTTTGAGGAACATAGCCCATCCATGCAGTACAAAGCAGCTTATAGATGTTTCATTTCTCTTGTTTGAAAGCTACATGGAAATGGAGAACTTCCTGCCAGGTTCCACATGTCAGTGAAGTAACAAAATCTGCATCATACCACACAAGCACTGCCTAGGTAAGAACATCCCTACAAACGCAGCATCAAACTAGGAAGTAGACATGCGAAGGAAGCCACAAAACGGCCAACAATCACTTTGAAGTAGGTACAAGCCTCAGTTTCTGAGACTGGAATGAGGCTGGTTGTATGGAACGGTGGTGAAAGACGGCATTACTGAAGAGCAGGTCAAAAGAAGCTAAAATGTGGAATAAGGTTCTGTGGACATTTAAGTAAAATATGGATTTTTTTTTCCCCCAATGAAATCTAGCACAAATCTATGTCTGGGTGCACATACAGTTGTGTTCACAATAATAGCAGTGTGTTTAAAAAAGTGAATAAAGCTCAAAATCCTTCTAATAGCTTCTATTTCCATACACACAAATGCATTGGGAACACTACACATTCTATTCCAAATCAAAACATGAAGAAAAATATGTCAAATTTGTGTTGTTCCTCTAAAAAAATTGAAGAAAAGTGAATATTAGACTGTTCAAAAATTAGCAGTGCTTGTATTCTTATTTACAAACTCAAACATTCACTATATAAACTGAAAAATGTTTGAAGATTTTCTTTCCTTTGAATCACTTAACTTTTATTTAGTTGTATAACCGCTGTTTCTGAGAACGGCTGTACATCTGTGTTGCATGGAGTCACCAACTTCTGGCCCCTGTGAACAGGTATTCCAGCCCAGGATGATTGGACTACATTCCACAGTTCTTCTCTATTTCTTGGTTTTGCCTCAGAAACTGCATTCTTGATGTCACCCCACAAGTTTTCTATTGGATTAAGATCCGAATATTGGGCTGGCCGCTCCATAACGTCAATCTTGTTGGTCTGGAACCAAGATGTTGCACGTTTACTGGTGTGTTTGGGGTCGTTGTCTTGTAACACCCATTTCAAGGGCATTTCCTCTTCAGCATAAGGCCAGCATGACCTCTTCAAGTATTCTGATGTATTCAAACTGATCCATGATCCCTGGTATGCGATAAATAGGCCCAACACCGTAGTATGAGAAACATCCCCATATCATGATGTTTGCGCCACCATGCTTCACTGTCTTCACAGTGTACTGTGGCCTGAATTCAGTGTTTGGGGGTCGTCTGAGAAGCTGTCTCCGGCCACTAGACCCAAAAAGAACAATCTTACTTTCATCAGTCCACAAAATGTTGCAGCATTTCTCTTTAAGCCAGTCCATGTGTTCTTTGGCAAATTGTAACCTCTTTAGCACATGTCTTTGTTTCAACAGTGGGACTTTGCGGGGGCTTCTTGCAGATAGCTTGGCGTCACATAGGCATCTTCTAATTGTAACAGTACTCACAGGTAACTTTAGACCTTCTTTGATCTTCCTGGAGCTGATTGTTGGCTGAGTCCTTGCCATTTTGGCTATTCTTCTATCCATTCGAATGGTAGTTTTTTGCTTTCTTCCATGTCTTTCAGGTTTTGGTTGCCATTTTAAAGCATTTGCGATCATTTTAGCTGAGCAGCCTATCATTTTCTGCACTTCTTTCTATGTTTTCCCCTCTCCAATCAACTTTTTAATCAAGGTACGCTGTTCTTCTGAACAATGTCTGGAACAACTCATTTTCCTCAGAATTTCAGAGAAAAATGCATTGTAACCAGCATGTACAACATTTGCTGCCTTCCTTCCTTAAATAAGGGCAATAATTGCCACCTGTTTTTCAAAGAATGAATGACCTCACTAAATGAACTCCACACTGCTATTATTTTGAACATGCCCCTTTCAATAAGTGATTGAATTACACAGAATCCGCAGCATGCATGTCATGACTGTTGGGTCTGTTGGATTTCTATTACTCTACTACACCTGCTAGTAAATTATTTGCCATGTAGAAAATCATTTCTACCAAAAACAGTGATTGATCAGGTTAGTGATGTCTGACTGCTATTATTTTGAACACAACTGTATATCAATTGTGTCCAGACACAAATTATAGTGTAACTTTAGTGCACAGGTCCAGCCTCTATAGACTGCAAATCTCCTCCTTACCTCACTCACAAGCTTTGTTACTTGTCTGACTTACTTGTCCCTGCAGCTCCACATGGCCACTTCCTTGCAGCTTTCTTGTAACAGTTTCCAGGGGTGGATTGGCCATAGACCTTACAGGGAAATTTCCCCGTGGGCTGATGCCCAGGGGACCACCCAAGCCTCCATCTCTGCCACTATCTGGGTACAGAATAAGCTATCAGTGGGAAGAACAGGTACTCATGTATCCGGGCAGCGACAGTGCCCTCCTGAATTCAATTATGTCCCGTATCTCACCTCCTAAGCACCCTGCTCAATATCTTAATCAGAGACAAATGGAGGAGGAGGAGAGAAATTGGCCCTTATTGATGGCCAACTCAGAGGGAAAGCTTTTGGGGCAATATATTGTGTGGCACTGTGGTATGTGGTTTTGATGAGCAGTGGGCAAAGAGGCATGCTGGATGACTGCACCATCAATCGTAACATTAGATTTCACGGTTTAGCCGTCACCTTTCCCAGGTATCTCCCAGTATTCAGATACCCCCAGGACTTACAGTGGGGCCGAATTGTATAACAAACGGATGATCGCAAGAATTACATCATAAAGCACATATCAACACTGGCAGGTAAGGCATCATGGACATGACAGTAAACAATGGCTGTATGACCATTAGCACCAATAAAAGTTTATGGGGCTATTCACATGGCCGTTCTTTTAACGGCCAGTGAATAGCGTCCGTCCAAAAATAGGACATGTCCTATTTTTGTCCGTTTCCACGGCCAGACGCACCCCATTGAAATCAATGGGACCGTTTTTAACGGCTGATTGACAGGAGTGCACCCGTCTAACGGCCGTTAAAAATGGGTACACATTATCTATATGGCTATTTAGGGGTTAAAAAAAACTCACCTCATCCACTTGTTCGCGCTGCGGCAGTCTCTTCTTTCTTCATTGAGCAGGACCTGCGATATGCGTGATGACGTAACCACGTGGGAGCGCTCAGTGACGTCATTGTCAACAAAGAAAAAACAGCTGTGGGCCACTATGGGGGCATTATTTAAACCATGGGGGTAATGATTTTAGATGGGGCCCTACATTGGGGGCATTATTAAAGCTGGGGGCGGTAAAAAAAAAATCCTACACTATGGGGGACATTATTTTAGCTGGGGGCCTACATGGGGCATTAGTAAAGCTGGGAACAGTATATAAAAATAAGCTACACCGTGGGGGACATTATTTTAGCTGAGGGCCAAAATATGGGACATTAATAAAGCTGGAGGCACTATAGAAAAATTATTTACACTGTGGGGGACATTATTTTCACTGGGGCCAAAATAGGGGAATTATTAAAGCTAGGGGCAGTAAAAATAAAAAAAATTCCTACACTATGGGAGACATTATTTTGGGAGTCTACCATTCTGTGGGTGTTCTCAGAAAGGTGGGTCTATAAATAACTGCCAAATTTATCAATTTTTTATATAAATTTTTAACAGACATGGAAAACTGATTAAGGACCCAGGACGAGCATTCTCGTCCTGTGGTGCTTCCTCCCCCCGCGTGCAGTGCCGCGACAAGCGGCAGAGATCCGGCTGTTACTGACAGCCGGATCCCTGATGCATCTACCAGCATCGATAATAACGCCGATGCCAGTGGATTAACCCCTCATATGCCGCGGTCAGTGCTGACAGCAGCATATGGGAGGTTTGCGCTCCCTCACCTCATCCATCGGCTCCCCGTGCTGCTGTGGCGGGGACTCGATGGTTGCCATGGCAGCCCCAAGCCATTTCAAGGATTGGGGCCCGGAATGTACAGAGGCCTAAGAGGCCCAGCCCCCAGGCTGGGTCTCCTAGGCAACTGTTAGCACTGTAAGACACTAACAGTTCAATACAGCACAATACAGATGTATTGTGCTGCATTGAAACAGGGATCGGACCCTGTAATGTTGAAGTCCCAGAGTGGGACAAATAATAAAGTGAAAAATAAAGTTAGACTCTTTTCACACGTCCGCAAATGGGTCCGCATCCGTTCCGCAATTTTGCGGAACAGGTGCGGACCCATTCATTCTCTATGGGGACGGAATGGATGCGGACAGCACACAGTGTGCTGTCTGTCCGCATCCGCATTTGCGAAACGCGGCCCCGATCTTCCAGTCCGCAGCTCCGCAAAAGATAGAACATGTCCTATTCTTGTCCGCAGCTGCGGACAAGAATAGGCATTTCTATAGGGGGTGCCAGCCGGGTGTGTTGCGGATCCGCAACACACCACGGACGTGTGAATGGAGCCTTAAAAGAAATAAAGTTTTACAAAAAATTTTTTAAAAGTTTCAAAATAAAAAAAAACTTCCTTTTCCCAAAATAAAGTAAAACATTTTTGTAAAAAATAAGGAAAAAAAGAAAAGTAGACATATTAGGTATAGCCGCGTCCATATTGACCAGTTCTACAGGGAGTGCAGAATTATTAGGCAAATTGTATTTTTGAGGATTAATTTTATTATTGAACAACAACCATGTTCTCAATGAACCCAAAAAACTCATTAATATCAAAGCTGAATATTTTTGGAAGTAGTTTTTAGTTTGTTTTTAGTTTTAGCTATTTTAGGGGGATATCTGTGTGTGCAGGTGACTATTACTGTGCATAATTATTAGGCAACTTAACAAAAAACAAATATATACCCATTTCAATTATTTATTTTTACCAGTGAAACCAATATAACATCTCAACATTCACAAATATACATTTCTGACATTCAAAAACAAAACAAAAACAAATCAGTGACCAATATAGCCACCTTTCTTTGCAAGGACACTCAAAAGCCTGCCATCCATGGATTCTGTCAGTGTTTTGATCTGTTCACCATCAACATTGCGTGCAGCAGCAACCACAGCCTCCCAGACACTGTTCAGAGAGGTGTACTGTTTTCCCTCCTTGTAAATCTCACATTTGATGATGGACCACAGGTTCTCAATGGGGTTCAGATCAGGTGAACAAGGAGGCCATGTCATTAGATTTTCTTCTTTTATACCCTTTCTTGCCAGCCACGCTGTGGAGTACTTGGACGCGTGTGATGGAGCATTGTCCTGCATGAAAATCATGTTTTTCTTGAAGGATGCAGACTTCTTCCTGTACCACTGCTTGAAGAAGGTGTCTTCCAGAAACTGGCAGTAGGACTGGGAGTTGAGCTTGACTCCATCCTCAACCCGAAAAGGCCCCACAAGCTCATCTTTGATGATACCAGCCCAAACCAGTACTCCACCTCCACCTTGCTGGCGTCTGAGTCGGACTGGAGCTCTCTGCCCTTTACCAATCCAGCCACGGGCCCATCCATCTGGCCCATCAAGACTCACTCTCATTTCATCAGTCCATAAAACCTTAGAATAATCAGTCTTGAGATATTTCTTGGCCCAGTCTTGACGTTTCAGCTTGTGTGTCTTGTTCAGTGGTGGTCGTCTTTCAGCCTTTCTTACCTTGGCCATGTCTCTGAGTATTGCACACCTTGTGCTTTTGGGCACTCCAGTGATGTTGCAGCTCTGAAATATGGCCAAACTGGTGGCAAGTGGCATCTTGGCAGCTGCACGCTTGACTTTTCTCAGTTCATGGGCAGTTATTTTGCGCCTTGGTTTTTCCACACGCTTCTTGCGACCCTGTTGACTATTTTGAATGAAACGCTTGATTGTTCGATGATCACGCTTCAGAAGCTTTGCAATTTTAAGAGTGCTGCATCCCTCTGCAAGATATCTCACTATTTTTGACTTTTCTGAGCCTGTCAAGTCCTTCTTTTGACCCATTTTGCCAAAGGAAAGGAAGTTGCCTAATAATTATGCACACCTGATATAGGGTGTTGATGTCATTAGACCACACCCCTTCTCATTACAGAGATGCACATCACCTAATATGCTTAATTGGTAGTAGGCTTTCGAGCCTATACAGCTTGGAGTAAGACAACATGCATAAAGAGGATGATGTGGTCAAAATACTCATTTGCCTAATAATTCTGTAAAGGGTGTATTAAAAAATATCACATGACCTAACCCCTCAGATGAACACCGTCAAATTTTTTTTATAAAAACTGTGCTAAAAAAGCAATTTTTTTGTCACACCAAGCGTTCAAAAAGGTGTAGTACCAATCTAACCATCTACTTATCCCGCAAAAAATTAGTCCCTACCTAAGACAATCACCTAAAAAATAAAAAAAACTCTAGCTCTATGGAGACACTAAAACATGATTTTTTTGTTTCAAAAATGCTTTTATTGTCTTAAATGTAAAAAAAATAAAAGTAGACATACTAGGTATCGCTGCGTCGATAACAACCTGCTCTATAAAAATACCACATGACCTAACCTCTCAGGTGAGGACTGTAAAAAATTTAAAAAAAGCGTCAAAAGCCATTTTTTGTCATCGTACATCTCAAAAAGTGTAATAGCAAGAGATCAAAAAGTCATATACAGCCCAAAATAGTGCCAATCAAACCGTCATCTCATCCCGCAAAAAATGATACCCTACCTAAGACAATCTCCCAAAAAATAATAAAATATGGCAAGCAGACTATGGAGACACTAAAATATAATTTGTTTTTTTTGTTTCAAAAATTATATTATTGTGTAACACTTAAATAAATGAAAAAAGTATACATATTAGGTATCTCCACGTCTGTAACAACCTGCTCTATAAAAATATCACATGACTTAACCCCTCAGGTGAACACGGTAAAAAACAAACAAAAAAATAAACTATGTCAAAAGCCATTTTTTGTCACCTTACATCACAAAAAGTGCAATTGCAAACAATCAAAAAGTCATATGCACCCAAAAATAGTGTCAATCAAACCGTAATCTCATCCCGCAAAGAATAATACCCTACCTAAAGTCGCCCAAAAAAAAATAAATATGGCTTTCATAATATGGAGACACTAAAACATGATTTATTTTTTTCAAAACCGCAACCTCATCCATGAACGTTTTTTAATTAGAATCCAGTCCACTTTTTGTGAGGAATCCAGGAAGGAGGGATATAAAAGGCAGCTAACACCCTATGCAAGCATTACCACTGAGGAAGGAGTAAAGCAACACTTCGAAACGCGTTTGGTGCTCAATCTATTGACTTGCATAGTGGGGACATAACCATAATCCACACTTACTGGATTTTGCTTATTGGAAGAAGAAAAGAGATTAAAGAGCACAGACTTCAATTACCCGAAAGACACAATACTTGGAGAGGAACCCTACAGGATCGAGGAAGAGGCAAGCATTCAATCTTGCTGCACCCGAAAAAGATCCATCGAATGTGCGTGACTCGAGTACTACAGTGCCTGGGTTAACTATCGAATCCGTGTTCGAAAGTAACGACACGTGGGACGCCGAAAGTCACGTGGGGCTCTTGTAGTAACGACACGTGGGGCGCTTGTAGTTGTAAGTAATACAGGTGCTGATTATGCGATTATATACATAATTAACTATTACAGATACGATTATACAGTGAGCGGGGCCCGTGTAGTAGAATACAGTCACTGCACGGGCCCCGCCGCCATTATAAAAGCAGATGCCGGCCCCCAGCCCCTCCTCCCTCACAGCTGATACACCCGCCGCGCGGCATCGCGGCGGGTGTATCATTGAAAATTCGGCAAAATCAGCAGCATTCGCCCCATAAGACGCACTGCTATTTTCCCCCCCACTTTGGGGGGGGGGGAAGTGCGTCTTATAGGGCGAAAAATACGGTAAGTAAAGATTCCTATAATTTATTTGTCGAACATTGCTGTTGTGCCGATTTTAAAACCATTCAAAAATGTGGGACGCCACGAAATGGTTTTAATATAACCACCTCCCGTCCGCCAGTGACAGCAGGGCAACCCAGAGAGAAGGCAGGGACAGTTCCCAGGTGTCCCTGCCTTCTGGATCGCTGCATACACAGCGCTCACTGAGCGCTGTGTATGCAGAGCAGGAAGCGCTATGCGCTTCCTGTTCCGGCCCGGCGGTCATGTGACCGCCGTGACCGGAGAGTGCAGGGGCTGTGTGAGGTCTTTCACAGACCTCGATCAGACCTGCTCTGAGGCTGTACAGCGCAGAATTATGCTGTACAGCCTCTCTGGGGGGTGCATTTCTTCTGTAACTGGGGCTACTATGTCAGCCCCAGTTACAGGAGAAATCAACAGTGAAAAAAAAAAAGAAAAAGTGAAGCAAATGTCCCCCAGAGGTCTTGTATGACCTTATGGGGGACGAAAAGTGTAAAAAAAAAAAAAATAAATAAATAAAGGGTTGAAAAAATAAAATAAAAAAGTTTCACATGTAAAAAAAAAAAGTCCCCAAGAAAGGAATAAAAAAAAAAATTTTTAAATAGAAAAAATAAAATAAAATAGACATACCGTATATACTCGAGTATAAGACGAGTTTTTTGGCACATATTTTTGTGCTCAAAAAGCCCCCTCGTCTTATACTCGAGTCTAGGTCTGTCTTAGCTCCGGTAATAGCAGGCAGTGCGGGGGGCGGTGCTCACTCACTGACGTCACGCGCCTGCGCCGCCTAGTGGGAGCAGGCGCGTGACGTCAGTAAGTGAGCGCCGCCCCCCGCACTGCCTGCTATTACCGGAGCTAAGACAAAGTACCGGTAAGATATCCAAATAATCAGAGTAAAGAGCTCAGCAATGAGCGATGATTAAAGTTAAAGTAGTTACTTTACGGTAGTTTATAAATATACTGCTGTGAGCGTCGGGGAGGGGGATCTGTGGATGGCACTGTTTAGGGGGGAGATCTGTGGATGGCACTGTTTAGGGGGGAGATCTGTGGATGGCTCCCTGTATTTAATGCAGAGTGTGTGTGTATATACTGCACACACTCTGCATTAAATACAGGGAGTCAGAGTCAGACTCCCATCAATCGGAGTCACCCTCTTGCAGATGTGTGTATATAATGTAGAGTGTGTGCATTATATACACATACACTCTGCTTTATAGCTGCATTTCCCACCCTAGTCTTATACTCGAGTCAATAATTTTTCCAATTTTTTGGGGGTAAAATTAGGGGCCTCGGCTTATATTCGGGTCGGCTTATACTCGAGTATATACGGTATTTGGTATTGCCGCGTCCGTAAAAACCAGCTCTATAAAAATATCACATGACCTAACCCCTCGGGTGAACACTGTAAAAAAAAACTGTGTCAAAACAAGCAATTTTTGTCACCTTACATCACAAAAGGTGCAACACCAAGTGATCAAAAACGCGTATGTCCCACAAAATGGTACCAATAAAACCGTCACCTCATCCCGCAAAAAATGAGCCCCTACATAAGAAAATCTCTCAAAAAATAAAAAAAACTATAGCTCTTAGAACATGGAGACACTAAAACATCATTTTTTTGGTTTCAAAAATGCTATTATTGTGTTAAAGTGAAACAAATAAAAAAAAGTATACATATTAGGTATTGCTGCATCCATAAAAACAAGCTCTATAAAAATATCACATGAGCTAACCCCTCAGGTGAACACCATAAAAAAAAAAAAAAACTGTGTCAAAACAAGCAATTTTTGTCACCTTGCATCACAAAAGGTGCAACACCAAGTGATCAAAAACGCGTATTTCCCACAAAATGGTACCAATAAAACCGTCACATCATCCCGCAAAAAATGAGCCCCTACATAAGAAAATCTCGCAAAAAATAAAAAAAAATATAGCTCTCAGAACATGGACACATTAAAACATAATTTTTTTGTTTCAAAAATGCTATTATTGTGTAAAACTTTAATAAGTGAGAAAAAGTATACATATTAGGTATCGCCACGTCCGTAACAATCTGCTCTATAAAAATGTCACTTGATTGAACCCCTCAGGTGAACGCTGTAAGAATAAATAAATAGAAACTGTGCTAAAACAACCAATTTTTTGGTCACCTTGCCCCATAAAGTGTTATAATGAATGATCAAAAAATCATATGTACCCAAAAATAGTACTAATAAAACTGGCACCTTATCCCCTAGTTTCCAAAATGGGGTCACTTCTTGGGAGTTTCTACTGTAAGGGTGCATCAGGGGGCTTCAAATGGGACATGGCATCTAAAAACCATGTGGAGTTCCTTTTCTTCTGCGCCCTGCCGTGTGCCCATACAGCAGTTTATGACCACATGTGGGGTGTTTCTGTAAACCGCAGAATCTGGGTAATAAATATTGAGTTTTGTTTGGCTGTTAACCATCGATGTGTTAAAGAACAAATTGGATTAAAATGGAAAATCTGCCAAAAAAGTGAAATTTTAAAATTTGATCTCCATTTTCCTTTAATTCTTGTGGAACGCCTAAAGGGTTAACAAAGTTTTTAAAATCGGTTTTGAATACCTTGAGGGGTGTAGTTTCTACAATGGGGTCATTTATGGGGGTATCCACTATGTAGGCCCCACAAAGTGACTTCAGACCTGAACTGGTCCTTAAAAAGTGGGTTTTGGCAATTTTCTTAAAAATTTGAAGAATTGCTTCTAAACTTCTAAGCCTTCTAACGTCCTAAAAAAATAAAATGACATTTCCAAAATGATGCCAACATAAAGTAGACATATGGGGAATGTTAAGTAATAAATATTTTATGAGGTATCACTTTCTGTTTTAAAAGCAGAGAAATTGAAATTTAGAAAATTGCAAATTTTTCAAATTTTTGGGTAAATTTGGGATTTTTTCATAAATAAAGGTGAAATATTTTGACTCAAATTTATGACTATCATGAAGTACAATGTGTCACGAGAAAACAATCTCTGAATGACTTGGATAAATAAAGGCGTTCCAAAGTTATTACCACATAAAGTGAGATATGTCAGTTTTGCAAAATTAGGCCTGGTCAGGAAGGGGGCAAATGGCCCAGATGGCAAGTGGATAAACGGCCTAAGACTATACGATTATATATTAGGAAAGTATCGAAAGTCCCCACAACTGCAGATTTAGGACCCTAATCTGCCTATAGCGTTGACCTGTGTTTTTTGTGATAGCGGACATTTTAATTGGAACTCCCCCCTCCCACCATCTTAACATATCTATATTGCTCGTTTGATTGCCATTTTATGTTTTATGCCTTTATGATAGGCCTTTTATTGTGTGTTTCACTTTTGCTGTTTTTACCACTCCAGTTGTCTATTTTAGATTGTGTTCAATAAATCGCTATATATTCGAATTCCTATGTTTCGATGTGACTCCATATGTTGAGTGCCCTCCTACACATCTTTACCATATATGAGAATATACTGGATATAAACACACAGATCTTGTGTTATCACTGACAAGATCACAACAGAGACCAAAAATATTTCAAAGAAGACCATCAATTCAGTAACTCCTTCCAAAATGAGACTTTCCTGTATCAGTGATCAGTTGACCCACAATAATGGATCAGCTATGAGACAATTGAATGGCAACTGCCCCAATCCAACTAAATAAGAGAAGAGGATGACGCAACCGCAAAACAGCTGCTGGTCATAGCATCAAGAAGGGTCAGGAACTCCTGTAACTTCAGCTTTAGGACTTTGATGACCTTCAGCTGCAACTGCTCTTCTTGTAGCCTGGTAAAGCATGCTAAAGGAGTCTGTACAAATCCGCTATGAAGAAGACATAGTCCACTGGTTGACAACATGCTTCAGAAATGGTCAAGACCAGTAGCATCAAGAGCAACTATTTGCCACCAGCTATCTGTAAGCAGATCAATATTATCTATGGTCAAGTGGTCCAACCCCCTTGGAAACACCTGACGTATCTCAGTATAGATCAGAAAAGAAACACCTGTGACGGTAGAGTATTCACTATAGCATTTGCCTTTGAATATCTGGCATTTAACAACACAAGGTAATAAGGAGTCATCATATTTCCTGCCTGCAAAATGGTCAATTTAAATGTCAAGAAAAATAACGGAAATAAAGTGGCCTGAATGGGAGGAAATGCTCAAAAACCCCAAACACTGTGGCTTGTTTATAACCAGGGGGAGCAATTCCTCCGCATGTAATCCATTGCTAACGGCAATCCCCAGCAAAAATGCATACAATGGAGGATGTCGGTAGTGGACCACATGCACCACAATGGCATCCTACACCGTCAAGGTATTTCAGCGTGGCATGGGTTCCTACCACTAAACTACCTACAGGGTTTGAACACGGTCTGAGAGGTGCTAAGATACGTGGGGCCGGAAACATTTTTGAAGTTACTTACAAGAGTGTGATGAAGTAGAATTTTACTAAGGGTGCTGCCGCATATTCAGGCTTTTTTTTATACAGTTTTTCAAACCAAAATCAGGTGTGGATCATAAGAGAAAAATTATTAAGAGCAGATACAACTTCAAAAACTGCATCAAAAACCTGAACATGGGGCAGCACTCTTAGATTTGTGGCAATATCCAACTGAATTCACTTGCAGTCACAAACTTAAATTAGGGGTATTAACCATGTGGGAGTCCCACTGTTAGTGGTCACGTCTGGGTTTCACATATCACTTACAGGTAGGAAGAGAGACACATCTCCACTGAGATGACTACATCTCCACTGAGATGACTACATCTCCACTTTACCATGACTACTTCCATCAGCAAATTCAGAAAAGCTCATGATTTGTCTATCTAAAACACATGGGATAGTGCACACAGTGATGTCACAGAACAGTGATAATGTACAAAATTATATCATCATACAGGAATAAGGTGGGGCGTGGCCGAACCAACATGGTGTGTGGAAGCAGAGTAACAGTACTCCTGCAAAATCCTGTTAATTACCCTACGAACACCTGGTTAATTGAGCCCACATTGACAACATCAGGTCCCCTAAACATCAGGGACACATCGTATGGACTTTGATGATGATGATGATGTATAGTCTTGTGTACACGCAGTCTTACCCTTCGGGCCTCGATGCGCTTAGCTGACTAATTCAACAGGGAGGAAAAAAAGAAGGCATGACATTTTGCCATGGGCCACAAAGGCCTAGAGAATAAGGCACCTATTCCAGAGACCAATTTCCTAGCACTTATCAAATGGAGAGTCAAGAAAAAGGGGAGGAAGGTAGGGGGATCTCAAGGTTCAAAGGGTTTGGACGAGATATAGAGAATGTGAAGAAAAAAATTTAATAAATGTGGGGAAAAAGTATCTTTAAAATAAAAGAACATTACCAACCGTGAATTTATAGACTAAGATTTAAGAAAACTCCCAAAATTATATAAACCAAATAAGTGTTATATAGGAAGATCAAACGCCTGTTTGAAAAGTAAGGTTTTCAGTGCACGTCTGAATGAGAGAAGACTGGGAATCATTTTCAGTGCCAGAGGTAGGTGGTTCCAAAATCTGGCCCCTTGAGCCGAAAAGGATCTACCTCCACGTCTGATCTTGTTAACTTGCGGGATGTTAAAATTCGCAGAGTTACTAGACCTCAATGTCCTCAACGGGGCGTACCTGGTGAATTTACGTTGCAGGTACAAGGGCCCCACAGCATGGAATACCCTATGCATGAAGCATCCAATCTTGAACTTCACCCGTTGTTGGACGGGGAGCCAGTGCAAGGCATTAAGAGAGGGAGTGATATACTCTCGGCGGGCAACACCCGTTAGGAGCCTTGCTGCGGCATTCTGCACAAGTTGAAGTCTATGCAAGTTCTTCTTAGGGAGTCCCATGTACAAGGCATTACAATAGTCCAACCGACTGCTGATCGCTGCTCCGACCAAGGCTTTCCTGAGCGGGGATTCAATGTATTTTAAAATCCTCCCCAGAAGTTTCAGCTGGTAGTGACAGGTACTAACCACCTGATTTATCTGAGGGGCCAGGGTTAATCTGGAGTGCAAGACCACTCCCAAGTCCCTGACCTGGGTGGCTGTCTCAGGGACAGGTCCAAAAGACAATGGCCATTGGGGTGCTGAGGGTGTAATTTTCTGGTCACTGAATGTAATACATTCAGTTTTGGTGCCATTAAGCTTTAGATATATGGCACTCATCCAGTGATCGATCTCCAAGAGACATCCGGCCAGATCGACTTGATCAACTGTTCATTTGGCAAGCCTAAAGTACAGTTGTTTATCATCCGCATAAACATGAAACTGAAGATTGTGGCTCCTGATGATGTCGGCCAATGGTCTCAGATAGATGTTGAACAAGACTGGGGATAGTGCCGAGCCTTGTGGTACTCCACAGGACAGTGAGAGATCGGTTGAGTGAAATACCCCCAGCTTTACTCGTTGTACCCTTTCCTGGAGAAATGAGACCATCCATGCCAAGGTCTTTCCATCGAATCCGGCTACCACTTTCAACCGGTTCAATAACACTTTGATGGTCAATAGTGTCAAAAGCGGATGATAGGTCCAGAAGGACTAGGACCATGGAGTCGTTCTGGTCTAATGCCATCAGTAGATCATCCTGGACATTGACCAGAGCGGTCTCAGTACCCCTTCCGGGTTGGAATCCCGACTGGAAGTCGTCAAGAATGTGATTGGCCTCCAGATATCCCTGCAGTTGTGCAACAACCTCCCTCTCGCCTATCTTTGCAACGAACGGCAGTCCCAAAATCGGTCTAAGGTTACTCAGATCGGTCACAAATAGCGCAGGTTTCTTAGGCAGAGGTGTTACCACTGCCTGCTTCAGAATAGCCGGCACCTCACCGCTGGAAAAGGAACTATTTATAATGTCTCGAATGTATGGTGCCATTGCAACCGCGGCGGACTTCACCATGGCCGCCGGGCATGGGTCTAGAGGCGAGGAGGAGGATCTAAGAGCTCCAATGATTTCAATTTTCTCTCCTCAGAGATGGGCTGAAATTCTGTGAAGGAATAGTGTAAGGTTGAAAATGAAGAAGAAAGTGTCTCGTCCGTCCTATGAACCGTTGGGATATTGTCCCTAAGTTTCTGAATTTTTTCAGCAAAGTAGTTGGCCATTTGCTGATACAGTGCTTGAGAGTGCTCCGTCGTTGCAATCTTACATATAGGATTGGCTAGTTCTTTAGCCCCTTTGAAAAGTTCTCTGGAGTTGTTAGCCGCATTGCCTATTTTATTTGAGTAGTATGTTCTTTTGGTATTTTTACTATTATCTCTGTACTTTCTCATACTTAGGGCTCATTCAGACGGCCGTATGCTGTCCACAAAAATACTGAATGCTATCCGTTTTTTTGCGGATCCGCAAAAAAAATGAAACATGTCCTATACTTGTCCGTGAAAATCAGGACATGGCCCCATTGAAGTCTATGGGTCCGCAAAAATACTGAATGCTATCCGTTTTTTTGCAGATCCGTTTTTTTGCGGATCCGCAAAAAAACGGATAGCATTCAGTATTTTTGCGGACAGCATACGGCCGTCTGAATGAGCCCTTATTTTGTATTTAATTTTGGTGTCTTCTATGGGATTTTTTCTCCAGGCCCTTTCAAGGGCTCTGGTAGTCTTTTTATCCTCTCTTAATTCAGCAGTGAACCAAGGCAGGTTTTTATTAGGGGGACGAGGTTGCTGTTTATGTTTCATAGGTGCTAAGGTGTTTAGTGTAGCCTCTATACAATCATATATATGATTATACAATCTCCTTAAAGCTGTTGCCAAATTCCTCCAAATTAAGAGTTTTCAAATTTCTTTGTTGGGTGAGAGTCTTATCTCTCACTGGAAAATGGGGAGCTTTTTTTAAAGGGGGGATAGTTTGATTAAAAAGTATATTTTTATGATCAGTCCACACCAGATCATGTATGGATTGGACCTGTATCTCCACCCCGGATACCGCCGCAGCTCGGCTGTCATACTGCAGGAGCAGATGGCACATAGGAGAGAGCAGGGGGTAGCTGCCGGAGGAGAGTGAAGAACGACGCAGTGGCAAGGAATACACACTGCAGGTACGACATCCTGACAGTGGCTGACAGCTTACCCTAGGCTGCTGCCGGTGCCTGCTGGACTCTCGCGATCCGTGGCTGTAGCGGGAGAGGATCCGCGTGGTGGGCGCCATCTTGCCTGCAGTGTTAGTGCGCTGAAGCGCTCTTCTATAATCCAGCAGATGAAGTGGGACGGCGGAGCAGTGTGTATGAACGTCTCCCCCCTGTGAATACTGCCAGTTTGAACCTCTTGCTATCCTACTACTAGGAGATTCTCTACATACATCCCATTAGGTCTGCTAGAGGACCCTTTTGAAGTATATCCGGGCACTTGATGGTGGGACTGACATACCTACCCCCTTTTACAGTGTTAGCATTCATGACAGTCTGATTGATTGAAACGCAAGACTTGCTGGTTCAGATAAAGCAATTCCCTGATATCCTGCAGGGGTATCATACCTCAGCTAGCCTTTCAAGTTTCTGTGGACTAATTCTATGGGCCGCAAAACATCTACTGTGGCTCCATCAACTGTTAAACAATATATGGATGCCATGAGCCAGACGGAGCAAGAAAGTGAGGAGTCTCTTGTCCCTGTTGCCTCTGCTGAAGCCTCTCAAATTATGAAAGCTATTGCGGCTTGTCAAGCTGCTCTTCCATCAAAAATGACTGCAGTGGAGCAAAGAGTAAGCAACGTGGAAGATGCGTCTAGAGCAGTTGGAAATGACACCAGGCAGCTGATATAGCAGGTCCAGATGCTACAAGCCAGAGTGGAAGATGCTGAAAACCGGAGCAGACGCAATAACTTCCGTATTCTGGGCCTGCCGGAGCGAGTGGAGGGGTCTACCCCAGAAATATTTGCAGAACAACTCATAAAAGAGGTACTGCATCCTATCACCCTCTCCAGTTGCTTTGTTATAGAGAGGGCGCACCGGGTACCAACCAGGCCCTTACCACCGGGATCCCCTGCAAGGCCGTTCATTATGAAAATCCTGAATTACAGGGATAGAGATGCTATTTTGCTAGCTGCCAGACAGAAGGGCAACATCACATAAAAATGTCCGCTTGTCATTCTACCCGGACTTTACTGCGGAGGTCCAGAAGAAAAGGAAGCAGTTTACCCTTCCCGCTTGCGGGTGCAAGATGGAGAAACTGTTCGTTCGTTTCTTTAATACTTCGGAAGAAGCTACAGATTGGATTGACAAGAATCTGAATGCAAGGCCTCACCGCTGATGGAATGAACTCTGGCGGTGACAACTGAAAAAGCCAATAATTGATTAAATATCAGATTACATTGCTGATAGGAATGTTGAGGGGGGGGGGCGGAGGTGTTATGTTTCACCGCATTATTGTTACTCTTGTTATAATCCCTATTCTTTGGTTTTGTCTTTTGAGAAGATTTTGACCCTATATACGTATGCTGGGTTGCAACACCCTAAACCAACATGCACTGTTATAGGAGGAACTGTCTATTTGCTTTCTCTCATTAAGGTACCTATATGGTATACAAGTTCACCGAACGAGTTAGGGTAGGGCTGCTATACCCGAAAGTTAGCTAGTTCAGGGCTCCAGGCTCAACAGTGTTTGGAAGGATTGGGCAGGGTGGGATGGGAAGGTTTGGTGGGGGTGGGCTAGGGAGGGCGTTCGTATTGGAAGGTTATCTAATATGATGTGTATGTGTGTGTAAATGTGCCTTCATCGGGCTAAGATTTTGGATATTCTTTCTCTGGTGGGAAAAATGGCGTTAATTAAGCTGCTTTCCTGGAACGTCAGGGGTCTTAATAATAAGATTAAAAGGTCTCTAGTCCTTAATTATCTGAAGAGGTATAACCCAGATATAGTGCTACTGCAAGAAACGCTTTTGCAAGGTCAGAAAGTACTCGCTTTGCGACGTCCATGGATAGGCCCTACATATCATGCAGTATATTCAAATCACGCTAGAGGAGTTTCTGTCTTAATTGCTAAGAGTCTCCCGTTTCAAATACTTTCCGTACAGTTAGACCCCTATGGTAGATATGTGATTCTGCATGCTAGTGTTAGAGGGCTGCAGTATTTAATTGTGGGTCTCTATATCCCTCCGCCATTCCGCAGGGAAGTCCTAGATTTAATTATAGCTAAAATAGCAATGTTTCCAGCAACGCCCTGCATTATTATGGGCGACTACAATGCCACTTTAGATCCACGGGATAGATTGAATCCCCAGGCCTCACACAACAATGCGCTGTCACGTTGGGCTAATGCCTATGATCTGATAGAGACGTTGCGTTATTTTCATCCCACAGATACACAATTCTCATGCTATTCGGCTTCCACTGGCTCACTATCCCGTATAGATCTAGCCTTTGTTAGCGGAGATTTATCTCCTTAAATCAGGTCCAGTGATTATCTGCCGAGAGGTGTTTCGGATCATGCTCCCCTCATTCTGATTCTGTCACAGCCATTGGCTCCAGCCGATAAACAATGGCGGTTGAATCCCATGTGGCTAGAGGTCTTACCGGTGGTGAGCGATAGCCTAGATGTTAAGGGAAACTACTGGTTAGAAAATGAAGGATCTCCGAATCCCCTGGTTGAATGGGACGCTTTTAAGTCAGTAATGAGGGGGGCATTGATTGCCGCTATAGCAACTCACAGAAAGGAATTGAATATCAAGCGGACGAAACTAGAGATGGAACTAGCAGATAGAGAGTGGCTATTTATACTAGATCTGTGTAGTGAGAAGCAAACTATGTGGCTAGACGCACAGCGTAGGTTTACTTTACATTTGACTGAATATGCCCAGAAGAAACTCTTGTATCAGAGACAAACCATTTTTTCAGATGGTGATAAATGTGGTAGAGCTTTAGCATATCTGGCTCGTTCTGAGACCCAGCAAACGGTAGTGGCGGGAGTTCTGAATGATCAGGGTGTGTTGTTGAGGGAGCCTCCTACTATGCAAATTTGTATGCCACCAAGATCACGTGCACTTCGGGAGAGATTGCCAAATTTGTGGCAGGTATTAATATTCCCTCTCTGGACAGGAACGACAGGGAGGCCCTAGCGGCAGATATATCAGACAATGAGATTGAAATAGCCATTAACTCTTTAGCAAAAAAAAAAAAAAACGGGTCCCGATGGGTTTCCAAGCTGAATGGTATAAGCGCTTTTCTAAGGACCTTGTGAATAGAATAGGGAAGTTGTTGAGATATGCGCTGGACCAAGGTTCGCTGCCTCCTTCTTTCTCGGAGGCAACAATAGTAGTAATTCATAAGCAGGGAAAACCATCTGAACAGTGTAGCTCTTATCGACCTATCTCACTTCTGAATCTTGACCTCAAAATCTTTGCGAAGATACTGGCTTTAAGATTGAGAGAAGTCATTCTTTCCTTGGTTGGGGTAGATCAGTCGGGTTTCATGCCAGGGAAGACTACCGATCTTAATCTAAGACGTTTGTTCACTAATCTTCAGGTCAACCATGACAATTGAGGTATAAGGGTTCTTGCCTCCTTAGACAATGAAAAAGCTTTCGATTCAGTAGAGTGGGGCTTTATTTGAGCAGTGCTGGATCGAATGGGATTCCCCGCTAAATTTCTGCTCTGGTTACAGATGCTCTATAAATCCCCTTCGGCGAGAGTCAGGGTAAACGGATACACATCGGACTCCTTCCCCTTAGGTAGAGGCACTAGACAGGGCTGTCCTCTCTCCCCCTTATTATTTGCATTAATAATGGAACCTCTATCGATACTCATTTCCTCCAACTTAGGCATAGAAGGCTGGGAAATAGCTGGAATATCAGAAAAGCTCTTATTATATGCTGATGATATGTTGGTATACCTGGCTGATACAGGGAAGTCCTTAGACACCCTTTTAAATACTGTGGATTATTTTTGTAGCTTCTCGGGTCTTCGTGTAAACTGGGCCAAGTCAAGTCTTTGCTTAATTGATGACTTTGACCCAACTCATATTTCATTGAACACTAAGCTTCAGGTTGTAGAGCAATTTAAATATTTAGGGATTATTGTTCATAGAGAGGTTACAAAGTTTTATGACTTAAATGTTGCTCCTACAATGCAATACATTACCCGAAAATTGGAAGCATGGGTAAACTTACCTTTGAATCTCATTGGGCGCATCAATATTATAAAAATGATTCTTCTCCCAAAACTGCTATACCTTTATAGGGCTGCCCCGACGCTACTTCCCAGGAAGCACTCCATTTCTATGGAACAAATCTTCTCCCAGAATAGCGAGACGCACCCTTCAGGCATCTTACCTGTGGGGGGGCCTTGCTTTACCCAACCTGTACATGTACTATGTTGCTGTAAGGTTAAGTTTTGTGGCATGGTGGGTACGGGCAGATTCGGGTAACCCGGCGGTAGTGTTAGAGGCAGCATTGTTAGGGTCCTATGAAGCGCTTACGAATTTGGCATATAGGAAAGGGGCTGGTTCTGCAGAATACTATACCCAATTGATGGCAGTGGCAGTAAATATTTGGGTTAAATGGAGTCAAATGCGCAACTCTGGTGAGAATAGTGTCACTTGGTCCCCATATTTGCCGTTGTGGAGAAATAGAGTGTTACCGGAGTTGTTCTCATGAATGGAATTTGAATTCTGGCCCCAAAAAGGAGTGCGTTACCTTACCCAACTATAAGATAAGGGTCTCTTAAGAACCTTTACCAGTCTGAAAGAGGACTTTAATCTGCCCCAACACAGTTTGTACAGATATTTTCAACTTAGACATGCCTGTCATGCTCAATTTGGCAGAGAACCTTTAAAGCTGGAGTGTGGCCCAGTGGAAGCAGTGGTTAGGAGGGTTCCTTTGGTCAAACCAGTGTCGGCTCTCTATGCATCGCTAATGGCGTTACAGGATTCTCCCCTCGATAGATCATTTGTCAAGTGGAGGAGGGATGTCGAAAATTTCGAGGATATGCATATTAAAGAATTTAGCCATACATGGAGATCCACAGTGGTAAGCGCTAGGGATCAATTGATTCAAGCTAAGTGGCTTCACAGGATATATTATACCCCTGAGAGATTATTTAAAATGGGTAAATTACCAGACCCTCAATGTACGAGATGTGGGTATGAAAAGGGCTGCCTTATACACATGATTTGGTAGTGTCCGGTCGTCTATGGCTTCTGGGAGGAGATTCATAATTACATTAATGATAAACTAGGCTTTCCTAATGTTTGTACTGCGCTGACGAGTCTGCTGGGAATAACTAATGAGGTTGTTCCCACCAAATTTGGCAGAAAACGATATAGAATACTCTTGTTTTATGCTAGGAAAACTATCCTCCTAAATTGGAAACCCCCTAAGACTCCTACTGTGCAACAATGGATACATCTAGTCGATACCGACCTTGAACTATGTAAGTTTATATATGGACAAAGAGGGAACCCTGACCGTTTCATGAAGATATGGGATCCTTGGAGGCAGGGATGATTGCTTCTGACCGATGAAGGTGTGTATGAATGTGTGTGTGCAGTACTTTTTATTATTTCGAGGTATAATTTACTGGGTGCTATTCATACTATTAAGTTGATATCCGTTTCTTACCTGAGTAAGGACAAAGGAAGCTGCTGTGACTGATCCCATGTAATTTAATGTACTGGATTTACTTGTAGCTTGTCTGCAATTGGAGTGTTTGTAATGCTTTTTGTTAAACTTTAATAAAAAGATACTATTAAAAAAATCTTTCAGGAATAAGGTGCACAGTGATGACAGTGATGTCATAGTGCAGTGATAATTCTCACAGTGATGTCACAATATAGGCAAAATGCACACAGTGATGTCACAGTTCAGAAATATTCTACTCAGTGATGATACAGAGCCCGTATTGTACAACCAGTGATGTCACAGTACAGACATAAAGCACACAATGTTGTATAGCATCATGTACCTGCTTCCTCATCACATTGTAAAAAAATATAATGATGTCAGATGTAGGTATAATGCACACATCACAACACAAAGTAGCTAACCACATCACCACATTCAATGTTTCATGCTATCTTACATACACTTTATCAGTAACTGCCCCAATTGTTTGAGATGGTATGGGCCCTCTTAATTGTTGTGCCCCATAGCAGCTGCTATGTCTGTTACCTGGGTAGTCACCCCCATGTTTATAGTTATACATTAGACTAGGCTGCACAGTAAACCCAGAAATGCACAGTAGTACCTACAAGCGCCTTCACTGGGAACCACTACCTTACGGGACAAAACCAATCCTCCTCGGGAGGTGACCAGGTGGCTGGTCCTTAGTGGGCACACCCTAAGGCACACCATTTAGTGAAAAGAGGCTGGTAATAATATGCATAGGGGAAGTGTCTGTGCCCTGCAGTACCAAGTGGCAGGGCACCAGGACCTTAGACTCTCGGAGCAGCTCTGATTGCATCCATATCTTGTCGTGAACGTTAGGCAGGGCAAAGATGCACAGAGGAGGAACCCAGGCTATGTGTACTCTGTGTTAGTTTCTGGGAGTGGAATCCACTTTGCTTGGGCCAGGGTATTTAGATACAGGGTGATCATAGGTTCCAGCAGAGCAGTAGCTAGGCTTTCCTTCTCCTAGGGTAATGGTTCCGTTACTTTTGCAATGGGTGAAGGAAAGCCTAGTAACTGCTCTACTGGGACCTATGATCACACAGACCCAAATGAGATTCCTTAAAGTCAGCAAAACTGCTGACAGATCTACAGTAGGGAGGAGCAGATGACAGGAGGTGATCCAAATCTCCATCCATGCTCTTATTCACTGTAGTAATGAAAAAAAATAAAAATTTGAGGCCCTCAGGCTGCAGTACTTTTACCCCCTAAAATCACTCTAAAATCACAAACATGGTAGAAAATTACCTTAACAGACTAAGGCTACTTTCACACTGGCGTTTCTGGGTCCTCTTGTGAGATCCGTTTAAAGGCTCTCACAAGCGGCCTAAAACGGATCAGTTCAGCCCCAATGCATTCTGAATGGATAAGGATCCGTTCAGAATGCATCAGTTTGGCACGTTCAGCCTCCATTCCGCTCTGGATGCGGACACCACGCTTGCAGCGTTTTGATGTCCGTCTGACGAAACTGAGCCAAACGGATCTGTCCTGACTTACAATGTAAGTCAATGGGGATGGATCCGTTTTCACTGACACAATATGGTGCAAAAAAAAACGGATCCGCCTCCCGTTTGCATTATCATGAACAAAAAACATGGTAATGCAAACGATCCGTTCTGAACGGATACAAGCGTTTGCATTATAGGTGCGGATCTGTCTGTGCAGATACCAGACGGATCCGCACCTAACGCAGGTGTGAAAGTAGCCTAAGGGCTTATTCACACAGCCGTTGTTTGGCGGTTCCGTGCATTGGGGGCCTTCATTCTGCACCGCCCCTTCCGGATTGCGGACCCATTCAAGTGATGCCCACATATTATGGACTCACTGTTTGCTGGCTGCTATATGGGCACGGCCAAACAACGGCCTTGTGAATGAGCCCTTAACCCCTTAAGGACACAGCCTTATTTCACCTTAAGGACCAGGCAATTTATGGAAAATCTGACCAGTGTCACTTTAAGTGGTGATAACTTTAAAACGCTTTGACTTATCCAGGCCATTCTGAGATTGTTTTTTTGTCACATATTGTACTTCATGACACTGGTAAAATGAAGTCCAAAAAAAAATTTTTTTGCATAAAAAAGTACAGAATTTACCAAAAATTTGGAAAAATTTGCAAATTTCAAAGTTTCAGTTTCTCTACTTTTGTAGTAGTAATACATAGTAATACCCCCAAAAATTGTGATGACTTTACATTCCCCGAATGTCTACTTCATGTTTGAATTATTTTGGGAATGATATTTTATTTTTTGGGGATGTTACAAGGCTTAGAAGTTTAGAAGCAAATCTTGAAATTTTTCAGAAATTTACAAAAACCCAATTTTTAGGGACCAGTTCAGGTCTGAAGTCACTTTGCGAGGCTTACATAATAGAAACCACCCAAAAATGACCCCATTCTAGAAACTACACCCCTCAAGATATTCAAAACTGATTTTACAAACGTCGTTAACCCTTTAGGTGTTGCACAAGAGTTAGTGGCAAATGGGGATGAAATTTGAGAATTTCATTTTTTTGCCTAATTTTCCATTTTAACCCATTTTTTCCACTAACAAAGCAAGGGTTAACAGCCAAACAAGACTGTATCTTTATTGCCCTGACTCTTCCGTTTACAGAAACACCCCATATGTGGCCGTAAACTACTGTACGGCCACACAGCGGGGCGTAGAGTGAAAGGTGCGCCGTTTGGTTTTTGGAAGGTAGATTTTGCTGGACTGGTTTTTTGACACCATGTCCCATTTGAAGCCCCCAATGAGGCACCTCTAGAGTAGAAACTCCATAAAAGTGACCCCATCTAAAAAACTACACCCCTCAAGGTATTCAAAACTAATTTTACAAACTTTGTTAACCCTTTAGGTGTTGCACAAGATTTAATGGAAAATAGAGATACAATTTCAAAATTTCACTTTTTTGGCAGATTTTCCATTTTAATATTTTTTTTTCCAGTTACAAAGCAAGGGTTAACAGGCAAACAAAACTCATTATTTATGGCCCTGATTCTGTAGTTTACAGAAACACCCCATATGTGGTCGTAAACTGCTGTACGGGCACACGGCAGGGCGCAGAAGGAAAGGAATGCCATACGGTTTTTGGAAGGCAGGTTTTGCTGGACTGGTTTTTTGACACCATGTCCCATTTGAAGCCCCCCTGATGCACCCCTAGAGTAGAAACTCCAAAAAAGTGACCCCATTTTAGAAACTACGAGATAGGGTGGCAGTTTTGTTGGTACTAGTTTAGGGTACATATGATTTTTGGTTGCTCTATATTACACTTTTTGTGCGGCAAGGTAACAAGAAATAGCTTTTTTGGCACCGTTTTATTTTTTTGTTATTTACAACATTCATCTGACAGATTAGATCATGTGGTAATTTTATAGAGCAGGTTGTCACGGACACGGCGATACCTAATATGTATACAATTTTTTTAATTATGTAAGTTTTACACAATGATTTCATTTTTAAAACAAAAAAAGTTTTAGTGTCTCCATAATCTAAGAGCCATAGTTTTTTCAGTTTTTTGGCGATTATCTTAAGTAGGGTCTCATTTTTTGCGGGATTAGATGATGGCTTAATTGGCACTATTTTGGGGTGCATATGATTTTTTGATCACTTGCTATTACACTTTTTGTGACGTAAGATGACAGAAAATGGCTTTTTTTACACCGTTTTTATTTATATTTTTTTACGGTGGTCACCTGAGGGGTTCGGTCATGTGATATTTTTATAGAGCCGGTCGATACGGACGCGGCGATACCTAATATGTATACCTTTTTTTTATTTATGTAAGTTTTACACAATGATTTCATTTTTGAAACAAAAAAAATCATGTTTTAGTGTTTCCATAGTCTAAGAGCCATAGTTTTTTCAGTTTTTGGGCGATTATCTTGGGTAGGGTATGATTTTTGCGGGATGAGATGACTGTTTGATTGTTACAATTTTGGCGTACATGCAACTTTTTTAATCACTTTTATTACCTTTTTTGGGAAGTAAGGTGGGCAAAATTTCAATTTCATCATAGTTTTTTATTTTTTATTTTTATGGCGTTCACCGTTCGGGTAAAGTAACGTTTTATAGATCAGGTTGTTACGGACGCGTCGATACCAAACATGTGTAGGGAATTTTTTTTTTTTCATTTTTAATCCAGACCCACTTGGTTCTTGAAGATCCAGTGGGTCTGATGTCTGTATAATACAGTACAGTACAATATATAGTGTACTGTACTGTATTTTACTTACACTTTGCCTTTAGCACAGATCTGTTCAGCACCATGGACAGCAGGATGCATGAGACGGTGTCCTGTTGCCATGGGAACCTTCCCCGTCTGCTCAGTAGTGGTCAGAACTGCGCAGACGGGGAAGGGTAAGGACGGGGCTCTCTGGGGGCTGTCTGGGGGCTCCCTCCCTCTCCATCGAGGTTTGCAAAGGCACAGCAAGCCTGCCGCTGTATGCACAGCATCCGGCGCTGCATGCTCTACTGCAGCCCATGACCGGCTACAGAAGTGATGTGCTGCTTGTGGTTACAGCAGGAGTGTAACAATTAAACATGGAGCCCCATAAGAAAACGTAGATTGGGGTCCCATTCCACAATGACCACTTTCAGAAAGATGTTCAGAAAAAAAACATATGATTGGCTTCCCTAATGGACAATGCTAAGTCACACATTGATGTTGTAGTACAAGGATAATGTAGAAAGTGATGTAATAATAATAAAATAATGTGCACAGTGATGTCACAGTACAGGAATAGTGCACACAGTGATGTAACAATATTGGCAAAATACACACAGTGATGTCACAGTACAGAAATAGTAAAGACAATTATGTCACAGTACAGGGATAATTATACAAACAGTGATGTAACATGGAAGCATAATGGATATATGATGTTATAATACGGGAATATGTTGTGAAAATGATGTCAGGGTGCAAAAGAAATGCTGCACAGAAGGGATAATTCAAACAACAGAGGCAACCATGTAAACCATGCAACTATCCATCCTCTGGATAGGCCATCAGTATCTGATCAGTTCGAGTCCGACACCCGGGACCCCCACGATAAGCTGTGCTCACAGTAGCACCACTGCCTTCTCGCAGCTTTTCCTAGGCCATGTGACATCACGTTTATCAGTCACATGTCCTTGGTGCAGCTCAGCCCCATTGAAATGAATGGGACTGAGCTGCGATACCATGCACAGCCGCTATATAATGTATGGTGCTGTGCTTGGTGAGCTGAGATAAGACTGCAGTGCTACTGTGAGTGCCAGTGCCTTCTCAAACAGCTTATCAGCAGGGGTCCCGGGTGTTGGACCCCCACCAATCAGATATTGATGACCTATCCAGATGATAAGTCATCAGTAGAAAAGTCTCAGAAAACCCCTTAAAATTTTCCATGGTACTTTACATACATTTTAACACCTAAGGCACTCTTTCACACGAGCGTGACAGATTTGGTTTCGGATGCGTTCAGGGAAACTCGCACCATTTTGCAAGCAAGTTCAGTCAGTTTTTTCTGCGATTGCGTTCAGTTGTTGAGTTTTTTACACTCAAGTGCAATGCGTTTTGATACGTTTTTTCACGCACGTAATAAAAAACTGAAGGTTTACAAACAACATCTATTAGCAACCATCAGTGAAAAACACACTGCATCCGCACTCGCTTGCGGATGCAAAGCATTTTTCACTGAAGCCCCATTCACTTCTATGCGGCCAGGGCGGCATGAAAAACGCAGAATATAGAACATGCTGTGTTTTCTGTGCAGAAGTGATGATTAAAAAACAAGGCTCATGTACACAGACCCATTGAAATGAATGGATTCAGTGCGGGTGCTATGCGTTCACGTCACGCATTGCACCCGCGCGGAAAACTCGCTCGTGTGAAAGGGGCCTAACTGCACGTTATGTCTGAGTGGATATGGACACTTGTTGGGCCCTATAGAAGCTGCTATGCCTTCCACCATGGTATTTACTCCCATGCTCAAAGCTGTTATTTATCTGATATTTGCAAGACACTGTATATAGAAATATTTCAATGTAAGGCAAGCTTTGAGGTTAGCTTTTCTTTAGTTATACCAGGATACTTTGGCTTGTAACTAGGCTTCTTCTTAGATTTGGTAATGAGTTCTTTTGTTTTAAAAATGTCTGTGACAATTGTTAATTTGAGGTTGTATACCTCATTCAGACTCAATTTTCTTTTTTTACTTTCTGCACATAAATAGTTTAAAAAGTGTGTCCCCAGAAGCACAATGGACCTTGAGATGCCTACTGGCCAAAAAATGTGCCTCTGGCAATAGATCTTCATGTAGTGAAATTTGGTGGACATACCCTTAATGTCTTGTCCTATTTACAAGAAGGAGAATACACTAACATAATGGCTTATGGGCCTGTCAGTTTGCAAGTCAATAATATTATCCTTCACTTCTATTACACTGCCCTTTCCAGGCAGTTTGATTCTTTTCCATGCCTTCACAAGGAGTTTGGTATGCTGGTGGCATCATTAGTTAAACACATTCATGTGATGACAACAATGTGGTCCTCGGTTTTGCTTGTGGTCTTTGTGCTGTAATGTGTAGATCAAAAGCAAAGACAAGGAAAATCTGGTATAAAAAGTTGGTTTCAGTCCAAAGGCAAACACGGTTTTGCTGACAGATGGCACAATAAACATATAAATGTTTTCTATAATTTTTTGGCTTCTCAGTGCGAGAAATTTTGAATATTCACAGAGAAGGTTGGCTGTGGTCTGCTATAAATAATTTAGATGCTACTGTGGATTCAGCTTCAGATGTGATTTAGAAAAATTGAATTGTTTGGACATTTAAAAATGCAGGCACAATGCTTTCTCTGCAAAAAGAGTGGAATGATAAAATTGTGTTAGAATAATTTAAAAAGTTTTCTTGTTTATGGAAGATTTCAAACTCTCACAGGTACAATTTTTTACTTTTACAGACTATAAAGTTGGCCATACCCATTGGATGTATACAGGTCTAACTTGCAGAGATAGGTGGGACCTGCCAGCCACCTAATGTGTATGGGGGCCTCCCGGCAGATGTTGGCGGAGGTAAGAATCGGTAAGTAGGATTTCAATTACCCCTTCTTTTTGTTCTTAGAGAGATAAACCTCCACCATATAAGCGCCTTTCTCCCCTCTCAACATATACATTAGAAGGGGGGGAGGTTGGGGGTTGGGAGAGATAGATACTAGAACTAGTGTTTAGTCAACAGATATCTCATGTGTATGGCCAATCTAGGTCATTCATTTGGGAAAATAATCTGTTATATACAAAATTCTTCCAAATAAATATTACTAAAGATTAATATGTCTTATCAATTATGACTGGATTACTAATAGAAAAATGTAGACCAGGTTTGGTGAACCTATTTGTAAGATGTCTAACAATGATATATAAATTAACAAATCTAGGGTTAGCTAGATCGGGTAGAAGAGTCTGATTGGTGGCCTTCTGACCTCTAAAACCCCCACTGATCACTAGCGCAAGGGTCTTGTGTCCCCTCGTATGAACAGAGCAGTGGTTGAGCATGCATCCTATCTCCACCAGTCCCATGGAGATTTAATGGAGCAGTAATATATGAGGAATTTCAGCTTTATGTAGAACTTGAAACAAAGAATCTCTGATTTCAAAATATATAAATTGAATGCAATTATTTCTGCTATAGGTCATTCAAGCAGTTAAATGTATAAGGGTGGAATTCTTTTGTACACAGTTGAATTTTGTTCCTTAAAGGGTTTCTCTGGGAATTAAGAAAATGAAAATACTTAAATATTACTTAATTATAAATATATTCCCAAATACCTTTCATTAGTTATAAAGGCTAGTTTTGTCTGGGGAGCAATCAGTAGGAGAAATAAAATGGCCGCCGTCCTATTAGTACACACAAAACCTGTCCTAACCACACAGGAGGACAAGTTACTTCAGAACACTAAACTAAAGAGCTGCCTCATCCTCCTCTCTGCTCTACTTGTCAGGGATTATGACCCTGAATACAGTTTAATATGATCTTTAGAGATGAGTGAATAATTGAAAAGTTCGATTGGGCTGATTCGCCAAATAAAAAAAAAAAATTGCTTCGTGATGAATTACTTTGTCACAAAGCGCATTTTTTTGGAAGTAGCGGGTGCAATGACAGGGAGCTGCGATAGCGCCACCCCCATCATTGTACCCCTCAGATGCCGCGTTCATAAAAAATTACATCAAACTTACCGCCTCCATTTGCTCGTGACAGGCCGGCCGGCCATCTTACTTGAAGATCTGGAGCCAAATCTCACACGGCGCGAGATTACATCATCACGCCGGCGTTGTGACGTCATATGTCACCACGCCCAGGATTTCAGCCAAGATCTTCAATCAAGATGGAGGCTGGCGGCCCGTTGCAAGCAAATGGAGGAGGTAAGTTTGAATTTGTTTGTTTTTTACACTATTTCAGGCTAAATCGATTCGCTGACACGAAGCACAAGGAAATTCAGCTTTGAGGCGAATCTAATTTATCCTGAAATTCGGATCGAATTCCACTTTGACTCGATTCGCTCATCTCTAATGATCTTCAGTTAAATCTTTGTAGTAATGGAGTTCATGAGGAGACATGAAGTAGAGAGGACAGACAGGACAGACTTTGGTAATGGAGACTGCATTGCTGCTGCTCATCAGCCACACGCCCACTGTACTTCATGTCTCCTCATGAACTCCATTCCAACAGTGATTCCGCTGAAGATCATATTAAATTCTATTCAGGATCATAATTCCTGACAAGCAGAGCAGAGAGGAGGATGAGGCAGCTCTTTACCTCAGTGTTGTGAAGTAACTTGTCCTCCTGTGTGATTAGGACAGGTTTTGTGTGTACTAATAGGATGGTGCCCATTTTGTTTCTCCTAATGATTACTCTGCAGACAAAACGAGCCATTATAAATGATGAAAGGTATTTGGGGATATATTTATAATAAAGAAATATATTAACTATTTTCATTATTTTTATTTCCAGAGAATCCCTTTAAATTAAAGTGGTTTCCCCCATCTCGACATTTATAGCATATTGCTGGCATATAACACAAATGTTCGATAGGTGCAAGTCCCACCTCTGGGGCCCGCTTTTATCTCAAGAACAAAGAACATAATTTTATTACTTGTATTTTATGGGGATTTAATAAATATTTTCTGCACATGTCAATTTGGTTGCCAAGTGTATGAGTGCTCGCTCATGTTGAACTGTTTAGGTGCCAATGAGACCTTGTATTATTGAATTTATATAAATGATATAGCAGTGATTGGGCATACAAGCTGCATATACACTAAACCTAACAACAAACCTCTGGAGAATTATGCATCTGAAACTCATGGTCATAAGTACAAAGAAACAAAAGCTTTTTACATTAAGTAATTGATATTGATTATTCAAATATCAATATTTAGAATTTTTCACTTCATGATTTTTCCATTTATTATTTCTGAAGGTTATTTTTCACTCATCATATTATTAATGTGTGAAGCTGAGAAAGTATATTGTTAATTATTTCTGGTAAATTGAATGCTGCTTAAAATGATTTAGGATGTTATTTAAATAAAACTAAAACCAGAGTATTTGGGGGCATTCTTATACGGTTCATATCTGTTATAAACCACAAACCAGTGGCAGGTCCACTGTACAGAGGACACCATTGGATCCCATAGATTCATAATGGCGTCCATAGGGTTTTGCTGAGGAGTCCGTATTTTGATGGGAGAAATAGCACTTTATGCTGTGACAGAATCTGAGACAGAGACTGTGAACATGGTATCCAATCTTCAGGCAGCATGTTATTGAGCACGAGGAGCTAAGCCGATTAATACATAGATTTGGGGGCGGGGGGGGGGGGGGAGATTCAGTATGTTCTATTTTATTACATTTCTGCTCATTCTGGACTTAAGAGTCCAGTGGGCGATCTCACTCAATGATTGACAGCCTTTCCTGTATACAAGTGCATACAGAGATAGCTGTCAACCACTGAGTAGGAATGCCTTCTGGACTCCTAAGCCCTGAACAAGCAGGAATTACATTAATTATAGTTATAGTGAATCTTTCCCCAAAAACTATATATCAATCGGCTCAGCTCCTCCTAAATGTAAGCACGATTTGTTATGCATTTTCTCCTGAATACGGCAATACCCCATATGTGACCGTAAACTGCTGTTTGGGCACACCTCATAAATAAAAAATAAACATTTTAGAGACCAGACCCCTCACAAAATTTACCAAGGAGTGTAGTGAGCATTTTAAATCAACAGGTGTTTTGAAAAAATGAATTCACAGCAGATGGTGCAAAAAATTGCAATTTTTACATAGATATGCCATTTGCCAATATGTTGTGCCCATCATGTGTCAATGTGAAAAGTCAGCCCTATTATTCTTATGCTGGGCTTCCTGGTTTTAAAAACACGTTACGTGTGGTCCTAATCTTTTGCCTATACATACCACAGGGCTCGGGAGTAAAAAAAAAAAGCTTTTTTTTAAATCACCACATTTTGAGGCCTAATGTGATGATGTACACCATTTGTGCTGACAACTTTTTTTTTTAACAAATCTTTTTTTTATAATAGCATGACTAGTACATCGAAGAACATTCAAGATAATCAATGGAGAACATGTTCATGGGTAAAGACTCAACAGTGAGAATCTATGACTTTGGCTAATACTGGACACATTGTACATAGACTATGCCTCAGATATCAAGGGAGCTAACTGAAAACTGAGATTAACATAAAAAATTTAAAATAAAAGACGTGAGTGTTTTCCATTTAAGAGGTATAAAGTGCTCAGTAATCTCATCTAGGACGGCGAAGGGAGGGAGTGCCAGAAATACCACTTGCACCATGGAGATCATGGGTTCTCAAATTTATCATGTGAAAGGGATGCCCAGCTATAGATTTCCTCCATTCTATAAATTTCTTGTAGCTTCTATACCCAATCTCCCATGGACGGGGTAGAATTGCTGATCCAATGCCTGGGTATTAACAATTTGGCTGCCATTATGAGTATAGTAGATATGTGAGCCGTTTTGACAGGGCAAAATTGGTCTGGCAGATTGAGTAGAACTAAGGTAGGTGATAAAGATATGGAAGTGGAGCAAATCTGGTTGATGGCTTGGTTTACACTATTCCAAAAAGGGGAGATGTGCAGACATTCCCACCAAATATGTAAGGTTGAGCCAAGAGCACCATGGCATCTCCAACACCTCAGGTAGTGAGGGACTAATTCCATGCTGAATTTTTGGGGTCCGATACCACCTGGTCACGAGCTTGTATTAATTCTCTTGTATTCGGATACATCTAGAGGTGCCATGTGACTTTTGACGGATTTGCTTAATCTCAATTTCTGAGAAAGAGAGACCTAGTTCCTTCTCCCATTGTAAAAGATACATGGGCTGGTGAAGATCCCGCCAAGATCTTCTTATAAAAGAGGGAAATAAGACCTTTGCGCTGGGTTCTAGATTCTAACAGTAACTCGTACCAGGTGGGATCTCTGACCCACTTTGTTACCTTTAGAAATTGGGAACATATTTTGTGAAAATGGCCATATTGAATGGCAGACCACTGCTTTGTGCAATGAACATCATTCAAGGTCTTCAGAGAGGGAACCGAGTTGTCCGACAGTAAGTCCCCTATCAGCGCCCTACCTAGTGTAGGCAAAATCCCCACGTCATCTGTGTAATTGTGCTGTATTAGATAGGGTAGTAATTTAACATGGGTAAGAGGTGAGGAGAAATGTGTGCTGACAACTTTAGTTGTCAGGTTGTAAGGTGAAATAACAAGTGAAACCCCGAGATGTGACCCCATTTTTTAAATTACACCCCTTAAGGTATTTATTGAGGAATGGAGTGAGCAGTTTGATGCCACATATATTGAGCAGAAATGAGTGGACTGTGCAAAGTAAAAATTGTCAGTTTTCCATAGATAAGGCCTTGCTGTGCCCAGCTTGTCCCATCTGAGACTCATACCACACCCTTTAATTGTTAGGCAGGTTCTACCAAATACGGAAATGCCATAAACGTGGACGTAAACTGCTGTTTGGGTACGCTGCAGGGTTCAGAAGGTAAAGACCACTTTTTGGCTTTGCAGTGCATATTTTGACGGATTGGTTTACTATGTTGCTAATTGAACAGCACCTGGGGCAGCAGGGCAGCTATTTTCTGAGAACCATACCTTGTTTTTCTCTCAATGGACCCATGTGACGGATTATTTTTTGCAGATGAGTTGCCATCACCATTGGTTCTATTTACATACAGTTCAGCTTTTTGATAACTTTTTATTTCGCTTTTTGGGAAGCAGGATAAAGAAAAGCAGCAACTCTAGATTTTTCTTTTTGTGTTTTGTTACCGCAGAATACACCTTGCGGGAAAAATGACATGTTATATTTATTCTGCTGGTCAGTACGATTTCAGAGATATCAATTTTATGTTTTTTTTTTGCGTTTTACAAAAAACAGGTGTCTCTCGTTGTCTGAAAGAATGGTGATTGAGGTGGAGGATGAATATACAAAGTAACATAACAAAAACAGGGGAGTGTCTATCTAACTAGAAGAGTGGGAGGAGCTATAAACTAGTTGGGTGTTGTTAGGGGCTGATAGGGGAGTGTCTATGTAACTAGCTGGTGGGAGGAGCTATAAACTAGCTGGGTGTTGTTAGGGGCAGTGATAGGGGGATGCCTATGTGACTAGCTGGTGGGAGGAGCTATAAACTAGCTGGGTGTTGTTAGGAGCAGTGATAGGGGAGTGTCTATGTAACTAGCTGGTGGGAGGAGCTATAAACTAGCTGGGCGTTGTTAGGGGCAGTGCTGGAGCTGTGGCAGAGGAAGGAGAAGTGCATCATGGGTTTGGTTGGATACAGAAACAGGAAGTGCTACGTACAGGATGTAAACCAACCAGAGTGATTTGTTTACAGGATGAAAAGGGCTCTAGAGAGTTCAAATTGAGAAAAAAATGCATGATGTACATGAAGTAAGCAAATACATTAGCACTGCTGTTAAACACCATAATAATCCTGGAAAACCTATCTAATGCTCTGGTCATATTTTGCTGATACAGCTAGTTTAGCAATGGCGCCTGTGTGTCCTTTGAGGTGTGTGTATACATTGGAATGTTTGAATTTTTAGGTAAAACTGCAGATTTCATTTTCATGTGAATGAACAATTATATTGCTACATAAAAAGTACTGCCATCGTCCACCAAAGCAGATGACGCTTGTAGTATTTCCTATGCTGTCTGCAGGTGGCTTGCAATGTTGTCCTTTAGGTAGGAAACACTTGTTTTTTATTTTTCAAACTCTGTGTGAGTCTACAGTTATATGTTGACTTAGGCTACATGCACACAACCGTATGTGTTTTGCGGTCCGCAAATTGAGGATCCGCAAAAAAAACGGATGACATCCGTTTGCCATCCGTTTTTTTTTGCGGATCCATTGTAACAATGGCTAAAACGGACAAGAATAGGACATGTTATATTTTTTTTTGCGGGGCTACGGAACTGACATACGGATGCGGATAGCACATGGTGTGCTGTCCGCATTTTTTGCGGACCCATTGAAATGAACGGGTCTGCATCCTATCCGCAAAAAAAATGTAACGGACACGGAAACAAAATACGTTCGTGTGCATGAATTACTTAAAGGGTTTCTGTCACCCCATTAAACCGTGTTTTTTTTTTTCTTTACTAATATTCCCTATAGTGCGATCTCATGATACATAAGCAAATGAATCATTTTGGTTCAGTAGAATTTGCTAAAAATCGATTTTTAAAATATGCTAATTACCTTGCTACCAGCAAGTAGGGCGGCTACTTGCTGGTAGCAGCCGCATCCTCCGATGGTAATGACGCCCCCTCGGCATGCTGATTGACAGGGCCAGGGAAGGGAATCGTTCTCTGCTGGCGCTGTTAGAATTTGAAATCTCGCGCCTGCGCCGTACCTGTCTTCAATCGGCGCAGGCGCACTGAGAGGCGGCCGCTCTCTCGACCGCTCCATCCTCAATGCGCCTGCGTCGATGAGGTCATCAAGTACACCCGGAAGAGATTTATTATTAATAATCGTTGGTGGTAAAGTGTTAATAACTGTCATTTTAATAAAATTATTTATTCCCATTTCGTTGGTGGTTTTTGTGGCAGCATGCTTATTATGTACATACTTACCTGATTCGAGCATCCAGCGACGTCACCAGACTCTCCGCCTCCTTCCAGCGATGCCGGCGTCTTCTCTTCCGGGTGTACTTGATGACGTCATCGACGCAGGTGCATTAAGGATGGAGCGGTCGAGAGAGCGGCCGCCTCTCAGTGCGCCTGCGCCGATTGAAGACAGGTACGGCGCAGGCGCGAGATTTCAAATTCTAACAGCGCCAGCAGAGAACGATTCCCTTCCCTGGCCCTGTCAATCAGCATGCCGAGGGGGCGTCATTACCATCGGAGGATGCGGCTGCTACCAGCAAGTAGCCGCCCTACTTGCTGGTAGCAAGGTAATTAGCATATTTTAAAAATCGATTTTTAGCAAATTCTACTGAACCAAAATGATTCATTTGCTTATGTATCATGAGATCGCACTATAGGGATTATTAGTAAAGAAAAAAAAAAAACGGTTTAATGGGGTGACAGAAACCCTCTAATGTTATCTACATTCTAATCCAAGGGGCTAATCCATAGGTCTGTATTCCCTGTACAAGTTCTGAATTGTAGAGAGTTGTAATGTTTCACCCGGTCAAGTATTTGGGACAATACCCTACCTCTGTAAGCCTCCAACTTATGTACTGCATTACATTGGTATAGTATTGTCTGGTAGAAACATTGGCCCAGACTGCTGGTCTGTCCTTCTGCTATACACCACAGCTCTGTTTATTCAGACTTCCCACCGTGTGTAAACTCAAGTCCACCATAAACTCGGAAAAAATGTAGTATAGGGGGTCCTTTTTTCATTATAGCTAGTGCAGAAGAACTACTAACAACTAAATTACCAGTGTAGAAAGGTTATCAGATAACATGCAAATCTATTCTAAGGTAAATAAGGTCCAGTAATTAGCCTGGATATATTCCAGTTCAAGAACAAAAAAATCACATTAACGGGGTGACTTACCTGGTGACCTCCTTTTCATCTTTTCAGCTACCGATCTGTTGACTCCCAGGCTTCTCTTCTGACATCCAAGATGGCTGCACTGCTTCTCAGACCACCTGGTACACACTGTGCATCGGTAGTCCAAGACACTTCCTGCTTGTCCGACCCTGCTCTTGGATTGGTCAGCACTGTTGACATGAGCAGTGCTGTCCAATCCAAGGGCAGCAGGAAGTGTCTTGGTCTACCAAATGCACGGTAAGCATCAGGTAGTCTGAGAAGCAATTTTAGATGGCAAAAGAAAAGCCTGAGAATTGATGAAAAGTAAAGCACCATGGAAGTGTTCTGTTCATTCCTTAATGGGATTTTTTTCTTTAACCGGAGGGTCCCTTTAATTTCCAAAGTAAAGATATGGTTAATTTTCACACCTGATGCTTTGCAGACAAACTCTTAAAATGGTAACAGATGCTTGCTTAAGTGAGCTTTAAAACTATGTTTTGGTTGTAAATGAGCACTGCAACTTTTTTGGCAGAAGGTTTATTAAAATTAATGAAAATATTAGTTATGTTATGTTAGGGAAATTCAGTTATTAAGTTGTGAAGTTTTAATATTCTCTAAACTTATTAATATAGCAATCTGTTCATTTGTTTGCAGTGGAACCGAAGGAACGGGCATGTAGTATTGCATTGGTTTTATTAATAGGTGGAAATGAGGAATCTGTTCTTCACTAAGTGCAAATCAGTCTGATTTACAGCAAGTCTTAACTTTGGCAAATTGATTTTACCATGTCCATTTACCGCTATCCACATTGAATGAACATACAGATGCGTCCACTCTTACCTGATCTCCAAACTGGAAGTGGTGTCAATTTTGTCCTGACAGCAAAACAACATAATATTGCGAGACTGTAACTAAACTGTAAATGACTGTTATACACATCACATTTAGCTTATTGCTCAAGTTGCTTTTTCTTCTGTTTAGAGAACAGAGAAGCTTGCCTCAGATATGAGATATTTATCGGCAGACCCAGCTAAATTTGGTTTGATCTATTGAGAATATTAAGTGTGCGAAAGTCAAACACATAAGAATAAAGGGACACTAAATCCAGAATCCAAACGTTATGTGTGATACTGTCTGCTGAGCTATGTATCTAATCCTATTATGTGTGATACTGTCTGTTGAGCTGGGTATCTAATCCTATCATGTGTGATACTGTCTGCTGAGCTGTGTATCTAATCCTATTATGTGTGATACTGTCTGCTGAGCTGTGTATCTAATCCTATCATGTGTGATACTGTCTGCTGAGCTATGTATCTAATTCTAACATGTGTGATACTGTCTACTGAGCTGTGTATCTAATCCTAAGGCCTCTTTCACACGGGCGTTGCGGGAAAAAGTGCGGGTGCGTTGCGGGAATACCCGCAATTTTTCTGCGCGAGTGCAAAACATTGTAATGCGTTTTGCACTCGCGTGAGAAAAATCGCGCATGTTTGGTACCCAAACACGATCTTCTTCACAGAAGTTCAGGCTTGGGATCGGTGTTCTGTAAATAGTATTATTTCCCCTTATAACATGGCTATAAGGGAAAATAATAGCATTCTGAATACAGAATGCATAGTAAAACAGCGCTGGAAGGGTTAAAAAAAAATTCAAAATCATTTAACTCACCTTAATCCACTTGATCGCGTAGCCCGGCATCTCCGTCTGTCTCTTTTACTGTATAGGACCTGTGGTGAGCATTAACTATAGTTCAAGGACCTGTGATGATGTCACTCCGGTCATCACATGGTACGTCACATGATCTTTTACCATGGTGAATCACCATGGTAAAAGATCATGTGACGTACCATGTGATGACCGGAGTGACGTCATCAAAGGTCCTTGAACTATAATTAATGCTCACCACAGGTCCTATACAGTAAAAGAGACAGACGGAGATGCCGGGCTACGCGATCAAGTGGATTAAGGTGAGTTCAATGATTTTTATTTATTTTTTAACCCCTCCAGCGCTGTTTTACTATGCATTCTGTATTCAGAATGCTATTATTTTCCCTTATAACCATGTTATAAGGGAAAATAATAATGATCGGGTCTCCATCCCGATCGTCTCCTAGCAACCGTGCGTGAAAATCGCACTGCATCCGCACTTGCTTGCGGATGCTTGCGATTTTCACGCAACCCCATTCATTTCTATGGGGCCTGCGTTACGTGAAAAACGCACAAAGAGGAGCATGCTGCGATTTTCACGCAACGCAAAAGTGACGCGTGAAAATCACTGCTCGTGTGCACAGCCCCATAGAAATGAATGGGTCGGTATTCAGTGCGGGTGCAATGCGTTCACCTCCGGCATCGCATCCGCGCGGAATACTCGCTCGTGTGAAAGGGGCCTAAGGGTTGGGAGTGGAACTGAGAGACGTGGGAATTCTGTTAAACTCATTTTAAATTCCCAGGTTTTCCTGTCTAAATCATTCTTAAAATTCCCTCTAGAGAGGAAGGTTTTTTTATGTTAAAGGGAACCTGTCACCAGGATTTTGTGTATAGAGCAGAGGACATGGGTTGCTAGATGGCCGCTAGCACATCCGCAATACCCAGTCCCTATAGCTCTGTGTGCTTTTATTGTGTAAAAAAAACAATTTGACACATATGCAAATGAACCTGAGATGAGTCCTGTCCCTGAGATGAGTCAGGGACAGGACTCATCTCAGGTTAATTTGCATATGTATCAAATCAGATTTTTTACACAATAAAAGCACACAGAGCTATAGGGACTGGGTATTGCGGATGTGCTAGCGGCCATCTAGCAACCCATGTCCTCAGCTCTATACACAAAGTCCAGGTGACAGGTTCCCTTTAAGGAACAGATCTGAGCAGAAGCTCAGATGGAGGGACAGGTAAGAAGTTCCTTGCTGGGTGCAGGGGTTTTAGGGTGTTTTAGGCAGTGCAGGGAAATAGGGTTGATAGTTGTGGGAAGCAGAAACATTGTTTGCAGTGAATATTTCATTAGTTACAATTCTGGTATAATTTGATTTTGTCCACTTAGGAAGTTTGTATTTTGGATGAAGACCAATGTTTTAGAAGAACTAAAGCCTTAGGGTCCATTCACACGTCCGTTTTTTCTTTTCTGATCTGTTCCGTTTTTTCAGGAACAGATCAGGACCAGATCTGGACCCATTCATTTTCAATGGGTCCTGGAAAAAATCGGACAGCACAATGTGTGCTGTCCGTTTCCGTTGTTCCGTTCCGCATGTCCGTTTAAATATAAAACATGTCCTATTCTTGTCCTGAAAAATCGGATCCTGGACCAATACAAAGTCAATGGATCCGCAAAAAACGGAAGACATTCGTATGTCATTACGTATGTCATCCGTTTTATGCGGATTCCGTTCCTGGAAATTAGGCTTCCTCCCCAGTATTAAATGTGCCCCCCTCCCTCTATATTCATTGGTGGCCAGTGCGGCAGTGCGGATTCCCAGTAAGTTTTCTACAGATCTGATTTTTCACTTCGTGAAAAACTCAGATCCGACAGTATATTCTAACACAGAGGCGTTCCCATGGTGATGGGGACGCTTCTAGTTAGAATATACTGAGAACGGTGTACATGACTGCCCCCTGCTGCCTGGCAGCACCCGATCTCTTACAGGGGGCTGTGATCTGCACAATTAACCCCTCAGGTGCTGCGCCTGAGGGGTTAATTGTGCATATCATAGCCCCCTATAAGAGATCGGGTGCTGCCAGGCAGCAGGGGGCAGACCCCCCTCCCTCCCCAGTATTAAATGTGCCCAGTGCGGTCTCACCTCTCCCCCCCCCCCCATTATTGGTGGCCAGTGCGGATTCCCAGTAATAATAAATGTGCCCAGTGTGGTCTCACCTCTCCCCCCCCCCCCCTCATCGGTGGCAGTGCGGATTCCCAGTATTAATAAATGTGCCCAGTGCGGCCTCACCTCTCTGCGAGCTGCGATGTGCGATGTGTGTCCGGCCGGGAGCTCCTCCTACTTGTAAGTGACAGGTCTGTGCTAAAAGCAATGCGCCGCACAGACCTTTCACTTACAAGTAGGAGGAGCTCTCGGCCGGTCAGACATCGCAGCTCGCAGTCGCAGGTAAGTATAATGCTTGTATTTATTGCTAAGTAACCATGGCAGCCAAGACTGCAATAGCGTCTTTGCTGCTATGGTAACCGATCGGAGCCCCAGCGATTTAAACTGGGACTCCGATCGGTACTCTCCGCTGCCACCAATGATGGGGGGGGGGGGGGAGAGGTGAGACCGCACTGGGCACATTTATTAATACTGGGAATCCGCACTGCCACCAATGATGGGGGGGGGGGGGAAGAGGTGAGGCCGCACTGGGCACATTTATTAATACTGGGAATCCGCACTGCCACCAATGATGGGGGGGGGGGGGGGGAGAGGTGAGGCCGCACTGGGCACATTTATTAATACTGGGAATCCGCACTGCCACCAATGATGGGGGGGGGGGGGGGAGAGGTGAGGCCGCACTGGGCACATTTATTAATACTGGGAATCCGCACTGCCACCAATGATGGGGGGGGGGGGGGAGAGGTGAGACCGCACTGGGCACATTTATTAATACTGGGAATCCGCACTGCCACCAATGATGGGGGGGGGGGGGGGGAGGTGAGACCGCACTGGGCACATTTATTAATACTGGGAATCCGCACTGGCCACCGATGATGGGGGGGGGGGGAGGTGAGGCCGCACTGGGCACATTTAATACAGGGGAGGGATAATTGTGCGGATCACAGCCCCCTGTAAGAGATCGGGTGCTGTCATGGACACCGTTATCAGAATATTCTAACTAGAAGCGTCCCCATCACCATGGGAACGCCTCTGTGTTAGAATATACTGTCGGATTTGAGTTTTCACATGTTTCCGGGATGACATACGGAAACATTTTCAGGAACAACGGATCCGCAAAAAACGGACCGAAAATCGGGATGTAGAAAAATACGGACGTGTGACTGTAGCCTTACATTTACACTTCTAGGTGTGAACAATAGAGGAAGGGCTGTTTTTCCCTTAATCAGGGACGAATCAAAGAACAGCTGGATACAATGACGAGAGCAAACAAACAGGTAATAAAGACACAGGGAATGGAGACTGGAAAGTTGACATAAGCAGTAAATATGAGGCCTGGACACTTAGATAATAGGAAACTTGTGAGAAGCTGTAATGCTAAATGCGGACATACCAGGACTAAACACAGCCGATTTTCAGTCAAATCCATTTCTGACTATGGCTGAAAATCCTATAGGCAGGTCTGCTTCAAATCCTCATCCAAAAAACTTCATGTGAATTCAGCCTTAGTGGATTCACATGACTATATTTTTTGTCTGCATCCGATCCACATTTTTTGAGGACCCATTCATTTCAATGGGAGCAAAAAAGATGTGGACAACACCATGTGCTGCCTGCATCTGAATGCCTGTTCCGTGGCCCCGCCAAGAATATAGAACCTGTCCTATTCTTGCCTGTTTTGCAGAGAGAATGCTCTGTTGGCAATACAGGGTGGGCAATTATTGGCAATGCACGCAATATGAGGAGGGAGGCCAAAGGAGGATTATATGCGGGCACTACTGGCGGAAACGGAGGAGCATTATACACTGGAACTATTAACTATATATGCAGACACTTCAGGGGGATGAATGGAGACATGACAGCTATTGGTTATCTAAGTTGTATGGCTAGCTTTAGTGGCCCTGACCCTACAACTAAAATGTTTTACAACCTATTCTATCACTGAGTTATAACATTGTATTGTGGAAAATCATTGTTAGGGTGCATTCACACGACCCTATTTTTGGTCAGTGTTCGATCTGCATTTGTTCTGGATTGCACACAGGCCCATTCATTTTATGGGGGCAAAGAAGATACGGACAGTTGAAGCAAATCCATATTGAAGGACATCCGAGAGGAGAGAATGCCTTGTTTTCACACATCCCAACATCTGACTACTACTCCCAGTCTCAGAGATATCCAGAAACAAATCTGCTCCTCCGCTATCTGTACTATCACTAGCAGGGGACGGGCCCCCCCCTTCCCTGTGGAGAGGAATGCTTAGAAGCGTGGCCAGATGACTGATACCCCTATAAAAGTGTTGAGTATCACACATGACAGGATTAGATATATAGCTAAAAAGACAGTATCACACATGGTAGGATTAGATACCCAGCTTAACAGACAGTATCACACATGGTAGGATTAGATACACAGCTCAGCAGACCAAATGGCATAGGATAGGATTAGATACATGGCTCAGCAGACCATGTGACACAGGATAGGATTAGATACATGGCTCAGCAGACAGTATCACACATGGTAGGATTAGATACCCAGCTTAACAGACAGTATCACACATGGTAGGATTAGATACACAGCTCAGCAGACCATGTGACACAGGATAGGATTAGATACATGGCTCAGCAGACAGTATCACACATGATAGGATTAGATACATAGCTCAGCAGACAGTATCACACATTATAGGATTAGATATGTATGTGTATCCAGATGCCATCCATTTTTCTTGCAAGCCCCATTCACTTCTATGGGGCGAGAACTGCATGAAAGACGCACAATATAGACGATGCTGCGAGTTTCCTGAACGCAGAGACGATAAGTGACGCTGATGAATACATAACATTGAAAAGAATTCACGGGTCACCCACACTTCCTCATAGATTGTAAGCTCTTGCGAGCAGGAGCCTCACTCCTAGTGTTTCAGTTGTATATTCGCTGGTAACTTTGTGATGTCTTTTGTTTTGTACATGAACCCTCTGAATTGTAAAGTGCTGAGGAATATGGTGACGCTATATAAATAAAAAATATTATTATTATTATTATTATTCACTACACACATCACTTCCAGACAGAAAACTCTCTTCTGTGAAAAAGGGGAATGGGGGGGGGGGGGGGGGGGGGGGGCTGTCATGTCATAGGAAACCTATGGCACTTACTAATATAGCCTTTTCTTTATATTATGTACCGTTTGCTATATTTCATAAGCCACACTCCCTTGTTAGGCAAATTTCTGTGCTGTCCACAAGAAGGACCGCTGATGGAGGGTGATGTGACTAAACACATCACTCAGTCTCCTCCATTCTAACACACTGAACCTGAACTAAACCTCCAATGGTACTCATTTCCATGTGAGAAAGGAGAAAAAGATAACACTCAGAATCACGATAGTAGCTCCGCGGAAAAGGGGGTTGAAGGGAGGGATGGGAGGGTAAAGATAAGAGGGAAATTTAGTATGTGATGACACTATGTTGTATTATGTTTTTTTTTATATCAACTTGAGACTTCTACTTTGGAAAATAAAAGTTTAAATACAAAAAAAAAAAAAAAAACTCCAATGGTACAAGTGCAGATGGCAGGTGCAGAGTATATGAATGGAGGAGACACCACATGGAGGTGACTTGCCTGGTCACATGACCCTCCACCAGCGGGCATTTTATGGACAGGCCCTCTGTGTGGTCAGCACAAAAGGCTTGGCAAACAAGGGGACATACAGTATCTTATAGAATATGGAAAATAGTGCAGAATATCAACAAACGTTGTATTAGAAAGCGCCCCCTAGATTTCATTCTGGTGCACGGACTGCATTTATGAAGAGACGGGTGCCTTGTCATAAATTAGGCACATCCTCTGGCATCTTAGGAGATTTAAAAAAAAATGGCATAAAGTGCCGGTCTTTGATAAATCTCCTCCTATGCATTTAAAAAAATAATTCCCATCAAAGGGCAAAAAACAGCTACAGTTTTTTAAGGCGGTCATTTCCTTCCATAGTTCTGGACTGATAGTAGATACCTGCTCCAGGAAAAGATGTGAGACCAGAATAAATAATAATAATAACAATAATCTTTATTTATGTTACCCTAACATATTTCTGGTTTACAACTGGAAATCAACACACAAGTATAATAAATAATTAAATAAACAATTAGACAACGGCACCTACAGCACTGCAGAATAACGGCTGGACAGAGACTCTTGCAGCCGCTCTGTTGTTAGACCTCTATTGGCGGGCAGTGGTGGAATGGATATCACATACACATGGGGGATTAAGCTATCTAGTGATCCCCTTGTCATAGTCTTCCATAAATCTCCAGAAACCTGCCATGTACCATTACTAGTGACTGGAGCTTAATTAGTAGTACTTAGGTGCTTCTTAAACAACTGGATTCGTCTGTCCATCCCATTATTATCGGAATTCCTATCACGTGAAGCATTTTATGTTGTTAGACAAAATTGAGACTAAAATCCAAAAACAAGCAAATCAAACACTTCTTTTGTAAGTGGAAACCGTTTATTGTGCTCACCTAACAACTAAGGAAATAGGGGGTTTGATGGAATCTTTCAAATATACTGAGTGGTATGCTTGAGAGCAGTTGAGGGGATCTTTGAGTAGATTGTAAGTGAACACTATCCATCCAGTTGTCTACATATCCCATAAATGACATGGTTCCAGTCGGACACCCAAGAAGGAGAAGAAGTGGGGGGATGTTTTGTCTTCTCAAATTCTGTTCTAATGTTATATTATTATATAATGTTATATATAATTTAATCAGTTTCTATGAGGAGGTAAGTTCTAGACTTGACAGCGGCGAATCAATGGATGTCGTATATCTGGACTTCTCCAAAGCATTTGACACTGTACCACATAAAAGGTTAGTATATAAAATGAGAATGCTTGGACTGGGAGAAAACATCTGTAAGTGGGTAAGTAACTGGCTGAGTGATAGAAAACAGAGGGTGGTTATTAACGGTGCACACTCAGATTGGGTCACTGTCACTAGTGGGGTACCTCAGGGGTCAGTATTGGGCCCTATTCTCTTCAATATATTTATTCATGATCTCGTAGAAGGCTTGCATAGTAAAATATCAATTTTCGTAGATGACACTAAACTGTGTAAAGTAATTAACACTGAAGAGGACAGTATACTACTACAGAGGGATCTGGATAGATTGGAGGCTTGGGCAGATAAGTGGCAGGTGAGGTTTAACACTGACAAATGTAAGGTTATGCACATGGGAAGGAATAATGCAAGTCACCCGTACATACTAAATGGTAAAACACTCGGTAACACTGACATGGAAAAGGATCTAGGAATTTTAATAAACAGCAAACTAAGCTGTAGAAACCAGTGTCAGGCAGCTGCTGCCAAGGCCAATAAGATAACGGGTTGCATCAAAAGGGACATAGATGCCAGTGATAAGAACATAGTCCTACTACTTTACAAATCGCTAGTCAGACCACACATGGAGTACTGTGTACAGTTCTGGGCTCCAGTGAACAAGGCAGACATAGCAGAGCTGGAGAGGGTCCAGAGGAGGGCAACTAAAGTAATAACTGGAATGGGGCAACTACAGTACCCTGAAAGATTATCAAAATTAGGGTTATTCACTTTAGAAAAAAGACGACTGAGGGGAGATCTAATTACTATGTATAAATATATCAGGGGTCAGTACAGAGATCTATCCCATCATCTATTTATCCCCAGGACTGTGACTGTGACGAGGGGACATCCTCTGCGTCTGGAGGAAAGAAGGTTTGTACACAAACATAGAAGAGGATTCTTTACGGTAAGAGCAGTGAGACTATGGAACTCTCTGCCTGAGGAGGTGGTGATGGTGAGTACAATAAAGGAATTCAAGAGGGGCCTGGATGTATTTCTGGAGTGTAATAATATTACAGGTTATAGCTACTAGAGAGGGGTCGTTGATCTAGGGAGTTATTCTGATTGCCTGATTGGAGTCGGGAAGGAATTTTTTATTCCCCTAAAGTGAGGAAAATTGGCTTCTACCTCACAGTTTTTTTTTGCCTTCCTCTGGATCAACTTGCAGGATAACAGGCCGAACTGGATGGACAGATGTCTTTTTTCGGCCTTATGTACTATGTTACTATGTTATATCAGGTAACTTCTTAATTTTCATTGCCATTGACGACTGTAATATTTCTCTGATGTGACCAAATAAAAATTTCTTTAAAAAAAAGTCTACTAATTTTAAAAAATACAAATACAAATACTATATGTAAAAATGGTAAAAACATAAACCTACAGAACATAAAAAATAGCAAAAGAAACTGTTATAGCCATCTTGCCAGCATGAGTAGAAAATTGCTGAAAGGTTTTTGAGTATTAAGTCCTAAACGTGTGTCATATTAAGGAAATAAAATTGCCCCTAATTTAAATTTTTGCTATGTTATGTGTATTTATATATGTGCTTTCTGATTGTTGCCTATTATTGCAGTTATATTACATATATTGCTCTTACTGTACTTAATTACCTTTATCACAGGCACAAACAGAATGGCAATAATTTCACAATATGTCAGTATTGATTTTGTGTATTATATGATTTTTTCTGTTCCCTGTATACCTGAAAGGTCCAATGATTTTTAGAGACAGCATTTTGCGGGGGGGAAAAGCTACCAGTGGCACAAGTATGGTTTTTGCAGAATTTCTAATTTAAGAATTGTGAAACGTGTATAGTCTTGTTATGTCTGACATATCCCACTCTCATCATGCCGGCCTGAATATTATTTGGTGTGGTTGTTGAGCACGCATCCTACCAGATGTTAATAAGAATACACATTGTGAGTGAATTACTTTCTAAAATAATTTTATTACATGTAATCACAGTAAGCCGCCTATTTCTTCTTGAATCAATACTGAAGATGTTTATTGGGCTTAATATGTTTCTGATTTAGTCATGAGATAGGGACTATCAGACTTTGTAAAGGATTAATGTCGTTTTGGGACTAAATGTGTCATTCTACTAAAAATAAAAAAATACAACAGGATATGAAAAACTAGGCGTAATGAGATTTAAAAGGGGTGCACAAAATACATTGTGAGACACAATAAAGTTCTAACTCAGGTTGAAGACACAATCAGACTATGAGACGTTTGAATGGCTCATTACCACCTCTGAATCAAGCATATTAAACCTACATGATGTACAGCAATTATGGCCCAGAGCTATTTATTCCTAGGAGCTATGGCTCTTTCTTGATCCCCAAATCACAAAATGCTGTCTATTGATATATTACCTTGTAGCTGGCTCAAGAAGAATTATGCTGCAGTACTTACCATGAAGCATTAAAGAGGATATACCCCCAAAAAAATTATTTTAGTAGTGACATGTCAGAAGTTGTTGCTGGTGAGGGTTGGTGGGCTGAGACCCTCAGAGGTGTAATATTTGAAGAAGCTGTAGCCTTCTACCAAGGATCTGAATCAGTTTGGAGTCAGATATTTAGAATTTACTTCACTTGGTTCAGTGGAAATTTGTACAAGCCACATGCATATCTAATGGTCTAGGTGTCCTATAGATGCCAGAAAATGCTCATTGGGGAATCTCATCAGGACAAAGTTCAAAGTTTTTAGATATTTAATGCATTCCAGAAGTAGAACAACACAGTTGAAGTCAGATGCTCTGGATTTCTGGTGGTCGTACACTGTCAGGGTCCATGGCATGTACCATTACCATCTTCTGCCATAATTTTTCATATATTTGAGTGGCACTATGCAGGAGAACAGGCTGACCAGCCAGCTTGGCAGTCAGGGCACTAGAAAGTAGGGCTAGCTGTTTGTTAGAAAAAAGGGCATATAGAGAGTGCAAAGAGCACATTGTGCCTTTCTGGTGGTTGAAGAGAGCATTGTAAAAGACTGGAGTGCTGTGTAGAGGATAGTATGGGTGTTTTTGGATCCTTGAAGAGAGCAAGCAATATGCAAGTAATGTGGTCCTTAGTAATAAACTGTAGCTTCTTTGTTATAAGAACCAGGAGTCTCCTTGTTGCCTCATGTTTAAAGGGCTTCTGTCACCCCACTAAAGTCTTTTTTTTTTTTTGGGCTAGTTAAATTACTTATCCTGCGATATATGAAAATATAATGGTGTTACTTACTTTGATTCAGCAGTTTCTTCTAAAAACGAACTTTTATAATATGTAAATTAGGTCTCTACCAGCAAGTAGGGCGGCTACTTGCTGGTAGCAGCTGCAGAAAACCGCCCCCTCGTCGTGTTGATTGACAGGGCCAGCCGGGATCTCCTCCTCCGGCCAGCCCTGTCAGCATTTTAAAAATCGCGCGCCTGTGTTCATTCTGCGCAGGCGCTCTGAGATAAGGAGGCTCGCCTCCTCAGAACTCCCTCAGTGCGCCTGCGCCGATGACGTCTTCTATTTCGGTGATGTCATCGGCGCAGGCGCACTGAGGGAGTTCTGAGGAGGCGAGCCTCCTCATCTCAGAGCGCCTGCGCCGAATGAACACAGGCGCGCGATTTTTAAAATGCCGACAGGGCTGGCCGGAGGAGGAGATCCCGGCTGGCCCCGTCAATCAACACGACGAGGGGGCGGTTTTCTGCAGCTGCTACCAGCAAGTAGCAGCCCTACTTGCTGGTAGAGACCTAATTTACATATTATAAAAGTTCGTTTTTAGAAGAAACTACTGAATCAAAGTAAGTAACATCATTATATTTTCATATATCGCAGGATAAGTAATTTAACTAGCCCCAAAAAAAAATTTGACTTTAGTGGGGTAACAGAAGCCCTTTAACTAGTTGGTAATTTTGTTTGGGCAATTGCTGATACCTTGCATGTGAATCTATTGCCTAGCTTTGCTTGGTTGGTTAGGGAAGAGTTGCAAATTTTTTAGCCTTTACACTTTCAGTCCTTACTCCATTCTGGTTGTCAGGTATAATGTTTGGTTAGGTGCCTATGTAGTGTCCCACTAGGTAAAGGTGGGCACTGCACAAAAGGGGTTAATGTGTTGTTATTACCTGTAATGTTATATGTATGCATTTCCCTGTGTTAGCTGGGTGTCAGGCCTGTCAGGGTGTAGTTTAGCCTCCCAGACGTTAGAGGGAGCTGGAGAGCCCTAGATATATATAGGAAGGCCCAGACAGGGGAGTGGTAGTTCATTCCAGGGGACTAGAGGAGTTACTTCGTCCACCTGAAGCTCCTGAGGCTAGGCTTAGCTCAGTAGAGACACCCCAGTTGCAGGACAGCACCTCCTGGGAGAAACCTGCAGTTACCCTCAAGCCGAGTAAGGACAATACCAGGTCAGATAAGTACCCTGATGGGCAGAGGTTCTATAAAGTACAGCAAGCGCCAATACTGGAGGAAGGATTTATATACCAAGGATTAAAGCCAGCATTTAGGCATCCGGGCCTTGGGATCCAGCCAGCTAGAATAGCTGAAGGGGATAGAGCAGCATTGCACTGCAAAGTATTGACCGTTGTGCCCTCCTAGTATCTTGCATGATTTAATACCTGCCACTATTTAAAGTCTACCTGCTTGTGAAGTATTGTTCAAGGGACTGCATTATCATCACTAACTGTATGTACAAAGTTGGACTGTGTTCACCAAGTAAAGCAACGTTTGGTTTATCCACTGAGTACTCAGTTATTCCTCCTATAAACCGGTGTGCCACCGTTACAGGCACTGGCGTCACGAATCCAACAGGGACCTTGCCCCAGGCACTAAAAATACCAGTAACATCCAGGGCACCTCATCCACCATCAGGCCTGGTCCCTATATACAGAGTGTGCCCCAGAGGAACTGTGTCTACCTCTCCTTCACTGCCGCATGCCTGCCCAGGGTTCTCCAATACAGTGAGCAACCCTCGATTGCCTATAACCATGACTTCGCTTCGCTATACCCTGCAGGTCTGGCGTGCTGCATAAATTGGCGTCACGAACAGGATTTACGGAACATTCCTGCGCCATTGCGGATATAAAAACTGTGTGCTGAAAATCGTCTTAAAGTGACCAAGCCCTATTGTTTTATTCAAAATTGCTGGGCCAAAGAACTGTCATCATTAGCGGTGTGAAGATAGTGTGTTCTGGACTGTTTGCTGCTTATTTGAGCCACCGCTTGCTGTCAGTGAATAGACAGCCATTTTGCCACTTAAACCTGAGGTGGATTGCAACTGTTTGGCGCGAAAAAGAGGACTTTGGCGCGAAAAGAACCAGGCGGAGCCATCACCCAGCCGGCGAGGAGGAAGAACGCCGCCCTGAGGAAAAGGTGCCGCCTACCTGAGTCCCGGAGCTACGAGAGGCCGCGCCCACCTGCTGACGCTGTACGCAGGACGTCCGATGCCCGTAGCCGCGCATCTCGCGAGACTTGGAGCGAGCACCACCGGAGTGAGTACCAACTTAAAACTGTTGCCGGCTCTGCTATTTACCTTACCGGAACGTTCCCGACCCCTGCCAGAGCACCGGAGGGAGCCCCGTTAGCGACAAGAGACTTTTCTGAAAAAAAAAAAATTATTATCATTGCCGCTCCGGTCCGCTCTGCTACATTTAAAGGGCCATACCCACCTAGCAACGCCATGTCCACACCTGAGGAAATCGGACAGGTGGCCCCAGTCGCGCCTTCTGGAATATCCCCAGCCGACCCTAGGGCCCCTGCCGCCGCGGCATCGCCAAGCATGATGCCGCTAACTATGCCGTACTATTTTGGGGCCCCCTGGTTCCCACGTTATTCAGGGGAAGCCCATAAGTTAAAGGACTTTAGGGAACAGATACTGGCATTGTTCCGGCTTTATCCCATAACTGCTGAACAGCAAATGGAGATCCTCCTGGCTCAGTTGGAAGGGGCCGCCCGCAGGGAAGTCATGTCGTGGCCCCGCTCTGAGAAAAGTAGCCTGGAACAGATTTTTGATCGCTTGGGCACCACATTTGAGGCCAGAACGGTGTCAGAAGTTAAAATGCGTTTCTTCAGCAGAAAGCAGCAGCCTGGAGAGTCGCTCCGCAATTTTGCCCTGTCCTTACAAGAGACACTGATTGCTGTAGTCCAAGTGGATCCTAAAGAAGCTGAGGACCAGGACCGGACTCTTTGAGAGCAATTCATTGCAGGCGTAAGTAATGAGCATTTAAAGGGCCAGCTACGCATGTTGTCAGCTCAACACCCCCACTGTGCCTTTCTGGACTTTAAAGAATTGGCCATCAGTATATTGGGTCAGAACCCGGCTCCAGGGCCGGCAGCCTCCTATGAACCCCAGGCTTGTCAGCCCAAGACTGTTAATGTGGGGTCTGCAGGGGTCAGTAAGGCCACCCAAGCTCCAGTCACGGATGTAGTGGCAGCCCTCATGGAGCAAGTGAACCATCTTACTCTAAGTCTAGAGAAGGTGTGCAAAAAGATAGAGGAATGGGAGAGGCCATTATTACTAGAAGATGAAAGTCCTCTTCCTTCAAGGCTCCCACCTGCATATGGAGACGTATATCCAAAAGAGCCTGATGGGCGACCAAGGTACCGGCCCAGAAGCAGAAAACAGCCTGTCTGTCACCACTGCAAGAAATATGGACATACTGAATCAATGTGCTGGCAGTTAAACGGGCAACCCCTGAGGCAGAGGACCGCCCCTCGGGAGGTAGAACAGTAGGTCCAAAGGATCCAAGCTGGATGCCTAAGTTTGTAGGATCCCGTCCAAAAATTAATATATGCATCAACGGGATACCCTTTGAAGCCCTCTTGGACACTGGGTCACAGGTCACCACCATTCAACGGCCTGCTTTTGACAAGTTCTGGGATCCAAGTCTTCTCACCCAGCCACCAGAGTCCTGGCTAGATATCATTGCCAGCAACGGTAAGCCAGTGAAAGTGCATGGGTATTGGGAACCTACCCTTCAAGTGGGAGAAGCCACCCTGCCACAGCAAGGCGTGATTGTGGTACAAGCAGGAGATAAAGGAGGACACCCTGTGATTTTAGGGACTAACGTTCTGAAAAATTGTTACTCTGAAGTGCTTGACGCACTGAATCAAACTATATCTTCAGCCTCACCTGCTTCCAGAAGAGTTATCCAAAAGACTATTAGTGTGCTGTGTGCTCAACAAAAGTTTGCCAATAAGAAAGGAGAAATTTGCACCGTCCGGATCCGGGATAACCGACCAGTAATTCTGCCTCCAAACTCCCAGATCATCCTGTGGTGCCGTGCGGTGTTAGGGATCCAGGGCCAGGACTATCAAGCCCTAGTGGAACCTATTCCCTTTGAAAATCATCCCTTCGTACGGACAGCCAAGAGCATGGTGACTGTGTCTCAAGGTAAAGTGCCTGTCCGCTTGATTAACTTTGGTGACCATCCTATTACTCTCCTTAAACACTGCCCCGTTGCTCAGCTTTTTCAGGTGTCTTTCCAGGATGTGATCCGTCTGCCTGCCACGGAGGCGTTCCAGACTACACAGAGCAGCAGCACCCCTACGACATCCTGGTGGGAAGAACTACATGTGGGGAACGAATCCACCCCAAAAGAGCAAATAGAGGGAGTCCTGAAGCTGGTGAAGGAGCACCACCAGGCTTTTAGCAAACACTCCACGGACTACGGAGAGGTCAGTGTAATCAAACACACCATACCCACTGGCTCTCATCCTCCTATTAAGGAGAGGCACAGGCCCATACCACCTACTACCTATCAGTCTGTGAAAGAAATGATAAAAGAGATGAAAGACTCTAATATAATCCGGGACAGCCATAGTCCCTGGGCTGCGCCCCTAGTTCTTGTCCGAAAAAAAGATGGCAGCATAAGGTTCTGCGTGGATTACAGGAAAATAAATCAAATCACCCACAAAGATGCATATCCATTGCCACGCATTGAAGAGTCCTTGACTGCTCTGGGGTCATCAGCCTATTTCTCTACCTTGGACTTAACCAGTGGGTACTGGCAAGTACCCATGGCCCCGGAAGATCGAGAAAAGACTGCTTTCACTACACCTATGGGCCTGTTTGAATTCAATTATATGCCGTTTGGACTGTGTAACGCTCCAGGAACGTTCCAGAGGCTGATGGAACGTTGTTTAGGCCATAGGAATTTTGAGACTGTACTCTTGTATCTGGATGACGTCATTGTATACTCCAAAACGTATGAGGACCATCTAAAGCACCTGGGTGAGGTGTTTCAAGTTCTTGCTAAATATGGCCTCAAGATCAAGCCATCCAAGTGCCACCTACTGAAACCAGCAGTCAAATACCTTGGGCACGTTGTCAGTGCCGACGGAATACAGCCTGATCCTGATAAACTTGCTGCTGTCCGCAACTGGCCTACTCCAACGACCGTGAAAGAGGTGAGAAGCTTTCTCAGTTTTGCAGGGTACTACAGGCGTTTCATCCCGCACTTCGCACAAATTGCGGATCCCATCCAGGAACTGTTGAGGGGGCATCCAAAGAAGAGCCCGAAAACTCCTATTCCTGTTGAATGGAACCAAGAACGAGAAATTGCCTTTCAAATCCTAAAGAAGAAGTTGACTGAACCCCCTGTTCTGGGTTACCCAGATTATCAGAAGCCGTTTCTCCTCTACACGGATGCCAGTAAAAGAGGCCTGGGGGCCGTGTTGGCTCAAGTGCAAGACAACAAAGAAAGGGTAATTGCCTACGCCAGCAGATCCCTGAAGGGAGCTGAAAAGAATGATCAGAATTACAGTTCTTTCAAGCTGGAGTTTCTTGCCTTAGTGTGGGCTGTGACTGAAAAGTTCAAAGACTATCTTGCTGCCACACCATTTGTTGCCTTCACGGACAATAATCCCCTGGCACATCTGAACACGGCCAAGTTAGGGGCACTGGAGCAAAGATGGGCCTCCCGCCTTGCCAACTTTGACTTTACTGTGAAGTACCGGGCAGGCCGCTCCAATGATAATGCTGATGCCCTGTCGCGGCTTCCCACTACAGAGGCCCCAGATGATCTAAAAGATGCAGGGAAGAAGTGGAGATGCCTGCGTTCTACAATAAGTTCGCCCAGCAGGATAATATCCGTACTGAAAATCTTCCTGCTGCTGATCTTCCCTCCTCAGAGGATCCTGAGTCCGGAGGCGATCAAGAAAGATGGATTAAGCTCCAGTCCGAAAGTAGAGTCCTGGGTGAGCTGCTGGACTTCCTTACCAGTGGGAAAATCCCTGAGAGAATCCGCAGGAAGAGTGCAGACCCAGAACTAGTAAGACTGTGGAGACATCGCCACCAACTATTCCTTCAAAGAGGCCTGTTGCTCAGAAGGAGTCTGGATCCAGTGTCCTGTGATAGAGTCTACCAGATTCTCCTGCCACGTCGGGATGCCAGCCTGGTACTGGACATGTACCACAACCAGTCCGGACACTTCGGGGTGCAAAAGACTGAGGCCACTATACGGAGGAGATTCTATTGGATTGGGATGAGAGAAGATATCGAGAAATGGTGCCGAGAATGCACTGCCTGTGCTGTGGGGCGGACGGAACGCCATGACCAGAGGGCGCCTCTCCATCCTATTGTAAGTACAGCTCCTCTAGAATTGGTCGCGATTGATCATGTGAAGTTGGAGCCGAGTCGCTCTGGATATACATATGCCATGACTATAATTGACCACTTCACCAAGTTTGTCGTAGCAGTGCCTGTGAAAGACCTGACAGCCAAGACTACAGCGGAGGCGTTCTGGAAACATTTCCTTCTGCCCTACGGCTGTCCAGAAAGGATCCTCACTGATCAAGGGTCTGCGTTTGAGTCACAGCTGTTCCATGAGATGTGCCTGCTGCACAACTGCCAGAAAGTCCGGACCACCGCCTATCATCCGCAAGGTAACGGACTCTGTGAAAAGATGAATAAGACTCTCATTGAAATGCTGAGAGCAGTACCCCCTGATACGAGGGGTGATTGGCCTACTCTGTTGCCACAACTGATGTACACTTATAACAACACCATCCATTGTTCCACCGGTTACACCCCGTTCTACCTGATGTTTGGGCGACAAGGGAGATTACCTGCGGATCACTCCCTGGGGGTACAAGTGCCGGATGTGATCAACCCACTGCCCAGGACTGATTGGGTAGTGGAGCACCAGAGGCGTCTTCTTAATGCCAAGGAGATTGTGCAAGAACGCATGGAGAATGTCCGGGAACGCCAGCAAAAAGACTACGACCAGACTGCCCATGCGGGACCCCTGGCTCTTGGAGACAAGGTTTGGTTGAAAAACAACCACCGGACCAGCAAGTTGGACAGCAAATGGGAAAGGATTCCCTACCTTGTTACTGCCATACCTAATGCTGCAGCCCACATTTACCAGGTCTCCAGAGAAGGAAAAGGTCCCCAAGTTGTTCACAGGAACCGCCTTAAACCCTGTATCGAAGGAGAACCAGCGGTGGAGGAGATGGAGCCTGAGCCTTCTGAGGAGGAATTGCCGGCTCCACCTATGGACCCTATGCAGGCTGTGGAGAACTTGATCCACGATAAAGAGCCACTCCACTGGGCCCTCACGCCTTGGCTGAATTTGCTGGTTCCTGCTCCTGTTCCTGTTGGTCTCCCGTCTCAGGAGACCTTACCTGAAGAAGTTCCAGAGGCGGTGAGCTCCCTTGACCTTCCTGAGTCCAGGCAGGAAGAATCTCCGCCACTAAGGAGGTCTACCCGTTCTACCAGGGGACACCCACCTGTGAGGTTTGAGGACTACATCATGGGCCCAGGTAGCCCCTCACGGGAAACCCCTGTTTAACTCTGTTGCAAGCCTGGGTACGGACTCATATTTGTTCCTTGAGCCTCCAAGAACTTTACATCGTTTTATATTGTTCTACTGTTATATTATGGACAATTTGCATTTATGAACTATCCTGGTTTATTGATACGCTGCACCAGGTCAGCGCCCCTGTTCCCTTCCATTATCCTGAGAGAAGAGAACGACGCCCCTTTTCACCATTCCTTCAGTTTAATGTTGGTATTGTTGCTGTGATATTTGCCATGTATGCCGGTTCTCATTCTCTTTTTCAGATGCAGTATCCAGCTGGGCAGGGCCCCTCCATGTTGCGCCAAGGACAGGCAACGTTATAGCGTGGTGGTATGTAGTGTCCCACTAGGTAAAGGTGGGCACTGCACAAAAGGGGTTAATGTGTTGTTATTACCTGTAATGTTATATGTATGCATTTCCCTGTGTTAGCTGGGTGTCAGGCCTGTCAGGGTGTAGTTTAGCCTCCCAGACGTTAGAGGGAGCTGGAGAGCCCTAGATATATATAGGAAGGCCCAGACAGGGGAGTGGTAGTTCATTCCAGGGGACTAGAGGAGTTACTTCGTCCACCTGAAGCTCCTGAGGCTAGGCTTAGCTCAGTAGAGACACCCCAGTTGCAGGACAGCACCTCCTGGGAGAAACCTGCAGTTACCCTCAAGCCGAGTAAGGACAATACCAGGTCAGATAAGTACCCTGATGGGCAGAGGTTCTATAAAGTACAGCAAGCGCCAATACTGGAGGAAGGATTTATATACCAAGGATTAAAGCCAGCATTTAGGCATCCGGGCCTTGGGATCCAGCCAGCTAGAATAGCTGAAGGGGATAGAGCAGCATTGCACTGCAGAGTATTGACCGTTGTGCCCTCCAAGTATCTTGCATGATTTAATACCTGCCACTATTTAAAGTCTACCTGCTTGTGAAGTATTGTTCAAGGGACTGCATTATCATCACTAACTGTATGTACAAAGTTGGACTGTGTTCACCAAGTAAAGCAACGTTTGGTTTATCCACTGAGTACTCAGTTATTCCTCCTATAAACCGGTGTGCCACCGTTACAGGCACTGGCGTCACGAATCCAACAGGGACCTTGCCCCAGGCACTAATAATACCTGTAACATCCAGGGCACCTCATCCACCATCAGGCCTGGTCCCTACATACAGAGTGTGCCCCAGAGGAACTGTGTCTACCTCTCCTTCACTGCCGCATGCCTGCCCAGGGTTCTCCAATACAGTGAGCAACCCTCGATTGCCTATAACCGTGACCTCGCTTCGCTATACCCTGCAGGTCTGGCGTGCTGCACCTACCCTTCTAGATAGTACTTTGTTCTCTATTATGGGATCTTTTCCACAATTGTATCTTGGTGAAATCTGTTTTGAGTCAGTGCATTCGGAAATCTGCGGTTCCTTGGTCTTTCTTGCATTGTTTGGGATTTGTTTGTTGCTGTACTGTTGTATTGTCCTGGCTAATATTCTGGCTTGAATTCAGATAGGGCCAGCTCAGTATTGCTCTGTGTCTGTTCATTGACATTTATCTGCTACCTACCTGTATGCCAAAGAACAGCCATCTACTACATTGTTTGGGTATACCATTCTTCCACCAGCAAGTTTGTTTTATGAGTCTTGTTTTTTGCTTCATTTATGTGGTTTCTGAGACTGTCCAGTTCTTGTGAAATTCAGCCATTTTGTAAGTCCTAAGGATATCTGAATACCAAGAGCCACTGTTAGGACTTTGGAAAGGGACTGCTGTAGGTGAAGTCCTATTCTGCGGCCTTACAACCAGTTTTGTTACATTCTGGCATGGTACAGAGAAACCTCTATAAGATAATGAACTGAAATTGTATTAAATAGTGTTTTTTGGGGGTGGTCCTATTAGAAAAAATGGCCACCATGTATAATATATGGAGGAACTTAAAGGAAATGTGTCACCAAAAATGTTATCTGAGTATTAAAACCAGATCGTAACAAATATACTTTTTTTAACCACCTCAGCCCCCAGTGCTTAAACACCCTGAAAGACCAGGCCACTTTTTACACTTCTGACCTACACTACTTTCACCATTTATTGCTCGGTCATGCAACTTACCACCCAAATGAATTTTACCTCCTTTTCTTCTCACTAATAGAGCTTTCATTTGGTGGTATTTCATTGCTGCTGACATTTTTACTTTTTTTGTTATTAATCGAAATTTAACGATTTTTTTGCAAAAAAATGACATTTTTCACTTTCAGTTGTAAAATTTTGCAAAAAAAATGACATCCATATATAAATTTTGCTCTAAATTTATTGTTCTACATGTCTTTGATAAAAAAAAAATGTTTGGGTAAAAAAAAAATGGTTTGGGTAAAAGTTATAGCGTTTACAAACTATGGTACAAAAATGTGAATTTCCGCTTTTTGAAGCAGCTCTGACTTTCTGAGCACCTGTCATGTTTCCTGAGGTTCTACAATGCCCAGACAGTACAAACACCCCACAAATGACCCTATTTCTGAAAGTAGACACCCTAAGGTATTCGCTGATGGGCATAGTGAGTTCATAGAACTTTTTATTTTTTGTCACAAGTTAGCGGAAAATGATGATTTTTTATTTTTATTTTTTTTTTCTTACAAAGTCTCATATTCCACTAACTTGTGACAAAAAATAAAAACTTCCATGAACTCACTATGCCCATCACGAAATACCTTGGGGTCTCTTCTTTCCAAAATGGGGTCACTTGTGGGGTAGTTATACTGCCCTGGCATTCTAGGGGCCCAAATGTGTGGTAAGGAGTTTGAAATCAAATTCTGTAAAAACTGACCAGTGAAATCCGAAAGGTGCTCTTTGGAATGTGGGCCCCTTTGCCCACCTAGGCTGCAAAAAAGTGTCACACATCTGGTATCTCCGTATTCAGTAGAAGTTGGGGAATGTGTTTTGGGGTGTCATTTTACATATACCCATGCTGGGTGAGATAAATATCTTGGTCAAATGCCAACTTTGTATAAAAAAATGGGAAAAGTTGTCTTTTGCCAAGATATTTCTCTCACCCAGCATGGGTATATGTAAAAAGACACCCCAAAACACATTCCCCAACTTCTCCTGAATACGGAGATACCAGATGTGTGACACTTTTTTGCAGCCTAGGTGGGCAAAGGGGCCCATATTCCAAAGAGCACCTTTCGGATTTCACTCGTCATTTTTTACAGAATTTGATTTCAAACTCCTTACCACACATTTGGGCCCCTAGAATGCCAGGGCAGTATAACTACCCCACAAGTGACCCCATTTTGGAAAGAAGAGACCCCAAGGTATTCGCTGATGGGCATAGTGAGTTCATGGAAGTTTTTATTTTTTGTCACAAGTTAGTGGAATATGAGACTTTGTATGAAAAAAAAAAAAAAAAAAAAAAAATCATCATTTTCCACTAACTTGTGACAAAAAATAAAAAATTCTAGGAACTCGCCATGCCCCTCACGGAATACCTTGGGGTGTCTTCTTTCCAAAATGGGGTCACTTGTGGGGTAGTTATACTGCCCTGGCATTTTCCAGGGGCCCTAATGTGTGGTAAGTAGGTAAATGACCAGTGAAATCCGAAAGGTGCTCTTTGGAATATGGGCCCCTTTGCCCACCTAGGCTGCAAAAAAGTGTCACACATCTGGTATCTCCGTACTCGGGAGAAGTTGGGGAATGTGTTTTGGGGTGTCTTTTTACATATACCCATGCTGGGTGAGAGAAATATCTTGGCAAAAGACAACTTTTCCCATTTTTTTATACAAAGTTGGCATTTGACCAAGATATTTATCTCACCCAGCATGGGTATATGTAAAATGACACCCCAAAACACATTCCCCACCTTCTCCTGAGTACGGAGATACCAGATGTGTGACACTTTTTTGCAGCCTAGGTGGGCAAAGGGGCCCATATTCCAAAGAGCACCTTTCGGATTTCACTCGTCATTTTTTACAGAATTTGATTTCAAACTCCTTACCACACATTTGGGCCCCTAAAATACCAGGGCATTATACCTACCCCACAAGTGACCCCATTTTGGAAAGAATAGACCCCAAGGTATTCGCTGATGGGCATAGTGAGTTCATGGAAGTTTTTATTTTTTGTCACAAGTTAGTGGAATATGAGACTTTGTATGAAAAAAAAAAATAAAAAAAAATCATCATTTTCCACTAACTTGTGACAAAAAATAAAAAATTCTAGGAACTCGCCATGCCCCTCACGGAATACCTTGGGGTGTCTTCTTTCCAAAATGGGGTCACTTGTGGGGTAGTTATACTGCCCTGGCATTTTCCAGGGGCCCTAATGTGTGGTAAGTAGGTAAATGACCAGTGAAATCAGAAAGGTGCTCTTTGGAATATGGGCCCCTTTGCCCACCTAGGCTGCAAAAAAGTGTCACACATCTGGTATCTCCGTACTCGGGAGAAGTTGGGGAATGTGTTTTGGGGTGTCTTTTTACATATACCCATGCTGGGTGAGAGAAATATCTTGGCAAAAGACAACTTTTCCCATTTTTTTATACAAAGTTGGCATTTGACCAAGATATTTATCTCACCCAGCATGGGTATATGTAAAATGACACCCCAAAACACATTCCCCAACTTCTCCTGAGTACGGCGATACCAGATGTGTGACACTTTTTTGCAGCCTAGATGCGCAAAGGGGCCCAAATTCCTTTTAGGAGGGCATTTTTAGACATTTGGATACCAGACTTCTTCTCACGCTTTGGGGCCCCTAGAATGCCAGGGCAGTATAAATACCCCACATGTGACCCCATTTTGGAAAGAAGACACCCCAAGGTATTCAATGAGGGGCATGGCGAGTTCATAGAAATTTTTTTTTTTTGGCACAAGTTAGCGGAAATTGATATTTTTTATTTTTTTCTCACAAAGTCTCCCGTTCCGCTAACTTGGGACAAAAATTTCAATCTTTCATGGACTCAATATGCCCCTCACTGAATACCTGGGGGTGTCTTCTTTCCGAAATGGGGTCACATGTGGGGTATTTATACTGCCCTGGCATTCTAGGGGCCCTAAAGCGTGAGAAGAAGTCTGGAATATAAATGTCTAAAAAATTTTACGCATTTGGATTCCGTGAGGGGTATGGTGAGTTCATGTGAGATTTAATTTTTTGTCACAAGTTAGTGGAATATGAGACTTTGTAAGAAAAAAAAATAATAATTCCGCTAACTTGGGCCAAAAAAATGTCTGAATGGAGCCTTACAGAGGGGTGATCAATGACAGGGGGGTGATCAATGACAGGGGGGTTGATCAATGACAGGGGGGTGATCAATGACAGGGGGGTGATCAATGACAGGGGGGTGATCAATGACAGGGGGGGGTGATCAATGACAGGGGGGGTGATCAATGACAGGGGTGGTGATCAATGACAGGGGGGTGATCAGGGAGTCTATATGGGGTGATAACCACAGTCATTGATCACGCCCGTGTAAGGCTTCATTCAGACGTCCGGATGCGTTTTGCGGATCCGATCCATCTATCAGTGGATCCGTAAAAATCATGCGGACGTCTGAATGGAGCTTTACAGGGGGGTGATCAATGACAGGGGGGTAATCAATGACAGGGGGGTGATCAGGGAGTCTATATGGGGTGATCACCACAGTCATTGATCATGCCCCTGTAAGGCTTCATTCAGACGTCCGGATGCGTTTTGCGGATCCGATCCATCTATCAGTGGATCCGTAAAAATCATGCGGACGTCTGAATGGAGCTTTACAGGGGGGTGATCAATGACAGGGGGGTAATCAATGACAGGGGGGTGATCAGGGAGTCTATATGGGGTGATCACCACAGTCATTGATCATGCCCCTGTAAGGCTTCATTCAGACGTCCGGATGCGTTTTGCGGATCCGATCCATCTATCAGTGGATCCGTAAAAATCATGCGGACGTCTGAATGGAGCTTTACAGGGGGGTAATCAATGACAGGGGGGTGATCAATGACAGGGGGGTGATCAGGGAGTCTATATGGGGTGATAACCACAGTCATTGATCATGCCCCTGTAAGGCTTCATTCAGACGTCCGGATGCGTTTTGCGGATCCGATCCATCTATCAGTGGATCCGTAAAAATCATGCGGACATCTGAATGGAGCTTTACAGGGGGTTGATCAATGACAGGGGGGTAATCAATGACAGGGGGGTGATCAGGGAGTCTATATGGGGTGATCAGGGGTGATCAGGGGCTAATAAGGGGTTAATAAGTGACGGGGGGGGGGGGTGTAGTGTAGTGTAGTGGTGCTTGGTGGGACTTTACTGAGCTACCTGTGTCCTCTGGTGGTCGATCCAAACAAATGGGACCACCAGAGGACCAGGTAGCAGGTATATTAGACGCTGTTATCAAAACAGCGTCTAATATACCTGTTAGGGGTTAAAAAAAACACATCTCCAGCCTGCCAGCGAACGATCGCCGCTGGCAGGCTGGAGATCAACTCTCTTACCTTCCGTTCCTGTGAGCGCGCGCGCCTGTGTGCGCGCGTTCACAGGAAATCTCGCGTCTCGCGAGAGGACGCGTATATGCGTCCAGGAGGAATGAATCAACCACCTCCAGGACGCGTCTGTGCGTACAGCGGTCCGGAGGTGGTTAATCTATTTTTATTTTCTGATTGCAGATTTATTAATTCTAATTCCTGGACATGATTATGGGGTCGGCATCTTGTCTGAGATGTTATTAACAGCACTTCGAAAGCATTAAGAGATATGCTTTACAGCAGCCCTATGGTCCATAGACACAATGGTCAGGAGGAGACCTCACTGACTTCTATGGGAGAGTTTTCTAGGCATGCGCTGTGACCTGTGCAGAGGTCATTGGAGAAGGAAAGAATAGATAAGCTCTGACAATCACCTATTGTGAATGGTGGATCCTGTCTTATCTATACACAGAGGTGATATCATTACAGGCAGGATTAGAATGACAGATAAGCAAGTCATTGCAGTAAAGTGTTCTGTACAGACCAAGAAGTGGCGCCTATTATTAGGTTTAGTGGCCAATACAAAAACTGCAGAATTTTAGGCGTTTTGTTTAAATATAAATAATAATATGGACAATTAAAGATAACATCATCAAAAATTCTTTAAAAATATGTTAAACATAAAAACGGAATTTAAACAATAGGTAATTTTCTGATGACATGTTTCCTTTAACATCAGTTGCAGGAAATGTTGTCTAGATAATGTGATTGTCTTCTCAGTGAGGTGGTCTTTTGGAGATGTTTTACTGGATATGGAAAGAGGTACCACCTCAAGTGATACCGGGGGGTCTTCTTGTTAGGTAGCTAGAATTGCATAAAATGTTGCAGCAGAAAGTACATTTATTCTGTTGCCTCCAATTTTGCTCATTTCCACAATTTCTCAAAGAATGATAGCAATACAGCCAGGTCCATAAATATTGGGACATCGACTTTTTAATAATTGGTTGCAAATCCTTTGCAGTTAATTACAGCATGAAGTCTGGAACGCATAGACATCACCAGACGCTGGGTTTCATCCCTGGTGATGCTCTGCCAGGCCTCTACTGCAACTGTCTTCAGTTCCTGCTTGTTCTTGGGGCATTTTCCCTTCAGTTTTGTCTTCAGCAAGTAATATGCATGCTCAATCGGATTCAGGTCAGGTGATTGACTTGGCCATTGCATAACACTCCACTTCTTTCCCTTAAAAAAACTATTTGGTTGCTTTTGCAGTATGCTTTGGGTCATTGTCCGTCTGCACTGTGAAGCGCCGTCCAATGAGTTCTGAAGCATTTGGCTGAATATGAGCAGATAATATTGCCCGAAACACTTCAGAATTCATCCTGCTGCTTTTGTCAGCAGTCACATCATCAATAAATACAAGACAACCAGTTCCATTGGCAGCCATACATGCCCACGTCATGACACTGCCACCACCATGCTTCACTGATGAGGTGGTATGCTTAGGATCATGAGCAGTTCCTTTCCTTTTCCATACTCTTCTCTTCCCATCACTCTGGCAAACTCTAATCTGGCCTTCCTGTTTTTGAGGCTCACCAATGGTTTACATCTTGTAGGGAACCCTCTGTATTCACTCTGGTGAAGTCTTCTCTTGATTGTTGACTTTGACACACATACACCTACCTCCTGGAGAGTGTTCTTGATCTGGCCAACTGTTGTGAAGGGTGTTTTCTTCACCAGGGAAAGAATTCTTCGGTCATCCACCACAGTTGTTTTCTGTGGTCTTCTGGGTCTTTTGGTGTTGCTGAGCTCATCGGTGCGCTCCTTCTTTTTAAGAATGTTCCAAACAGTTGTTTTGGCCACACCTAATGTTTTTGCTATCTCTCTGATGGGTTTGTTTTGTTTTTTCAGCCTAATGATGGCTTGCTTCACTGATAGTGACAGCTTTTTGGATCTCATCTTGAGAGTTGACAGCAACAGATTCCAAATGCAAATAGCACACTGGAAATGAACTCTGGACCTTTTATCTGTTCATTGTAATTGGGATAATGAGGGAAAAACACACACCTGGCCATGGAACAGCTGAGAAGCCAATTGTCCCATTACTTTTGGTCCCATAACAAGTGGGAGGCACATATGCAAACTGTTGTAATTCCTACACCGTTTACCTGATATGGATCTAAATACCCTCAAATGAAAGCTGACAGTCTGCAGTTAAAGCACATCTTGTTAGTTTCATTTCAAATCCATTGTGGTGCTGTATAGAGCCAAAAATGTTACAATTGTGTCGATGTCCCAATATTTATGGACCTGGCTGTATATTGTATTAACCTGAATTTACACAACAAAGGTTCCCTACACACAGCTACAATATAACAATACACATATATTAGATCAGGTCACTTTTAGGCCCCTTTCACACGGGCGTTGCGGGAAAATGTGCGGGTGCGTTGCGGGAACACCCGCGATTTTTCCGCGCGAGTGCAAAACATTGTAATGCGTTTTGCACTCGCGTGAGAAAAATCGCGCGTGTTTGGTACCCAAACCCGAACTTCTTCACAGAAGTTCGGGCTTGGGATCGGTGTTCTGTAAATAGTATTATTTTCCCTTATAACATGGTTATAAGGGAAAATAATAGCATTCTGAATACAGAATGCATAGTAAAACAGGGCTGGAGTGGTTAAAAAAATAAATAAAATCATTTTACTCACCTTAATCCACTTGCTCGCGATGCCCGGCATCTCCGTCTGACTCTTTTACTGTATAGGACCTGTGGAGAGCATTAACTATAGTTCAAGGACCTGGGATGACGTCACTCTGATCATCACATGGTACGTCACATGATCTTTTACCATGGTGAATCACCATGGTAAAAGATCATGTGACATACCATGTGATGACCGGAGTGACGTCATCCCAGGTCCTTAAACTATAGTTAATGCTCTCCACAGGTCCTATACAGTAAAAGAGTCAGACGGAGATGCCGGCTACGCGAGCAAGTGGATAAAGGTGAGTTAAATGACTTTTTATTTTTTTTTAACCCCTCCAGCCCTGTTTTACTATGCATTCTGTATTCAGAATGCTATTATTTTCCCTTATAACCATGTTATAAGGGAAAATAATAAGGTTCGGGTCTCCATCCCGATCGTCTCCTAGCAACCGTGCGTGAAAATCGCACCGCATCCGCACTTGCTTGCGGATGCTTGCGATTTTCACGCAACCCCATTCATTTCTATGGGGCCTGCGTTACGTGAAAAACGCACAAAGAGGAGCATGCTGCGATTTTCACGCAACGCAAAAGTGATGCGTGAAAATCACCGCTCGTGTGCAGAGCCCCATAGAAATGAATGGGTCAGTATTCAGTGCGGGTGCAATGCGTTCACCTCCCGCATCGCATCCGCGCGGAATACTCGCTCGTGTGAAAGGGGCCTTAAGGTTCTTTCATTTGTGCTGATTTATATACAGCAATCTCCAGATCTACCATTCACTTTATTTTTTAATGAATTTATTAAAAATACTAAGCAAAAAAGAAATACAACATCTGTTCTTAGGATATTGGCTGGCGAGTAAGAAAATCTGCTCCAGAGTATTAAACAGGCTCTTGTTTCCACATTTACTAGAAGGAAAATTCACATGAATACAAATTATTTTCTCAAGATTCATCATGCTGCTGAAGGATATTTTCCCCAGTGTCATTGCATATATATCCGTTATCTGGAGGTACAAACTGGCATGTCATAAATATGGATTCACTTCTTGCCCATTCACAATCATGAAGAGATTTGTAAATATCCATTAGGATCATCTTAATGTCCTGTATATGGAATGTATATATTAATACACATAAGCATACATATTGCATATCACATATATACATATATATGGTTACTGACAAGCTGAAGGTAACAGAAACACTAAATGATAAGGCCTCTTTCACACAGTCAGTATTTTTCATCAGTATTTGGGGTTATGCACAAGACCATATGTATTTTGCGGTCCCCAAAACACGGATCCGCAAAAATACAGATGATGTCCGTGTGCATTCCGTATTTTGTGGAACAGAACAGCTGGGCCGTAATAGAACATTCCTTGTCTGTAATGCGGACAATAATAGGACATGTTCTATTTTTTTGCGGAACAGACACACGGACATATGGAAACGGAATGCACACGGAATAACTTCCGTTTTTTTATGGACCCATCAAAATAAATGGCTCTGAATATGGTCTGCAAAAAAAATGGATCGTGCATGGAAAGAAAATAAATTTGTGTGCATGAGCCCATTGTAAGCCAAAACCAGGAGTGGCTCCAAGAGGTACAAGTCTTTCCATTATACTTTTCTCTGTAGGGTCTGGTTTTGGTCTACAAATACTGATGAAAAATACTGATGAAAAATACTGACCAAATACTGATTGTGTGAAAGTGGTCTAAAGGTGCATTTCACTGGGGCTCGCGGGCATGTGCTGGGTGCAAGAAGGGCGTCCAAAAGCCACTCTGCCTTGGCCAGAGTGTTCAGAAACATGGCTAGTGCACTCAATCTTTGCACTAGATGAAGGAAAACCTAGCTCCTTCTGTTTACATATTTTGTGGCTTGCTTATTGTTTTGGATGAATGAAAACATGTTAATCAAAAATGTAATTGACACACTTAAAAATAATGGCCCATAAGAAGTGTGGTTTAGAGTCACTGGTGTACATACTGGGGTCGCAGTTGTGACCGGGCCCAGCACTCCAGGGGGTCCGGCCGCCTGTGTACCCCTGGCCCCGCCCGCCCTGCAGTAGTGCTGTATGGTAGTACCTGGGGCCCGCCCCTTTAATATACTTACCCTCCCCGGTCGGCACTTCACTGTCCTGAGCGCGTACAGTTTCAAGACGTAGTGCGCGCACTATGACCTGACGCTGCACGCTGTCAGGCGACTGTGCAGCATCGGCTGGGAAGACAGAGGAGTGCAACTTCTGCCGGAGGCCAGGAGAGGAAGAGTCGCCGTGGCGCAGAACAAGTAAGGCTGAGTTCACACGGGCGTTGCGGGAAAAGATGCAGGTGTGTTGCAGGAAAATGCAAAATTTTTCAGCGCGAGTGCAAAGCGTTTTAATGCGTTTTGCACGTACGTGAGAAAAATCGGCATGTTTGGTACACAGACCCGAACCCGGAATTCTTCACAGAAGTTTGGGTTTGGGATGGGTGTTGTGTAGATTTTATTATTGGTGATGGACCATGTAATGGACCATGTGATGAGCGCAGTGACGTCACCAAAGGTCCTTTTCCTCCCAGGTCCTCAAAGAAGAAGAAAGAAACCGAGCCGGGCTGCATGAACAAGTGGATGAGGTGAGTTTAATAAAAAAAAAAAAAATTTAACCCCTCCATCCCTAATTTACTTAGCATTCTGTATTAAGAAAGCTATTATTTTCCCTTATGACCATGTTATAAGGGAAAATAATAAAGATCGGGTCCCCATGCCGATCGTCACCTAGCAACCATGCGTGAAAATCGCACCGCATCCGCACTTGCTTGCGATTTTCACATAGCCCCTTCACTTCTATGTGGCCTGCGCTGCGTAAAAGACGCACAATATAGAGCATGCTGCGATTTTCCCTCAAAGCACAAGTGATGCATGAAAATCACCGCTCATGTGCACAGCCCCATTGAAGTGAATGGGTCCGGATTCAGTGCGGGTGCAATGCGTTCACCTGACGCATTGTACCCGCGTGGAATTCTCGCCCGTGTGAAAGGGGCCTAAGTATGTTGGGGCCTGGGGATCACTCTGTGGGCTGCCGCCGCTGATTGATCTGAGCCGATGGGGCTTAGTGGGGGTCTTATGGTGGTCCTTGGGCTGATCTTAGGTCTAATGGGGGCTGACTGGGGTCTTTGGGCTGATCTGAGGTCTGATGGGGGCTGAGTGGGGGGCTGACTGGGGGTCTTTGGGCTGATCTGAGGTCTGATGGGGGCTGAGTGGGGGTCTTTGGGCTGATCTGAGGTCTGATGGGGGCTGAGTGGGGGTCTCATGGGGGTCTTTGGGCTGATCGGAGGTCTGATGGGGGTCTTTGGGCTGATCTGAGGTCTGATGGGGGCTAAGTGGGGGTCTGATGGGGGTCTTTGGGCTGATCTGAGGTCTGATGGGGGCTGAGTGGGGGTCTTTGGGCTGATATGAGGTCTTATGGGGGTCTGTGGGCTGATCTGAGGTCTGATGAGGGCTGAGCGGGCTGATTGTGGGGCTGAGTGGGCTGATCTGACGTCTGATGGGGGCTGAGCAGGCTGATTGGGGGGCTGATGGGGGGCTGAGTGGGCTGATCTGAGGTCTGATGGGGGCTGAGTTGGCTGATATGAGGTCTCTCTGCAGTGGCAGAGAGACTCACTGAGGCCAGCAGCAGCCATTTTAGTCAGATTACAGCCACTGTGCAGCTTTAGCTCTAATCTGACTGAAATGGCTGCTGCTCAGTCTCTCTGTCACTGCTGCTCTTAGGGTGGCCAGACGTACGGTTTTTAGACTGCTGGTCTGGTGCAAGGCCAGGACGGACGGCCAGAAGTCCCCCTTTTTTGTTGTTATGGATGATGGGACAGTGGGTCCAGCTCAGGCATGGTCACTTTAAGTACCAATGGCAGGGGGCAGGGCCTGGCAGCATGTCCGGATCACACTACGCGCTTACGTGACGTCACAAAGTTATCAGCGCTGCAGGCCAGCAGGACGTTGGGAACAGAGGAGCGCGGGAGCCACTGCTAGTCAGCTACTGCCCACTTGGCCAGTAGACTGACTCTATACTACAGTCACTCACCCCACCTCGTTCTCTCTCTCTGTGGCAATGGGAGGGGGGCCCCATGGATCAGTTTCGCACCAGGGCCCCATGGGTTGTGTGTACGCCACTGTTTAGAGTGATAAGACGCTATGTATGGTTTCTATTTTCAAAGGATACATGTGGACAGGACAGATCTGTTATGACAGTATTTCCCTTGATATGTCCATCCCTTTTACTGGACACAACAGTGCCTTAAAGGGGTTTTATAGGATTGCTATAGTTTCTAACAGATATGCTCATGTAGTTGTTTTTCTCATGTACTTCTGTACATCTTCTATTCATCTTCTCATGTACATCTTCTCCATGCATTTTTTGTTCCAGTTTGGACTCTCCTGATCCGTTTTTACCATGTAAACCAATCACTCAGATTTTTTTCCATCCTGCATGTAGCACTTCCTGTTGCTGTATCCAACCAAACCCATGATGCACTTCACCTATGTCTGCCACAGCTCCAGCATTGCCCCTAGCAACGCCCAGATATTTATAGCTCCTCTCACCCAGCTAGTTACATAGACACTCCCCTGACAACGCCCAGCTAGTTTATAGCTCCTCCCACCAACTAGTTGCATAGACACTCCCCTATCACTGCCCCTAACAACACCCAGCTAGTTTATAGCTCCTCCCACCCAGCTAGTTACATAGATACTCCCCTATCACTTCCCCTAACAACGCCCAGATAGTTTATAGCTCCGCTGACCCAGCTAGTTGCATAGACACTCCCCTATCACTGCCCATAACAACGCCCAGATAGTTTATAGCTCCTCCTACCTAGCTAGTTACATAGACACTCCCCTATCACTGCCTTGTTGCTACTTTCACACTCCCATTGGTATCACATCACAGGAAATAGGAAAAAGCTACATGGACATGGTCATGTGACCACAGGACAACAAAAGGGAGATAAAAGAAATACATTAGAAATTATAGCTCCCTTCATAAATTATTATTTTAACCCCTTCATGCATTCTCACGTACTTGTACGTGAGGGAATGCGGCTACTTGCTGCATCCTCACATGCATGTACGTAATATGATCGGGCAGGTGCAGGAGCTACACCCACCCGATCAGCAGCACGGGCCCAGCTGTTACAGATAATCAGGCCCCTGCTGCATCCACCGGCAACGCTGTATGCGGTGATGCCGGCGGATAAACCCTTTCACATGCCGCGGTCAGCGCTGACCACGGCACGTGGGGGGTTTGCAGAGGGAGGGGGCTCCCTCTGACTCCATCGGTCCCCTGCGCTGCGGTGACAGGGGGATGATGGTTGTCATGGCAGCTCCGATGCCTTACACAGGCATTGGAGCCTGCCAGCTACGGAAACCCAGGAGATCCAGCCTGCAGACTGGGTCTCCTAGGAAACTGTCAGGTTCTTACTGTGTAAGACGCTTACAGTTCAATTCAGTACAATACAGAATGTATTGTACTGAATTGAAACAGGGATCAAACCCTGAAAAGGTGAAGTCCCAAGAGTGGGACAAAAATAAAAAAGTAAGAAAAAGTTAAAAAAGTGTTTTTTATAATAATAAAAAAAAAAGAATTAAAAAAAAGTTTGAAGTAAAAAAAAAAAGCCCCCTCACCATAAAAAGTGTTTTAAAAAAAATAAAAAGAGGGGCGTGGCCTGAGCATGGAGCTATGAACAAGCACCTTACAGAGCTCCCGGACCCTGGGCCCTCTCATCTGCTTTTTAATTGCAACGACACCACTCTATCTTACTGGAAGAGGATGGTTAGACTTTGGGCCGCCACGGGTCCACATATTTAACTTCGGAACCGCACATCGCGAGGTATTTCTCTCAGACTTCAGCTCCGGCCCATCTGCCCGGCTCCCCCAAGATGGCACTTGGGGGGAACAAGTGGCAGCGGCACCTGCTCCCCTAAGCCACGCTCCTTCCCTTAGCTTACCGACTTGTCGCGGACGACTGCTGCTGATGGTCTAGCTGCATTGGCACCCGCGCCTGCAGGCCGCACTCACCTCCCTTGCCTGCTGGCGCCGGAACAGTCGGTCCTCTCATCCAAGAAGGCGTCCTCGGGAGAGCATGAGATAACTGCTCCTGCGCTAAAAGACCACACTCACCACCTCAACATGAGGACCTCATTACGAACGCCCCCCCCCTTCCACCACCATGTGCCTTAATTACCGGAGACCTTCTCCCACTGCCCCTGGAGATCCCACCTGGCTCTATGGAAGCAGATAATGCCGCCTCTCTACCTATTCCGGTGAGTGCAATACCCAGGCGCCATATCAAGTCCCCACACTTGCAGTCTGCCGGCCTCTCCACCTCTCTGCCGTCCGCCTGAGACATTGGCCCCGCATTCTGGCGGCATCCAACTCTCACGAGTGGCACAGCCATGAACACTCTCACCACATGCCCAAGATTATTTACCCATCGCGAACAGAGACGATCGTCCCTCCCAGAACTCACATGTAGATCTCCCTCCTACCCCTGCTATTTTTCACTCTCCAGCCATTTCAGATTCTTCACAGACTCAATCCTCTGCCTCTTCTTTGCCTGGTAGACGTTCCAATCGCCCGAAACTAAGAGATATATGGTCGCTCCTCAGTACTCTTCCTACTAAGACGGACCTGGAGGCGATTATACAAAGGGTCGAATCTAAGCATGACCAGGCTATAGCAAAGCTGTGTCCACCTTATTCAATTCTCTTCTCTCCAGGCCTGCGGAGTCAGAAATAGAGCTCAACAGAGTTCACAGGGTCCTAAGTCCTAGGCGTCTGGATAACTCAGCTCCGTGTGATATTCTGTGTAGAGTCCATTTTTTCTGAGAAAAGGAGGAACTTTTGCAAAGAGCCTGGAGGCAGAACCCTACATTGTTCGCTGGATCACAGATTCAAATCCTACCTGATGTTTTTAGGAGAACTCTGCTTATGAGGCGATCTCTCAAACCTCTCTTGCAAGCTATCACGAACGCTGGAGCCACCTATCACTGGGGCCATCCGTTCCACCTGATCATCTGTAAGAATGGAACGTTTTTTGCCCTGCACACCCCGGACCAGTCGGGGGATCTTGGACGTTTCCTGGACACTGAAGTCGATGCAGCCCAACAAAGCTCAAGGCCCAGATGGCCTACCAGCTTCATATTACAAGAGCTATCTCCCCCTCCTCCAGACCCCACTTACCAATGCCTTGAATAGGGTAGGTTCAGAAAACCTTCTCCCCAGAGATATGACGCACGCACACATTACAGTGATTCACAAGGAGGATAAGGACCCTACAGCCTGCGCTAGTTACCACCCCATCTCATTGCTCAATGTAGATCTTAAGTTATTTGTGAAGGTTCTGGCCACACGCTTAGTCCCGCTCTTGCCTGATCTTATACACACCAACCAGGTAGGCTTCGTTCCATCGAGGGAGGCGAGAGACAATACCACCAAAGTGCTGAACTTGATTCGGCATGCCAGGTTAAACGCTCTTCTCTCTGTCTCCTATCCACTGACGCCAAAAAGGCTTTTGACAGAGTGGGATGGCATTGGGTATTTGAAGTGTTGAATTATGTGGGCATTGAGGGTTCGATGTTGACATGGATCCGCTCCCTTTATACCTCACCGTCCGCGGCCAGAAAGGTGAACGGTGTGCTCTCGTCTTCCTTCGATATTAGGAATGGGACCCATCAAAGGTGCCCTCTCTCGCCCTTGATTTTCATCCTTACCCTAGAACCCCTACTCAGGACGATCAGGAAAAACCCTGACATCTCGGGACTGGTAGTGGGTGACCAGGAGTTCAAGATAGCAGCCTACGTGGACGACTTGATGTTCACGATTACCAAACCCCGGATCTCCTTCCCTAACCTAATAGCTGAATTTAATGTGTTCCACAACCTCTCCAACCTGAAAATGAATTTTTACGAAATCTGAGGCACTTAATATCTCCTTGCCAAACTCGCTTGAAACTGACCTGGCGACTTATTTTCCATACAAATGGACGGCGGGCTCTATCAAATACCTGGGTACAATGATTCCAAGAGACCTGAAGGACGTATACTGCAGGAATTACACCCCTCTTCTGAGTCGGATTAGGGGAGACCTTAGGAGATGGTCTAAAGCTTTGGCTGCTGTGCCATCTTCAAAATGAATGTTCTTCCGCGTCTGTTATACCTCTTTTAGACTCTCCCCATACACGTACCAGCTAGTTTTTTTGGTACTGTACATCGTGACCTTTTCAGAATAATTTGGGCTAGGGGGAACCCGAGACTGGCCAGATCCCTACTCCATGTTCCGAGGGACAATGGAGGATTGGGGATACCTGATCTTCTGAAATATTACGCTGCTTCTATGCTCCAACGGGTTGTGGATTGGTGCCGACATGCTCCATTCAAACAATAGGTCTCCACTGAACAACTCTCTTCCCAGACCCCTCTGGCCCTACTGCCATGGAGTAGGTGGAGCACCCCCACTGCACTCTCCAGTCACCCCACCATTGGGCCTACCTTACTTCAATTTTATAAACATTATTGCGTTCCCATGATCTCCCCAACACCTTCTCCAATGTTTTCTATCCTGGGACTCCCAGACTTTCCGGCAGGTTGTTCTGGGGGCCCCTTCATGCAGTGGCGTTTGAGTGGTAAATGTTGTGCACCTTTCTTTAGAACCTCTGGACGGTAGTTCACGTATGCTAAACTGTTGAGTTTGTCGGACCCCTGTGCCCTCGGACCATGGAGATCCAGATAATTATATAATTTCCTTTCCTCTATCCCCTCCTCCCCGGGCCTCGATAGGTCCCTTGCACCCTTTGAAAAAGCATGTATCGGCTCATGAGTTTACCGACATTCCCTTTCAGAATTGTATAAAGCGCTAGTATTTCCTGATTCGGACTTACGCCCTCCGTTTATTGACAAGTGGATTCAGGATTTGCAAGTTGATATCTCCTCCGACCAATGGCCAAAACTGTACCAATTGGCTCATAAATCCTCCATTGCCAGTAAGTATCAAGAGGCCAGCTACAAAATACTATCTAGATGGTACTATGTTCTGACTCACCTTCAGAAAATGTTTCCGACGGCCTCCCCATTATGTTGGCGTTGCGAAGCATCTCATGGCTTGTTGCTTCTTATTTTCTGGCAATGTGACAAAATCAAACGATTCTGAGAAATCGGTTCATAAGACCTTGGCAACTGTTTTTTTCTTTTTCTGTACCGAATACTCCCGTTTTTTTCTTATTACTTCTTTCGGACTTGCCTTGGAGTTTGCTCTGCTGGTCTTGCGTGCGCCACTTGGTTATCCCGAAATAAAAATCCCCCATTCCGCCATCCCCTGAACTTTGGGTTCAGAAAGTGGAAGAGATCCGGAGAATGGAGGAACTAACGGCGTTTATGAAGAATACTCATAAGATCTTTGTCACTGCCTGGACACCATGGTTTACCTTCCAGGACTCTCCGGAATACCAATCCTTATTGACCTGAAGGGGTTGTTTCTACTCCTGTTACTTGCTCCATCCTTTTGCTGTTCTCCCCTACCTTGTGTGGTCAACCTTTCATTTTGTGTGTTAGTCTTGTTACCCCTTTCTGTTGTCTTGTCCCAACAGTGATTTTTTTTACTTGTATTAAGTTTACTTGTTCCGTGCCTCTCATAAAGTGGCTTCACTTCTTTCTTATGCATTTCCTCTGTCAGATGTTCGTCATGTTATGAGTACACTTAGACTTTGATGGCAGGATTTATCTGATCTGTTTATGACTCACCGTTGGCCGGGCGCCAACGCATCTATTCTGTTGCCTGCAGATGTATACTTGTATCTGTGAATACACTTAAATAAAGAATAAAAAAAATAAAACAATAAAAAAAATTAAAAATTAAAAACAGACATATTAGGTATCGCCGCGTTCGTAACGACGTGCTCTATAAAAATGTCACATAATCTACCATCTCATGTGAATGCCGTAAAAAAAAAAAACTGTGCCAAAAAATGAAATTTTTTGTCAACTTCATCACAAAAAGTGTAATTCCAAGCGATCAAAAAGTCATACACACCCCAAAATAGTACCAATCAAACCGTCATCTCTTCCCGCAAAAAATTAACTTCTACATAAGACAATCGCACAAAAAAAAATATATGGCTTTCAGAAAATGGAGATACTAAAACATGATTTTTTTCAAAAATGCTTTTATTGTGTAAAACTGAAATACTTAAACATATCACATGATCTAACCCCTAAGGTAAATTCCATTAAAAAAAAAAACTCTTCCAAAACAACCAATTTTTTGGTCACTTTGCCACATAAAATGTAGTATTGAGTGATCAAAAAAATCATATGTACCCAAAAATGCTACCTATAAAAACGTCAACTCTTTCCGCAAAAAATTAACCCCTACACAAGATGATCGACAGAAAAATAAAAAAAATATAGCTTTCATAAAATGGTGACACAAAAAAAACTTTTTCACTAATTCTTTTATTATATAAAACTAAAATTAGAATAAAAAAATAGACATATTAGGTATTGCTAAGTCTGTTATGACCTGCTCTATAAAAATATCACATGATCTTCCCCCTCAGTTGAACACTGTTAAAAAACAAAAACTGTGCCAAAATAGCCATTTTTTGATCACCTTACCCCAAAAAAGTGTCATAATGAATGATTAAAAAATCATATGTACCCAAAAATGAAACCAATAAAAATGTCAGCTCTTCCTGCAAAAAAAGAGCCCCTGGACAAGACGATTAGCAAAAAAAATTAAGAAATGTAGCTTTCAGAAAATGAAGACACAAAAATATTATTTTGGTTTTCAGAAATGCTTTATTATGTAAAACTGAAACAACAACAAAATACACATATTTGGTATTGTCACATTTGTATCAATCTGCTCATCCCGTAGTTTACAAAAGTTACAAGTTTCTACTCTAGGGGTGCATAAGGGGGTCTTCAAATGTGAAATGGCAACTTAAAATGATCCCAGCGACATCTGCCCTGAAAAATCCATACGGCGCTCCTTTCCCTCTGCGCCCTGCCATGTGCCCGCACAGCAGTTTACGACCACATATGGGGTGTTTGGGTAAACTAAAGAATCAGTATAATAAATATTGAGTTTTCTTTGACTGTTAACCATTGCTATGTTACAGGGAAAAATAGATTAAAATGGAAACTCTGTAAAAAAAAGTGAAACTTTCAAATTTCATCTCCATTTTCCTTTCATTCTTGTGGAACACCTAAAGGGTTAACAAAGTTTGTAAAATCAGTTTTGAAAAACTTGAGGGGTGTAGTTTCTGAAATGGTGTCATTTATATATGGTTTATACTATGTAAGCCCCACAAAGTAACTTCCGACATGAACTGATCCTTAAAAAGTAGGTTTTGGAAATTTTCTTAAACATTTTAAGAATTTCTTCTAAAATTCTAAGCCTTCTAACGTCCTAAAAAGGTTAAATTACATTTATAAAATGATGCCAACATGAAGTAGACATCTGGGAAATGTAAAGTAACAACTATTTTATGAGGTATCATAATCTGCTTTAAAAGCAGAGACATTCAAATTTCAAGAACTGTGAATTTTTTAAAATTTTCTGTAAATTTTGGATTTGGAAAGGTAAAACATATTGACTCAAATTTACCACCAACATGAAGTACAATATGTCACAAGAAAACAATATCAGAATTGCTTGTATATGTAAAAGCATTCCAGAGTTAGGACCCTTTCACACGAGCGAGTATTCCGCGCGGATGCGATGCGGGAGGTGAACGCATTGCACCCGCACTGAATACCGACCCATTCATTTCTATGGGGCTGTTCACATGAGCGGTGATTTTCACACATCACTTATGCGTTGCGTGAAAATCGCAGCATGTTCTATATTCTGCGTTTTTCACGCAACGCAGGCCCCATAGAAGTGAATGGGGTTGCGTGAAAATCGCAAGCATCCGCAAGCAAGTGCGGATGCGGTGCGATTTTCACACACGGTTGCTAGGAGACGATCGGGATGGAGACCCGATCATTATTATTTTCCCTCATAACATGGTTATAAGGGAAAATAATAGCATTCTGAATACAGAATGCAAAGTAAAATAGCACTGGAGGGGTTAAAAAAAAATTAATAATAATTTAACTCACCTTAATCCACTTGCTCGCGTAGCCCGGCATCTCCTTGTGTCTCCTTTGTTGAAGGACCTGTGGTGAGCATTAATTATAGTTCAAGGACCTGTGATGACGTCACTCCGGTCATCACATGGTACGTCACATGATCTTTTACCATGGTGATTCACCATGGTAAAAGATCATGTGACATACCATGTGATGACCGGAGTGACGTCATCACAGGTCCTTGAACTATAATTAATGCTCACCACAGGTCCTTCAACAAAGGAGACACAAGGAGATGCCGGGCTACGCGAGCAAGTGGATTAAGGTAAGTTTAATTATTTTTTTTTTTTTTTTAACCCCTCCAGTGCTATTTTACTTTGCATTCTGTATTCAGAATGCTATTATTTTCCCTTATAACCATGTTATAAGGGAAAATAATACAATCCACAGAACACCGATCCCAAGACCGAACTTCGCACCCGATTTTTCTCACGCGAGTGCAAAACGCATTACAATGTTTTGCACTCGTGCGGAAAAATCGTGGGTGTTCCCGCAACGCACCCGCACATTTTTCCGCAACGCCCGTGTGAAAGAGGCCTTAGGCCCCTTTCACACGGGCGTTGCGGATTGGGGCCGGATGCGTTCAGGGTGCGTTCTTTGAAACTCGCACCACTTTGCAAGTAAGTTCAGTCAGTTTTGTCTGCGATTATATTCAGTTGTTCAGTTTTTTCCGCGCGGGTGCAATGCGTTTTGATGCGTTTTTCACGCGTGTGATAAAAAACTGAAGGTTTACAAACAACATCTCTTAGCAACCATCAGTGAAAAACGCATCGCACCCGCACTTGCTTGCGGATGCAATGCGTTTTTCACTGAAGCCCCATTCACTTCTATGGGGCCAGGGCTGCGTGAAAAATGCAGAATATAGAACATGCTGCGTTTTTCACGCAACGCAGAACTGATGCGTGAAAAAAAAACGCTCATGTACACAGACTCATTGAAATGAATAGGTCAGGATTCAGTGCGGGTGCTATGCGTTCACGTCACGCATTGCACCCGCGCGGAAATCTCGCCCGTGTGAAAGGGGCCTTATTACCACATAAAGTTGAAACATTTGCAAAATGTGGCTTGGTCCTTATGGTGAAAACTGGCTTAGTCTTGAAGGGGTTAAAGGACGTTCAAGCAAGCTGGAAAACCTCTTCAAGGCCCCTTTCACACGAGCGAGTTTTACGCGCGGGTGCAATACGTGACGTGAACACATAGCACCCGCACTGAATCCTGACCCATTCATTTCAATGGGTCTGTGTACATGAGCGTTGTTTTTTTTTCATGCATCAGTTCTGCGTTGTGTGAAAAATGCAGCATGTTCTATATTCTGTGTTTTTCACGCAGCCCTGGCCCTATAAAAGTGAATGGGTCTTCAGTGAAAAACGCATTGCATCTGGAAGCAAGTGCGGATGCAGTGTGTTTTTCACTGATGGTTGCTGAGAGATGTTGTTTGTAAACCTTCAGTTTTTTATCACGCGCGTGAAAAACGCATCAAAACGCATTGCACCCGCGCGGAAAAAACTGAACAACTGAACGCAATCGCAGACAAAACTGACTGAACTTGCTTGCAAAATGGTGCGAGTTTCACTGAATGCAGCTGAACGCATCCGGACCTAATCCGTCACGCTCGTGTGAAAGAGGCCTAAAGAGGACCTGTCACCAAACCCCAAAAAATGTGGTGCTAGTATATTCTAACAAGCCATGCTTGCCGCACATGTCAGCCTGAAGTGACTAGCCACAGACGTGTGACTAACCACTTTGTAAGGTGAAGTTTCTCCCCGTTGTGACAATCTCCATCATACACCTCACAGGCCTCGCTGCATATGACCTTTTACTAGCAGAGGGTGCGCTGTCTCTGTTGTTTGCCCGTGTACCAACTTTCTACCCATTTACTGGATTCTGACCTTCTGCTGCCTGACATGTGCCTGACCTCTGTATTCACCCATTCGCTGCAAGCCCTGACCTCGGACGGTTCACCATTTAGCACATAACCTGCCTGCCCTGACCTCAGCCTGTCTCTAATATGGTTTTGACTGATCATTCGGTGCTCCACATCAGTGTCCCTGACATCTGTGGGTCAGCTGTCAATCATACAGAGACTACCTCAGGAGGTAGCAGCCTGGTGGTTCCCCTGCTGCGAAGTCTAGATCCATGTGTAGGGGTTACAGGGTGAATACCGGGGGACTGCCAGGATAACATCCACAAATATGTTGCTTGACACAGTGGCTTCATACCCACTTCCATAACAAAAATTCACAATTTTATAGCTTTGTTTGCCTCAAGGAAAGAAAAACTGGTTGGATACAACCGTTGTGTATGAACGCACCCTTAGAGGACAACATGTTGCACCCTATATTTGATTCCATATACAGTGTAAAGTGTTATTACACTGATGAAATATTTGCAGGTGATATAAAAACTTAGCTGATACATAAACCCCATTATGTCATCATACTGGTGGAAATGGTAAGGTTCCTCTTCTGCTCAACACTCATCCTCCTGGTAAAAATAGAGAGATAGAATAGATCAGACAAAGAAAAAAACACAATGCAACAGCACTCTGCAAACCAAATAAAGTGCAATAATGCCATAGTAATAGAAAATACTATGGCAGAAAATACTCCGCAAAAAAATAGAACATGTCCTATTCTTGTCCGCAATTGCGGACAAGAATAGGCAGTTCTATGGGGGGTGCCGTCCGGGTTTACTGCGGATCCGCAATACACTATGGACGTGTGAATGGACCCTTAAACTCGGTACACATAATATGCACACATGTTTACAATTGTATACAAGGCCCATCTGTACAATTATGTTGATAGATAGATAGATAGATAGATAGATAGATAGATATAAGATAGATAGATAGATAGATAGATAGATAGATAGATAGATAGATAGATAGATATGAAATAGATAGATATGAAATAGATAGATAAATAGATAGATTGATTGATAGATAGATAGATAGGAGATAGATAGATAGATAGATAGGAGATAGATTGATAGATAGATAGATAGATAGATAGATAGATAATAGATAGAGTGATAGAGATAGATAGATAGATAGATAGATAGATAGATAGATAGATAGATAGATAGATATGAGATATATAGATAGATAGATAGATAGAGAGATAGATAATAGATAGAGTGATAGATAGATAGATAGATAGATAGATAGATGATAGATAGATGGATAATAGATAGATAGATAGATAGATAGATAGATAGATAGGAGATAGATAGATAGATAGATAATAGATAGAGTGATAGAGATAGATAGATAGATAGATAGATAGATAGATAGATATGAGATATATAGATAGATAGATAGATAGATATGAGATATATAGATAGATAGATAGATAGATAGATAGATAGAGAGATAGATAATAGATAGAGTGATAGAGATAGATAGATAGATAGATAGATAGATAGATAGATAGATAGATAGATAGATATGAGATAGATAGATAGATAGATAGATAGATAGATAGATAGATAGATATGAGAGAGATAGATAGATAGATAGATAGATAGATAGATATGAGATAGATAGATAGATAGATAGATAGATAGATAGATAGATAGATATGAGAGAGATAGATAGATAGATAGATATGAGAGAGATAGATAGATAGATAGATAGATATATAGATAGATAGATAGATAGATAGATAGATAGATAGATAATAGATAGATAGATATGAGATAGATAGATAGATAGATAGATAGATAGATAGATAGATAGATAGATAGATAGATAGATAGATGATGGATATATTGTAGATAGATAAAGAGGTAGATAGAAGAGGAGTCCCCTGTGGTTCCTGTGTATGAGCCAGGTGGTCTTCAGACTGGACCCCACAGATCTCGGGGTGGCAGTGTCTTCCAGCTGTGGGAAGATTTTGGTGTGAGCTCCACATACTCCCAAGCTTCATTCTGACACCTTAATGAGACCCCTCCAGTCCGTGACGCACGGCCGCTCCATCTCATTAAGGAAATCGCTCTTCAATGCTGATTATTTTATTTGCAGCTATAATTATAATTCTTGCGGCTCAATCACGGTTTAATGGAGCCCACATGGAGGGCAGCAGCGCTAATTAGAGCAGGAGATGCGGGCGCAGGCGAGCCCAGGGCCAGAGGAGGAGGCACCTGCGGCAGGGTGAGGCTGCGGGACCGGCGCGCTCCAGGCGGCAGCAGGGGCCGGGGAGGAAGAAGAGGGGGAGGAGGAAGAACAGGGGGGCAATCACACAACAACTTATTACCTCTAATTCCCAAACTGTCACCAAATCACTTGCATGAAACAAGGCTGGAATTCGTAGCTGGCATTTCTGCGGATAGCACATCGATTTTCTTTTCAGATTTCTCTAATTGACTGAATATAGACTGTGTCCCAGGATTGGATTCACTGGGATCACAACAATGCACAGCCAAAACTGCAGAAAACCTGCCACTTCTGCCCAAAACTGTGCCTGGGGCCCAGCACTATACTAGTATATCACATCCATACAAAGGCATGAGGGATAGATAGACAGATATAGGATAGATAGATAGATAGATAGATAGATAGATAGATAGATAGATAGATAGATATGAGATAGATAGATAGATGATAGATAGATAGATAGATAGATAGATAGATAGATAGATAGATAGACAGATATAGGATAGATAGATAGATAGATAGATAGATAGATAGATAGATAGATAGATATAATGAATGGTACATAGATATGAGATAGATAGGTAGCTGGATGGGTGGATAGATAGACAGGCAAATCATTATATAGATTATTATATTATACAAAACTCCAGAAATTATTCTGTTTTATTTATTTATTTATTTATTATTACTATTATTATTTTAGTATAAGGAAGATAAATTGATACATTATTCTAAGTATTATTTTCATTATTGTTGTTATAGTATTATTATAGTATGATTATTAGGGAAATTTCATACAACTATATGCATTATTATTGAACCTGATGCATTTTGTTTTTCATTATTACTTTTATATAGTACATTACAACGATAAATAATAATGTAATAATAATGACTACAATAATACTATCAAGAATACCCCTACTACTACTACTTATTATTATTGTCTTCATTTTTTAGCACAATTACAATTGGTGCATAGTAAAAATGCAGGTGGTGTATTAATACGTTTTTCACAAAACTTTAAGTTACTTGGCATGTAATCATAGTTGCAGTCCACATGGAGCACCAGGAATGGTAGGTGGGCCAGGTTGGTGGGTGAGACAGGTCAGAGCGTTCTTTCATGTACCACATATATCAGAGTTCAGCTTCACGGCAATCTTGGTCGCACGATTGCTGTCACACCCAAGGATTGCAGTGAGATCGCAGTGTAGCGGTGCTAGCACAGAAATGAATGGGGTTTCGGCACAACTCACATGTGTGAGACGACCTCCGAATTGGAAAAAAAAAAATCAACACTGCTGAATTTATGGCAACAGCATAGACCCACGCATAAAAATGCACGCCATGTATTTCCTGTTACCTAACTTCCAACACTGGGAAAAGTACTCCAATAATTCAGATTTTTTTTTCAATAAAACACTATGGGGGAGATTTATATAAAATGGTGCAAAGGAAAACTGGCTGAGTTGCCCATAGCAACCAATCAGATTGATCCTTTCATTTTACACAGGAGCTCTGAAAAATGTAAGGTGGAATCTGGTTGGTTGCTATGGGCAACAAAGCCAGTTTTCCTTTCCACTAGGTTTGGTAAATCTCCATCCTGTGTGACGCCAGCCTTAGGTGAGGGCTGGTCGATGTGGTTGGATGTAGGATGTGCGCAGTTGCTGTAGGCATTGCTGTCAGGATCTGGTCAGGGCAGTCTCTACATCTCATGCTACCCTAGGTGCTGAGAATCGTTAATTTCTAACGATAATTTGTTTTCCCTTAGTCCTAACAGTGGCACAGACGGGGTATTCTGCCCCTGTGGACTGGTTAGGACAGGTGGAAGTTTTAATGAAATAAAAGAAATGAACATATACACGCCCTCCCTGCCCCCAATAAAGAGGGGCGTGACCCTCAGGACATCGTGTAATTACAAGTAGACAAAAATAACCACAATTACGATAAAACTAAAAAAAGGGGGGGGGGAATTTGTGTGCCACTGTTAGGACTAAGGGAAAACAAATTATCGTTAGAAATGAACGATTCCCTTACGTCCTAACCAGTTTCACAGATGGGGATTTAGCAAGTAGAAACCCCCATGGGAGGGCCCTCATGCCTGGCGGAAGATAACACTGTCCGGCCAAATGAGGAGTAACTATGTATTCTAGCATCCACTCTATAGTGTGAGATAAAAGTGGAGTGAGAACTCCAAGAAGCTGACTTACAGATTACGTCCAATGGGATCGAGCTTCTCTCTGCAAAATAAGTGGCCACTGCTCGAGTAGAGTGGGCCCTTACAAATTCAGGGGGCTCCGAGCCCTGAGACATATAAGACTCCCGAATTACCTCTTTAATCCAACGACTAATGGAGGGCTTAGAGGCTTTCCTCCCCTTATGGGTACCGGAAAAACGGATAAGGAGGTTTTCATCCTTCCTAAATACCTTGGAGCGTTCCAGGTAAATCCTAAGACATCTCGAAATGTCGAGGTTATGGAGCCCTCTTTCCTCAGAGGATGGGGGTGGAGCCAAAGTTGGCAGGGAGATCACCTGGTTGATATTGTCAAAGGAAGGAACCTTTGGAATGAAAGTAGGCAAAAACCTGAGAAGTACCCGATCCTGCAGGAACTTTGTATAAGGCTCAAAGGCAGAAAAAGCCTGGAGTTCCCCAACTCGCTTTGCAGAGGTAACAGCCAACAAGAAGGTGATCTTCCAGGTCAGGAACTTGAATTCCGCCTCCTCTAGGGGCTCAAAGGGGGGAGATGATAACCCCCTGAGCACGACCGATAAATCCCAAAAAGGGATAGGTCTGATTACTGTAGGCTTTAATCTTGAGGCTCCCTTCAGGAATCTCTTGATAAGGGGGTCTTGAGAAACAGCTCTGTTGAGACAAGCAGAGATTGCTGAAATCTGCACTTTAAGGGTAGCGGGTGATAGCCCCTTGTCCAGACCGTCTTGTAGAAATTGGAGAATTATCGGGATGAAAGCTTCAGCGGATGTTTGCTGATGCCTAGTACACCAGGATGAAAAAATCTTCCAGATTCTGGAGTAGGCCTTATTGGTAGCTTCTGATCTGGAGTGCTCTAAGGTTCTCAAGACAGACCCTGATAGCCCTTCTATCCTTGGAAGGGACTGATCAACCTCCAGGCCGTCAGGTTGAACATTTGAAGATTTGAGGAGATCTGGGTGTCCCCCGACACCAGTACTCTCTCTGGGGGAAGCCTCAGAAATTGACTCATCTGTAAGAGTTGGGTAAACCAAGCTCTTTTCGGCCAGTATGGGATAATGGCGATGACTGACGCTTTGTCCTGCCTGATTTTCATCAAGACCCTTGGTATCAAGGAAATTGGAGGGAAGATGTAGGCCAGCCTGAACCTCCATGGGATTGACAGAGCATCTATAGCCACCGGGTTGTCCTCCCTGTAAAGGGAGCAATACCTCTCCACCTTGGTGTTGAACCTCGTTGCCATGAGATCGATCTCTGGCATGCCCCACCTGAGCGTTATCTCCTTGAAGACCTCTGGATGAAGTGACCATTCTCCGGTTGGAAGACCTCGGCTCAGGCGGTCCGCGATCACATTGTAAACTCCGCGGATGTAACGGCTGACAAGTGGGTGAGGTTCATTTCTGCCCAATCCAGTATCACCCCTATCTCTCTCAGGAGACTTTGTGACCTCGTGCCTCCCTGCTTGTTGATATATAGTACAGCGGTCATGCTGTCTGATTGTATCTTCACGGCCTTCCCTCGAATGGAGGGAGCAAAATGAAAAAGAGCTAGTCTGATCACTCTGATCTCCAGGAGATTCGATGACAATAACCTCTCCTGAAGTGTTCAAGTTCCCTGCACTGTCTTGTCCTGAAGATGCGCCCCCCAGCCTACTAGGGATGCGTCTGAAGTAAGTATGATCCAAGAGGGCTGGATCAGGGACTTGCTGTCCTCGAGGTGGGACCACCACCTTAGAGAGGATCGGATTTTGTAAGACTGGGAGAGCACGGAATTGAGTCCCACTGGACTGTGATTCCACTTGGCTAGTACTTCCGACTGGAGCGGACGTAGATGCCATAATGCCCAAGGTACAGTTTCTGCGGTTGAAGACATTAGTCCCAACATCTTCATCCATGTTCGAATCGTTACCTGTTTTGGTACAGAGAGAGAACGGGCTGTTCGTTGCACGGATTCTTTCGGGAGTGAGATGAATCGTCATCCTGACTGAATCCACCATGAACCCCAGGAACCTTACCAAGGTGGCTGGTTGAAGTTGGGATTTGTCCCAATTGATTATCCATCCCAACTGATGCAGGAATGTAACAGCCTGTTGGATGTGTTGGGACAGGATCGCTTAGTAAGGAGCTCTGAGGAGCCAGTCGTCCAGGTATGCAACTATACTCAGGCCCTGAAGCCTTAGAGCGGCCACCACAGAGACCACCACTTTGGTGAAAGCGTGTGGGGCTGAAGAAATCCCAAACGGGAGGGCTACAAACTGAAAATGTCTTAGGACCCCCCCGATGTTTACCGCGATCCTTAAGAATCTTCTGGACCCAGGATGGATGGGAATATGGAGATAAGCATCCTTGAGGTCTAAGGTTGCCAAGAAATCTCCTGGCAAAAGAAGATTGGTCACCGACTGGATAGTTTCCATACGGAACTTCTTTTGTTTTATGAAACGGTTGAAGAACCTCAAATCTATAATCATTCTCCAACCTCCGGTATTCTTGGGTACCAGAAAAACTGGGGAGTAGATACCTGTTCCCCTCTCTTGGAGAGGAACCTCTTCTAAGGCCCCCTTCTGAAAGTATTCTAGCACGTAATTCTCTAGAATCTCTTGCTTGTTGCTGGGAAGAAGCCTTGTTTGGACGAACTTGTCCAGAGGCGGACTGCTCAAGTCCACAAGGTAACCCTGAGAAATTATGAGCAGGACCCAACTGTCCTGGATATGATCCTGCCAATAAGGTAGAAAATGTTGTAGGCGACCGCCTACGGGAATGTGGGGAGAAGGGAGCCTGGGATTTCCAGTCAGACCGGCTAAATACCAAGAGCCTCGGGGAGGCCCGCAATCAGAGCGCCGAGGACTTCTTGGGGGGTCTAGAACCCTGAGAGGATTTTCCTCCTCTACGGGAGCCCCAATCCCTCTGGGCTCTGGGTTGAGGTTCTGACCTGGAACCAAACCTTTTGCCCCGACCACGAAAGGACTGCTGGGGAAGGGACTTGCCCTTCTTGTCCGACAGCCCTTTCATTATTTGGTCAAGCTCTGCACCAAAGAGTTTGCCGGGTTCGTATGCCATGGCACAAAGATTGTGCTTCGAGGTCGTATCGGCCTTCCATGGTTTCAAGCAAAGCGGACGCCTGCCCGCGGTTGAGAGAGCCATGGTCTTAGATGCCAGCTTCAACTGTTGTGGCGCTGCGTCACACAGGAAGTCTATGGCAAGGCTGGCCGTTTTACATGAGGCCAGAATGTTGTCCCTAGAGACCCCCTGGTCTAGGTCAGACTGAATCTGGGCGAATCTTGTCTTTAGGAAATTCGCCACTTCAGAAGAAGAAATCGCGACTGAGGCGGAGGCTGAGGAATAAGCGCGTCTAAGGGCGCAATCCGCCTTCCGATCCATTGGATCTTGCAAACTTGACCCGTCGTCTGATGGGATGAGGGTCCTTCTTGATAGTTTCGAAATCGCCATGTCCACTTTTGGGACAGGCCCCCAGGAAATACTGCCTTAAATCTTTTGGTCAACACTGGACCTTTCTCCTGCTTTCTCCATTCCGTCTTCATCAGAGACAGGAGAGAACTATCTGCTTTAAAGGCCCTAGGCCCCTTAGAGGCAGAAGATGAGGCTTCCCCCGGATCAACGTCCTGGTCCCCCGACCGGATGGATCTTAGTAGCTGCTAGGCTTTTTCCGGCGGAAAAAAATCCGAAAAACCGTCCTCCTCCTCAGAGGAGGAAGAGGCTGAACCATCTCTCGCATCCTGAATCCCCGATACCTGCATCGCCCGATGGGGAGAGGGGGGACGACGGCGTTTAGAAACCAGGGCATGTTTTAACTCTTCTATAGAAGCGTTCACTTGGTTCATATTGGTCTCCATATAGCCCTTAACCCAATCGACAACGTCGTGGACCGTCGGCTCCTGCTGGGGGAGTGTCTTGGCCCTACAGGGTGGGCACCGGGAAAAGGCGTAGGTGTCCTCCAGCACGATCTAGCAGTCATGGCACTGCAGGTGGCGTCTCTTGCCAGAGGACTTCCTGCTGGGCTCTCGCTCACCGTCCCCGGTAGAAGACATGGCTGAAAATAGAAGAGATATGAATTAAGCATAAATTCAAAGAAAAAAACAAAGACCTTTAACAGCAAGCTTCAGGATCTTTACCCAGAAGATCCTAGCAAGGTCAAAGAAAAAAAAGCTTATTAGCAATAACAGAGGATTGCAAGTTAGGCTACTTTCACACTTGCGCTTGATCGGATCCGTTCTGAACGGATCCGATCATATTAATGCAGACGGAGGCTCCGTTCAGTACGGATCCGTCTGCATTAATAACTTAGAAAAATTTCTAAGTGCGAAAGTAGCCTGAGCGGATCCGTTCAGACTTTCAATGTAAAGTCAATGGGGGACGGATCCGCTTGAAGATTGAGCCATATGGTGTCATCTTCAAGCGGATCCGTTCCCATTGACTTACATTGTAAGTCTGGACGGATCCGCACGCCTCCGCACGGCCAGGCGGACACCCGAACGCTGCAAGCAGCGTTCAGCTGTCCGCCTGGCCGTGCGGAGGCGAGCGGAGCGGAGGCTGAACGCCGCCAGACTGATGCAGTCTGAGCGGATCCGCATCCATTCAGACTGCATCAGGGCTGGACGGAAGCGTTCTGCTCCGCTCGTGAGCCCCTTCAAACGGAGCTCACGAGCGGACAGCAGAACGCTAGTGTGAAAGTAGCCTAAACTGCACTCGCAAACCAACACACACGGACAATCTCAAAAGCTCTGCCCACTAAAGGGGCGGGGTAAACCTTTAAAGCCTACTTCCTTAGCCTTATATAAAAACATCCTCTGGGACCCCAGAGAGGGCCCCCTAAATCTGATAAAGGCGCAAAAAAAGCCCTACAACCAACCCAAAACACGGAAATTACTCCCCGGCCGAAGCTGCTGCAATTGGCCGGAGAAAACTGGAAGTGACGTCACCTGACGTCACTTCCGCAAGATGGCGGCGCCCAGCAGAACATGCGGGACGCCGTTACCGCTGCTCCAGTCCTCGGAACGAGGTAAGGCCGAACGCTCCAGAGACTAAGGGAGCCTTAGACCTCAGGCGGCATAGAAGGAGCGGAAAAAACGATCCCAAAGGGAAATAAAAACACTCTCTCCACCGCTAGGGATGGAGGAGTAGACCACCCGTCCTGTCTTGTCCGCAGGACAGAAAAAAACACGATGTCCTGAGGGTCACGCGTGTATATGTTCAGTTCTTTTATTTCATTAAAACTTCCACCTGTCCTAACCAGTCCACAGGGGCAGAATACCCTATCTGTGCCACTGGTTAGAACGTAAGGGAATGAACAGGCCCCCATGCAATCAGCCGTTACATGTCTTCGAGTCACCTTTTCCTCGCTAAGGTTTTACTAAAACCGCTAAGGTTTTACTAAAGATTGTCAGCGTTTTTTTAAAATGATAGCACACTGAGGGGCTATTCACACACCTCCTTTTAGGGCTCATGCACACGACCACGTTTTTTGTCTGCATCTGAGACACATTTTTTGCAGATTAGATGAAGGCCCATTAACTTCAAAAGGGCTGCAAAAGATATGGACAGTACTCCGCATCCGTATGCCCGCTCCGTGGCTCCGCAAAAAAATAGAACATGTCCTATTCTTGTCCGTTTTATGGACAAAGATAGAACAGTCCTATAGATGGCAGGACGTTCTGTTCCGCAAAATGTGGAATACACACGGTCGGTATCCATGTTTTGTAGATCTGCAATTTGCGGACCGCAAAAATGGCTACGGCCGTGTGCATGAGCCCTAAGGGATCTGTGTGCCCAATCCGAGAATCTTTCTTTGGAGTTGCCACCAATGTCAGATAGGTGCAGGTCCCACCTGATAAATCTCCAAAACAGGACCCTGCAAGTGAGCCGAGATTAGCCACCCTCCATTCATTTCTATGGGACTGCTGAAAATAGCCGAGCACTAGAAGCACTTGTTTGGGTATTTTCCAAATAGGTGCAGGTCACACCTCTGTCTGACTTTGATGGCATATCCTAGTGACTTGTAGATTGGAAGTCCTCACGGACAGGGTCCTCTCTCCTGTGCCAGTTTGTAACTCTTACTGCAGTTGTTTGTAATATACACTGCTCAAAAAAATAAAGGGAACACAAAAATAACACATCCTAGATCTGAATTAATTCAATATTCTTCTGAAATACTTTGTTCTTTACATAGTTGAATGTGCTGACAACAAAATCACACAAAAATTAAAAAATGGAAATCCAATTTTTCAACCCATGGAGGTCTGGATTTGGAGTCACACTCAAAATTAAAGTGGAAAAACACACTACAGGCTGATCCAACTTTGATGTAATGTCCTTAAAACAAGTCAAAATGAGTCTCAGTAGTGTGTGTGGCCTCCACGTGCCCTTATGACCTCCCTACAATGCCTGTGCATGCTCCTGATGAGGTGGCGGACGGTCTCCTGAGGGATCTCCTCCCAGACCTGGACTAAAGCATCTGCCAACTCCTGGACAGTCTGTGGTGCAACGTGACGTTGGTGGATAGAGCGAGACATGATGTCCCAGATGTGCTCAATTGGATTCAGGTCTGGGGAACGGGCGGGCCAGTCCATAGCATCAATGCCTTCGTCTTGCAGGAACTGCTGACACACTCCAGCCACATGAGGTCTAGCATTGTCTTGCATTAGGAGGAATCCAGGTCCAACCGCACCAGCATATGGTGCCACCCCACAAGGGGTCTGAGGATCTCGTCTCGGTACCTAATGGCAGTCAGGCTACCTCTGGCGAACACATGGAGGGCTGTGCGGCCCTCCAAAGAAATGCCACCCCACACCATTACTGACCCAATGCCAAACCGGTCATGCTGGAGGATGTTGCAGGCAGCAGAACGTTCTCCACGGCGTCTCCAGACTCTGTCACGTCTGTCACATGTGCTCAGTGTGAACCTGCTTTCATCTGTGAAGAGCACAGGGCGCCAGTGGCGAATTTGCCAATCTTGGTGTTCTCTGGCAAATGCCAAACGTCCTGCACGGTGTTGGGCTGTAAGCACAACCCCCACCTGTGGACGTCGGGCCCTCATATCACCCTCATGGAGTCTGTTTCTGATCGTTTGAGCAGACACATGCACATTTATGTCATTTTGCAGGGCTCTGGCAGTGCTCCTCCTGTTCCTCCTTGCACAAAGGAGGAGGTAGCGGTCCTGCTGCTGGGTTGTTGCCCTCCTACGGCCTCCTCCACGTCTCCTGATGTACTGGCCTGTCTCCTGGTAGCGCCTCCATGCTCTGGACACTACGCTGACAGACACAGCAAACCTTCTTGCCACAGCTCGCATTGATGTGCCATCCTGGATAAGCTGCACTACCTGAGCCACTTGTGTGGGTTGTAGACTCCGTCTCATGCTACCACTAGAGTAAAAGCACCGCCAGCATTCAAAAGTGACCAAAACATCAGCCAGGAAGCATAGGAACTGAGAAGTGGTCTGTGGTCACCACCTGCAGAACCACTCCTTTATTGGGGTGTCTTACTAATTGCCTATAATTTCCACCAGTTGTCTATCCCATTTGAACAACAGCATGTGAAATTGATTGTCACTCAGTGTTGCTTCCTAAGTGGACAGTTTGATTTCACAGAAGTGTGATTGACTTGGAGTTACATTGTGTTGTTTAAGTGTTCCCTTTATTTTTTTGAGCAGTGTATATATATATATATATACACCCCTCTTCATATGTAGAGCACAATGGAATGAATGCTGCTTTAATAATCATAATAATAATAATATGCCATCAAAGTCTGAGATGACACAACCCCTTTAACTTACATTTCAGATGATGAACGATAGTGAAATAGATATCACAATAAGTAGATATGCCACAATATGTTAAAGGTAAGAAAAAACAGTACAGGCTAAGGGTACTTTCACACTTGCGGCAGGACGGATCCGACATGCTGTTCACCATGTCGGATCCGTCCTGCGGCTATCTCGCCGTGCCCCCGGGCCGCCGCTCCATCCCCATTGACTATAATGGGGATGGGGGCGGAGCTCCAGCGCAGCACGGCGGTGCACGGCGAAAGGCCGCCGGACTAAAATTACTGCATGTCAGGTTTTTTAGTCCGGCGGCTTTCGCCGTGCACCGCCGTGCTGCACCGGAGCTCCGCCCCCGTCCCCATTACAGTCAATGGGGATGGAGCGGCGGCCCGGGGTCACGGCGAAATAGCCGCAGGACGGATCCGACATGGTGAACAGCAGTGTGAAACTAGCCTAAAAAAAACTGGTACACACTAACTATATACATGCACCATTAACACACCCCTTTGGTGCTTTTTCGCACAGTTGTCACGCAAGTTTTTGTCCTGGTGAGTTTTGGGGCCCAAAAAATACCCTAAAAAATCCCTGACTTGACTTTATCAGTGTTTTTTTTAGGCTTTTTGTCCATTTATTAAGGTTGTCTAGCATAAAAATAGTTGCAAAGGGCATTTTTTTTAAACTATTTTAACTACGGTGATGCAATATTTTGTTGCATGGTGTTTTTAAGCCATGTACAAAAGATGATGGGGGCTGTTCCAGGGCTGGCAAATTTACTAATTTTTGTCTGGAAAAAAGTAGATGCCAGGGACTGGGATAGTTTTTCAGACAGGCATATTTATGTTGAGGCGCACAAATCATCATAAATTAGCCGTATACAATGGCAGCACCGGGAGAAAAACTAAGGGTGGGTTCGCATCTGCGTTCTGTATTCCATTATGGCTTTCCATTATAACATGGTTATAACGGAAAATAACGGAATCCATAAGACGGAAGTCAAAACAGAAGCATTTAGAGGCATTCCGTTTTGCTTTCCGTCTTAGTAGAAGTCTATGGGGAAGCATAACGGATCCGTCTGGTTTCCGTTATGCAGAACGGAGAATAAAGTCCTGTCGACAGGACTTTGTTTTCCGTCTTGCATAACGGGACACAGATGGATCCGTTATGATTCCCATAGACTTCTATTAAGACGGATCAAAACGGAATGCCTCTAAATGCTTCCGTTTTGACTTCCGTCTTATGGATTCCGTTATTTTCCGTTATAACTACTATAATCCAGAACACAGATGTGAACCCACCCTAAGCCCGCTGTAAAAAGCTTTCTTAAGGCCCCTTTACACAGGCCAGTGTTGTAGGTGCTTGTTAGGAAGGCAGCGTAGGTACATTTTGAACAATAGCCTGCTCGTCAGTGGAGGAGACAGCTGCTATTACATTACATCCAGCACTCTGCCCTCCATGGTGGACGAGACATTGGTTTATATTTTGGCCAAAGCATAGTAAGCCACTCACCGCGTCAAGGTTGTCTCATGAGTGGTCCCTAACTCTTGTTCCTACCTGTTCATGGGCCATGACAGCCACATAATGAGACAACCTTGACGCGGTGAGTGGCTTACTATGCTTTGGCCAAAATATAAACCAATGTCTCGTCCAGCATGGAGGGCAGAGTGCTGGATGTAGTGTGCGATCACATTTGCATTTTCCGTTTGTATATGTATTTCGCCATAGTGATGTGCACCTACAGGCAGGTTGTGCTGACCCAACCCCTTATTTTTTTCTTTGTAGCTGCTATTACATGCTGCAATCTCCTCCACAGTATGGGGAGAAGCGATCTGTAATGCCATCGCTCATCAGACTCATTGTTTGCAGATGCCATTTACACAGCTTGATCTATGCCAGCAAACCATAATTTATGTGACCACATGAATGATGCGATTACCCGATGTACGAGCGTTTCTCTCGTTAATCAGGTAATCGTCTGCACTTTTAGGCCTCTTTCACACGACCGTATGGCTTCTTCAGTGTTTTGCGGTCCGTTTTAAACGGATCCGTTGTTCTATTTTTTGTTTCCGTTGTGTTTCCGTTTCCGTTCCGTTTTTCCGTTCCGTTTTTCCGTATGGCATATACAGTATACAGTAATTTCATAGAAAAAATTGGGCTGGGCATAACATTTTCAATACATGGTTCCGCAAAAAATGGAACGGAAAAGGAAGACATACGGATGCATTTCCGTATGTGTTCCATTTTTTTTGCGGACCCATTGACTTGAATGGAGCCACGGAACGTGATTTGCGGGCAATAATAGGACATGTTCTATCTTTTAACGGAACGGAAGAACGGAAATACGGAAACGGAATGCATACGGAGTACATTCCGTTTTTTTTGCGGAACCATTGAAATCAATGGTTCCGTATACGGAACGCAAAAAACGGCCCGTAAACGGGGGAAAAAAAACGGTCGTGTAAAAGAGGCCTTACACTGACAGATTATTGCTAACGAATAAGGATGAGCAAACCCGAACTGCAAAGTTCGGGTTTGTACCGAACTTTGTGAGTTTGGTTACCTGGACCCGAACCTGGGCTTTTCCACTGAAGTACGGGTTCAGTCCGGTGTTCGGGTGATTTTATAATTTTCAGTTATAACATGGTTATATAGGAAAATAATAGCTTCTTAAGAGAGAATGCAAAACAATATGGCCATTTAGGGGTTAAAAAGAAGAAAAAAATAATAACCTCCTCCACTTGATCGTGCTGCAGCAGCTTGTTCTATGTTCACTGAACAGGACCTGCCAAAGGACCTGCGATGTGCGTGATGACATCACCGCGCTCTCCCACGTGGTGATGTCATCACGCATAGCGCAGGTCCTTTTCAGTGAACATAGAACAAGAACAAGCGCGTTCAAGGGGATGAGGTGATTTGCTTCTTTTTTTTTAACCCCTAAATTGCCATATTGTTTTGCATTCTGTCTTAAGAAGCTATTTTTTTCCGATATAACTATGTTATAACGGAAAATAATAAAGTGAAGTTCGGGTCCCCATTGACTTCAATGGGGTTCTGGGTTAAGTTTGGGGTCAACTTTAACCAGAAATTCGGCCAAACCCGGCGAACCCAAACTTCCATGTGTACGTTGGGGCAAAAATCCCATTGCCTGATGAGCGGTGGACTCCGAATTAGAAGTTATGGAAATCCATAGAGAAAAACCAACACAGGTATAGAGCTGTGTTTCAAGAGTTTCTAAACTTTATTAAAGAAAGCACAGATTAATAAAAGCAATTTTCTGGATCATTTCCAACTGAAGACGTAGTCAAACATTTACATCATTAACTCATTAAAAACACAATCTGAACACAGCATCTTCTTGGCTATACGCATAGAACGTCTCCTTAATCTTAACTGTGGGTGCTAACCACATGTTAGTACTCCTAGTGCTTATTAAGATTCCTTTCTAACAAGCGTTGGTAGGGGCTAAGAGTGACCTTGATGTTACAGTAACTTTCCACAAGAAGCTCACAGTTCATTAATGTAAAATGGCAGTATGAAATACAAACATGGAGGCTGAGGACACAACATGGAGTCTTAACCCTCACAATTCCCCCATTTTGAGATATTCACTCACCACAGGTGTCGGATACACATACTTCAGCCGGACATTCCGCTTGCTGCTGATTTCCCAGATTGTGCATATCTGCACCTGTGTGAGGGATCATCTCAACATGTCTCATACCTTTCTTCCTGTTACACACTCTGCTCAAGCATATCAATGTGAGCTTAATTACAATGTAAATGAGTGCAACAATCAACATAATCTGTATTATTCCCTGTACTATACCCATAAGCAACCCACCAACATTTTTAAACCAGTTTGCTGGATTCAAGAAAGAGAAGTAAACTGGCTACCAAGAGTCCTTGTCAGCACTATGTGCATCTAGTCATTTATCTCTAATTTCTCCATCTTTTCGATACCTGCTCTTACTTGAAGGTTACCTTGTGGATCTATATAATGACAACAAGCAGATCCTATTATTTAACACATTCCTCCTTCCTTAGCAGTAAGATAGTCTAAAACTAGAGTATGCTGGTTAGTAACTATGATTAACTGAGATTGTAAATCATTAGTTTGGTTTACAAGGCCTAACACATCCCATATTTGGTCATCTAGGTAGTCAGTGGAGTTAAACTTAAAACTTTCATTTTCTGGTCTTCAGATAGAAGTCTCTACAATTTATGTCAGCAAGTTCTTACCACGGTACCGGAATAGCTAAATAAGGCATAGTCTTTGAACTCACAGGACTGTGAGTACAGGTCCAACAGTTTTTATAATTGTCCGCATCTGTCATATTTTTTAACATGACTTGATGATGTCTAATAAGGGCATTGTCCCAGTCACTTTTTAGGTTCACATGTATAACTTGAATGCTCAGACCCAGGAGTAGCAGTGCAAGGATCTCCATCCTCAGGGTTGGGCACTTTTTTTGCAATGTGAGGCTTGAATCCAGTTAGGCTTTCCTTACACCTTTACAAAGGTTGCAGTATTTTTTAACAGGACTTGGAAGGGACTATCAAATCTGGGCTCAAAGCTTTTCCTCACATGGCTCTTTATCACCACCCAATCTCCAGGCTCAAGACTGTGTGAATCAGGGTCTGGAATAGAAGCAAACACTTGTTTAAGAGTGTGATCCAACCTTTCAGTAAGGGCCTTCATGTAACTGACCATACTATGTGTCTGCAACTGCAACTGTTGAGGAAAATACAATCCTAGCCTTGGGGCACTGCCAAACAATACCTCAAATGGGGATAACTCTGTCTTCTTGTTTGGAGTGGTTCTTATGGAATATATGGCTAGAGGCAAACACTATGTCCAGGGCCTCTGGGTCTCCCGCATGGCCTTCTGTATTTTCAGTTTTAATGTGCCATTCAGGCGCTCAACTCGGTCACTGCTGGGGATGGTAAGCTGTATGAAAGGCTTGGGTCACCCCTAATGCTTGCATAACCTCTCTCATCACTTCACCTGTAAAGTGGGAACCTCTATCTGACTCAATAACTTCAGGAACACCATACCTGCATATCAGTTCACTGACCAGTTTCTTTGCAGTGTTCTTGGCACTGGCTTTGGGTATTGGAAAGGCTTCCGGCCAACCTGAAAACAGATCAACACACACAAGAACAAACTCATACACTCCTACCTTTGGTAGTTGTATGTAGTCTATCGGCAGTCTCTGAAACGGGTAAAGTGGCCTAGGGGTGTGCTTGCTTGGAGTCTTCACCACTTGCCCTGGATTATTCAATGCACAGACCATACATCCTTGCACAAAACGGCTGCAACTGTAGAGAACCCTGGAGCAATCCAGCCAATATTTACCACACCGCTTACCATGGCATCTTTTGACAGATGTGTAGGCCCATGGGCCTCCTAAGCCATAACCGGGTACAGAGGGCATGGCAGACAGATTCTGTCTTTGTTTCTCCATAGTCCTTGGTCATCTGGCCCAGCCCCTTGTTTATTCCATAGTTCTTTCTCTTCAGGTGGGGCCTGCTCAGACAATTTGATCAGAGTGTCTTTGGATATATTCATAGGTTTTAAGGCTTTTGCTGGGGTGGCATCAGCACTCAGTAGCCGGAACATAGCTAGCTTGGCTGCCTTATCAGCTCTGTCATTGCCTTTTACCTCTGCCGTGGTACACCTTGTGTGAGCCTTTACTTTCACAATAGCAATTTCTTCTGGCAACAGTAAAGAGTTCATTAGTTCAAGCACAGAGTCTTTGTTTTTAATGGGCTGACCTGCAGAAGTAAAAAAGTCTCTAGCCCGCCATATGGGTCCATAGTCATGTTCAATACCAAAAGCATACCTGGAGTCCGTGTAGATGTTCACCTTCTTCCCTTCGGCCATTTTACACACCTCAGTGAGTGCCTTCAACTCTGCCTCCTGTGCAGATATGTGCGGAGAGAGTGGTTCAGCAACGGCTACTTCATGATGTGTGACCACTGCATATCCAGTGCGGAACCGGCCATCTTCTCCCATAAACCTGCTTCCATCTACAAAATACTCAACATCAGGGTTATCAAGAGGTTTTTCATGCATGAGAAAATCCAGAAGTTTCTTGTTGCATCAATTGTATACAATCATGAGGATAATTTTCAGCTAAATCAGACAAAAGGTTACCTGTTCTACCGTCCCTCATTTCTAAATCTATTATTGTTAACAAAGTAGCAGGATTCAGAGTAGTACAGTCGTGGCCAAAAGTTTTGAGAATGACACAAATATTAGTTTTCACAAAGTTTGCTGCTAAACTGCTTTTAGATCTTTGTTTCAGTTGTTTCTGTGATGTAGTGAAATATAATTACACGCACTTCATATGTTTCAAAGGCTTTTATCGACAATTACATGACATTGATGCAAAGAGTTAGTATTTGTAGTGTTGGCCCTTCTTTTTCAAGACCTCTGCAATTCGACTGGGCATACTCTCAATCAACTTCTGGGCCAATTCCTGACTGATAGCAACCCATTCTTTCATAATCACTTCTTGGAGTTTGTCAGAATTAGTGGGTTTTTGTTTGTCCACCCGCCTCTTGAGGATTGACCACAAGTTCTCAATGGGATTAAGATCTGGGGAGTTTCCAGGCCATGGACCAAAAATGTCAACGTTTTGGTCCCCGAGCCACTTAGTTATCACTTTTACCTTATGGCACGGTGCTCCATCGTGCTGGAAAATGCATTGTTCTTCACCAAACTGTTGTTGGATTGTTGGAAGAAGTTGCTGTTGGAGGGTGTTTTGGTACCATTCTTTATTCATGGCTGTGTTTTTGGGCAAAATTGTGAGTGAGCCCACTCCCTTGGATGAGAAGCAACCCCACACATGAATGGTCTCAGGATGCTTTACTGTTGGCATGACACAGGACTGATGGTAGCCCTCACCTTTTCTTCTCCGGACAAGCCTTTTTCCAGATGCCCCAAACAATCGGAAAGAGGCTTCATCGGAGAATATGACTTTGCCCCAGTCCTCAGCAGTCCATTCACCATACTTTCTGCAGAAGATCAATCTGTCCCTGATGTTTTTTTTTGGAGAGAAGTGGCTTCTTTGCTGCCCTTCTTGACACCAGGCCATCTTCCAAAAGTCTTCGCCTCACTGTGCGTGCAGATGCGCTCACACCTGCCTGCTGCCATTCCTGAGCAAGCTCTGCACTGGTGGCACTCCGATGCCACAGCTGAATCCTCTTTAGGAGACTATCCTGGCGCTTGCTGGACTTTCTTGGACGCCCTGAAGCCTTCTTAACAAGAATTGAACCTCTTTCCTTGAAGTTCTTGATGATTCTATAAATTGTTGATTGAGGTGCAATCTTAGTAGCCACAATATCCTTGCCTGTGAAGCCATTTTTATGCAACGCAATGATGGCTGCACGCGTTTCTTTGCAGATCACCATGGTTAACAATGGAAGAACAATGATTTCAAGCATCACCCTCCTTTTAACATGTCAAGTCTGCCATTTTAACCCAATCAGCCTGACATAATGATCTCCAGCCTTGTGCTCGTCAACATTCTCACCTGAGTTAACAAGACGATTACTGAAATGATCTCAGCAGGTCCTTTGATGACAGCAATGAAATGCAGTGGAAAGGTTTTTTTGGGATTAAGTTAATTTTCATGGCAAAGAAGGACTATGCAATTCATCTGATCACTCTTCATAACATTCTGGAGTATATGCAACTTGCTATGATAAAAACTTAAGCAGCAACTTTTCCAATTTCCAATATTTATGTAATTCTCAAAACTTTTGGCCACGACTGTACATCTTGTGAAAGAAATAGTGTCTGGCATGAGGAGTGCACATTGGAGTCTGAGTTGTCTAGCCATAAAAATATGTTTTGGTTGCACCTGTGTGAGAATACCCTGTATGTCATGGGGAGTTTGCACAATCACCGGGTAGTCCAACCCTACTTCTGAGGCTTTTTCAATCATTGCCTGCACTGCCGCAACTGCCCTGACGCAGGAGGGGGCGCCTCGAGCAACAGGATCTAATCTAGCTGAGAAGTATGCCACTGGGCGTTGATGTTCACCATGCTTCTGAGTAAGCACAGCAGTACTGTGACCCTGCATTTCTGAACAGAACAGGTTAAATTCCTCATCATGCTTTGGAATACCCAGGGCTGGGGAAAAGCATCAATTTGACTGGCCACTGCTCTCTCCTAGGCATGACTGAGGGAGGGGGGGACTGCTTCACTCGAGGGGGATGACATTCTGACTTAAGATACACAGTAATGTGTGTTTTTTTATATCCAGAATAAAATAATTTCACTTTTTTTTACCTAAAACCAGAGCACACACCTCCCTGTGTTTTTGTGATGATTCCATCAGTAAAGCTGATTTTGCTCACACAGACATAAATATATATTTCCCATACATCAACACACACACACACACACAAGTCTTTGAACTTATTAACAAATAACATTTTCTGGAGCTCCAAACACTCAAACTAAGTACCTCACATACATTGCCTTGTTATTTTCTCTTAAAATTGCAGACAGTGTTCTTGCTATCACCCATTCCAATGCAGTGACGTCTCTCCCGCACAGCTGCAAGCAGCCCCTGCATTCTCCCCTCTGTCTCACTCTTCATACCCAGATTTCTGTCTCCATATGTTTTCTATCTCAGCAGAGTTCCTACGGGTACTGCGACATATTCACTGGGCAACAGGTCACACACATTCACGGACAGGCAAGACATAATACTTCCTCTGCGCTGCACCGAACAAATTTCCACACTCAGTTCTCCATTTGAATCACATCCAGTAATCGTCCGCAGTCTAGCTGCATACATCTCTACTGTCTCTTTTCTACTCTCTCTCACTATTTGTCTGCCAGTTTTCCTCTTTTTCTCCCCGGACTTACTTGGTATGGTCTCCATAGTCTGTCTTAGTCCAATCCCAGGATTTGGGTCTGGCTCACAAGGCACTTTAACACCCCAAATCGTAAATTAAGTCCTTCCATGAAGGCAGACGTGAGAAGTTTTCCCTCCCATTTGTCCCGCGGCATCTCACCCCATGTCAGTCCGTACAATTCTTAGTCTTGATTCAAAGGAGACTACATCCTCTTTAGCCTCCTGCACTACGTGCTTCAGGCTCCGTGAACTCTCATCCTCCTTTGTCCTGGCCCATTTACTAAAAGTCCTGCAGTACTCTGTCCCTGACTGTTCTGTCTTCTCCTAATCCCTCCAGGCCACATTTGGGTCATTTGTCACTCTGTCGCCCTCTAGAGTATTCTTAACCGAGCTATACTGTGTCTCCCCTAACTTCAGGGCTACCAAGTCATTTAAGTCTGCCCATGTTGCTCTGTAATTTGCCTGTATCTGTTGTAACATTTGGGATGTAGGCATGGGTCGCGTCAGTGGGTCAGGTATCCTTGACAGTGGTCCTAGTTGGTGCTTAGTACTCCATGAAACATACTGTATAAGGTGCTGTTGAAAATAATGAGGAGCCTGAGGAGGTAGTGCTGCCTGTTGGCTGTCTTGGCCATCTCCACCATCAGCTCCATCGGCGGCAGGCGTCTGAGGGACCTTTGGTATCATCCCTGTTCTCAATAGCACTGGATATAATCCAGTACGGTATCTGGGGGCACCACACGCTCTGCAGGTTTCAGTCCAATCTGGATTCTGATTCCCGCAGGTCCTGCATATCCATCCCTCCGGTCCCTGGGCAGGGGCCGTCGGAGAGGCATGCCCCTTGAAGGATTATAAGGTGGTGGACCTCCAGATTTAACCTTTTCAGTTTCCTCTTCAGGGGGTTTGTAGTACAACTTTCCCCTGCAAACTTGTGGCTTCCAACCTTCGGTTTCTATCTCTCTTGCTACCTTAATCGAGATGCTAACTACATCTTCACATGCATGATCCTTAAGCCACCCACTGTGGGTGTGCTTGAACCTTTCCCAAACCTCTAAATCGAGGTTTCCATGCTTCGTACCTGCTTTTTCCAACACTTTGTCAACTTTCTTTAACATATCTTTGCCACCTGCCTTTCCTACCAGTTGTTTAGCTGTCTCATACTCTTCGGGAACGCTGTTTTGGTTACCCATTGTCTATTCCTGAATCTGTGCTTACTAGGGGAAACCTTAGACGTCTATTTTCTCCCACAGTGGCTTCCCCACCCTGTCCTTCCAGGTGTACCTGCTGTGTTAAAGCCAAAGCCTCTCTGGGCTTCTGGCCCCTTCCCCTAGCTTCCTGCTAGATTCTCTAGATTCTACACACACAATAAACAATGACAAATACGTAAACAGTTACTCCCAGAGCAATCCCAAGCAATTCCCAGCTAAAATCCTGGTTTAAATCCATCCAGCACTCATGCGCTTATCTGGTAGCCCTTTATCAGGGTCACAGATTCTACACAACATTGAACCCAAACATGCCGATTTTTCTCACGCGCGTGCAAAACGCATTAAAATGTTTTGCACTCGCGCGGAAAAATTGTGCATTTTCCCACAACGCACCCGCATCTTATCCGGGCCAAAACCATGACACCCGTGTGAAAGAGGCCTAAGGCTTTGACTGCACAGTGACTAGGAGGTGTGACTTACAGCTCCAATACTTGCTCAGTAACTGACATATATTTCACACAGAACCTCATTTTGTGGCCCAATGTCATTTTGTGACAGAATTCATTTTGTCACACAGAATGTAATTTTGTTGCATAGAATGTAATTTTGTGACACAGAATTTAATTTGTCATGCAAAATGTGATTTTGTTGCAAAGCATTTTATTTAGTGACACAGAATGTCATTTTGTGATACAGAGAATTCACTTGTCGTTTTGTTTTGTTGTCATTTTGTGACTCAATTTTATTTTGTCACACAAAATGTTGTTTTGCGACAGAATTCTACAAAATGAATTTTCTCTATACAAGATGTGTTTTGTGTCACAAGATGCATTGTGAACAAATGGTGCCCCATATATTACAGTGCTGCCCTCTAAATTCTGCTGTCCTAGGCACTTGCTTTTGGGTGCCAAATGACAAATACAGCCCTGGTTCTAGTTGAAGATCAGCACGATTGTGGAAGGACATCCCAGATAGTTGTGGGGTGACATTAATGCCAAAGAATTATACAAGATCCCACAGTCTGGGGCTATTCAGTTTTAGAAAACATGGCTGCTTAAAAAAATAACTGTGTTACATCTGTCCATGGTTGGGGTCTGGTATTTAGGGCTGCAACGATTAATCGAAGTTATCGATTCGTTGTCAACGAATCCCGTTATCAAATAATCGGCCGATTCGTTGCTATGCGGGGCGGGAGCGGGCGGTCAGGGTCCCTAACCAGCAGTAACTTTTACTTCAACTTTAAATCAGCGCATCTTTACTAACTTACAACGAAGCTTCGGTAACAAGCAGAGCGGGCGGCGTTACGTCACTTACTCACGTGACGCGCCTGCTCTGCCTGCTTCGTTGATAAAGTGGGCGGAGCAGGCGCGTCACACGAGTGAGTGACGTTACGCCGACTGCTCTGCCTGTTACTGGAGCTTCATTGTATTTGTAAGGTAATAAAGATTATAGAGCTGATTTAAAGTTCAAGTAAAAGTTACTGCCAGTTAAGGAATAGTTTGAATACTGATGTGGCCGGTGAATTGGGAGATCTGTGGATGGCACTGTTAAAGAGGGGATCTGTGGATGGCACTGTTATGGGAGGAGGATCTGTGGATGGCACTGTTATGGGGAGGGGGATCTGTGGATGGTACTGTTATGGAGTGGATCTGTGGATGGTACTGTTATGGGGAGGGGGATCTGTGCACTGCTATGGGGAGGGGGATATGTGGATGGCACTGCTATGAGGAGGGGGATCTGTGGATGGTACTGTTATGGGGGAGATCTGTGGATGACACATATCGCATACGATGCTATATAGTGTCATCCATAGATCCCCCATAGCATTGTCATCCACTGATCCCCCTCCCCATAACAGTGCCATCCACAGATCCCCCTCCCCATAACAGTATCATCCACAGATCCTCCTCCCCATAACAGTGCCACTGCCATCCACAGATCCCCCTCCCCATAAGGGTGCCATCCACAGATCCCCTCCATAACAGTGCCATCCACAGATCCGCTCCATAACAGTGCCATTCACAGATCCCCCTCCCCATAGCAGTGCACAGATCCCCCTCCCATAACAGTGCTATCCACAGATCCACTCCATAACAGTACCATCCACAGATCCCCCTCCCCATAACAGTGCCATCCACAGATCCCCCTCCCATAACAGTGCCATCCACAGATCCCCTCCATAACAGTGCCATCCACAGATCCCCCCCATAACAGTGCCATCCACAGATCCCCCCCATAACAGTGCTATCCACAGATGCCCTCCATAACAGTGTCATCCACAGATCCCCCATAACAGTGCCATCTACAGATCACCCCCATAACAGCGCCATCCACAGATCCCCCCCATAACAGTGCCTTCCACAGATCCCCCCATAACAATGCCATCCACAGATCCCCTCCATAACAGTGCCATCCACAGATCCCCCCCATAACAGTGCCTTCCACAGATCTCCCCCATAACAGTGTCATCCACAGATCCCCCATAACAGTGCCATCTACAGATCACCCCCATAACAGCGCCATCCACAGATCCCCCATAATAGTGTCATCCACAGATCCCCATAACAGTGTCATCCACAGATCCCCCATAACTTGTCTTTTTCACATTGTACATGCAAAATTTTAATAATTATGTAACTCCTAAATTTGTTTTAATATGGCCTTTGAACATAATTTTTCAAGTAAAATCATATAAACCCCTTTTTTTGTCATTTTGGTGTTTTTCCCGATTAATCGATTAATCAATGAAATTATCGACAACTAATCGATTATTCAAATAGTCGTTAGCTGCAGCCCTACTGGTATTGCAGCCAGGGGTGCACCACCAATGAGGCCAGGTAAGGCAATCGCCTTAGGCAGCACCAGGTAGGGGCAAGAGGGGGGCAACGGAAGGGCCATGGGCTGAAGAGAAGGGATTAGGTTAAGAAATTCGCATTGAGGAGGGGGGTGGGTGCTGTTTCAGTTTTCGCTTCAGGCAGCAGAAAGGCTAGGCGCACCCCTGATTGCAGCTCCGGTTTATTGGAATGAATGAGGTTGAGATGCAATACCACAAACAACCTGTGAGCAGATGTGGTGCTGTTTTTTTGGAAGAAAAAGGGGGAACTATATAGGGGCATTATATACTGGCACACATTATAAGGGGCACTATGGGGAAAGTGGGAGAGGAGCACTATGGGGTATCTACTAGGGGCATTATTTGGGGGCTTTTTTTACTGGCACAGGTTATGGGGGGGCACTATGGGGAAGGGAGTGGAGCACTATGGGGGCATCTACTGGGGGCACTATATAGTGGTATTTTATGCTGGCACACATTATGGAGCCACTACGGGGACATTAGATCAACTCGGGGCACTAAGAGGAGGTAGTTTTTGTACTGGCACATACAAGTGGGCATTGGCATACATTATTGGGGCACTATGGGACATTGGTTCTACTGGGGGCACAAAGAAGATGTATTTTTTGTACTGGCATACAGTAGGGGGCATTGGTAGACATTATGGGGATACTATGGGGACATTGTCTCTACTGGAGGCATTAAGAGGAGGTATTGTACTGGCACACATCATTGGGTCAATTTTGTACTGGCACACATCATGGCACCATTTTTATACTGGCACACATTATAAGAGGGCATTTTGTGCACTGGCACACATTATAATTGGCATTTTTGTACTGGTGCAAATTATAAGGGAGCATTTTTTGTATTGGCTCACATTATAAGGGGGCATTTTTTGCACTAGCGCACATTATAAGAGGGTATTTTTTGTACTAGCGCACATTATAAGAGGGCATTTTTTGGACTGACTCAGATTATAAGGGAGCATTTTTTGTACTGGCTCACATTATAAGGGGGCATTTTTTGCACTAGCGCACATCATAAGGGGGCATTTTTTTGTACTACCGCACATTATAGGAGGGCATTTTTTGGACTGACTCAGATTATAAGGGAGCATTTTTTGTACTGGATCACATTATAAGGGGGCATTTTTCTACTGTCACACATAAGGACAATTATAACTACTGGGGGGCATTATAGTGAGCTTTGTTACTACTTGGGGACTATAGGGAACATGATTACTAGTATGGGCACTATGGGACAATTATTACTTCTGGGGCACAGCAGGAACATTAGTACTATTGGGGCCACTGTAGGGGCGCTATTACTACTAAGTGCGCTCTGGCAGACAATTATTACTATTGGTGGGACTTTCGAGAGCACTATTACTGTGAGAGCTACCCTGGTACAGTATCAGTTTAGCACAATTATTTTGGGGGAGATAATGTTTATATTATTAGTGTCAGGGACAATATTCGTGGGTGCAGTTAGTTTTTAGGGCACTGCGTGCCAATAATTATTGAAGGTACGCAGGTACTAGTATTTTCAGGGTGAACTATCTGTTTCTGCAGTATAGTATTGGGGAGAAAAGGTGGCACCATATTCAGGGTGGCAGGATGGGGTGTTCAGAAGGTGGGAGGATGATGGAAAAATAGGAAAATAAGATGTCTGTTTGTCAAACTCTACAGACATGAGATGGCTGAAAGAAATAATTATCTGGTCTAAAAGGAGATGAGGAAAGAGAACATCTACATCAAAGGAGACGTCACTGGATGTAAGAGGTGTGGGGCGCTGTATTACCCTGTATGTTCTGTAGTGCTGTTTGTAATGTTAGGAGGGAAGAGGTTAGGTTGAGAATTTGGGATGGGGTGGGTGGAAGGGAGGGGGGGGTGCCGTTTTCATTTTCACTTCAGACAACAGAAAGGTTTGGTCCACCCCTGACAATTGCTCTGCCATTTCACTGTCCTGCATCTTCTGCTCTTGTTTGATTGATTCAGAGCCATTAGCGATGCCAGAGGGAAGCCAGGTGCACTGAATGGAGCGGCCCCGCCCACAGTGCACCAAAAACCTTATTTGCATAAACATAAGCAGAACTATTTCTCAGTTTGTTTGTTTTTTCACAAGAATGGTATGGTTATGTTTCTGGGCACCTACCTTACAACTGATTTTTAGGTGACAGAGTCCCTTTTGGTTCCTGGCACTGGGCAGGTTCCTGGCAATACCTGGGTGAAATACACTGGGCCAAGGCTTCTGTGTGAGGATGGCTGCCTCTCCAGTGGAAAGAGGAAGGCAGAACTCTGAAATTGCTTACAGAATTACATTTGTTTTTCTTGTGATTGTATTAAAAGTCACTCCTCATCTCCAGAACGCGTGAAAAGATCTACTTTCCACTCAGATGCACCACATTAACTTGTTGGAGGAGAATTTGTTTGTTTGTCTATTGTATTTATTTGCTGGCGAAGATTGATGCAGTCTTATTAGTGCTATGTGTGGCTCTGGAGAGTGATAAGGTTGAGATGTTCCCTCTTTATTCCAATTACCAGACTTGTCACCAAACTGAATAACTGATATATGATTATGTATCTTGTGTAAATAGAACTCACAAAAGCAACCAACTTCAGAGCCGGTGAGGAGGAAGTGCTGCCGGTGTAATTACTGACAGGAGACTGCCTGCCGAGAGATCACCATACATACCGCCATACAGGAGATGACAGCTTATTCCGTAGACCTCCTCTATATGCATCTACTGCCCCTGGTAATTATACTGGCCGTATGGTAGTGCTCATTGTTACTTCACTTGGAAGAAATGTATAGGATCCTATAGGCGCACATAGAGATAGTCTAATAAACAAGCCACACCATGTAACAAGTGCAATATACTGTATATATCACACACATACCAAGACTTCATGTGGGGGCTGACGACTGGCATATCATGGAAGCGTACATACCAGAGATTAGAGGGTCGCTGTGGAAGTTCTGCCATTCTGGTGCACCCTTTTTTCCCATGATTTCTGAAAAATCCCAAATCCACAAATTGATTCAGACTCCAATGCAGATCACCAAGACCAGACCCCAAAACAAATTCAAACCTCCAGACCACAATCTTAATTCAAACTCCAGATCAAGCTGCAAAATTAAATTAATTCAAACCCTAGACCAAACCCCTATAGTAATTCAGACCCCAGATTACACCCCAAAATTAATTCAGATCCTAGACCAGACTGCTTAATTAAATCAGACCTCAAAATCAACTCAGACCCAGATCAAACAGCAAAGTGAATTGAGACCCTAGACCAAACCCCTATAGTAATTCAGACCCCAGATCACAGCCCAAAATTAATTCAGACCCTAGGCCTAGACCATACTGCTTTATAAATCCAGACGCCAAATTCAATTCAGACCTAAGACTTATCACACGTGGCTCCCCAGTTGTGTCCTCCTCAGCTCCAACATCCATTGTAATGGGTCCTGACACAACTCTACGTCAGGAGCTGTCTTAAGGCCTCATGCACACAACAATATTTTAGACTGCATTTTCCGTACGTGGACACATTTATTTTTATGCAGCTGCAAAAAATGCTGATGCCATCCATGTGCTGTCCGCATCCGTGTGGTCGCTCCACCAATCATACAGTAAGGCCTCATGCACACGGCCGTTGGGCGGCCGTGGCTGTATTACAGCCCGCAAACGGCGGGTCGGCAATCCATGGCCGCCGGCCGTGTGCACCCCGCATCACGGATGCGGACCCATTCAAGTGAATTCCGGAGATGTGGAATGGAGTCACGGACCAGAAGCACTACGTAGTGCTTCCGTGGTGTTTCTTTCCGTTGTTCCGCACCGCAAATAAATATGACATGTCATATTTTCTTGCGGTGCGGACAGACCACGGACCCATTCAAGTTAAATGGGTCCGGCCCGCTGCACGGATGCTGCCCGTGCATTGGGGACCGCAATTGCATGCGGCCTAAGTCCTATTCTTGTTTGTTTTGCGGACAAGAGTAGGCATTTCTACAAAGAAGTTTGTAGCATGCACATGGCTAGTATCCGTATTTTAAGGATCCACGGTTTGTGGCCTGTAAAATAGTACGTTTGTGTGCATATAACCTAACACAGAACAGCATCAGTACTCAATGCTGAAACTGGAGCTGAAGTAAACCTGACTCAGGAGTATGGAGGATAAATAACTGTAGTAACAGGGGCTGAAGTAAACCTGACTGGCTGAAGTAGTTCCACCTAATGGAAACTGCACAGTCCCCGCTTACTGCAGTAGTTCTGTTGACAGACATGGTTAGATAGATAATAGATAGAGGATAGATATGAGATAGATAGATAGATAGATAGGTAATAGATAGATAGATAGATAGATAGATAGATAGATAGATAGATAGATAGATAGATAGATAGATAGATAGATATGAGATAGATAGATAGATAGATAGATAGATATGAGATAGATAGATAGATAGATAGATAGATAGATAGATAGATAGATAGATATGAGATAGATAGATAGATAGATAGATAGATAGATAGATAAATATGAGATAGATATGAGATAGATAGATAGATAGGTAATAGATAGATAGATAGATAGATAGATAGATAGATAGATAAATATGAGATAGATATGAGATAGATAGATAGATAGATAGATAGATAGATAATAGATAGATAGGTAATAGATAGATAGATAGATAGATAGATAGATAGATAGATAGATAGATAGATAGATAGATATGAGATAGATAGATAGATAGATAGATAGATAGATAGATATGAGATAGATAGATAGATAGATGATAGATAGATAGATAATAGATAGATAGATAGATAGATAGATAGATAGATAGATAGATAGATAGATATGAGATAGATAGATAGATAGATAGATAGATAGATAGATAGATAGATAGATATGAGATAGATAGATAGATAGATAGATAGATAGATAAATATGAGATAGATATGAGATAGATAGATAGATAGGTAATAGATAGATAGATAGATAGATAGATAGATAGATAGATAGATAAATATGAGATAGATATGAGATAGATAGATAGATAGATAGATAGATAATAGATAGATAGGTAATAGATAGATAGATAGATAGATAGATAGATAGATAGATAGATAGATAGATAGATAGATAGATAGATAGATAGATAGATAGATAGATAGATGATAGATAGATAGATATGAGATAGATAGATAGATAGATAGATAGATAGATAGATAGATAGATAGATAGATAGATAGATAGTTTGTTGACATGATACAGTGTCTGCCCTTCTATTGAGGTCACCATAGTAGTCTGACACTGTACACAGTGCTCTATGCTCTGCTCTATGGAAGACATCCAGAAGTTGCTGCTGTCTTGTCCTGGGATCCTGCACAGAGCTTTGTAATAGACACAGTTTCCTTCTCAAGCTTTCTTCTTTTCCACAAGCAGATAGCTGACACACAAGCTCCTGAGTGTCATTTACAACGAATTAAAATTGATTATTGTCATCAAGCTAGAAATAGGAAAATGTTAGATCTTTAATTATGAAGGGAGGCTGGAGGGTCTGCTTAAAATGAACAATCCAACACAAGAGACCAGCAATAGGAATAATCACATTCTACATGCTGCAGGGTTCCTACTCACTCCCCTTATTGTTTGTTTTTATAATGTCTCTTTATAAAGTGAGACCCCAACCCCCAAGATTGTAGACATGTGCCAACTAATACATACATAAGAAGAGAATACAGGAGATAAATAGGACACAGGCAACTCATCATATCAATAACTCCATGAGAGACAAACATAGAAAAAAGAGGTAGATACATGGAAAAAGTATAAAGGAAAATAACATGAATTTGTATATCCAAGTTAATGTGATGGATAAGAGATCGACAGATGTTAGATAATAGATAGATAGATAGATAGATAGATAGATAGATATGAGAGATAGATAGATAGATGATAGATAGATAGATAGATAGATAGATAGATAGATAGATAGATGATAGATAGATAGATAGATAGATAGATAGATGATAGATAATAGATAGATAGATAGATAGATAGATAGATAGATAGATAGATAGATATTAGATAGATAGATAGATAGATAGATAAATAGATAGATAAATAGATATGAGAGATAGATAGATAGATAGATAGATAGATAGATAGATAGATAGATAGATAGATAGATAGATAGATAGATAGATAGATAGATAGATAGAGATAGATAGATAGATAGATAGATAGATAGATAGATAGATAGATAGATAGATAGATAGATAGATAGATATATGATAGATAATAGATAGATAGATAGATAGATAGATAGATAGATAAATAGATAGATAAATAGATATGAGAGATAGATAGATAATAGATAGATAGATAGATAGATAGATAGATATGAGATAGATAGATAGATAGATAGATAGATAGATAGATAGATAGATATGAGATAGATAGATAGATAGATAGATAGATATGAGATAGATATTAGATAGATATTAGATAGATAGATAGATAGATAGATAGATAGATAGATATGAGATAGATAGATATGAGATAGATAGATAGATAGATAGATAGATAGATAGATAGATATGAGATAGATAGATAGATAGATAGATATGAGATAGATATTAGATAGATATTAGATAGATATTAGATAGATAGATAGATAGATAGATAGATAGATAGATAGATAGATAGATATGAGATAGATATTAGATAGATAGATTTCCGTCCATTGATGCTGGGCAGCAGACAGTAATGGGTTAAGGTGAGGCAGCGGAGTATACCCCTGGTCTGTAGTCACTGTCGGTAGACCCTCAGCCCTGTATATGGTTTGAGAAGGGGCTGGGGTGGATTTATATCTATTTTAGAACATTTTTTGTACTTAGTTAAAATGGAACTAAAATAGAAAGGAAAGGGCAGAGAAAAGTGCGGTTTCCTTGCGCCAGGCCCCGGGCAGATCCTCTTGTACAAAATTCAATCTCTATTTTTATGAGTGGTAAACTGTCTAAATAAATTGTATTAGGGGCCGACCAATATATTCTCTGGTAGTTCCCTTTGTTCCAGTTCTACATGTGTGTTACAATCTAAAACCTATTTATGGAGTAAAAATCACTGCATCCGTCATAGAAAATCCGGTTAAGTTTGCTATAAAGTGATTTTTCAAGACACTTCTTACATTTCACATCCCTGGTGATCACACTTGACTCTTTTATCCTGCACAAATCTACGATAGATAGATAGATAGATAGATAGATAGATAGATAGATAGATAGATAGATAGATAGATAGATAGATAGATAATAGAGATAGATAATAGATATAGATATAAAGATAGATAGATAACTGAAATACATAGCAGATAGATAAATTATAGATAGATAATGGTCATGGTGATCTATCTGTCTATCTATCTATCTACTATGTATTTACATTTTCTATCTATCTCATATCTATCTATCTATATATCTATCATATATCTATGTATTTCATATATATCTATCTATCCATCTATCTTATATCTATCTATCTATCATCTATCTCATGTCTATCTATCTATCTATCTATCTATCTATCTATCATCTATCTCATGTCTATCTATCTATCTATCTATCTATCTATCTTATATCTATCTATCTATCTATCTCCCATGTATCTGTATCTCAGACAAAGCCCACCACCAGCTCGTTCTTTGCACTGCTGTCTCCCACCCCTCCTCTGGTTGTCAGCAGGGCTGGTCGGGGAGGAGGGGGCATCTTCCCCTGAAAAGAAATGATTTAGTTTGTTTATAGTAGCAGAAAAATCAAGAGCAATAGAAAAGTGATAAAATGAAGCGCTCTATCAATCACTGGCCGGAGGGTAACACAGATTGATCCTCCTCTAATAACACCTTATTGTTATTACTGCTGTCATGTGGCCACATGTAACTATTACTGCAGGATTTATGTCCTGACCCCAGCATTCTTCCACCACTCTCACTCTATTACTACTACTGATAATAATAATATTATTACTACTACTACAATTGCCGCCACTCTTATTATTGTTAGAACCAACATTATCATTTATTTATTTTTTATTATTATTATTATTATTATATTAATACATGTGGTGCAAATACTGTAAATTATTTATATTATAGTTTTAGCCGTGCATTATTGCTCTAATGAATTCGATGATTAGTTTTTATTATTGATTTTAGTAGTAGTATATTGTTGTTATTGTTTACATCTTGTATTATTTCTATTGTTATTACTTTAGCTATGATAGAAGTAGTAATATTGTACCCTATTATTGCTTGTAGCAGTAACATCAGTGTTGGTAATGTTAGTACAATTTTATCTACCATTACTTATAGTAGGAAACAAAATTAGGTTTCTCCAACAATATTGCGATACAGATGTTGCATTCAGCTGGATTTTTATATATCAAGTACTAGAAAACCAAAGAATGAATAGAAAACAAAAAAACAAACAAAAAAACAACAACATATAAAAGATAACAAGTAAAGCTGCAGATACCGTGATAAGCAGGGAGCACAAGGACCGGCTCTGACAGTAATGCCGGAGATGGCAGGGAGCTGTCTAAGGCACTGAAGCGTTCAGACTCAAGAAAAGATCCTTCCATCAAGATCTGCAGCTAAGGCTTTTGCAGAATCTAAATATCTAAATATCTATGTATCTCATATGTATATTATCTATCTACTATCCATCTGTCCATATATATCTATCAACTATCTCACATATATCTCTGTCTGCCCATTATCTATGTATCTGTCTATTTATCTAGCTATCTATTTGTATTCTATCTATCTATCTATCTATATCCTATCTATCTATCTATCTATCTATCTATCTATCTATATCCTATCTATCTATCTATCTATCTATCTATCTATTTATATCCTATCTATCTATCTATCTATCTATCTATCTATCTATCTATCTATCTATTTATATCCTATCTATCTATCTATTTATATCCTATCTATCTATCTATCTATCTATCTATCTATCTATCTATCTATCTATCTATCATCTATATATCTCTCATATTAGTTTTATATCAATCTGTATATAGTTATTCTACCACTTTTCTTCTCTAGCAGATGAGAAGAATGTGACTATTAACCCTTGTTTACCTGCAGTTCTGTACCAGCCAGTGCACATCTTACCAGCACTAGTGATCTGACATGACAACCACAACTCTGCTGCTCTGTCCAAACTCAACCCTACCATACATCTTCCTCCTCTATCTTTCCCCATGCTCTTGTCCTTTCCTTCCTCCACCCTTTGGCTCCCCAGGGCCCCCACCCTGTGTGTGTCTGCAGACCCTGGGTTCATCTCTAGGTGCCTGGGAGCGCTCCCCAGCCCAGTCCCTGCCAGTGTCACCATGTGGAGGAGCCCAGGCGGCTGAATAGGGGGAGAAAGTGGCCAGATTTGCTCTGACGCCTCCTTTGTTCATCTCTTGTCCAAAAAAGACAAGGGGGAGAGCCCCTGCATCTGCTGCTGCCACCCCAGCGTCAGGCAGGCCGCCTACAGCCCTGTGCTGGGTCCCTGCACCATCTCTCTCCTCTTTATACTTAGGTGCTAAATGAATATTCTTAATTGCATCACATAAAAATCAATGTTAATCAAGGGGAGGCTGTGGCTGGATGGTGCACCCGGCTCAGGGTTCTTGTAGTGCAAATAAAAGGAAGAGACAAGAAACATCAGCAGAGATGACTTGGAAAGGCCACTGTGCTGAGCCTCAGACACAATTGAAACGGATTGTTTGCAGGCGCATCAGAATTGGTACAGAATTTTGCACTTAATTTCCTCACTTATCATTTACAATAAGAAGCTCTGGCTTTGACAGCCAAGTCTAAACAGTAGTAAATTAGTACAAATTTAGACTGATTTTACTCTAATAATCGTAATAAAAGCTTATAGATTTGGCACTAATTACATAAATGCCTAATGATCTTGAAAATGACTCTGGTTAGAAATATATTGCTAATCTAAACTTTGTTGTTGGCTGGGATTGAAGAATCAGAGCATTAGGGATGCTTGGCTTCCCCTGCTCACAGCCCTGCACATTGCTCCTGTACTTTGCACAGATTCAAATGCAAAGGAAGAAGATTTACCTCTATTTACTGCGTGAAATTGACTTTGTCTGCGCACAATCCGCAGGTGTGTACAGGGATTTACTAGCAGGGGCAGGAGGGACACGTCCAGATCCCGGCAGACTCTGCTCAGGGCATGAAGTGTGGACGACATGGCTTTGTTTATCTGCAGCCCAGTCATTGGAGAGAATATCAGCAAACCATGTCGTGACATAAAGCAGGATGAATGGGTGAAGGTTAGGGGGGAAAAAGATCGCAAAGCAGTGAATGTATATCAGGAAGATGGTGGCCTGTGCCCATTAGATGGGGGCTCTGCTTTTCCAAGGACACGGCGCCTTATTGCTTCAAGCTAAATGTAAGAAACCATCTCCGGAAAACGGTAAAATGAAATGTAGACAGAAAATAAAGCAGAGCTGAGTTTGTCAGATAAAGGTATTAGGACCGAAGGAAACTTACAATAATATCTTAACTCTATGAGGAATCACAATGTACAAAATGGAAAATTCAGATCTATCTATCTATCTATCTATCTATCCATCTTCTATATATCTATCCATCTTCTATATATCCATCTATTTTCTATAAATGATCTATTTACCTATCTATTTCCTATTTATTATCTATCTATCTATTTTCTACATATCATACATTTTTCTATAAATTATCTATATATTTTCTTATTTTTCCTTCTATCTCTCTATCTAATCAGTCATCTCATATTTTTTTGCAGGGGACATTATATTTTTGAAATGTCCTCCCAATACAATATATCATGTCCTGACATATATAGACAATCAAATATACTAAGTATATATCTATGTCATTTCTATCTATCATTTAGCTAGCTTCTTTTATCTATATCTCTCCATCTATCTAATGTCTATATTTCCCTCATATCTATCAACTATCTAATATATATATATATATATATATATATATATATATACACATATACATCAATTTCCTATAACTCGCTATTTTCTGTTTACTTATGTCTATCTCATATTTATCAATAATGTTTCTATTTATCTAATTTATTCTATCAGTTTATCTATCTATCTATCTATCTATCTCTATCTCATATCTATATATTTCATATCTATCTATCTCATATCTATCTATCTATCTATCTATCTATCTATCTATATATCTCATATCTATCTATCTATCTATCTATCTATCTATCTATCTATCTCATATCTATCTATCTATCTATCTCTATCTATCTCTATCTATCTATCTCTATCTATCTATCTCTATCTATCTCATATCTATCTATCTCATATCTATCTATCTATCTATCTATCTATCTATCTATCTATCTATCTATCTATCTATCTATCTATCTATTATCTATCTATATCTATCTATCTATCTATCTATCTATCTATCTATCTATCTATCTATCTATCTATCTATCTATCTATTATTTATCTATCCATCTACTTCACCCAGACGTCTGTATCAATAATGATTCAGTTTTAGCGCCCGTTAAATGATCCGCTAAATTTTATCTATCACCCTAATGTAACCCTTCAGGCTCCTGATAGCCAATAAGAAGCTGGCTATTTTTTTAATTGATAAATCGGAACTTATTGCCAAATAACTAATCAAAGAAATAGTGATAATTGCCGACCGTTTAGGAAATAAGCATACATATGATAAATCGGTAGAAAACTCAAGGAAAACTCTAATTGGACTCGTTGAAATGTAGAGTAGTAGTCATCATCCTGATGGTTTTATTGCCTTCATTGGAGAAATTGTTAATTTTTATTATTTATTCACGTAGGATTCCCTCTGATCTCCAGCAGATTTCGCACATTATACCTGGCACCGGGTACGGTCCAGTGAGTGTTGGCACGGGTGCCAGGTCCAGATAAGAGGGCATATTTGGAGTGGCAGCTGCTGGGACCTGGGCTGAGGCTCCATTGAGGGGCACGGAGCCCCTGCCCCCAGCCTGGAGCTGCAGCACTTGCACTGGGAGCTGAGTCGGTGACATTTGCAGATCGCTCGGTGATTGGTCGGCGGTGGCAGCCCTCACCCCGGCACTAAGCGCCTCCCCGCCTCAGTAAAGGACATTATAATGCAGGGGACCCCCCTTTTTAAGCACAAACCGAATTTTCTTTCATTTAGCCTATCTATATCTATCTATCTATTTTTATTTGGAGATCGTTAAGCAGCCGGCAGGATTTGGGGGGGACAAGCTTTCGCCCTGGAGCGGTGCGCGATGCTGTCTCACGCCGACCTCCTGGACGCTCGACTCGGTGAGTTTGTGCCACCCTTTTCCCCTCCCTAGGAAAGCGTCAATTTGTGCCTGATTCCGCCTTAATGCTCTCTAAATGGGCTAATTCCTTCTAAAGTAATTGTGTAGTATTAAAGTTTAATTTGATTTAACTGCAGTCTTATAATCCAGGCATGCGGACATCCGCGGAAGCCGCTGGTAATTATATTTACACGGAAAGAACTTGTTACTTCCGTTTTTTTTGTTTTTTTTTTGCCTTCTTTGAGATGACTTTGTTTGCTTATCTGTGCGTTTGGCTTCGGAGTGTGAGCACAGAGCGGCCGCGGAGAAGCTGAGGGCTCGCTCCCTGGTGATGCACTGGTTGCAGAAGGGACACAAACTTAGTTTCTGGAGTTTCTCCTGCTTTTCTGATTGCCTGTGCAGGATACGCCTGGTCCCCCTGAATATACAGATCTGCAACTAGTTAGCATTACTTGGCATCCTGCAGCTTTAGTAGTGCCCAGATGCCAGTCTGCCCGGGTGATTCAAAGGGATGGTGATGACAGCAGAATTACTACATTTAGGACCATGGATGGTCAGGGTTGTTGTATGCCTTCCGAATTGTTCTCCAGTTTATAATATACTGAATCCATCTTCGGACTGGTAGAGTGGATGGTGGCTTTTCCCAATCTACTATGACTGGAATTCTTGCATTGACTAACGGAGTAAATAGTGGTGCCATAGTTCTCCACAGTCCATGTATTATAGGCATAGGTCAATTTACTGCCTTTTATTAATGCACATTTGTGTGGACTGATATGTATTGCAGTGCCCTGGTATAGTATTAACTTATCTTGCATTCTTGATACATAGTTGGCATGCTGGTGCCAGGCACAGCCGCATAAACACCAGTCACTAATTTCTTGTATGGCTGCAATGACTGGTAGGGCAATGGGGGGCTCCTAGTATACTGACCTAGTCTACAGCTCCTTGTGTGTACCCTTGAAATGATGACTGATAGTGTAATGGGGGGCTCCTTGTATAATGTTCCAGTCCATAGCTCCAGGTATGTAACCTTTATAATGATGACTGGTAGTGTAATAGGGGTCTTCTTGTATAGTGTCCCATTCCATAGCTCCTGGTATGTACCCATGAAATAACTGTTAGTGTAATGGGGGTCTCCTTGTATAGTGTCCCAGTCCATAGCTCCAGGTATGTAACCTTTATAATGATGACTGGTAGTGTAATAGGGGTCTTCTTGTATAGTGTCCCAGTCCATAGCTCCAGGTATGTAACCTTTATAATGATGGCTGGTATTATAATGGGGGGCTCCTTGTATAATGTCCCAGTCCATAGCTCCTGGTGTGTACCCATTAAGTTATGACTGCTATTATAATGGGTGGGGGGGCTCCTTGGATAGTGTCCAAGCCCATAGCTCCATGTATGTAACCTTTATAATTATAACTGGTATTCTAATGAGGGGCTCCTTGCATAATGTCAGTCCATAGACCCTGGTATCTAACCTTCATAATGATGACTGATATTATAATGGGGGGCTCCTTGTATAATGTCCCAGTCCATAGATCCTGATGTGTACCCTTCATAATGATGACTGGTATTGTAATGGGGGCTCCTAGTATGGTGTACCAGTCCATAGCTCCTAGTGTGTACCCTTTCAGTGATGACTGGCACCCATGGCATGTCAGATGGCAGTCCTCAGGCCCCTGCTCACCTCTCCTCTCCTTCTGTGCAGGAATGAAGGATGCAGCAGAGCTGCTGGGGCACCGAGAGGCGGTGAAGTGCCGCCTTGGAGTGGGCGCCTCAGACTCTGTGCACCCGGGAGATCTGTCTGGCAACGCTGACCAGGTAGAGGGCACCACCTTGCTTCCCGGGGAGGACATCACCAGCGTGGGATCCAACCAGTCCTCACTGGCCGTCAGCTCCAAAGACCCCGACAAACAGCAACAACAGAACCCCAACCAGTCGGGTCAGCAACAGGGTCAGAGCCAGGGACAGCAGAAGCAGAAGAGGCACCGGACCCGCTTCACCCCGGCACAGCTCAACGAGCTGGAGAGGAGCTTCGCCAAGACCCATTACCCCGACATCTTCATGAGGGAAGAGCTGGCCCTGAGGATCGGGCTGACCGAGTCCAGAGTGCAGGTAAGGGGGGGTCGGCACCTGGTGGCATTGATATCTTCTTGAGCACAGGTCACATAGAAAGGAGCCAAAATACATTTATAGGAACAGAAAGATGCAAGTGAAACATGTCTGGCCTCAAATCCGTTTTATTATAGTAGTAAATCTGTAGAAAAGGCGCTGCCCATGGTGCTGAAATCAGGGCCGACCACTGCTGAACCCTGTCCCTTATTCAGCTCATACACCAGTTACCAATCTTCCTCTTTAAATATAGCAGTGTCCAGTTTGCTAATGTACTACCTTGTAATAAGGCAGAAATTCACACTGGAAATAACTAAATCCAGTGATTTTTTTCTTTTTCCCCTGCGCAAAATCCACATTGCAATAACCAATTCACATTTCTATAATCCAAAATAAAATATAATCTAATCCAATAAAATCCTGATGTCCTGTATCCGACTAGGCTAATATACTATTACTATATAATAATCAACAATTATTTTATATTATTTATTATTAATCTAATGTTTTCATAGAATGTGCTATAAAAAATAAAAATAAATAAACAATAAATAAATAATAACACACTTCTTCCTAAATGAACAGTAAACATCATACGTTAGTCGGTGCCTATTTTTTTGTTAATTTCATATAACTAATATTCTTGTGTTTCATCAGTTAATTTGAATAATTATTAAATATTTTGTTGCTTGGAATAAATTAAGGATTCAGTGGAAGTTAATTACACAGTGAAGCCCCGCGCCTATATATTGTGTAATAAGGGAGATGACACTCAGCCCTATTATCTCAGCCTCAGCCCAGGATCTGCTAGCGGAATATAATGCGCCATTTGCAGGAATTTGCATAGAAGGATAATTGGCGCACAGTCTCCTCCTGGGGACAGATTGCCTGACATCTCCTTGCAGTGTGATCTGCCCGATGTCTTCTCATTCCTATAAATGCAGGAGGAAAATACAAGTGGTAATGGTAAAAGAAGAAAATGGTGCAGTTATTAGCGGCCGGTTATATGGCGGGCATTAAAAATAATAATCGGGAGCTCTCTCCTGCAGGAGCATGCCCGGGCCGCCGGCTATAAAAGCTATTCGGTTTATGGTCGCCATTATTAGAAACCAATTCCACCATTATTTATTACCCGGGATGGCTTATTAAGCAGCAATGTGAAAATCATGCAAATGATGCGATCAGATGCAATATAATAAGCAGAATCATTAGTCTCTCGCAAGGATTAATTCACTTTCAATATGATATTTACATAAAAAACAGATCAATGGGGAAAAAATAGAAGTTGTGTAGAATTCCAGTGTGATTACATTGTCAGACATACTGAGGGGTAGGAAGAGTTCAAGTGGGCCTTATAGAAATATATAGAACCCGACGTGTAGAAGTAGTACCTGCGTGTGTGAGTGTATATGTATATATATATATATATATATATATATATATATATATATATATAATGTGTGTGTGTGTATATATATATATATATATATATATATAGTGTGTGTGTATATATATATATATATATATATATAAAATGTGAGTGTGTATATATATATATATAATGTGTATGTCTATATATATATATATATAATTTATATTTGTGTATATATACAGTATATATAGTTACAAGTGTACAGCTGGGCCTTTTATACCTATATACACCTCTACATGCACAAGAGTGTGTGTGTTTGTGTGTATACAATCTAGCTATATCATAGGTATGCATATATAATGTGTAAAATAATATTAAAATAATGATTTATTAGCAATATAAATGCATGATTATCATAATTTCTTTTACTCACATATATAATTGTTATATATTAAACTGGGTGCACGCACAATCTGCACACACTTTTACATTAGTGTATTTATACAAGAGATAAATAAATAGACATATAGATATTAGATAGCTAGAGATATGTGATAGAAAGACAGATAATTGTATTTTATTTATTTTACTCATATATTTGTATAAATATATATATATATATATATATATATATATATATATATATATATATATAAGGTCCAAAGCAACAATTATGTTGCAAGATAGATAGATAGTTAGATAGATAGGAGATAGATATAAGATAGATAGATAGATAGAAAGATAGATAATAGTGTTTGATATATCTGGGCGTCCATTCTCCCCATCCCTGATGTGGATTTCCCAGTACATGAAGTGTACAGGCCTGTCCCATGAACTGTGCTGTCAGCTGCCACATCTTAATAGGGGACAGCCGAGGCTTCTTTCTAATGGGATGGAGAATTGCATGTTCTCCTCTCCAGCACTATTAACGTGTAATGAATTCGGCCCCGGGTTCACGGATGGCTGATCGAAATGAACCTGAGATCCCAGCAGTTTTAATACAACTCTCCAGATTTCCTACCAAATCTTCACATTAATCATCTCCCAGAGTAAGATTGCAATGAGGTCTTCATAAAGGTTGTCTCCGGGAATATCAGGCAGCCCCCTACCCTTCCCTGCAGCCCGGCTCCTATCCCCCCTGTGCTATCAACGGTTCATTTACAGTGCACCAATTAAACGGGCAATATATTCTCAAATACCTGTCCAGTATGTCTATATTCCAGCAGTGTGATCCCCTCCCCCAGCACTTTATACAGGGTTCTCCAGGTGGTAAGGAGATCTGCGCTGCAGCTCAGGAGCCTAATCCTTCTGTACCATAAGTGCAGGCAGTGCATGTCTCCCCCTATACAGCAGCATCTCTCATCCTCCTCCATAACCTCCCATGATTCTCATCCTTCTCCATGGCTTCCTATGATGAACACTATAAGTGCAGGCAGTGCATGTCTGCCCCTATACAGCCGGATCTCTCATCCTTCTCCATGGCTTCCTATGATGAACACTATAAGTGCAGGCAGTGCATGTCTGCCCCTATACAGCCGGATCTCTCATCCTCCTCCATGGCTTCCCATGATGAACACTATAAGTGCAGGCAGTGCATGTCTCCCCCTATACAGCAGGATCCCTCACCCTTCTCCATGGCTTCCCATGATGAACACTATAAGTGCAGGCAGTGCATGTCTCGCCAATACAGCAGGATCTCTCATCCTCCTCCATGGCTTCCCATGATGAACACTATAAGTGCAGGCAGTGCATGTCTCCCCCTATACAGCAGGATCTCTCACCCTTCTCCATGGCTTCCCATGATGAACACTATAAGTGCAGGCAGTGCATGTCTCGCCTATACAGCAGGATCTCTCATCCTCCTCCATGTCTTCCCATGATGAACACTATAAGTGCAGGCAGTGCATGTCTCCCCCTATACAGCAGGATCTCTCACCCTTCTCCATGGCTTCCCATGATGACTACTATAAGTGCAGGCAGTGCATGTCTCCCCCTATACAGCAGGATCTCTCATCCTCCTCCATGGCTTCCCATGATGAACACTATAAGTGCAGGCAGTGCATGTCTCCCCCTATACAGCAGGATCTCTCATCCTTCTCCATGTCTTCCCATGACGAACACTATAAGTGCAGGCAGTGCATGTCTCCCCCTATACAGCAGGATCTCTCACCCTTCTCCATGGCTTCCCATGATGAACACTATAAGTGCAGGCAGTGCATGTCTCCCCCTATACAGCAGCATCTTTCATCCTTCTCCATGGCTTCCCATGATGAACACTATAAGTGCAGGCAGTGCATGTCTCCCCCTATACAGCAGGATCTCTCACCCTTCCCCATGGCTTCCCATGATGAACACTATAAGTGCAGGCAGTGCATGTCTCCCCCTATACAGCAGGATCTCTCACCCTTCTCCATGGCTTCCCATGATGACTACTATAAGTGCAGGCAGTGCATGTCTCCCCCTATACAGCAGGATTTCTCACCCTTCTCCATGGCTTCCCATGATGAACACTATAAGTGCAGGCAGTGCATGTCTCCCCCTATACAGCAGGATCTCTCACCCTTCTCCATGGCTTCCCATGATGAACACTATAAGTGCAGGCAGTGCATGTCTCCCCCTATACAGCAGCATCTTTCATCCTTCTCCATGGCTTCCCATGATGAACACTATAAGTGCAGGCAGTGCATGTCTCCCCCTATACAGCAGGATCTCTCATCCTTCTCCATAGCTTCCCATGATGAACACTATAAGTGCAGGCATAATCTATCTATCTCCCCCTATACAGCAGCATCTTTCACCCTTCTCCATGTCTTCCCATGATGAATACTATAAGTGCAGGCAGTGCATGTCTCCCCCTATACAGCAGGATCTCTCATCCTTCTCCATGTCTTCCCATGATGAACACTATAAGTGCAGGCAGTGCATGTCTCCCCCTATACAGCAGGATCTCTCACCCTTCTCCATGTCTTCCCATGATGAATACTATAAGTGCAGGCAGTGCATGTCTCCCCCTATACAGCAGGATCTCTCATCCTTCTCCATGTCTTCCCATGATGAACACTATAAGTGCAGGCAGTGCATGTCTCCCCCTATACAGCAGGATCTCTCATCCTTCTCCATGTCTTCCCATGATGACTACTATAAGTGCAGGCAGTGCATGTCTCCCCCTATACAGCAGCATTCCTCATCCTTCTTCCCATTTCCAGCACTTCACAGAACGCTTAGGCTTCAGCCATTTGCACTGATGGTTAATGCTGGGCTATCAGCCCTGATGGATGTGCTGGGCAGCTTTACTAAACCATGACACATAAAATGATATTTTGTGTCTGCAATTCTACTAATCCTCCCAACATAATGGAGCTGACGTCTCTATTATTCACGAAATGTTTACATCCTTAATAGCTGCTGCATTCCTCTAATGCTTCCCAATAATTCCTTCTGTCTTGTCTTTACTCGTTAAATACAAAGCAATAGCAACACAATGAGAACATTGGACCTGAGATTGGCTTGCAAGCAGATGCTGAAAAAAGATAGGCAAGGGCAATGGTTGTGTTTACTGAGAAAACCACCATCAGGTGCTATGAGCAGGTCAGAAAGGGATCTTGAGACTTCCAGAGTGGATCAAATCATCACATTTTTACCTACACTGTGTATATTAAATTTAATAAAATGTAGCTATAATGTACTGCAATATTATTCAGAATATCAAAATAATAACATTCCTAATATTACATCAGTTTAATAAATAATTATTACTGTAATATGACAATATAATGCACACAATAACATAACACAACACAAGTAATATGACACCATTAAACAAAAAATATAAGCATATGATAGCACATTAATATAATACACGATATTGTGATTAATTAGAGTTCACAATAATCAAAATATCGCCCTGTTCTAATAATAACAGGCGTAATAGATATATGATTTACTAGAGCATAATAGTAGTTATATCTAATACATCATAGCATCATGTAGTTATAGTATCACTCAGTAAATTACAACGGCTGCCTATGAAATAGATTTATGGGCCTGAAATAATGATGATAATAATAATAATAATAATGATAATAACAACAACAATAATATTTATTTCCTACAATAAGATCAACGGTGAAAGATCAGTTTTATGACATTTTTGTTTTCACTAAAAAATGAACGTTATTGCTGTGTATTAAAGATAATAAAAAATAAACTGATTTGTTCAAAGTTGAAAAACAAAAACATGAAAATCGGAATGGATCAAATTATATCCCTATATTCATTATCATTATTTCTATTTTTTTTTTTTTTTTTTTTAGATTTTGAATTTATTCAGCATGAATGGGACAATTATTTTTCATCCAAATTAATTGTCTTTTCCCCCCAAAAGGAATTAAAATGCGAGATGGAATTAATAAATATTTTAGGTGATTATAATAATCAGAATAAAAATCAGATAGCGAGCTCTATTTATATCGATCATATAACAATTTAAGGCAAATAAGTGTATGAGCCTTTAACCTGATTATATGAATATAAATAGTAAAAAAGGGCTATCATAAAAGCTACAAAAGAAAAGCTGTGTGGAATATCAAATTTGTAATTGCACCATAACTCAATAATCCTTTGTGAAATAATAAACTGTTCTCTTCCACATCAGCTGAGAGTTTATTCTGGGCATTTATGGCAGAGTATTCCTTCCAAGATTCCTATATGATTAGTATTGTGATTATTATTATTGTTATTATTATTATTATTATTATTATTATTATTATTATTAGTAGTAGTAGTAGTAGTAGTAATAGTAGTAGTAGAAGTAGTAGTAGTAGTATTACTATTGTCTTCATCTTCCATATCCCCGTTCATTCTAGCGGTGGTAGAACAATAGACCTATGAGAACACATACATGAAATCACACAGTGTATAATACAGTAGATACACTACAAACACCCCTGGAATCAATACTTGTAGAACATAGATTTTATTTTAGGCCATGTCATTCTCCAGTTCATACCAGTGACCTGCGGTATTTTCGCCTCTGAACGACATTATAATAACATATTAGACCTCAGTGTCCAGACCAGGTTAAATGTATTCATGAGATCACATACAGAGAAAAAGCTCTGTCCGTGTACCCCTTAATACACCCCCCTGACCCCCAGGTCCCCCAGAGCCATCCCTCAGGACATCCAGCCTGCTTATACAGGGTGAAGAGGGGGAAATTGTATTATATGTGGTAGGATGATGGCAAAGATCTGAGATCTGCTTCTTGTAAAAGAGACTGCATCAGGCGGCCAGAACACTATTCATTCTACCTTCTATACTAGAGCAGTGATACAATACACAGTGCTGATATCATCACAATAGTCATATGATTTATTATAATATATCACATATATATATATATATATATATATATATATATATATATAGAAGAGAGGGAGATTGTGTTAAGGCGAGGTGGAGAAATACAATTCTATCTATCTATCTATCTATCTATCTATCTATCTATCTATCTATCTATCTATCCTTCTTTCTTTATCTATCTAATATCTATCTATCTATCTATCTATCTATCTATCTATCTATCCTTCTTTCTTTATCTATCTAATATCTATCTAATCATATTTGGTTTGTTGGGGAAATTATATTTTTGGAATTTTGTCCTTCAAATACAATAGACATGTTCTGACAATGGACATATTTCATAAATAGACATTTAAATATACTAAGTAACTAGACAGAAACGTGTTATTTATATACACACTACATGTTTACTTGCTTCAAATGTTTTATATATATACAACAATAATAACAATTGTATCTAGTCTTATGGGAATCTGTCGCCTACTCACTATAAAGTGAATGCACTCCTGTTTATATCACCATATTATCGTTATTACTGTTATTACTATTATTATTATTATTATTATTATTATTATTATTATTATTATTTCAGTATTCTTTGTTATTTCATGCCAGCCTGATGTCTCTTTCTAGAAATACATTATGACTACTTTTCGGCCGGACATTTAGGGCTGTGCACTGACACCTATTATACAACCTCCTAATGTGACCCAATGCCCCCGCTGTCTGTACAGGGCACAGTGGGCACAGTGGGCACTATCTGTTCGGGTGAACATGATATAAGGAGACTGATAATAATGGAGGTCTGTCTCTTTCAGGTCTGGTTTCAGAACAGACGGGCCAAGTGGAAGAAGCGCAAGAAGACCACCAACGTGTTCCGTTCCCCGGGCACTCTGCTGCCCACCCCAGGATTGCCCCAGTTCAATTCAGCTGCGGCGGCAGCGGCAGCGGCAATGGGCGACAGCCTGTGCTCCTTCCATGCCAACGATACCCGCTGGGCCACGGCCGGAATGGGGGTCTCTCAGCTCCAGTTGCCCCCATCTCTTGGAAGGCAGCAAGCAATGGCGCAATCTCTGTCTCAGTGCAGCCTGGCGGGAGGACCCCCACCCGGTTCAATGGGGTTGTCCAATATGGGCTCCAATGGCACAGGGCTGCAGTCACACCTCTACCAGTCCGCCTTCCCTGGCATGGTGCCCACCTCATTGCAGGGTCCCAACAACGTGTCAGGTTCCCCGCAGCTGTGCAGCTCCCCGGACAGCAGTGATGTGTGGAGGGGAACCAGCATCGCCTCCCTGCGCCGCAAAGCACTTGAGCACACAGTCTCCATGAGCTTTACCTAATACCCCAGGTCCCCCCTGTCCTCTGCTCATTCATCCATCTCTAGTCCCAGGACACCCCAACAGTGGCTCCCGGAAAAGCCACCCCAAATATGTCCCAGGTTAGAGGTGGCAACAACCTGCCCAGGTTTCCCCCGCACCCAGAGCAGCAGCTGGCCATGACACTACAAGAAAGCCCCCCAAAAATCTAACATTAGACCTTATACCCGATTCACACCTTATTTATTGGTCCCTAAAATTATTTATTACATTAGTATAACGGGTAGAAGGCTATAACCCATGGTCTGGTTGCTGGGAAGAAACCAGTAGGCTTGTCTGATTACAAATGCTGCTTATACTGGGTTGACAATGGCCAGGATGGATCTAGGGGTGGTTATTAAATGTCAAATGGTTTAACCCTTTAACTTTCCCTGTATTTTCATATTCATCTCCCCCCACCCTGGGCTTACAAAAGAAATCCATTTTAAGCACAATAGTTTTTTTTCTCTCTCCATGCTGATTGTCTCCAGATGGATTTCTTTTGTGAGAAAGTCAGCGACTCCTACTTCTCTCATAGAAGAAGCCAATGCCCGTTTTGTAAAACTTTTTATTTCCTATAGGTAATACTATTCGGTCCTAGTTACTTTTCTAAAGGCAAAAAGCACTTTTCTGACGATTAGCTGGCAGATTGCCTTTCCTCTAAAGCATTGCTGATGCCAGTGGTGCCCAGCAGGGGAGTGAGTGGCATCCTCTTGGCACATGCGATTTCTCAACCCTGGACTTTGTACAGAAAACGAATCAGCTTTTTCTGCATGTGCTGGTCAGATACACTTACAGAGACTGGAGGCTATTTCTAGTGGATGGACACAGACGATGTGAGATGATAAGATGTTTTGTGTAGATAAAGCATTCTTGTTCTATGCTGGTCACCTTGTGATATGGTTTAACTTATTGTCTGTGCTAATTTATTGATTTTATGTTTGGTTTCCTTTCTTAAATGTTCGAGCCGATATGAAAGCTATGATTTGACTTTTTTTCTTGACGAGTTTATATCAATTTAATGTAAATGACAAATAAAATCATTTTCAGTATGTGAGCTGGACAATGTGTCATTATGTCACCATAGGTGTAACAGGTCTGTAGGTGACTGTGTGGAGACAGAATGGCATCATAAGTAACTTCTGCAGGCTACAGCAAAAAGTTATGTTGAGCAATGGTTCTTTTTATTTGGGGGAAGGAGGATTTTCTTTTAAGTAGATGTGATGTGGCATTTGGCCTCTAGGGGCGCTGTGGCCAGCACAAGCAGATTATAGGAAATACCTTTCTATCGTTTCATTAGGGCATTTTCTAATGAAAATATGGCAGTTTTACCCCCATCTCACACCTGCATTATATTAGGTCTATACTCCTTAAACTTAAAGCACACATTTAAAACAAAGTACAGTAACTAGTTATAAAAAAAATGTTAGTAATATAATTCACAACATGTATATTAATCATTTTAGAAGTTTTCACAATTTGATATAAAGTAATAATTATAGGAGTTTTCATAATGTGATATAAAGTAGTAATTTTGAGGGTATATATATATATATATATATATATATATATATATATATATATTATTCCTTGTCAGTGATCCAAAATGATTACCCTTACAATATACAAAATTAGCTAATTAAAGAGACCGATAAATATGTAATAGGATAAAAATAACCTGGACCAGTAAACAATAAGAACTGGAGATCTCATTTTAATTATGCATATGGAAGGTTATTAATACTGTCATTCCCAAGAAGTAGAATTGCCATATTGTCTTATTAATAGAAACATGATGAATGATAGCATTCCGTACCTAGATTCTTTTGGAGGTAACTGCGGCCATTTAGCACTATAAGTGAGTAAAATAAGGAAGAAATCACTAAAAATAATAGAAAAAAACTATTTCTGTTTCAGAAAAAATGTGTTGTAGAAATGACATGTTTCCCTGTGACAATGCTATGAGAACACTGAGCTACAACCATATTAAAGACTCATAGATATAGTTTTTATTGCATATATTTTAGATAGAATATTAGCTAGAATATTTTAATACAATGCAAGGTTTTTCTATTGATAATGACAATATAATCAGATTTCACAGCCAAAATGCAAACAATTGAATCAATATTGAAGTATGTGTTCTACACAACAACTTGACATCTATTGCATGTTCCCTACTAATACATAAATATGTATTATTTTATTTTTGATATCGCTAGTTAATATAATGTAACAACATTAAGGGAACATAGATGATAACATTTGAAGTTAAAACAAGTTTATCGGTGAGGCTTCAGCTTGAGTCAACCAATTATATTCAAAAGGTTTGAAGGTCTAGCACATGAAAATTATTTTTAAGCCCCCGCCCCAAAAAAAAACTGGTAAATATTTTTATTATAGAAATTTTCTGCTTTTAGAAAATGGCAATGATAAAGGATATACAAATATCTAAAAAATATTAAATATGGGCCATGAAAATATTTACCTCATTTATTCAAATTTTCCCTTCGGAATTCATTTAGTTGTTTGCTCTCAATGCTTGAAAATGCGCTGGCCAGATTGAGGCCTTATGTATGTGACCATGGTTCCTAAATACTATTGAAATATTTTTCAAAAGGGCCAAATTAAATAGGTGATGTATAAAAACACAGTGGCTTATAGATATTTATTTTATGTGGAGTTCAGATAAAAAGAATCACAGCTTGCTCCATCGGTTGCTGTACATAGGACCAAAATATAGGTGGTGGGGAACTAAAAGGATGCAAAAATGTCCAGCGGTTGATCCAATGACTCTTACAGATAATCTAATACAGAGATTGGAGCATCCAATATATATAAGGACTAATAGATAAAATATGGACCCATATACATAGGTCCAAGTTTCCCCCGAGAAGTACGGAAAAAAGACCTTGGTCTGAGAAAGGGCACTATACATGGGACTCTATATGGTGTGTACTACAGTTCCATATTTGACCAATATTATGGACAGAAATGACAATGGTTATGTGTGTATAAGGCCTAAATATTCTGCCTGACAGATTTCAATGCAGATTTACATCTTCTGGGAGCTCATCATCCACACACTGTACATCAAATAATGGAATGATTATTAATATCTTCAGTCAAGATTTTATTTCAACATCTGGATTATTATAGTAAAATTCCATTTGGAGTCATTTAAGAAATAAGTCTGGAAAGAAACAGCCTTATACAAAAACATATACAGATATACTGTGTTATCTATTAGAGTGATCTGCATTCTACTACCTCTATGTCCTCAGTACATTTGGCCATAGAGTACATGTAAGAACATATAGAATAAAGACATGAGTACATATAGGCTAAAGGCGTATGACCTGGGTACATATAGGCTAATAGTCTGAGTACATACAGGCTGGCAAAGATAAAAATGAAGTTTATTGGTAAAATATATATATCAAAATAGAACTATACAAAGAACCTGCTAATCACTGTGACAGAAAAGAATTAAAAATAAAGATATAAGGTGCGTGTAACTGTATTTAAGGCCCTAAGAAGAAAGGCACATATTTTTTATATTATTTTATGTTTTTACATACCAATAGTTTTTTTTTTTTTGATTGTATTATAAATCCTGTTCATCTCAGGCAGGCTTTTAAGGAAATATATCATAAGAATATTACACAGTATTCAGAGGTTTTTTTTATAATAAAAAAATAATAATAAAAAAATATATTTTTGTTGCCTTTATTCTTTTATCTGACTATCGACTAAAACATTTTGAGATATTTCAGGTTTTTCCACTGGATTACTGGACAATAGGCCAACACTTTATGTTTTATGGAGTTCACTTGTCAGCTTTGCTGTATAGATTGGAATAAGAGTCATCTCATTATCATTAGATGGTGCACAAAGTAACGTCACATCGAGTTTCCTGCGCAGAATTACATCTAATTAATGAATCTAAAATGAAATACATAATGCATTCTATTTAAACAGTTTACTGTTCATTTTGTTCAGCACATAATCAGTCTTTGTGGTACTATTACTCTATTATTACTTTTGTTTTCTTCATCTAGTTGTAGATCATGACTCATTGTTCTTAAATTCCCCAGTTTTTGGAAAGGGTACTTCTGGACCTTAACTGAGTTATCCTGGCCTAATACTAAAGCACATACTAGCTCCACAGATTCTCCATTTTAGTACATGGTCACATTGTCCTAGAAGCTGAGTAGTTTCTTCCTGCGCAGTGATATGTCGACCAAGGCACATGTGAGTGAGCAAATTTACATGTACCCATTTGGAAAGGGAGATAAAGGTATTTTGGTATTTTTTTTCCCATTTTGGCTGCTGGATAACCTCTTTAATTAAATCATATGTTTATAGGATTCCGACTCTCTCTTTGTGGTCAACACCATGCATTAGTTTTCTTACCTATCTTCTGGATATTTTATTGCAGCTGACATCTCCTTTCCAGAACCAGCAGTGGCTGGGGATATTTACTAAGTAAAAAGCACCCAAATTCTGGTTACAAAAGTAGAGTATATGAGATACTGCATTATGTGCTTAAGATACTTTCTGAGTCTACCCCAAAAGTATAAAAAGATGTGTAGAAAAAGAACAGTGGCTAGAAGCTCTTGTAAAATGCACCATTCTTCCTATTTTACAAATCTGTAATCATTTTGCTGGATTTTCCTATGGCCTGGCAACATTGTTCACTCATTTTAGGTTTCTATGAAATGAGTTACATAGTTACATAGTTAATACGGTTGAAAAAAAGGCATACGTCCATCAAGTTCAACCAAGGGATATGTGGGGACGCAAATCCCAGAAGGAAGTCAGACTCAAATTTCTACACGTTTTCATAAGCATTAATGTTTTTTACTTTTAAGAATTTGTCTAAACCATTTTTGAAACTGTCCACTGCTCCTGCTGTGACCACGTCCTGAGGAAGTCTATTCCACAGATTCACAGTTCTTACAGTAAAGAAGCTTTGACGCTTCTGGAGACTGAACTTTTTCTTTTCCAGTCGGAGGCAGTACCCCCTTGTCTTTTGAGCACATTTGACATGGAACAGCTTTTCGCCGTATTTTTTGTATGGCCCATTTATATACTTGTATAGGTTAATCATGTCCCCCCTTAGACGTCTCTTCTCAAGACTAAATAAATTCAATTATTTTAATCTTTCTTCATAACTAAGACCCTCTATGCCCCTTATCATTTTAGTCGCTCTTCTATGTACTTTTTCCAGCTGCAGTGCATCCTTTCTTTGTCATTTGCCAAAAAGCATATTGTTTTATATTTCACATTACAAAACTTATTTGTAACATGAGGCACCAATGTGCTCAACAATAACATTACCAGAGGTTACTCTTCGCTGCTGTACAACAACAGTGTTTGTTTCCACCTACTGTATAACCATCTAATTTTGCAACCTTGGCCTCCTTTGGTCTGAGCTACGTGATCTGCATCAACTGTACCACGCATGGATTGCTCCCTGTTTGAAAGACCCCCATATTTATTGCTAAAGTCTTAAGGCCCTTTTTTATAGGAGTATTATCAGGAATGAATGTTCATATCAATGCTCTTTCCCGATAAGTTGCCCTGTGTAAAGGTGCCGCCAATCACTTCTTGATGAGCAAACATTCATTGAAAGCATCCTTGATGAAGACCCCAAAATCATCATTTCTGGGCAGCAGATTGTGATCTGTAAATAAGGATGTGCTGCCCAGAAATATTGAATCTGTAGGGGGATGTGATTGCAGCAGTGATTGCTGGTCCCATACAGAGGAGATGATTGCAGCATGTAAAGCACACAATAATAGTAGGTTTATGAGGAAGCAAATAACCACAATGTCCAAGGCTCTTAAACTGATTTAATTTAAAGTTTCTAAATGCGATCATTCAGAGCAAGTATGTACATTCATAAGATTAAGACATGTTTCAATCTAGAGGGCCCTACCGCAATCCATACAGTGCAATATACAGTATTTGCTAGCTGTCAAAAAAATCACCAAAATCTTACTATTAAAGGGGTTGTCCAGGAATTTAATAATGGTGGACTATCCTCATGATCAATATTATGTTGGCAGGGGTTCGATCAGCTGTTTACTCAATCTGTAACTACGTCCATTGTGCAGTGGACAGAGCTGGAAACTTGCTATGCTGTTCCCATTGAAGTGCATGAGAATAGCAGTGCAATTACCAGTTCTGTCTCCTACACAATGGATGGACCTGATTAGTTCCACTGCCAACTTCTAGCGCTGGAGCTACAACTAAATACCTGATTGGCAGAGTTGCAGGTTTTCAGACCTCCAATGATCTGATATTGATGGCCTATCCTAAGGATAGACCATAAATATCAAAATCCTGGACAGCGCCGTTAAGCCCAATAGCCTTAATTTAGCATCAGCAAATGAATTACTGGATCCCTCAGGAGTGTAATTCCAAATTTATCTTTAATGATCCTGACACATGTTTTAGAGGTTTGCAGAACGCTTGTGTAACTGGGGTAATACAATTATCATTGTGAAATGTTTTGTACAGTGACTCAAGCAGATTTGCCTGTAAACTAGCATCTACTAAGAACTCTCCTATACAGCTTCCAGAATCAGAGACTGAAAAAGACATTTGGGAGGAGTATTGTGAGGTGTCAGTGGCCAACCGCCATCACAGGTTACTTGTTACCCAAACAATAGAACTAAAGCTCAATCTCATAGTAAGAAAAAATCTTTATTAAATACATATAATCACATATAAGTATAAAAACAGCAGTGAACAGGCAAATTTCAGTGAGGAAAAAACCCGAAGGGGACTGGGGAAAAACCACATAGGCATACAAAAAGTATTGTGGAACGCCACATAAAGGCCAAAAAAGACAAAGAACCCTGGACAAAATATCCAATAGGGGCATCAGTAGGCAATGTGGAATTCAAGAAGCTCAGAAAAATACCCAATCCTCACTGAAATATGCCTGTTCACTGCTGTTTTTATACTTATATGTCATTATATGTATTTAATAAAGATTTTTTCTTACTATGAGATTGAGCTTTAGTTCTATTGTTTGGGTATCAAGTTTTGTATAGTGAAGGCTCTCTTTGCTTTATTATTACCCTTTGTTTATAATTGGTGGGCATCACAGGTTACTGTTGCAATGATAGGTCATGCGATTCCCATATTAGATTTTTAGCTGCATGTCAAGTTTACAGCCCCAGTTGCTGTATAGTGGGAGCTCTTACCACCCTATAGTGTAATCCTTTATGAGCATGTCTCTTCATATCAATGTGTATGTTGCCACTCCCATAATTATCAATGAATTTTGAAAACTTTTTTAACATTCGTCTAACTGATAAGCCAAACTTTGATTTTGCCCATGGCAGAAAGGCATTAATGCTTCACCTATACATACAATACCACTTCATTGTTGGCCTCCTTGAAGGCACTATAACGAGGACAGGCAGAAAAACCATGCTGCTAGGTCAACTGATTAGTGAAGTGCCCCATGGTTGGGATATATATATATATATATATATATATAATTTCTATGACTCCCCCTCTACCCCTGCCAAGTTCTATACTGATTGAAGAAGAAAGAAGTTGCCATGAGGGCTCTGCACCATTCCCCAAGCACAGGGCCGATGAACTGTGGATTGGCAATAGGCAGCTGTAAGGAATAAACAAAGTATTGGTTAGTGTCCCGAGCTGTACCTTGGGGAGATAACCAGTTTATTTTGTGTAAACTGGATGAAGAAAAATGCAGATGGACCTGATGACCAAGCAGGGAATCAGCAGCACCATCGACTAGACAGTGTACATTGATTTCCTAACTGCAAATACAATCTATGGATTACTTAATTTACATGAAATATGATGGTGGAGCTTCACTGAGAACACAGATTAAGAAAAGAATGTAGAAAGCAGACTCAGCATATATTACATTTATTCTTAGCTATGTAAAAAAATAGGTGGCATATTTATTCACGTGCATCATATTTGTAAAGATTGTGGTCTCCATGCTCAGTTGGGGTCAGATTTAATTTTTCACAAATGCAAGTCACATTTATAAAGGGAAAAACTGATATACAGGCTATGCTAGTGTTATAGTTTTTCATGGCTTGGCTACAACTGGTTTGGCACTAGCTAGACTAGGGTGCGGCGTCTAAAGGATCTCATGTTTTTCACCATTAACCCCCACAAGGAGGTGTAGGCATTGCTACATAATAATCCCTAGGTCTTGGTCCTCAGAATCATAACCCATTTGTAGCCATAACAGTACAGGAGAACAGACAGATCGTGATAGACCAGAGGACAAGACAGGAGTTGATTAAGAATGGAACCAGGTTGTAAAAACAGCACTATCAGAAATTAAACCAAGACAGCAGCAGAACCAGGAAAGGAGCTAGGACAAAAAAGGAGCCGGATCAGGAATGGGGGAATGACAAAACAGGAGCAGAATGAGCCAGGAAAAGAACCTGGTCCCAGACCCAGAAGGATCAGAATAGAGCAAGGTCAAACAGAACTGTGGATCAGAGCCAGAAGTACCAGACTGGCATGTAGTGTGGTGGGGTGAACTGGAATGTGCATGGTAAAGCCCTGGAAGGGGTGTATATCTCACCTATATGAGATAAATAAAGTCCAGGAAGATGGCGCCGGCTTCAGAAAACCTAGTTGCTGAAGCTATTTTCTTTATTTATTCAGGGCTGGATTTTATTTGGATTGGGATGGTAGGACTGGTAGTGGGACCTCCCAATCCACCCCCATTCCAGGGCATGGTTTTCCCTGACAGGTGATCATAGGTGAAGACTGCTGTAATCAGTCTGGGGAAGTGTGTGTGATCCTGGAGCAGAGGCTCTGTGTGTGGTCTCAGTCAGGAGGACTGAGGGGCCACAAGGCTATGCAAAACCTGATCTCTCTCCTGTGTGGACTGATGCTTGATGAGCGGAACCTGCTAAGGTTTGGAGCCTGAAACCCTGACCCTAACTGGTACTTAGAGGTGAGTCAGGGAAAGCTATGTGTTTAGGTAGAGCCCAGACGGGCAAGGTGTTTTATTTTGGCTTTGTATGTTTTTTCGTTATGCTATGTGCCACAATAAAACACAGTTTGGCCCCTAAATCCTGGAGTCCGTGAAGAAGTGCCTGGTTGCAACCCCAGTGAAAGAGAGCTACACCTTACAGTAGTCAAACAGATGCCATGGCTCTGAGCCAGAAGTAGAAACCATTAACAAGGCAGAATTCAAAACCAGGAACCCAGAGTCATGGGATAAGCCAAAAGTCAAAGCCAGGAATATGACAAGCAGGGAGCGGGTCAATAGCAGCGTCCACAAAAGGGCCGAGTTAGGACGAGAAGCAGTGAAATACAACAAGGGCAAAGCCCAGGAAACACAAAGGAAAAATAGTAGAGTAACAAAAAACAGTCCAGAAGCAAGGAACCAGAAACTAATTTGCTTTAAGCCAGTGTCACGGGAGCCAGGAAACCAGACCACATGCAAACGCAGGTAAAATAAGGTTGTTTATTTAAAGGAACATAAATAAACATTCATCAGGGACAGCGAGGTTAGTAAGAAGCCGGTCAAGTCCAATGCAGGTAGTTGTCCAAGCCGGAATCAGGTCCAAAGCGGGTAGTCATCCAAGCCGGGGTCAGATCCAAAGCGGGTATGTCTGCTGATGTGGGGTCGAGAGCCAGAGGAAACGTCAGCCAGGCCGGATTATACACAGGAACACACAAGGAGATAGACTGCCGGAAATGCACCTTGGAGAACAAACGCAAGGGCAATGAACCTGAAGCCTGAACAGACTGATGTAGTCAGGTGTTGCCATATAATCACTGTGCGACGCCCAGGCAGCAGGCAAGTGATGATGAACTCAGAGGTTATAAGAAAGTGCAATCTGCACATGTCCAAAATGGCACCACCATGAGGACAAGGTAAGACCTTGACAGCCAGATACTGATTTGGTTTATAGAACTTGTTGAAGCAAATCTTCTCCCTGTTTTACTCTACAAATGAAAGAAGATACAAGGAATGTAAGGTCACATTACTTCCAGATCTGATCATGGAGACACATAGATCAGATATTCATGGCCTATCCTGATCATTTGCCTTCAATATTATTACTTCAAAAACCTCTAAAAATAACTGAGGTACTAGAGATAATATGTGTATATGGGGGTCATACACATCAATTTACCTTAGGTCAGACTGGTTTGCTGATAATTTTTATTGGGAGTATTCTGCCACTGATATACATAAGAGAAGTCTCTAATGAGTGTCAGTGGCAATCTCTTGTACAAGCATTGGAAGTTAGTGAACTCACTATAATCATTACCGTAGCGACACCAGTTGCATGTAAAATTCCACTGAGGGCGATGCAGTGGATATGCCTTTAGGGAATTTATTGAATGTACCTTGAGAAACTAGGATAGAGGTCAAAGGAAAATCCTCTCACCAGCTCTGTTAAGCATGTCTGACAAATAGTAAAAGACTACAGGACACAGAATATGAGCTCACAGGAGAGAAGGAGGAGTTACAGGATGAATGACATAATGAGTTAAAAAATAGCTAACTTTCATAAACCAAATATAACAATGACCCCTAGATGGCAGCAATGTACACTAAGTATAGTGTTTAACAGACATAACATAATAATGAATTCTAGTTTGAGAAACCATTAGCTGGGACAGCACAGGAAGATTTAGTTGTTCTGGGAGATACATTATAAAATAATTGTTATGGGAAAATAAAAATTGGAAATTGATGTGATTGTTGCAAATATCATTTGTATGCTTTGGTGTTCAAGTATAATAACTGGTTAAAATGTTTGATTGCAGCATTTAATCAGCAATAACCAAGAACAGTTTAGAACAAAACCTTAACCAGTTCTCACCAATAGATAGATTTCTATTACTGGAAGCAAAACTGCAGTAAAAACATCCCATGTGATTACAGGCCAGTGGTCAGGTTATTAACTTTTATTGCTGTGTAAGATAGCTTAAAAGGGCTGGGTGTTTGCACAAACATAGGCGAAAGCTGGTGGAAATATAATGTAAGTAACTTACTAAATAAAATTAATTTCTCTGATGTTGCCAATTTAATCACTTCCCGTTGTTTCATTAGGAACATTGATGTTCCTTATGTATAGCACATTGTAATGAAAAGATGACACAACTTTATGTCACTGGTCACAAAAGGGTTAATTTCTGGAGGAAAGCCCATAAAACTTTGTGTGTGTGCTGGACCATGTGGCCAGAGCTTGGCTCAGAGCTAGAAGTAGGAGCCAGGAACAAGGCAGAATTTGGAACCAGGAACCAGGGTTATGGGCCAGGAATGTGGCAAGCAGGGAGTGGCTCAAAAGTTCACAAAGAGGCCGGGTCAGGGTCAAAGAACAGCAAATGGAATTTTGGTTTCCCTCCATCAAATGTAGTGTGGGAGTTACAGGACAAACAGCTATTTAAAGAGGACCTGTAATCTCTCCTGACATGTGTGTTTTAGCTTAGCAATAACTTGAATCCCCATTGTGATAACAATTCTAGCGCATCTATTGTTATCGCTCTGTGTTGTGCTATTCCTCTATTATTCCTGCTAAAAGTTATAAATAAATTAATAGCAGTTTTAATAAAGGTTCAGCTGGGTTTTTTACCCCCAACTGGTAACAGGATTATTATTAATAATAAAGGATAAGCACAACATAGAGTCATAAGAATAGATACTGCAGACATACAATTACATGGAGAATTCAAGTAGTTGAGGGCAGTCAACTCTGAGATTGAGGCCCCTTTCAGATGAGCGAGTTCCACACTTCAGACTAGCAGCATGAGTATGCAGCAGCTCCTGTCCTGACCTCCCAGCACTGACTGGGTGGCATGGCATTATATTGATTTATGATGCTATGCAACTCTTACAGTTCTGGAATGTATAGAATAACACTGACAGCATTATGTCAGTGTCAGTCATTCTATGTTGTCTCTTTTTTATATTTTTGTAGGCACTGCACATTATTTGTAAATGCCAGAGGTAAAACTCAAGCTAAAACTGATCCCATATACATGTGGTGCATCCCTTAATGTGATATTCCCATCACAGACAATGGGGGCATATTGCTAGGATATGCCCCCATTGTCTAATAGGTGTGGGTCCCATCTCTGGGACCTGCACCTACACCAAGAACGGAGAGGGGAAAGCCGCCCTCCATTCATTTTTATGGGGCCGCCGAATATAGCGCTGGCTCAGTTATTTCCGTTGGCTTTATAGAAATGAATGTGAGTGGTGGCCGTGTAAGCGCAGTGCGCTTCCATTCACTTGTATGGGGAGAGCGCTTGGTGGTGGTTGAACCCTGAAAAAACCCGGGGTCCTCCAGCCACTGCTCTCCCAGCTCCGTTCTTGGCGTAGGTGCGGGTCCCGAAAATAGTTTTTTTACTATTTGTCAGACATGCTTAACAGAGCTGGGGAGAGGATTTTTCTTTGACTTCTATCCTAGCTTCTCAAGGTACATTCAGTAAATTCCCTAAAGGCATATCCACTGCATCGCCCTCAGTGGAATTTCCTAAAGGTGGGACCCACACCTATCAGACAATGGGGCATATCCTAGCGATATGCCCCCTTGTCTGTGATGGAAATACCCTTTGAAGATGATGTTAAATAGCGCCAGACAGAAAGGGTGCAGCTAAATGGCCATGTTTCCTAATGTAGTTTTGGAAGCCAAAAAAGAGAAGTTGTATCTGTCCATTATACTTTCTCTCCTTTTATGATCCATTCCTAATTTTGGCTTCCAAAACTGTATCAGGAAACCTGACTGTGTGGCCGTATCCAAAAATGCTGCATGCGTCATATGTTTTTCTGTGCTATGCTATCAGTTTATCGATGCCGAATCTGTGCACTAAACTAAGACAATGCCCTCCCTCAAGTAATTAATGCAGCAGCTAAAGCTTCAAAGGTGTAACAACCAAGGTGATCCATCTTCTTAGCTATACATAAACACAACCAAATCTGTAAAATGTCAATGTCTGCTTATTTGAAGCAAATAAACATCTGGATATGTAAGGGAACAATAAACGTGCTCATACTGCTTAGGAAAACAAAGCGCCACTCGGCCTAGAATCACCACTAAAAGCTGTCCCATTTCACAAACCAGCACTACATGCCTACAAACACCAGTAAGGAAACCAGTCTCTGCTGCTTTTACAGTTTTGTGTTTTCTGATTTTACCTTTTTTATTGTTGCACTCATTTATACATAGATTTTACTAACTTTACTTAAAAATTATGACTTTTCCTTTTATTGTAAATAATGCATAATTACTGCATAAATAAAAAGTTCTGCAACGTTCTAATATACCCTGGCTCAAAATGAATAACCCTATAGATCGGGCATGCTCAACCTGCAGCCTTCCAGCTGTTGTAAAACTACAACTCCCACAATGCCTTGCTGTAGGCTGATAGCTGTAAGTTGTTCGGGCATGCTGGGAGTTGTAGTTTTCACAGGGGCTCAGACTGGATGATAAGTATAGTGCAGGCATAGACACTTTTCTCTGACTCTACAGTGCCTTGAAAAAGTATTCATACCACTTGAACTTTTCCACATTTGTTTACATTATACCCACAAACTTGCAGGTAAATGTATTTTATTGGAATTTTATGTCATAGACCAACACAAAGTATAAAGAAATTCTGAAGTGTAAAGAAAATTATACATGGTTTTTAATATTTAAAAAAAAATTAAATCTGGAATGCGTGGTGTGCATTTATATTCAGCCCCCCGAGTCAATACTTTGTAGGACCACCTTTCACTGCACCTGTAGCTGCAAGTCTTTTGGGGTATGTGTCTACCAGCTTTGCACATCTAGAGGCTGCAATTTTTGCCCATTCTTAATCGCACAAAAGCTCAAGCTCAGTCAGATTTATTGGAGAACATCTGTGAAAAGCAATTTTCAAGTCTTCCCCCAGATTCTCAATGGGATTTAGGTCCGGACTTTGACTGGGCCATTCTAACACATGAATATGTTTTGATATAAACCATTCCATTGTAGCTCTGGCTGAATGTTTAGGATCATTGTCCTGCTGGAAGGTGAACCTCCATCCCAGTCTTAAGTCTTTTGCAGCCTCTACCAGGTTTTCCTCCAGGATTGCCCTGTATTTAGCTCCATTTATCTTCCCATCAACTCTGACCAGCTTCCCTGTCCCTGCTGAAGAAAAGCATCCCCACTGCATGATGCTGCCACCACCATGTTTCACAGTGGGGATGGTGTGTTCAGGGTGATTTGCAGTTAGTTTTCTGCCACACATAGTATTTTGCATTTAGGTCAAAAAGTTCAACTTTGGTCTCATCTGACCAGAGCACCTTCTTCCACATGTTTGCTGTGTCCCCTACATGGCTTGTGGCAAACTACAAACAGGACTTCTTATGACTTGCTTTCAAAAATGGCTTTCTTCTTGCCACTCTTCCATAAGGGCCAGATTTGTGGAGTACATGACTAATAGTTGTCCTGTGGATAAATTCTCCCACCTGAGCTGTGGATCTCTGCAGATCCACCAGAGTGACCATGGGCATCTTGGCTGTTTCTCTAATTAGAGCTCTCCTTGCCTTGCCTGTCAGTTTAGGTGGACGGCCATGTCTTGGTAGGTTTGCAGTTTGTAACGGATCACCTGGCACCCCGACTGGGTACCTCCGTTGACGATGCTCCTAGCGTTTTCCTGAGGGTTCCAAGCACTCTGGCAGACACCACAATCACCGAACCGAAGAAGCATATATATCCTCTTCAAGCATATGAATGCTGTAGACAGTTGAATAGGAACCATGCGAATAGGTTTACACTCCTAGCAGTCAAACTGGAACAGCATACCATAAATCCTCCCCCCAAGAATGAGACGACACTTCACCTTGAGGGTTAAAACAGGAACTGACTGTACTTCACGTACAGCCTCTTTTATTCACAAACCAAAAACATAGTACTGCCCACAGGGGTTAGAAATACAACCAATCAATATATTACAACACATCCCCACAAAATCCTCCCCTCTGTCCGTGATAGAATTACCTCACACTGGGTTGATGCAATCATCACAGACAGACGAATACACAATATCCTCTGTCCTGGAGACAACCGAGGAGTAATTCAATTATCTCTCAGGACAAAGGACATCGCCAATACACACAGAGAGACAATGGAACAGACATCACTTACTCAAACATACAATGTCCCACCCTTTACATTACACATAGACATTTAACACATTCCCAGACAGCTCAAGTCTGAGTGCATATTATTAGGTGAATGGCACTCAGACAACATGAATACAATAAAATGAGCTAACTGGGTACCCTCACATAACATACAATACAAGTACACAGACAGATGGTTCTGTCACACATCTCAAAACCCCACATGTCCCCATATGGCTTGGATCTGAGCGCTCAGATGCCACAAACACAGTCAAATCGCCATGGGGTTTAAGTTTTGCATGGGCTGATGAGAGGGCCCATAATCCTGGGGCAAGAGGCTAGTACCCAGTCCCCTCCAAAACCCAGTGGCGAGGTTGGTTTCGCCACACAGTTGTGCCATACTCCTTCCATTTTTCAGATGATGGATTGAACAGTGCTCTGTGAGATATTCAGAGCTTGAGATTTTTTTTTTAATAACCTAACTCTGCTTTATACTTCTCCACAACTTTATCCCTGACCTGCCTAGTGTGTTCCTTGGTTTTCATGATGCTGTTTATTCACTAATGTTCTCTAAAAAAATCTTTGAGGCCTTCACAGAACAGCTGTAGTTATACTGAGAATAAATTACACAGATGGACTCTATTTACTAATTAGGTGACTTTTGAGGCAATTGGTCACACTGGAATTTATTGAGTGGTATCACAATACAGAGGGGTGGATACAAATGCATGCCACTCTTTTCATATTTTTATTTATTAAACATTTTAAAAACCATGTATTATTTTCTTTTCACTTCACACATACTTGCTACTTTGTGTTGGTCTATCACATAAAATCCCAATAAAATACAGTTAAGTTTGTGCGTGCAATGTGAAAAAATGTGGAAACTTTTAAGGGGTATGAATACTTTTAAGGCACTGTATACCAACTATTGGTTAGGCTTACTTTGAGACTGAATTTTAACCAGAATTGTCGAACAATTTTGGTGCAAAATGGCATGTGTTAGGCTACTCCCCTTTCCAGTGAAGCACCACCCCTTCCCACTAAGTCACTCTTTCAAGCAAGTCTAGAAAAAAATGCAGAAACCTTAGGTGCACCAAACTTTGCCAAAATTGTGCCACTTTTTAGATGGATTTTAGGCGCACAAAGACACATTAATAAATCTGGGCCTTTGTGTTTCAATTTCTCACCCTTTTCAAGTCATGTGCTTTCTGTTAGTCCACCTTCACATGTTGCGGAATATGTGTGGTTTTTCCTCACAGATTCCCATGTGGAAAAACCACACCAGAGTACAGTACCAGCAAAGTGGATGAGATTACACAAATCTCATGAACACTTTGCTGATTGTTTCTGTGTGGACATTGACCTGCAGAATGGATTTCCAAATCCTGAACCTACTCCTTATGGCAGTACAAACGCTGAAGCTTCTCACACAAGTAATTAACAGGATGCTTGTGTATCTTCCATAGCATGTGGGGTTTTGTTGCCTCTTAGGAAAAAAGGCACCCCACTAGGAGTGGATAGCGAAGACAGGCAGGATACAACTGAAAGACTTTTGGGATTGCAAGGAATCAGAGCAGGAGGAATGCTATGCTATGGTACACAGATTATTAAATAGTACTAGCAAAGTTGCAAATGTTTTTTTTTCTATATGTGTAATTTTAAGACAGAGGCATAATAAATGCCCCCCCCCCCCTTCTACAAACACACTGCACAGTAGTATTGACAACTTGGTTAGGTAATAATGCAAATTTTGCAGTGAAATGTTTGAACTACATAATCTGTTGCAGTAATGCACTCACTAACATGCATATAACAATGTAATGTTTGTGGTAAAATATCTAAACTACTGTATTTTTTGCCCCATAAGACACACTCCCCCCCAAAGTGGGGGAAAAATGTTAATGCTTCTTATGGTGCAAATACAGTGCAGGAAAAAAAAATGGCCGGTGCATTGCATGTTGCCGGCACATCGCAGTCTGTGCAGTATAGTGATAGCAGCCTGTGATGTACCGAAAATTCGCCTTTTCACTGACTTACTCTGTCTGCAGAGTGAGTGCGGCGGGGATGGGAGGAATGTGCTGCGGCTGGAGGTAGGAGAGCGCGTGTCTGAGCCTGCAGATGCACAGTAGCAGGGAGACCAGGGGCTGGTGCGCTGGCAGTGGCGTAGCTATAGGGGTCGCAGCCCCATAGGGCCCCCCAAGAGAGATGGAGTAAAGCGGTCCCCGCAAGTGTTTTTTTATTAAGTGCGGCGGGCCTCCTTATATTTTGTGTGGCTGCGCTGCGCTTACTTGTCAGCACGAGACCCGTGACCTCCGCGGCGGGTCTCGCGGGATCACAGCAGCCAGGAATGACGAGCCTGCTGGCGTCCTCAGCCCTCAAGTGAGGAGAGCGGAAAAAACAAGAGTAGGTAGTCTTTTTTTTTATGTAAAAAATGGCACACACCTGTGTCCGGCTTCATACAGAGGGGGGACATGAATGATGATCAGTGGTGCCGTGAGGCAGTGTGTCTGAATTCAGAAGGGCCCGGACCGGCCATAATAGGGCAGCAAATAATGAGGAGCTCGGGGGCAAATGAAAATGAAATACTCTGTGGGCAAAAATCTAAATGTATAGAGGGAGTGGGCGGGGCAAAATAAAATATAGTAAGAGTCTCACTATATTTCATTTTGCCCCCATTCCCTCTATATATTTTGAATTTTTTTGCCGACAGAGTATTTCATTTTCATTTTGCCCCCTCATTATTTGCTGCCCCTGGCTGCCCTCATATTGCCGGCTTGGGCCTCCCTTTCTGAATTCAGACACACTGCCGCACGGCACCACTGATCATCATTCATCTCCCCACCATCCCTCATATGAAGCCAGTGTGTGCCATACATTAAAAAATTTGTAAAAAATACTCTAGTGACTAGAGTATTTTTTTTTATGTATGGCTTCATACAGAGGGGGGGGGGATATGGGTAGGGGCAGAGGCTGGTGGGGAGGGGGGGGGGGGGGGCGAAGGCTCGCGAGGGGGGCCCCAATTCAAAGTTTGCCCTGGGGCCCATAGAACTCTAGTTACGCCCCTGTGCGCTGGAGTAGGCAGACGATGGGTGGGAGAAGGCTTTTCTGTCACACATGGCTGCTCTGCCCTTACGTCTTCCCACATGCCTGCTCCTGTGTACCTGTGTCCCCTGGTGACTGTGCTGCTGTGAAAAATTCTCTAGACTGCAGCTAAACTATTGACAAAAGGTACTTAGAATGTCCCCCTAATAAAGTGTCTCCCAAAAGCCTATCACTGGACATCCCCCTCTTACAAGTGTGTCAGCAGCAGATCCCCCCATAACAGTGCCTCACAGCAGATCCCGTCATAACAGTGCGTCACAGCAGATTCCCCCCATAACAGTACGTCACAGCAGATTTCCCCCCACAACAGTGTGTCACAGCAGATTCTCCCTCATAACAGTGCGTCACAGCAGATTCCCCCCATAACAGTACATCACAGCAGATTCCCCCTATAACAGTACGTCACAGCAGTTTCCCCATAACAGTGCACCACAGCAGATTCCCCCCATAACAGTACCCCACAGCATACCCCCTCATAACAGTGCGTCACAGCAGATTCCTCCCATAACAATACATCACAGCAGATCCCCCATAAGTGTGTCACAGCAGAACCCCCCATAATATTGTGTCATCAGCAGATCCCCCCCATAATGTGTCAACATTATTTTAACACACCTTTGGTTAAAAGTATTTTTTTCTTATTTTCCACCTCTAAAATCTAGGTGCGTCTTATGGGCAGATGCGTCTTATAGGGCGAAAAATATGTGTTCAATATCACGAGTATAACAATACAATGTTTGTGGTAAAATGTCTAAACTATAGGTACAATATCATGGTATAAAATGGCGGTATTTCAGTATTGCTTTTGCTGTAACTACCTGTTATCTTGCAGCAATATGTAACGGGTTTAATAACACACCACGGGTACGTTAATGGTGTTATTGCGGTATTGCTTTTTCTTCAACTACCTGTTATTATGCAGTCATTTGTGTTTGATAACACACGTATAATGCACTGAAAGGGTGCAGAACAAATGCGTTGCTTAGGGGGTTTTGTAATGCAGAACTAGCTGAACACAACTGGGTGACAGCACCCCTCACTCCCTCAAGGCTTTCTCTTATAAAATTCTCTAAAATGTACCCAATGATGTCTTATTATTCTCTCCCTATACTCTGCTTATAGTGTCACTATCACACTGCATTAGTTGCTTGTGTCTGTAATTGCTTTTTGGCAGACACTTTCGCATGACACCCTTCCAGGTCAAAAGCTGAACACAGAATGCCGTTCTATGAAATTCTTAGCAAAGGACCTTCCTCAATTCTACCCCATGTTTGGCTGATCCAGACTATCAGCCTCTTAGCCAATGAATCTATTCAATGACCACTGGTAAAGAAAAATATGCATCTCTGTATTAGACGTGTCACTGTGGGGAAGAGGCGCTAAATAATAACTTTATTGATACACAAAATTTAAAACCAAACAGGGGTGAGCAACTTGCCCTCAAATTTGGCTACATATACAGTCAGGTCCATAAATATTGGGACATCGACACAATTCTAAAATTTTTTGCTCTATACACCACCACAATGGATTTGAAATGAAATGAACTGCAGACTGTCAGCTTTAATTTAAGGGTATTTACATCCAAATCAGATGAACGGTGTAGGAATTACAACAGTTTGCATATGTGCCTCCCACTTGTTAATGGACCAAAAGTAATGGGACAAAATAATAATCATAAATCAAACTTTCATTTTTTAATACTTGGTTGCAAATCCTTTGCAGTCAATTACAGCCTGAAGTCTGGAACGCATAGACATCCCCAGATGCTGGGTTTCATCCCTGGTGATGCTCTGCCAGGCCTCTACTGCCACTGTCTTCAGTTCCTGCTTGTTCTTGGGGCATTTTCCCTTCAGTTTTGTCTTCAGCAAGTGAAATGCATGCTCAATCGGATTCAGGTCAGGTGATTGACTTGGCCATTGCATAACATTCCACTTCTTTCCCTTAAAAAACTCTTTGATTTCTTTTGCATTATGCTTTGGGTCATTGTCCATCTGGACTGTGAAGCGCCATCCAATGAGTTCTGAAGCATTTGGCTGAATATGATCAGATAATTTTGCCCGAAACACTTCAGAATTCATCCTGCTGCTTTGGTCAGCAGTCACATCGTCAATAAATACAAGAGAACTAGTTCCATTGGCAGCCATACATGCCCATGCCATGACACTACCACCACCATGCTTCACTGATGAGGTGGTATGCTTAGGATCATGAGCAGTTCCTTTCCTTCTCCATACTCTTCTCTTCCCATCACTCTGGTACAAGTTGATCTTGGTCTCATCTATCTATAGGATGTTGTTCCAGAACTGTGAAGGCTTTTTTAGATGTTGTTTGGCAAACTCTAACCTGGCCTTCCTGTTTTTGAGGCTCACCAATGGTTTACATCTTGTGGTGAACCCTCTGTATTTACTGTGGTGAAGTCTTCTCTTGATTGTTGACTTTGACACACAAACACCTACCTTTTGGAGAGTGTTCTTGATCTGGCCAACTGTTGTAAAGGGTGTTTTCTTTACTAGGGAAAGAATTCTTCGGTCATCCACCACAGTTGTTTTCCGTGGTTTTCCGGGTCTTTTGGTGTTGCTGAGCTCACCGGTGCGTTCCTTCTTTTTAAGAATGTTCCAAACAGTTGTTTTGGCTATGCCTAATGTTTTTGCTATCTCTCTGATGGGTTTGTTTTGTTTTTTCAGCCTAATGATGGCTTGCTTCACTGATAGTGACAGTTCTTTGGATCTCATCTTGAGAGTTGACAGCAACAGATTCCAAATGCAAATAGCACACTTGAAATGAAGTCTGGACCTTTTATCTGCTCATTGTAATTGGTATTATGAGGGAATAACGCACACCTGGCCATGGAACAGCTGAGAAGCCAATTGTCCCATTACTTTTGGTCCCTTAACAAGTGGGAGGCACATATGCAAACTGTTGTAATTCCTACACCGTTCACCTGATTTGGATGTAAATACCCTCAAATTAAAGCTGACAGTCTGCAGTTAAAGCACATCTCGTTTGCTTCATTTCAAATCCATTTGGTGGTGTATAGAGCCAAAAATGTTAGATTTGTGTCGATGTCCCAATATTTATGGACCTGATTTTATTAGATGAAGGGGTCAGTTGTGCCTTAACACAAAGAGGACTAGCAGCATATTGGTCGTATGTGTCCGGTGCCCATGAGGTTCACGGTAAATTGGTGAGTGTGCACTCGGGACCTATTACCAGATTGACCCCCTCAACCAACAAATAAGAAAAAGAAAGAAAAATGTCACCAAGCACATATTCTTCTAGACATATCCCAACAGCTGGTGTGTATGGTTATGACACCTGTTGGATATAACTGTGATATCTGTCATCAAGAGGAGGCTAGGGGTACAAGAGGATAGTGATAATCTACTCAGAGCTGGACAATATTCTGTTGTCGCTCTTCCTAAAGAGTAGCCTCTATGATCAACACACACTAGGGAAGCCTGGGACCTTGGCTGCGGCACCCAGTGCCCAACTTTTGGTTAGAAAGCCCCTATGTTGCCTCCTAATTGAAAAGAAGATACCCTCAGCTAACTATGAGACCCCACATCAGCGTCTGGCTTCACACGTTTCATCACAAAGGTAACTCATCAGGCGCTTGGATGGCTGTTCAAGCGCCGGACACGCTGCCACATACCTTTAATGTGGTGGCGTCTTCTCAGATCACCAACATGATCTTAGCTAGCTCCTGATGAGTCACCTTTGTGATGAAATGCATCGAACCAGACGCTGATGCAATAGGATTGATTATGGGGGTCCCTGCAGGGACTATAGCAGGTCCCTGGAGAAAGAGGATGCTGGCTGGCCTTCCTCTATACCTAAAATTATTGGGGGTGGGGGACTAGGGGCCCACCTTGCTCAGGGGGACACTGGGGGATTCACCTGTTCCCATGTGAGTCAGTCTCTGCACTTAATTGTCTTTCTCACACAAGAGCACTTCATAGTTTGGCACTTGTTGCAACAACGAATGGCATTTTGAATTGAACTAAAAAAAATGCAAAATAAACTACACTTGTTATAAAATTGCGGAGGAACAGAGCTTTCTTACTGAAAAACAAGAGAAAGAGACCAGTATTGTCCTCACTTGGTACAACAAGAAAGGCTACAATGGTGACGGGCGACCTCTGGAAGGGAGTATGTTATACTTTGTCAGTCTACCTTTAGGCATTTTATAGAATGTTTAGGAAATGTATGAAATATTAAGCGTTTCATGCTTTGCCTGAATACTGTAGGCATTCTATAGAGTGCCTAGGAATTGTATACAATGCCTGATTTCATACATTGCCTGTAACATATATAACCAGTAATATGAAAAATCAACATGGATCATATCATCTCTCATGCAGAATCAAAAACCAAAATGGTATGTGCAGAAATAATGTCACCTTCCAAGCAACTGACCATTTTCAGAAGTTGGTTTGTTCAGCTCCTGCAGTCTGCACTGGTCTCAATGAATGAGCTTCAGCTGGACTGGAGCTATAAATACACCTACTATAGTCTTGCTGCCTAGTTAGTACACTTAGCAGTTTTCAGGTCTGAGTGAATTTATTTTTTTATTGCATTGCTTGTGGCCTTCACCTCATACCCATCTTGGAAATAGAGGAATAGCAGGAACGACTTGAGGAGTGGTCTTTGACCGGGAGAATTACCTTATTGTTACAAGCAGACCTTTATCATCAGGACTGGAACAAATTTTTGACATCACTATGAAAAACACTTTATCACTCCTATAATTTGTAGAAAGCAAATTGTTACAATTTTATATACAACTTAAAAGGCTGTTGTCAAGTTTCAGGAGAAAACCAGACAACCCTGGGGATCCACCTACAATAAAGACTTACCTGGGCCATTGGTCCGGTTCTCCTGGCCAGGATCTGTTTACACACTCATATCGTTAACATGTGACTGCTCCAGCCAACCACAGCAGTGCACCAAAGAGGCCAAAGATTCATGTGTTGTTAACGTGACATCACTGCTGCCGCTGGGTAAACAGATCCAAGTTGGGAGAACTGTGATGGCAGAGTGGAATCTGACAGGTAAGTAGTGGTCACTGTTTATTGCAGGTGGATCCCCATGGTTGTTTGGTTTCTTCCCGAAACCAGGCAACAGTTTTAAGGTTGTTTTGACCCCTAAGAATCCAGCAAACTACCTCAAAATAGTAAAAATGTCTTGTTAGTGCAGACAAGTTGTGTCACTTGTCAAATTTCACTGCTTGTGGTCACACAACCGTGGAGGGAATGACAATAGGACATGATGTGGCATCCCAGTGAACAGCAGTAGGTAAAGTATATTTACATTTTTTTCACTATTTTCATTCAATTTTAGGTCAATACAACGTTACATTACTATCCACATCCCCACACACATACTTTATGCCAAGGATGTGAATAATAGATGGGATTTCAGAAAACACATCATCCTGTCATCATTTTCTCATTTTGGTTTGGCAGATTAAGTCATTTTTAAATGGGTTAATGGGGCCCCTTTTAGAGCCAAGCCCCATTTAATGCAACATCACATGTTCCTTGGATCTGCGCTCTTCATATTTTCATCAAGGTTTAGTTAATGATTAATAAAGTAATTTTTCATAAAGTTAATTAAAGCAATCATTTACTAGTGCTCACAAACATCAATACAGATGGCATTTTCTAAAGGATTGTACAACGTTCCATGTAATTATTGTCTTGACAAATGAAAAGAATGTTAATTATGTAGAGAAACATATATTTACTTAGTGCATCCAGGACGATGAACGTTGGATGAGGCTGTGATAGAAAATACTCATAGTATAATACTCAGGGGATGAAGGAATCTCAACTTGTAATCCCGCCTGAAGACTTAGATCATTTATACTATCTAAATTGGAGAAGAAGGAAATTTTATGTTTAATTTATGTTTGTTAGCAACTTTAGAAACAAACAATATCTAATAAGAGAACAAAGAAAAGAAAGCAAGAGAGAAGAGAGAAAGAAAGAAAAAAATGGAGGGGGGAGATAACTGGAAGGAGATGGAAAAGAAGGAGAAAGCACTATAGCCCAACAGAATAGAGAGGAGCCCTACTTAAAGGGAACCTGTCACCAGTTTTATGGTGTCCTAACTAAGGGCAACATAAATAAGTGACTGATTCTCTTAGCAAAATGCTGGGTCATTTTCTTTAATTGACCCAGTCAATCTGCCAACATCTTGTATTGAAAAGCTTCAGCTGATAATGATGAGTCATGAATATTTATGAGCTCCTGACTCTCCCCGCCTACCTGCTGCTGATTGACAGTTATTTTCCATATTAATCAGCAGCAGGTGGGCAGGGGAGTGGCTATAGCTGTTAATTAAATAAACGCTGGACTCACTGACATCACGCTGGACTCAAATCAGCTCATTAGCATGCGGCATGTGGCATCTTTGTGTGTATATTATGAGGTAACCATCTGTCACACCAGTAAGTGAATACATCTAGGGTACTTTTTAGTAGTTAATGATTGTATATAATTAGTTAGATTATAATCAAATATCCACATGACAGGTTCCCTTTAAGGTGAATTACTAACTGATTTCTGAAAAATGGTGTGACATGCTGTAAAAGCCTTATTCCATGAACACCTTTGGGAGCAATTTTTTAAGATTGTGTTTTACTAATTTTGAGCTAAACATATTTTTTTTTCATTTGGAATTTATTACAAATTTTAAGCAGTTTTTGTCATAAAAAGTTAAGTCTTTGCCTAGTGAGAAACTTTCACTTTGAGATGTTATCTGCCGGCTATTTATATTTCTTATCTTTAAACTACTAACAGCTCATATACAATTATTTAAGACATATTCTTATTAGAATTGAGCTATATTGAGTGTTTATGAGGTGAGGAGGTCGCAGATAAGGAGCTGAGCTGCTTGATGGGAAACAGTATAAACACTGAGCCTGATACTAGGGAATTGTAAGGCTTAACAGAGAAAGGGGCTAAAAACTTTTAATAAAGACCACTTGAAAAAAATATGTTTAGCTTAAAATCAGTACAGTGCAATAATTAAAAAAATATGCCCCCAAAGGTGTCCATAGCCTTTAACCCTATCAAAACCCTACCATATGTGAAGCATAGTTCCATTTTACCTTCTCCCAACACCAGCAGGTCTCTGGTACTATGGGAAAGATTGCACATAGCCAAACAGGATACTTGTACCAGTGAGACAATATCTTGTTATTTTTTTTCTTCAGAAAAGCACCCCATAGGGCCATAGACAGTTTGTGAGAAAGAGAAAGGCTTTCTGCTAGAAGAAGAACATATTCAAGAACCATGAATTTGAGATTGAAAGTATAATACCATAATTATTTTATGCATATTAAAATCATCTACATCATCCATTCTTAATACACGTTTTCCTGTATGTGGTGATATTCACACATTTTCATGTTATCCTGAAAGTTTTTTTAAGGTGAGGAAGGAATTGGATGATTGATAATTAGATACCATAGACATCAATGTTGTTCCTTCATTCTGAGGTTAAGGAAGCATGTGCCGGACAGCTGATGTTACAATATTTTGTTTTAGCATTATATCAGTGGAATTGTTATGAAACAGTGGTATCACTCAAAATCTGCTACCTATCTCTCTTCACCACTCCAGTTAGTAGATCTAAGGCTACTCCTAGGTGTTCCCTAGAACCCACTTCAAGGCAGATTGGAATTGGCTGCTAAGCACCCATGTTATATCTTTGGAGTAAGACAGCATAAAACAGCTGTGTGCTCTGTGATATCAAACCTATAAGATACCAATAAGTATCTGGAGAGAAGTACAAACTAGATTCAAAGCCAGGAGAAACCATAGGCAGCAAATCAAGGGGTTAATACAGAAACAAGCCTAAACCAGGAGGGTAAATACAAGCTTAATCGGAAGTAAAGGGATTAATCCAGAAAAGAACCACTGAATCTAAGCCAGAAGAATCAGTAGAAGGCTAATCAGTAGGCAAGGGGAAAATCCAGAAACAAGCCGAGGTCAGTTCACATGAAGGTTAAACAGAAATTTAAAGCTGACTAAACACAGACCTCAAAACAGGAGCCAGGAATCAAAATCACAGGCAAAGACAATCAATACCAGATTTAAATCCCCCACCTAGCTCTGAGATAGGACATAGAGCCAGGAACCTTATTGGTTCAGTGTCCAGGCTCACAGATAGGTTGACCAGGTAAGGTTGGTTAACTAGGCTGACTAGGTAAGTTCCTGACAGGAATAATAGATGCATGGTTGGATCAAGGTCGCTGGAGGCCACCTGGAAACATTTTGATGGATGTCACCTCACAAAAAATAGGGTTAATTTATGTTGGCAATACACATAAGATAATGTTTGGCAGATCCCACTGATATTACCTGTTGACATCACGGGTAACATCCTATTTTCTTCTTAAAAGAATGCAATTTCATAAGTTGTAATTAATGTACTGTGCTATTAAACATCATCTTGTACTAAATCTCTATGTGACCATAAGCATGCATACTCAGCTACTAGATTTCTTCTACTTAGCACTGCAGGAAGATTGGGCATCAGAACTCTGAGCAAGGAAAATGAAGCCCCATATCTGCAAAACTTTTTGAGATTTTGAGATACACTTAAAGAGGCATGTCTTGCTGCTGGTAGTGTCGAAGAAGCACTAAAGAGAACTAGAAGGTGAAGCCCTCTAGGTGATAAAAGCCCATTTGCCCTACCTAAAATCCATCCTTGGATGGATAATGAAGTATTTGATCATACTGGCTGTTTTAGGTAGGAGCATATACTAACTAGAGAGTGGCTCAGAGCTTTCTATTCTGAACGGCACCAAAGCAGCTATCCCGCTGGTATAGGGATCAAGTAACAACATCCATGAAATCCTCAGATCAAAAGTCATCTCACGCCTCTTGGCTAATTATGTCCTGTAATTTAACAACTTTCTACGTCGCGACGGTAGGCTCTTATCTGTAACCTGACGTATAAAAGCATCAGGTTGCATTGCGATCTGCCGGCGGCCCGTGCCGCTGCAGATCGCTGTGACCGCGCAGTCATTAGACAGCTGCAGTCACAGGAAGATGTGCCGTGGCCAGCTGGTGAGGTCAGGCAGTAATACACACTTGTAGCATTCTGCTACAAGCGTGTATTACATTGAAGAAATCGAAAGCTGGCAGGGAGAGCTTTTTCTTATGTAAGAGCGCCACCGGCTGGCTTTAAAATAAAATGTCAGCCTGCAGGCTGGGAATTAACCTCTTCCTGCCTTGACTGGGGTTAATTCACTTAAAAAAAATTAAATACATTATTTTATTTTTTTATTTAAAAAAAATATAGAAAATTATAAAACATTTTATAAAAAAAAGAAATGTAATACAATTATTTAAGACATATTCTTATTAGAATTGAGCTATATTGAGTGTTTATGAGGTGAGGAGGTCGCAGATAAGGAGCTGAGCTGCTTGATGGGAAACAGTATAAACACTGAGCCTGATACTAGGGAATTGTAAGGCTTAACAGAGAAAGGGGCTAAAAACTTTTAATAAAGACCACTTGAAAAAAATATGTTTAGCTTAAAATCAGTACAGTGCAATAATTAAAAAAATATGCCCCCAAAGGTGTCCATAGCCTTTAACCCTATCAAAACCCTACCATATGTGAAGCATAGTTCCATTTTACCTTCTCCCAACACCAGCAGGTCTCTGGTACTATGGGAAAGATTGCACATAGCCAAACAGGATACTTGTACCAGTGAGACAATATCTTGTTATTTTTTTTCTTCAGAAAAGCACCCCATAGGGCCATAGACAGTTTGTGAGAAAGAGAAAGGCTTTCTGCTAGAAGAAGAACATATTCAAGAACCATGAATTTGAGATTGAAAGTATAATACCATAATTATTTTATGCATATTAAAATCATCTACATCATCCATTCTTAATACACGTTTTCCTGTATGTGGTGATATTCACACATTTTCATGTTATCCTGAAAGTTTTTTTAAGGTGAGGAAGGAATTGGATGATTGATAATTAGATACCATAGACATCAATGTTGTTCCTTCATTCTGAGGTTAAGGAAGCATGTGCCGGACAGCTGATGTTACAATATTTTGTTTTAGCATTATATCAGTGGAATTGTTATGAAACAGTGGTATCACTCAAAATCTGCTACCTATCTCTCTTCACCACTCCAGTTAGTAGATCTAAGGCTACTCCTAGGTGTTCCCTAGAACCCACTTCAAGGCAGATTGGAATTGGCTGCTAAGCACCCATGTTATATCTTTGGAGTAAGACAGCATAAAACAGCTGTGTGCTCTGTGATATCAAACCTATAAGATACCAATAAGTATCTGGAGAGAAGTACAAACTAGATTCAAAGCCAGGAGAAACCATAGGCAGCAAATCAAGGGGTTAATACAGAAACAAGCCTAAACCAGGAGGGTAAATACAAGCTTAATCGGAAGTAAAGGGATTAATCCAGAAAAGAACCACTGAATCTAAGCCAGAAGAATCAGTAGAAGGCTAATCAGTAGGCAAGGGGAAAATCCAGAAACAAGCCGAGGTCAGTTCACATGAAGGTTAAACAGAAATTTAAAGCTGACTAAACACAGACCTCAAAACAGGAGCCAGGAATCAAAATCACAGGCAAAGACAATCAATACCAGATTTAAATCCCCCACCTAGCTCTGAGATAGGACATAGAGCCAGGAACCTTATTGGTTCAGTGTCCAGGCTCACAGATAGGTTGACCAGGTAAGGTTGGTTAACTAGGCTGACTAGGTAAGTTCCTGACAGGAATAATAGATGCATGGTTGGATCAAGGTCGCTGGAGGCCACCTGGAAACATTTTGATGGATGTCACCTCACAAAAAATAGGGTTAATTTATGTTGGCAATACACATAAGATAATGTTTGGCAGATCCCACTGATATTACCTGTTGACATCACGGGTAACATCCTATTTTCTTCTTAAAAGAATGCAATTTCATAAGTTGTAATTAATGTACTGTGCTATTAAACATCATCTTGTACTAAATCTCTATGTGACCATAAGCATGCATACTCAGCTACTAGATTTCTTCTACTTAGCACTGCAGGAAGATTGGGCATCAGAACTCTGAGCAAGGAAAATGAAGCCCCATATCTGCAAAACTTTTTGAGATTTTGAGATACACTTAAAGAGGCATGTCTTGCTGCTGGTAGTGTCGAAGAAGCACTAAAGAGAACTAGAAGGTGAAGCCCTCTAGGTGATAAAAGCCCATTTGCCCTACCTAAAATCCATCCTTGGATGGATAATGAAGTATTTGATCATACTGGCTGTTTTAGGTAGGAGCATATACTAACTAGAGAGTGGCTCAGAGCTTTCTATTCTGAACGGCACCAAAGCAGCTATCCCGCTGGTATAGGGATCAAGTAACAACATCCATGAAATCCTCAGATCAAAAGTCATCTCACGCCTCTTGGCTAATTATGTCCTGTAATTTAACAACTTTCTACGTCGCGACGGTAGGCTCTTATCTGTAACCTGACGTATAAAAGCATCAGGTTGCATTGCGATCTGCCGGCGGCCCGTGCCGCTGCAGATCGCTGTGACCGCGCAGTCATTAGACAGCTGCAGTCACAGGAAGATGTGCCGTGGCCAGCTGGTGAGGTCAGGCAGTAATACACACTTGTAGCATTCTGCTACAAGCGTGTATTACATTGAAGAAATCGAAAGCTGGCAGGGAGAGCTTTTTCTTATGTAAGAGCGCCACCGGCTGGCTTTAAAATAAAATGTCAGCCTGCAGGCTGGGAATTAACCTCTTCCTGCCTTGACTGGGGTTAATTCACTTAAAAAAAATTAAATACATTATTTTATTTTTTTATTTAAAAAAAATATAGAAAATTATAAAACATTTTATAAAAAAAAGAAATGTAAAAGATATAGCAATAGTTACTAGTATTAGCAATAGTAATTAGACTATGTACACACCCATACAAACATCCCCCCTTTTTCGTTCATAAAAAATAGAATAAAAAGAAAATATTTATATATATTTATATATATTTATTAGTTTTAGCAATAGTATAGTGGAATTTGTATGTGTAAAATATACAAACATACACACATTTGTTTATTTTAAAAATCTAGGCATTTGTTTTAGCTAAATTTTGTATAGCAGGTTTTTTTTTCTGCGTAAAATATACAAATGCACGCAAAAATGTAAAAAAAAAACAAACCTTAAAATGAAAAAATTTACCCAAGATAAATACCTTAGGTGAATAACATAACAAAAAGTCACTATGAAGGGGCTTGTAACGTTTTGGCGCTGTACAAGATTTTTCTGGCAGTGCAGTGCTATAGAACCAGCAGTAGAAAAATAGGCCACCAAAATCCAAAATGCGCTCCAGTCTTTTAAAGTCTTGCGGCGGGCCCAGCCAGTAGATAAATTACATAAATAGCATCCATTTTCAGGGTACAAGTGTACGGTAATAGTTTTAGAAATGTTTTGTCTTGAAACCTTTTGTAATAGTTAGAAAAAAAATTATAAGAAAATAAAAATAAAAATTTTCATAATTTTCAGTTTTTCCTTAAATATATATTTTTTTATATAATATCCATCATCTAATGGCACAAAAGAAAGGTCTAAGGTGCCCCGAGAAAAATAATATCAAATACATGTAGGCTGGCCCAGAAATTAATCAGTTATTTGCAGTTAGGTAGACCCATTGCTACAACTGAAAAATGATGACCTGGAGGCGACTGAGATAGAATTACAAAAAGCCTCTAGACAACTTGAAGAACAAGAGGGTATAATGGGAGAAGTTATGCCCAATGACAATTCCTCTCCGCTAGAAGAAATACTCCTAGCAGTCAAACAAAACGGGGACTTAATACAGGCTGTCACAACCCAACTTGGATTCATCCAGGTTGATGTGGGTTTGATAAGAGATGATTTGTCTAAAATCCGAGACAGAGTTGATAATCTTGAGAGTTCTACTGCCTTGATACAGAAAGAATCCCAAAAAACAAACTCTGAAGTCTCGACATTGAAACTAGAGTGTAATCTCCTAAAGAAAAAGGTGGCGGACCTTGAGGATAGGTCGCGAAGATACAACGTGAGAATAATAGGGATCCCAGAGGGCGCTGAAGAGAAGAATTCTACTCAATTTATACAGAAGTTAATTTTCGAGAATTTCGGAAAAGACTCCTTCTCCCCACTGTTTATGATAGAAAGAGCCCATCGGGTCCCAGGGGGTAAATCGATCCCAGGGAGACAACCTCGGACATTTCTTGTTAAGTTATTGGCTACAGGGGATAGGGATATGCTATTGAGAAGGGCGAGGGAATGTTCACCGGTTATATATAATGATAATAGACTGGCTTTTTTTCCGGATTTTTCAAAAGACATACAAGAAAGGAGACGCACATTTACGACGATAAAGGAGAAGTTAAGAGAAAGGGACATTAAATATTCCCTCATGTTCCCAGCAAAATTGCGGATTATTTTTAAAGATAAAACTCTATTTTTTGATACTCCAGAAAAAGCCGCGGACTGGCTCGAACAAAATGATCAGTGACTTAATAGTTGCAGAATTTGGTGGGAACAATAACCGCTACGGGGGGTTTATACCCCCAATTGCCCCCTTTTTCTTTTTCTTTATCTTCTGCTTTCTAATGGGGAGGGCCGAGTGTGGGGAGTGCGGGAGGGATGGTCATAGGAGAGAAATCTACTACAACACGTGGTGGATTACCTATATGGGGGGATGGGGTGTGGGGTTTGGGGTGGGAGATGGGCTGTGGTGCGTCAAGTTTATCTATCTTTCTTTTTTTTTTTTTTTTTTTTTTTTTTTTTTTTTTTTCTCTAACCGCTTTTGATAATGACAACTAGAATCCTTGCCTGGAATATACGTGGATTGGGGGATAGAGGAAAAAGACAAGCGATCTTTGATTTGATACAGGTTCACCTACCAGCAATAGTATGTTTGTTAGAAACTCATCTTACTGAAGAGACCTCTAGGGTGGTCGGCAGGGGATGGGCTGCGCACACGTATCATTCTACCTTTTCCAGCCACTCTAGAGGTGTGACTGTCTTGATACATAGACAGATTGATTTCGTCTGCGAGGCATCCTCTGTCGACCGTCAGGGGAGATTTATCTTTTTGTACTGTAAATTAAGGGGGAAGACATGTATCTTGGCTTTTGTCTATATCCCGCCGCCATTTTCCTTTTTGGTTCTTAATTCTTTGTTATTGTTTATGGATAAATGGCCAGAGTGTCCAACAACGATTATTGGCGACTTTAACTGTGTCATTGATCCTCTGCGTGACAGGGTCTCTACAAGTGTCAGGAGAGATAGCCCGATTCAGGGATCTCCCCTGGCACGGTTTTGTTCTGAGGCGGACTTTGAAGATGTGTGGGGACATCTAGGACAGGGGAAAAGGGCCTTTTCATGCTTCAGTAAAGCAGGTAAATCTATGTCTAGAATAGATCTAGCATTGATAAATAGTAAATATGTGAAATTCGCAAAACGAATGAAATATGAAACAAGGTCAATTTCGGACCATTCACCGCTACTCCTTGAACTCTGTTTAACTCAGGAAAGACACACACAAAAACCCCCTTTTAGATTAAACCCTTACTGGTTAACAGTAATTAAGACACACGAAACAATTCAGAAGGAAATTTGTCGATTTTGGGATAACAACTATGGCTCAGTAAAAATCCAAGTGGTATGGGATACATTTAAGGCATACATGAGGGGAATAATGGTCAGTAATATTGCGAACCTTAGAAAGGAGTATGGGAAAAAACAGAAAAATCTGGAAGAACTCGCATCAATGGCGACACAATCCTTTTATATGAATAAGACGGAGGAGAACAGAGAAAGTATGCAAATGGCCACACAAGCATACTCCAACTTTTTATTGGACAAGGCCCAACAGAGCCTTTTCTTTAAAGGGCAAAAATATTTTGTGGAATCTGGGCGACCTGGTAAACTTTTGGCCAGAGTAATCTCAAGCCAACAATCCAAAAAATATATAGATAATATTAGATTGGTCAATGGTAAGATGGTCAGCGGGCAGGGCCCTGTAGAGAAGGCTTTTGTGGACTATTTTTTGGATTTGTATAAAGCTGATCTAAATATCACAGATGATAAGATGGATGCCTATCTTGATGACATTTCTTTTCCAACTATCTCGGAAGCGCAAAAGAAAGCACTGGAATTGGATGTCTCAATACAGGAACTTGAGGGAGCGATTAAACTATGTTCGGCCAATTCCACCCCTGGCCCAGACGGACTCCCATTTGAATTTTACAATAAATATGGGGACTTTATTTTCCCCAGACTGCTGGAGGTCCTTTCTGATTCAGTGGAGGACGGGAAGCTACCAGATTCAATGTTGGAAGCCGTAATAACATTAATTCCAAAAAAAGGTAAAGACCCCGTAGATCTAGAATCATATAGACCAATCTCACTGCTCAACGCAGATGTAAAGCTCTTTGCGAGGATTTTTGCCACAAGGCTTTCTGGGGTTATCTCCTCCATTGTCCATCCGGATCAGAATGGCTTTATTCCAAATAAGGGCACACACCACAATCTCCATCGGCTCTTTGCTAATATCCAGGCCCCTGGAGGGACCGCTCGCTCCATCCTGTCACTGGATGCCTCTAAGGCCTTTGACCGGGTGGAGTGGCGATTCCTCTGGAAGATTCTGGTAAGGATGGGCTTTGGGGAAAGATTCATAGGCATTCTGAAATTGCTGTACAGATCCCCCAGCGCAAAATTGAGTCTTAATGGAATCCTGACAACTAGCTTTGATCTAAACAGAGGGACGCGTCAGGGCTGCCCACTATCCCCATTGCTATTTGATATTTATATTGAACCTCTTGCGCTGGCCATTAGGCAGGATTATCAAGTCAAGGGATTTGGTACGCTAGGAGCGCAGGACCGTATTTCCTTATACGCGGATGATGTTCTTTTTTTTATAGACCATACGGAAACAACTCTCCCCAGAATTATTCAAATGGTTAAGTCATTCGGTGAGGTGTCCGGTTTTCTTATAAACTGGTCTAAGACCAGTTTGATGCCAATAGACCCCCTGCCACAGAAAGAGGTTCATGTGACGCAGCTGGATATCGTTGATTCTTTTCAGTATCTGGGTTTGATTATCTCATCCAGGGTTCAAAATTTTCTACAACTTAATCTGATCCCCATGGTGACAAAGATTAGAGCTAAAATAGGGATCTGGTTGAGACTTCCCCTGTCTAGAGCTGACCGAGTTTCATTGGTCAAAATGGTGATACTACCACAACTTCTTTATGTGCTTAGGAATACACCCATTTGGATACAGGATAAATATTTTAAACTTATGGAAAGAATAATTAATGATTTAATATGGGGAAGAAAACGAGTGCGAATAAAGTTAGAACATTTGTATAAATCATTGGAGTGCGGGGGTTTAAATCTCCCTTACTTTAAAGGCTATTTCATTGCTACCCAGCTATTGATGTGCTATGAATCAGAAAGTAGTGCATGTCTAGGGAAAATAGTGGGTAGCCACGTTCATGGTAATATATTCACTCTTCTGGAATCTGGGCTATTGAGGAGCCATGAGCAGGGCTATAGCGAGACTATAAAATTACTCCTGAAAGTGTGGGCTACTACTAGGACATGGTTGAAGGTAAAGGGTTCACTTACATTTACGCCTCTTTGGCATAATCTGCACCTCCAAAGGTTAGATGATATTGCAGTTGACACATTTTGGCAAAAAAATAAAATTCTGTATATTTCACAGGTAATTAAGGATAGAGAGATTAAGTCATTTACAGAGATATCACATAATATAGAAAATGTTTCATGGTTCAGATATCTTCAACTGCGTTCAGCATTATCAAGTTTGGATGATAAATCTGTGTTGGATATAGATAGTTCATCTTTTTTGAATGATTGGGTAGGGGGGACACCGCATAGAATGAAGATTTCAAATATATATAAACTATTACTTAAGGCACGATTTAGTGATACACAATCACCAGGACAAAGAGCGTGGGAGATGGACTGTCCGAATATACAAATAGAAGGGTGGGAGAATATTTTTGGGAATCTAGGTTCACTATCCCAGAACTTTAACCATGTGCTAGTACATTTTAATATTTGTCACAGACTATATGTTACCCCTTTATGGATGAATAAATGTGGTTTAAGAGACACGTCTAACTGCCCTAAATGTGACACCTTAGGTGCGGATTATTTTCATATGATCTGGACGTGCCCAGAACTTATAAAATACTGGAACAGTATTCACAACTTCATCCGCTACAAATTAAAAATACGAATTCCTCTTGAACCACAAGTGTTTGTGCTTAACGATCTTTCCAAAATAAATAACCATAAGTACCAAAAGATTTTCCTAGGCAGAATACTGATGTTGGCCAGAGTTTTGGTCAGTCGGACCTGGTTTGCTCGATATACTCCAGAGATAAATACATGGATAAACCTAACTAACAAGGTAAAAAACTATGAGAAAATTATGTACAAACAGAGGGAAGCCGAGGAGAAGTGGATCAAGATATGGGGCGGTTGGAGGACTTGATTAGTTTGGATAATCCCTTTTTTTTTTTTTTTTTTTTTTTTTTTGACGCACCACAGGTATGGGGAGGGGGGTGGTTACGGGGGCAAGGGGAAAGGAAAAAAGGAAAAAAATACTTTTGTACTGTAATTCTCTGTTCTTTTATATACTTCAAGTAATAAAGATATTAAAAAAAAAAAAAAAAAAAACAACTGAAAAACTGGCCTGGTAAAGAAAGGGGTTTCAACACTCCGGTAATGAAAATGTAATCCAACACACCAAATGGTTTCCTATTATGTATTCTATGGAGGAATTATTTGGCCTTGTATGGCGGCACTGACATATAAGTATTTTGGTCAAAATATGTATATACAACTGAAACCAGAAGTTTACATACACTATATAAAAAGACACATATGCACGTTTTTCTCAATATCTGACATGAAATCAGAATAAAACTTTCCTGTTTTTGGTCAAGTAGGATTACCATAATTATTATTATTTGCTAAATGCCAGAATAATGAGAGAAAGAATGTTTTAAGGCATTTTTATTACTTTCTGCAATGTCAAAAGTTTACATACACTAAGATTACTATGCCTTTAAACAATTCTGGACTGCTCGTATGATGATGTCATGTGCTTGGAAGCTTCTGTTAGGTTTGTTGGCAACATCTAAGTTAATTAGAGACACACCTACGGATGTATTTAAATGCACACCTAAAACACACTGCTTCTTTGTGTAGCATCATGGGAAAGTCTAAAGAAATCAGCCAAGATATCAGGAAGAGAATTGTGGACTTGCACAAGTCTGGCTCAATCTTGGGTCCAATTTCAAGATACCTGAAGGTGCCTCATTCATCTGTACAAACAATTATACGCAAATACAAACAAGATGGGAATGTCCAGCTATCATACTGCTCAGGAAGGAGACGGGTTCTGTGTCCCAGAGATGAAAATACTTTGGTCTGACATGTGTATAACAACCCAAGAACAAAAGCAAAAGACCTTATGAAGATGATGGCGGAAGCTGGTAAGATTGTGTCAATATTCACAGTGAAACGAGTACTGTATCAACATGGCCTGAAAGGCCACTCTGTCAGGAAGAAGCCATTACTCCAAAAGAAACAAAAAAAAAGCCAGATTAATGTTTGCAAATGCACACAGGAAGAAAGACCAACTTTTTGGACACATGTCCTGTGGTCTGGCGAAACTAAAATTGAACTTTTTGGCCATAATGACCATCGTTACATTTGGAGGAAAAAGGAAGAAGCTTGGAAGCCTAAGAACACCATCCCAACTGTGAAACATGGGGGAGGCAGCATCATGTTGTGGGGTTGTTTTGCTACCGAAGGGACTGGTGCACTTCACAAAATAGATGGCATCAAGAGGAAAGAAGATTATGTGGAAATACTGAAGCAACATCTCAAGACATCAGCCAGGAAGTTAAAGCTTGGGTGGAAATGGGTCTTCCAAATGGACAATGACCCAAAGCATACTGCCAAACTCATGTAAAATGTAGAGCAGATAACCAGTGGCACTACACCAAACCTAAAATTGTCAGGATGCGACTGCCGAGGAGTGGTGCCTCACGGAGGTGCTCAGCTTGTAGCTGCAGTGAGCATATGTGATAAAAAGAAAAAGAAAACAAAACGAGCGGCACTCACCGTTGATAGGCAGGTTACTTTATTCCATGGCAGGAGGGGGGTGCAAGGGTTGCAGATACAGCAGCAAATAAGCAACAGCCGTTTCGCGCGTGTATGCGCTTCTTCAACAGCCGTTTCGCGCGTGTATGCGCTTCTTCTGGCTTTCCAACACTGAAGAGGTCACGGCACCTTCTTATAGTGCACAGGAAGCCGCATCATCGCAGTAATTTGCTTAATTACTAAGTAATCAACACCTGGCCTCTCAAGGGGGAGGGCAGGGATTACAGTCAAGGGGGAGGGCAGAGAAAAAAGCCTTAAAGTGGCTGAAAAACAGAGAGGATCTAGTGGTGAAGCCGGCGGACAAGGGGGGTAATATAGTGATACTGAGCAAGTCTTACTATGTTTCCGAAGCACTTAGACAATTGGATGACAGACAGGTGTATGAGAAATTGTGTACTGATCCCACTTGGAAAATCCAAAATATTCTGCACAGTTTTTTACATACATACGTAGAGAAAAATGTAGTACCACGCCAGCAGGCAGAAAAACTGCTTCCGATTTTTCCGAGACGGCCCACCTGGTATTTTTTGCCTAAAATACACAAGTCACTGACCCAGCCCCCTGGGCGACCTATTGTCTCCGGGACTGGGTCAGTGACCGAACCGGTGTCCAGGTACATAGACTGGCTGTTGAGACCTATCGTTAAGATGATACCCTCACATTTGAGGGACACGTCGGACCTCCTCCGGTCACTGACCGATATTCAGTGGCAGGAGGAGTTCCGACTCGTGTCCCTCGATGTGGAGAGTCTCTATACCCGGATCCCTCAGGATAAGGGCATTGAGGCAGTGATGGAAGTCCTACAGAACACAGATAGAAGTGAGGACTTCAAGATGTTCATCACGGAAGGCCTGAAACTAATTCTCACTAACAATGCCTTTATGTTCGGAGATTCCTGGTATAAACAAAGGGTCGGTACCGCGATGGGGACCCCAGTGGCGTGTACTTTTGCCAATCTGTACCTGGCCCGGTTCGAAGACCGTTTTGTGTACTCGAGTTTTAATCCATTTCTGAAATATATGCATGCCTATTACAGATTCGTGGATGATGTTTTCATCATATGGTCCAGCGACGAGGCACATTTCCGGGCTTTCGTGGATTACTTGAATACACAGAATGACATGAACATGCGATTTACTTACCAGTTTGGGGGCAATAAAATCGAGTTTCTGGATGTAGTGGTATCAGTGGTGGAGGGGGAGTTGGTGACGGAAGGTTTTCGCAAGCCGACCGCCGCCAACTCCCTCCTCCATTTCTCCAGCTATCACCCAAGCACAGTAAAACAATCAGTGCCATATGGCCAATTCAGAAGACTTGCACGTATAAATACCACCTCAATGAGTTATGATAAACAGGCGCAGGATCTGCGCGCTAGGCTGAGACGTAGAGGGTATCCCCCAGACTTGTTGAATCAAGCTATGACAAAAGCGTCACAAGTACATCAGACAGAAGTAAGGGAGGGTAAACCCTCAATAAAAGGGCCCCCACCCTTCGCCTTTTCCTTTAAATTCAGTCCTATGGCCGATAAGATAAAACAGGTCATAAAGAAAAATTGGAGTATCCTAGTGAGGGACGATTCCCTAAAACAATTGAAAGATATGAAACCAGTGATAGCGTTTAGAAGATGCCATACTATACGCGATCAAGTGGTAACTAGCCATTTCAGGAAAAAACGTCTCACATGGCTGTCTGAACAGAGACCAAAAGGGAATAGGAGTTGCAGAAACTGTTCCTTCTGCAGCTTCAATTCCCAACTACAAGTGATCTCTTTTGCAGGGATAGAACATAGGGTTTTTCCACTTATTACCTGCCGCAGCAAATTTGTGGTTTATATAATTTTATGTAGATGCGGACGCTTCTACATCGGAAAAACTATCCGCTGCTTATTTGAAAGATTCCGCGAACACCTAAACTCCTTAAAAACAGGAAAGGGTGTTCCGCGGTTAATAGATCATGTGAATAAGGCACATAGTGGAAATCCCAATGTGCTGACTTTTGCTGGCCTTGAAGTAGTTAACCGCACTGAAAGAGGTGGTGACAGAGAAAGGGAGCTTCTGAGAAGAGAAACTATATGGATCCTACGCACGGATGCATTGGGTCCGCTGGGACTAAATGAAAAAATAGATATGAGCGTATTTTTGTAATGAACCACTCTTGCTTATTGTATTTTCGTATTTTGATTTGTTCTTATTGGTTTATGTATGTTCACATATGCACCTCACATCATTCAAGAGGTCCCGCCTGACTGTAATCCCTGCCCTCCCCCTTGAGAGGCCAGGTGTTGATTACTTAGTAATTAAGCAAATTACTGCGATGATGCGGCTTCCTGTGCACTATAAGAAGGTGCCGTGACCTCTTCAGTGTTGGAAAGCCAGAAGAAGCGCATACACGCGCGAAACGGCTGTTGCTTATTTGCTGCTGTATCTGCAACCCTTGCACCCCCCTCCTGCCATGGAATAAAGTAACCTGCCTATCAACGGTGAGTGCCGCTTGTTTTGTTTTCTTTTTCTTTTTATCACATACTGCCAAACTGGTTACAAAGTGGATTAAGGATAACAAAGTCAATGTTTTGGAGTGGCCATCACAAAGCCTTGATCTCAATCCTATTGAAAATGTATAGGCAAAGCTGAAAAGGCAGGTGCGAGCAAGGCGACCAACAAACATGGCTCAGTTACACCAGTTTTGTCAGAAGGAATGGGCCTAAATTCCGACCAACTATTGTGAGAAGCTTGTGAAAAGATATCCAAAATGTTTGACCCAAGTCATACAGTTTAAGGGCAATAGTACCAAATATTAATGAAATGTATGTAAACTTTTGACTTTGCAGAAAGTAATAAAAATACCTTAAAACTATCTCTATCTCTATCTCTATCTCTATCTCTATCTCTATCTCTATCTCTATCTCTATCTCTATCTCCTGTCATTTGGCAAGTAATAATAATTATGGTAATCCAAATTGACCTAATTGACCGAAAACAGGAAAGGTTTATTCTGAGTTCATGTCAGATATTGAGAAAAACATGCATATGTGTCTTTTTATATAGTGTATGTATGTAAACTTCTGGTTTCAACTGTATGTATGTGACTGCTAGAGCATCGTGGCCCTGTTGTATTAGGGGCCTATAAATTGTTTCAGAGCCTGAGCCCACCGGAGGATCCTTTGGTAAGCGACTTGCAGTTTTGATTCCTTTTAAGTGTGAAGCAAAGTTAGGACATTACATACATTTTACATGCCGGATAAAATGGACATTTCTAAGTATGAGAAAATAAATTCTACACTTATAGAATCTGTCAAAAGACAGATTCTATACGTATATAAGATAGATGTGCGGTGCCGACCTATACAGGTGAAACTCGAAAAATTAGAATATCGTGCAAAGTTCATTTATTTCAGTAATCCAACTTAAAAGGTGAAACTAACTTATGAGATAGGCTCATTACATGCAAAGCGAGATATTTCAAGCCTTTATTTGTTATAATTTGGATGATTATGTCTTACAGCTTATGAAACCCCAAAGTCACAATTTTGAGGTACCCTTTGCTCAGGGGGTATGGATTAATTAGCTGACTAGAGAGTGACACTTTGAGCCTAGAATATTGAACCATTTCACAAAATTCTAATTTTAAGCTGCATTAATGCAATTCCTTTTAATTTGCATTACTGAAATAAATGGACTTTTGCACGATATTCTAATTTTTCGAGTTTCACCTGTATGTGCTGGTAATATTTTAAGCACCATTTCTGTTACTTGTACCATTATTATCTAAGACTCACTACCAGTAAATACTACTTAGATGTGTATGTTTTATCTAATAATTTCCAATCAAAGGGAAGAACAATTTGTGGTAAAAAGCAATTACAGTAATAACTTCTGACCCTTTTATCGCTTCTCATAGACAATGTAATAACAATATTGATAGGTTTTTGTATATGCACAATCTCCTATTATATCCTGCTGTGCCTAAGTCAATAACAGGATTCATATGCAGCACATGGTGATGTATAATAGTACAGTAGTTATAACATATGGTATTGAATTAGTGTAATAAGAAAATAGGACTTCAGACCCGAGGTCAACCTAATTAATTACAGTTTTGCAGCAGCTCTAACTCATACAGAGGTGACTTTTTAGGTTAACTAATTCAGCTTCTCCTTAGTGATTAGGAAGAGGTTTAGTGAACAACACATATAGTCTTATTGTCCGTGGGCAAGAGGATTACAAATAGACTGAATAGCGCACGTGTGCTTGTGCGTGTATGTGTGTGTATATATATATATATATATATATATATATATTATATATGAAATTCCACAGCACCTCCATATGGTGAAAGAAGTTGTGTCCTTTATTCACCCAGGCATGGCACTCTGTACTATTTTCAGATTTTTTTGACTTTTTGAATTTTTCTAAGATATATATATATATATATATATATATATATATATAAATATATAAATAAAAAAAGGAAAGATAGCGGCGGCACTGGAGACAAGCAATGTGGGTGCTATGTCCAGGGATATTGCTGCTTACCCCAGATGAACAAAAACGAAGAAAGGACAGCACTCCAAGTAAAAAATATACTGGTCTTTAATCACCCATGCAGATGGCAACGTTTCAGCTCAAACAAGAGCCTTTTTCAAGCAATGAACACAGTGTATGCTGGGGTATATATAGTCCAACCCCCATTACATCATAATACAATCAATCAACAATAAAATATCCAATTTAAAGTGCAAAAGTGCATATACAATATCCATATGTAGATACAATTGTGTAATACCCATAAGTAAAAGATGCTATAATAATACATCAGAAATATAATATATAGTGTACATATTATGACCTACAGAGAGGTAATTGGTGATTAGGGACAGGTGTACACAATAGTGCAAGAAATGAGAATGATGATGCTGCAAAGAAAGAAAGAAAGTGTTGACATACCCAGCGCCGTCCATCGCATCAAACATGTCACATGTCGATAGAACCGGCGTTCGGAAACAGGTAGTGCGCAGACGCCAACCGCGTCCAGTCACGGCATGACGTCACCAACAATAGTTGCGGAGACACACGCACGGACATGCGCACTACTGCCAAGAAGCTCGGTCGGCCATATTAAAAAAGGTCATTGTGTCCCACCACTGTGTATGCGCATGTCCATGCATATATAGACAGGACAGCGCAACACGGGAATACAAGCCGTGCTATACAACATGTATATAAAGGGGGGGGGGCAAGGAGGGGCACTGTAGCTCAAAAAGAACACAGATCCCACCATCCATGGGCGAACAGCGGAGACCGCAACACAGGTGTCGCGATCCTCAATCGGATCACCCATAGATCTCCCACAAACCAAACATGTATCAATATGCCGCAGTGTGGACTGACACAAAATGTAAATAGATGCGATGAAAAGCTAGCCGAACCAAAAATACAAGTCACAATGAGAGCACTTATATAGACAAGTGAGGACATGTGGATACAATGTATGTGCACCGGGTACGTCACACATCTTGATTCCGCAGCATCATTCAAATCTGTGAATATAAAAAAGAAAAGAAAGAATTAGAAACATGTTCAAAATACACTATGTAGCACAAGAGAAAAGGCGCATATCACATATAGAACAAAAGAGGGCAAGCAACTCATTTAAACATAAATCCCCGGATTGTAATCCACATTAAGCCCATTGGGTCTCAAACTATTGAGAGTGTAAATCCAGAGAAGCTCTCTCTTTTTAAGAATCCGTACCCTGTTCCCCCCACGTCTAGGCATGGGTACATGATCAATGGCCCAACATTTCAGATCTTTTTCAGAATGTTTAAATTCTGTAAAATGTTTGGCAACAGGGAGGTCCTTTCTCTTTTTACGTATGGACAAACGGTGATTGTTGAGCCGCGTCTTAAGATTGGTTGAAGTTTCACCCACATATAATAACTTACATGGACAGATCAAGACATAAACCACGTAACAGGAATTACATGTAAGGTGAAAGCGAATAGGGTGTAGAACTCCAGTGGTAGGATGAATAAAGGCACTGCCTTTACCCATGTATTTGCAGTCGGTGCAGCACAGGCAGGGAAAGCTACCCTTGCCCAATGTGGTTAGTGCAGTTTGTACCGACCTAGATCTAGGGCCAATATCTGCTCTAACCAGTTGATCCCGTAGGCTTCTGGACCTACAATATGAGAATAGGGGGGGAGATCTAAACTCCTGGATCTCACTATGGCAACCTCCCAAAATACCCCAATGCCGCTTAATAATACAGTTGATCTCTTCACTTTGTTCCGTGAATTTGGAAATAAAAGGAATCCGAGTCAAGGATCCTTCTGATGACTTCCTTTTTAGAAGACTACTTCTATCCAAATCACGGACCTTGTTGATGTGGGAATCCAATAATTTGGTAGGGTACCCCCTTTTTTTAAATTTACTGGCCATATTGTTTAAGGAGGAGTCTAGTTTGTTAGGCTCAGAAACAATTCGTTTGACCCTGAGAAATTGTGAAAAGGGTAAGTACTTGAGTGTATTGCGTGGATGGCCACTGTTATAACAGAGGAGGGTATTTTTATCAGTTGGCTTGGTGTAGAGCTGAGTGTGTATCCCCCTCTCACCAAATGTGACAGTGGTATCAAGAAACTGCAATTCAGTATCCGAATGGACCAACGTGAATTGCAGATCCCTGTCAACACCGTTTAGAAACCGATGAAACTCAAGTAACTGGGTGACACTACCAGTCCATATGAGGAAGATGTCGTCGATGTATCTCCACCACCGCAGCAATTGGCTGCGGTGGTGTGACACATAGACGACATCTTCCTCAAAGCATCTCATAAAGATATTGGCGTAGGTAGGTGCCACGTTAGACCCCATTGCCACGCCTCTTTTTTGTTGGAAAAAGGTGTCCTGGAACAGGAAATAGTTATGCCTCAAGACTATCTGCAATAAATCAATGATGAGCTGCCTAGCAGCCAATGTGTAGGGTGAAGAGTCAAGCATACGGGAAATGGCGTCAATACCTAAATCATGATTGATAGAGGTATATAGTGAAGTGACGTCAAAGGACGCCAGATGGACCTCATGGACACCGGTAAAGTCAATCTCATTCAACTTGCATAGGAAGTCGGTCGTATCTTGTACATACGACTCTGCCCCTATTGCAAATTCATGTAGAACCTTATCCAGAAAAATAGCAATACAACTAAAGATGGAGTCCGAACCGGAGACGATAGGTCGTCCGGGAGGATCAATAAGGGACTTGTGCACTTTCGGAAGTATATATAGAAACGGGGTCACCGGATGATCTACAGTGAGAAAAGTGCACAAGTCCTCATCAATAGTGCCCGCCAACACGGCGTCTGCCAAACATCTCTGGATAAGTCTAGCAATCTCAAACTTGGGATCACATTGGAGAACAGAGTAAACATTGGTATCATCCAGCTGACGTTGAATCTCAGCCACATATTTACCGGTGTCCATGATGACCACTGCGCCACCCTTGTCCGCAGGCTTGACTGTTAGTGAGGAATCTTTCCTTAGTTGATCTAACGCTTCAATTGCAAACCTAGATAAGTTTGGATGTTTAAAGGCAACATTGTTACATCTCAATCTATAGGCAGAGACATCAGACTTAACTGCAGTAATAAATGCATCAATCGAGGCCTCATTGATGCATGGAGTGAAGTTACTTTTCAGAGACAGATCGAGGCGGCCCAGGGAGAACTCGCTAACCTGAGGCGCCGCGATCCGTGTCCTAGAGTTAAACCACACTTTGAGTTTGATCCTGCGAAAAAAAGCATGAAGGTCAGTGTCCAGTTCAAACCAGTTAGGCACAGACATAGGACAAAACGAAAGTCCTTTATTCAGGACACTCACTTGAGCCGAAGTGAGCGTCCTGGATGACAGGTTAATCACCGTCACCTCCTCTTGTTCACCAATGACTTTGTGGTCTGTGCTCTGGTTTTGTTGATTTTGGGCTTGACCGGTTCTGCGGTGTCGACGACCCCCTCTTCTGGTCCGCCCACGTCTTTCCTTTCTGGATCCATACTGTTCCCTAAAAAAGGGGAAGATAAAGTGGAGGTGGCAGGTGTATTTCTTTTCTTCTTCCTGGGATCTTTATAATTGAAATTGCCGCTGTCAGACTGCCAGGTGTAGACAGCATCTTTTTTATAATCATCGGAGTCACGATTCCACTTTGACCTTTTTCCTTCCTCCAGCTCCAATTTGGTTCGTGTCACATGAACACCAACATTATCGCTAAACAGCGAATACTCCTCAGCGGTTTTTCCTTCCTTCAGCTCCAATTTGGTTTGTGTCACATGAACACCAACATTATCGCTAAACAGCGAATACATGTCCGTGGAGGAGTATTCGCTGTTTAGCGATAATATTGGTGTTCATGTGACACAAACCAAATTGGAGCTGGAGGAAGGAAAAAGGTCAAAGTGGAATCGTGACTCCGATGATTATAAAAAAGATGCTGTCTACACCTGGCAGTCTGACAGCGGCAATTTCAATTATAAAGATCCCAGGAAGAAGAAAAGAAATACACCTGCCACCTCCACTTTATCTTCCCCTTTTTTAGGGAACAGTATGGATCCAGAAAGGAAAGACGTGGGCGGACCAGAAGAGGGGGTCGTCGACACCGCAGAACCGGTCAAGCCCAAAATCAACAAAACCAGAGCACAGACCACAAAGTCATTGGTGAACAAGAGGAGGTGACGGTGATTAACCTGTCATCCAGGACGCTCACTTCGGCTCAAGTGAGTGTCCTGAATAAAGGACTTTCGTTTTGTCCTATGTCTGTGCCTAACTGGTTTGAACTAGACACTGACCTTCATGCTTTTTTTCGCAGGATCAAACTCAAAGTGTGGTTTAACTCTAGGACACGGATCGCGGCGCCTCAGGTTAGCGAGTTCTCCCTGGGCCGCCTCGATCTGTCTCTGAAAAGTAACTTCACTCCATGCATCAATGAGGCCTCGATTGATGCATTTATTACTGCAGTTAAGTCTGATGTCTCTGCCTATAGATTGAGATGTAACAATGTTGCCTTTAAACATCCAAACTTATCTAGGTTTGAAATTGAAGCGTTAGATCAACTAAGGAAAGATTCCTCACTAACAGTCAAGCCTGCGGACAAGGGTGGCGCAGTGGTCATCATGGACACCGGTAAATATGTGGCTGAGATTCAACGTCAGCTGGATGATACCAATGTTTACTCTGTTCTCCAATGTGATCCCAAGTTTGAGATTGCTAGACTTATCCAGAGATGTTTGGCAGACGCCGTGTTGGCGGGCACTATTGATGAGGACTTGTGCACTTTTCTCACTGTAGATCATCCGGTGACCCCGTTTCTATATATACTTCCGAAAGTGCACAAGTCCCTTATTGATCCTCCCGGACGACCTATCGTCTCCGGTTCGGACTCCATCTTTAGTTGTATTGCTATTTTTCTGGATAAGGTTCTACATGAATTTGCAATAGGGGCTGAGTCGTATGTACAAGATACGACCGACTTCCTATGCAAGTTGAATGAGATTGACTTTACCGGTGTCCATGAGGTCCATCTGGCGTCCTTTGACGTCACTTCACTATATACCTCTATCAATCATGATTTAGGTATTGACGCCATTTCCCGTATGCTTGACTCTTCACCCTACACATTGGCTGCTAGGCAGCTCATCATTGATTTTTTGCAGATAGTCTTGAGGCATAACTATTTCCTGTTCCAGGACACCTTTTTCCAACAAAAAAGAGGCGTGTCAATGGGGTCTAACGTGGCACCTACCTACGCCAATATCTTTATGAGATGCTTTGAGGAAGATGTCGTCTATGTGTCACACCACCGCAGCCAATTGCTGCGGTGGTGGAGATACATCGACGACATCTTCCTCATATGGACTGGTAGTGTCACCCAGTTACTTGAGTTTCATCGGTTTCTAAACGGTGTTGACAGGGATCTGCAATTCACGTTGGTCCATTCGGATACTGAATTGCAGTTTCTTGATACCACTGTCACATTTGGTGAGAGCGGGATACACACTCAGCTCTACACCAAGCCAACTGATAAAAATACCCTCCTCTGTTATAACAGTGGCCATCCACGTAATACACTCAAGTACTTACCCTTTTCACAATTTCTCAGGGTCAAACGAATTGTTTCTGAGCCTAACAAACTAGACTCCTCCTTAAACAATATGGCCAGTAAATTTAAAAAAAGGGGGTACCCTACCAAATTATTGGATTCCCACATCAACAAGGTCCGTGATTTGGATAGAAGTAGTCTTCTAAAAAGGAAGTCATCAGAAGGATCCTTGACTCGGATTCCTTTTATTTCCAAATTCACGGAACAAAGTGAAGAGATCAACTGTATTATTAAGCGGCATTGGGGTATTTTGGGAGGTTGCCATAGTGAGATCCAGGAGTTTAGATCTCCCCCCCCTATTCTCATATTGTAGGTCCAGAAGCCTACGGGATCAACTGGTTAGAGCAGATATTGGCCCTAGATCTAGGTCGGTACAAACTGCACTAACCACATTGGGCAAGGGTAGCTTTCCCTGCCTGTGCTGCACCGACTGCAAATACATGGGTAAAGGCAGTGCCTTTATTCATCCTACCACTGGAGTTCTACACCCTATTCGCTTTCACCTTACATGTAATTCCTGTTACGTGGTTTATGTCTTGATCTGTCCATGTAAGTTATTATATGTGGGTGAAACTTCAACCAATCTTAAGACGCGGCTCAACAATCACCGTTTGTCCATACGTAAAAAGAGAAAGGACCTCCCTGTTGCCAAACATTTTACAGAATTTAAACATTCTGAAAAAGATCTGAAATGTTGGGCCATTGATCATGTACCCATGCCTAGACGTGGGGGGAACAGGGTACGGATTCTTAAAAAGAGAGAGCTTCTCTGGATTTACACTCTCAATAGTTTGAGACCCAATGGGCTTAATGTGGATTACAATCCGGGGATTTATGTTTAAATGAGTTGCTTGCCCTCTTTTGTTCTATATGTGATATGCGCCTTTTCTCTTGTGCTACATAGTGTATTTTGAACACTACTAAGCCATGTTTCTAATTCTTTCTTTTCTTTTTTATATTCACAGATTTGAATGATGCTGCGGAATCAAGATGTGTGACGTACCCGGTGCACATACATTGTATCCACATGTCCTCACTTGTCTATATGAGTGCTCTCATTGTGACTTGTATTTTTGGTTCGGCTAGCTTTTCATCGCATCTATTTACATTTTGTGTCAGTCCACACTGCGGCATATTGATACATGTTTGGTTTGTGGGAGATCTATGGGTGATCCGGGTGAGGATCGCGACACCTGTGTTGCGGTCTCCGCTGTTCGCCCATGGATGGTGGGATCTGTGTTCTTTTTGAGCTACAGTGCCCCTCCTTGCCCCCCCCTTTATATACATGTTGTATAGCACGGCTTGTATTCCCGTGTTGCGCTGTCCTGTCTATATATGCATGGACATGCGCATACACAGTGGTGGGACACAATGACCTTTTTTAATATGGCCGACCGAGCTTCTTGGCAGTAGTGCGCATGTCCGTGCGTGTGTCTCCGCAACTATTGTTGGTGACGTCATGCCGTGACTGGACGCGGTTGGCGTCTGCGCACTACCTGTTTCCGAACGCCGGTTCTATCGACATGTGACATGTTTGATGCGATGGACGGCGCTGGGTATGTCAACACTTTCTTTCTTTCTTTGCAGCATCATCATTCTCATTTCTTGCACTATTGTGTACACCTGTCCCTAATCACCAATTACCTCTCTGTAGGTCATAATATGTACACTATATATTATATTTCTGATGTATTATTATAGCATCTTTTACTTATGGGTATTACACAATTGTATCTACATATGGATATTGTATATGCACTTTTGCACTTTAAATTGGATATTTTATTGTTGATTGATTGTATTATGATGTAATGGGGGTTGGACTATATATACCCCAGCATACACTGTGTTCATTGCTTGAAAAAGGCTCTTGTTTGAGCTGAAACGTTGCCATCTGCATGGGTGATTAAAGACCAGTATATTTTTTACTTGGAGTGCTGTCCTTTCTTCGTTTATATATATATATATATATATATATATATATATATACAGGGAGTGCAGAATTATTAGGCAAATTAGTATTTTGACCACATCATCCTCTTTATGCATGTTGTCTTACTCCAAGCTGTATAGGCTCGAAAGCCTACTACCAATTAAGCATATTAGGTGATGTGCATCTCTGTAATGAGAAGGGGTGTGGTCTAATGACATCAACACCCTATATCAGGTGTGCATAATTATTAGGCAACTTCCTTTCCTTTGGCAAAATGGGTCAAAAGAAGGACTTGACAGGCTCAGAAAAGTCAAAAATAGTGAGATATCTTGCAGAGGGATGCAGCACTCTTAAAATTGCAAAGCTTCTGAAGCGTGATCATCGAACAATCAAGCGTTTCATTCAAAATAGTCAACAGGGTCGCAAGAAGCGTGTGGAAAAACCAAGGCGCAAAATAACTGCCCATGAACTGAGAAAAGTCAAGCGTGCAGCTGCCAAAATGCCACTTGCCACCAGTTTGGCCATATTTCAGAGCTGCAACATCACTGGAGTGCCCAAAAGCACAAGGTGTGCAATACTCAGAGACATGGCCAAGGTAAGAAAGGCTGAAAGACGACCACCACTGAACAAGACACACAAGCTGAAACGTCAAGACTGGGCCAAGAAATATCTCAAGACTGATTTTTCTAAGGTTTTATGGACTGATGAAATGAGAGTGAGTCTTGATGGGCCAGATGGATGGGCCCGTGGCTGGATTGGTAAAGGGCAGAGAGCTCCAGTCCGACTCAGACGCCAGCAAGGTGGAGGTGGAGTACTGGTTTGGGCTGGTATCATCAAAGATGAGCTTGTGGGGCCTTTTCGGGTTGAGGATGGAGTCAAGCTCAACTCCCAGTCCTACTGCCAGTTTCTGGAAGACACCTTCTTCAAGCAGTGGTACAGGAAGAAGTCTGCATCCTTCAAGAAAAACATGATTTTCATGCAGGACAATGCTCCATCACACGCGTCCAAGTACTCCACAGCGTGGCTGGCAAGAAAGGGTATAAAAGAAGAAAATCTAATGACATGGCCTCCTTGTTCACCTGATCTGAACCCCATTGAGAACCTGTGGTCCATCATCAAATGTGAGATTTACAAGGAGGGAAAACAGTACACCTCTCTGAACAGTGTCTGGGAGGCTGTGGTTGCTGCTGCACGCAATGTTGATGGTGAACAGATCAAAACACTGACAGAATCCATGGATGGCAGGCTTTTGAGTGTCCTTGCAAAGAAAGGTGGCTATATTGGTCACTGATTTGTTTTTGTTTTGTTTTTGAATGTCAGAAATGTATATTTGTGAATGTTGAGATGTTATATTGGTTTCACTGGTAAAAATAAATAATTGAAATGGGTATATATTTGTTTTTTGTTAAGTTGCCTAATAATTATGCACAGTAATAGTCACCTGCACACACAGATATCCCCCTAAAATAGCTAAAACTAAAAACAAACTAAAAACTACTTCCGAAAATATTCAGCTTTGATATTAATGAGTTTTTTGGGTTCATTGAGAACATGGTTGTTGTTCAATAATAAAATTAATCCTCAAAAATACAACTTGCCTAATAATTCTGCACTCCCTGTATATACAGGTGAAACTCGAAAAATTTGAATATCGTGCAAAGTTCATTTATTTAAGTAATCCAACTTAAAAGGTGAAACTAACATATGAGATAGGCTCATTACATGCAAAGCGAGATATTTCAAGCCTTTATTTGTTATAATTTGGATGATTGTGGCTTAAAGCTTATGAAACCCCAAAGTCACAATTTTGAGGTCCCCTTTGCTCAGGGGGTATGGATTAATTAGCTGACTAGAGTGTGACACTTTGAGCCTAGAATATTGAACCATTTCACAAAATTCAAATTTTAAGCTGCATTAATGCAATTCCTTTTAATTTGCATTATTGAAGTAAATGGACTTTTGCACAATATTCCTTGTCAGTTCATATATGAATGCACACTGTTCTGTTCTGTATGACACCTTTCTAACTTATTCCTTTAGCAGGTACAATTTTGCTGGGGACGCTTATAGACACAGGTCTACTGTGCCTGAGTTATATTCTGTATTATACTACAGAGCTGCACTCAATATTCTGCTGGTGATGGAAGATGCAGCCCTGCATGTGGGCATAATATGTAGATGAGCTTTCTAATTAGATCTAATCTCTAGAAATTAGCAGAATGTTGTGGACACAAAATGCATGTTAACAATTCAGAATAATTAGAATACTGCAACTAGATGAAAACACGTGGATCCACAGAACTTCCACATCTGAAAGGAGTTGCTTTATAAAGAATGATCCAGACTATTTAGCTCCCTGGATATAAAGGATCAGTGTTTTTAAGTACTCTTTTCTAACCTAGATGACTAAGAAAATAAGGAATAATGGTTGACCCAGAAGGGCCATAGACATGTCCAGCCAACACACTGCACCAGTTCCATCCCCAGAGATGTCATCAAGACATTTCTGCTCACGAACGATGCCATGGCTTATTTGTGTACCAATGAAACATTTTCGTTGCCTTTTTGTATAAAAACACATTTGAAGTTATCATCTGCGTCATTCAGAATATAGTGGTTAGAAACTGCTCCCCTGAAGCCTGTATGGAGCTTCATGACCTCAAAGGAGCTTCACCGCCTTCCAGGAGCTTCACAAAACGCGTAAGGAGCATCGCCACATTCAAGGAGCTTCACCATCAACAAGAATGTAGGAAGACTGGCTAAGCTGGACTTATCTTGTTTAATAAACCATCCAAAATAGGGGATGTCTCATTGATCCATATTACCTATTTGGGAATATTAACCCCTTAGTGAACACCAATACTCCTTTTTACTGACGTAAACGAAAGGGGTTTAGGCAAGACAGCTGGCGTTAATCAATGATTATATGTACCCAAAATAGTGCATTAAAAACTAACTTGTCCTGCAAAAAATAAGCTCTCATACAGGTACATTGATGAAATAACAAAAAGTTCTAGCTCTTGGAATGCAATTTTGAAATAATGTGTGCGGTCACTAAGTTAGACTGCAAGACCACAATGTAAAAGCAGTCCTCTTTCTGGTGAACTTGACCTGTCCATGCACCACATGATCAGCCACTCATTGGAATGGGTGGCATGGGTGCATATAGCTAGGTGACATGTCTCCTGATGATATGATTATTGGGCTTCCAGGAACTAGTCAAGCTGCTGGGCCCCTAACACCTAAGAAGGGGTTGTCTTCATGAGTCAACCTTTTTCATATGTCGGTTAGTTGTAAGGATGCTGTATTTTTCATGTAGCATGCTGACAGATTGAGGGTCGATGGCTAAGAGACGACTGTGTTATCCATATACAGAATGAATTCATTATTATGAAAAGAACATGAGAAATGAGCAGAGAAAAACCCAGAAACATTACCAGACAGACTGACAAATATGATTCATCTAGTTTAATATTATCGGGTTCTTACAGGTATTTTATTATTTTGCATTCCGGCACAGCAATCCATATCCAGGATGTGAAACTTCTTTGATGGAGACATCTTTACCTCCGAAGAGACTCTATAGATATTGATTAATGTGCGTATTTATGACCCATTCACAGATCCTGTGATGCAGCGATATCTCTCCCTGACAATAGCGACAGCATGTAATTAAGGTAAAAAATAATTTTGAAATCACACGAGTGACGCAAGGAATGCCCCATAATTAATCCCTAAAAATCAATAGAGATAAAATGCGAGACTTGAAGAATTGATTGAAAAGCGGGGAGAGAATATAAGATCTCTCAAAGGCTGCGGCGTAGTGTAAATAGGCAATAACACCCAACAGAGTATGCATTTAGAAAGTCATAATGCACTAGAATGCACAGTGCAGCAAAAAAAGCTGTGAGCCCCAAGTGTCCTGTAAAATATGAAGCAAAGTGCCAGAGTGCCTTCAACCATCAAGGGGTTGCCGTATTTCATTATTATTGCACTCCCTCAAAGTGCACTTGTGCTATTATAAAATATTTTAAGGCATAAATAACAAAAGGGATATTTTATTATCTCTAGGTACATCATCCGGTTATGGTACATTTAAAAAGCAGATCAAGTCTTTTACACAGTGAAAGGAAATGGCACACATTCTAAAAATGGCCTTCCGCAGCAGACAGATCGGAACAATTACACCTGAGTGGCGGATGATTGAAGCTGGGTTGTCTGAAGCCCTTAATAAATATTTCTGTATTTTTCCAAGTACAAGCGAAAATGGGTTTATTCACGGCAACTGGGTGCTATTAATTTCAATCAAGACATCACAGATATGGACAAGCTATGTATAAAGCAACTACATATGTAGCAGAGAAGAATGGTTTCATTTGACCAGAAATCCAAAGAACGTGCTGTTTTGTCTGGCATTTTTTACGGACTCTGCGACGGCTATGTACACCTGTGGGAGCATTTTTTTTATTACTGCATTATACTCATTTTGAGCTAAAAAATCTTTTTTTCAATTGGTCTTTATTAAACATTTTGAGCCATTTTCCCTGTACAGCACTGAGGTTCTCTAGTAGCCTTCTCTCTGTTTTCCCTCTGTTTTGTAAGGCAGTTCAGCAGATGGCTCCTTATCGTTGACCTTATAAACACTCATTACAGCTCAAGTCTTATCTTACTGATAACAATGTGGCTTAAATAAGTGTTTATGACCTCTTAGCAATTTACATATAAGGGCTCAAGCACACGACCGTATGTATTTTGCGGTCCGCAAAAACGGATCTGCAAAAAATACAGATGACGTCTGTGTGCATTCTGTATTTTGCGGAATGGAACAGCTGGCCCCTAATAGAACAGTACTATCCTTGTCCGTAATGCGGACAATAATAGGACATGTTCTATTTTTTTGCGCAACGGAAATACGGACATACGGAAATGGAATGCACACGGAGTAACTTCAGTTTTTTTGGCGGAGCCATTGAAGTGAATGGTTCCGCATACGGTCCGCAAAAAAGCGGAGCGGACACGGAAAGAAAATACGTTCGTGTGAATGAGCCCTAAAGGTTATTAGATGACCGGCAAGAAGTGAAAGTACAATTCACACAGATAGACAGTTAACCCTTTGTGACAGAACAGCTGAATATTTTTAATGAAGACCAATTGAAAAAATGATTTTTAGCCCCAAATGAGTAAAATACAATCATAAATAAATTAAAAGCCTTTAAAGGGGTTATCCCCTCATTTCTTTTCTCTTGCCAACACCATTACAGCAGGAGGGACGTGGCCTAACTGGGAAAGGCGTGGCCTATGATGTCCGCCTTTTTGGGGCTAGGAAAGTGGCCACCCTAGAACCGATAGGACTACAATGGAAACCAAGCAGTGGAGGAGAAGACATTTCCATTTGCCTAGCAATCAGATGCAGCAATTAGTATTTGCTGTGGATGAGGTGAGTAAGGCTACTTTCACATCTGCGATTTTGCTATCCGGTTTTGAGATCTGGCATGGGATCTCAAAAACCACAGCAAAATGCATTCGTTTGAATAATGCAACCGGCTGCCTCCATTTAGAACAGAGCTGGTTGTATCATATCAAAAAGGAATAAACCGGATCCGGCACTAAAAACGTTGTAAGTCAATGGGGGCGCCGGATCTGTTTTTTTTCGTGGCATGGTTTTTTTTCAGTTCCCATGCCGCACTCAAAAACGCTGCTTGCAGCGATTTTGTGTCCGGCATGGGAATGCAACCAGGGACGGATTGGCCATAGTGGTGGGCCAATGCCCAGGAGGTCACTTGAGCCCTCCACATGGCCGCCAGTCAGGTAGGTAATGATCTGACTCTCCCCTCAGAGGGGCAGTTTTTGGGGATGTATTTTGTGCCGACTGTGGTATTTGGCTCTGCTAGAGTGGTATCATGTGACGCAATATGGTATTGCTGCCCCTCCCCTTCATTTGTGTTGGCCCTGCCTTCTGTCAAATTGGCCCCAACTACAAAATGGGGCTACTTTTATTTTCTTTACCAGGGTCACTTTAAGTTCCCAGTCCACCCCTGAACGCAGCAAACTGGAATGGAATACATTCTGGTCCACTCTGTTCTGGTTTGTTCAGTTTTGTCCCCATTGACAATGAACGGGGACAAAACTGAAGCGTTGTGCTGCGGTTTTGAGACCCTGTGCTTGATCTCAAAACCGGACAGCACAACGCAGATGTAAAAGTAGCCTAACACACCCTACTGCAAAGTCTATACCGACAATAGAAGATAGAATTGAGTGCCTTCAATATGGCCACAACCAGGAACATTAAAAATAAAATAAAAATTGTGTTAGCATTCAAAACAGATGCATTATTTCTCATCTACAAACTGAAAGGATATGTTCACCTTTTAGAGCAATTTTTATTATTCTATTACACCTATTATGGGCTAAAAATAATTTTCCTAATAGGTTTTCCTAAAAAAATATTGCTTGTTTTCTCTCTATCACACACACACACCCACACATATTGGTTGGCTGTGAAGACTTCTAGGCACAGAGGCAGGCCAGCCAGTATCCTCAGAGACCTTCATGGACCCCTCCATGGACCCCCATGAGCAGTCACCTTGTAGCATTGGGCTGCTGCCTGCCACTGTGTAATATTTGCATTTAGCTGTGCAATGTGACCCCAGAACGAATTTTACTGGTGGGCCCAAGGCACACCAGCCCGAAGCTACACACACACTCACACTGCAGCCTGGTCTGTTCATTAGGCCTCCTGCACACGACCGTTTTTTTCCGTTTACGGGCCGTTTTTTGCGTTCTGTATACAGTCCGTATACGAAACCATTCATTTCAATGGTTCCACCAAAAAAACGGAATGTACTCCGTATCCATTCCGTTTCCGTATTTCCGTTTATCCGTTCCGTTGAAAGATAGAACATGTCCTATTATTGCCCGCAAATCACGTTCCGTGGCTCCATTTAAGTCAATGGGTCAGCAAAAAAAAAAACAGAACACATACGGAAATGCATCCGTATGTCTTCTGTATCCGTTCCGTTTTTGCGGAACCATCTATTGAAAATTCTATGCCCAGCCCAATTTTTTCTATGTAATTACTGTATACTGTATATGCCATACGGAAAAACGGAACGGAAAAACGGAACGGAAACAAAAAACGGAACAACAAATCCGTGAAAAACGGACCGCAAAACACTGAAAAAGCCATACGGTCGCGTGCAGGAGGCCTAAGACTACTTTCACACTTACGGCAGTGTGATCCGGCGGGCAGTTCCGTCTTTGGAACTGCCAGCCGGATCCGCCGATCTGCCGCTGACTGAAAGCATTTGTGAGACGGATCCGGATGCGGGTCCATCTCCGTCTCACAAATGCATTGCAAGGACGGATCCGTCACTCCGCTTGTCATGCGGACAGACGGATCCGTCTTGTATCTTTTTTCACATTTTTACCGGTCTGCACATGCACAGGCCGGAAGGACGGATCCGGCATTCCGGTATTTTGAATGCCGGATTTGGCACTAATGCATTCCTTTGGGAAAAAATGCCGGATCCGGCATTCAGATTCAGGCAAGTCTTCAGTTTTTTGGGCCGGAGATACGGTTTTATCTTTTGCCTGATCAGTCAAAACAACTGAACTGAAGACATCCTGATGCAAACTGAACGGATTACTCTCCATTCAGAATGCATGGGGATAAAACTGATCAGTTCTTTTCCGGTATATAGAGCCCTTAGGACGGAATTCTATGCCGGAAAAGAAAAACGCTAGTGTGAAAGTACAGGAAAATCCTCTCTGAGGGTTCAAGTTGTAGCTATTATCCCTGTTTTACTAAGTGGTTTTAGGCTACTTTCACACTGCCGTTCAGAGCGGGTCCGTCTGATGTCTGCTCAGACGGATCCGCTCCTATAATGCAGATGTTTGGATCCGTTCAGAACGGATCCGTCTGCATTATAGTTAAAAAAGTGTGAAAGTAGCCTGAACGGATCCGTCCAGACTTTACATTGAAAGTCAATGGGGGACGGATCCGTTTGAAGATTGAGCCATATGGTGTCATCTTCAAGCGGATCCGTCCCCATTGACTTCCATTGTAAGTCTGGACGGATCCGCTTGCCTCCGCACGGCCAGGCGGACACCCGAACGCTGCAAGCAGCGTTCAGGTGTCCGGTTGCTGAGCGGAGGCTGAACGCCGCCAGACTGATGCATTCTGAGCGGATCCGCCTCCACTCAGAATGCATTAGGGCTGGACGAATGCGTTCGGGGCCGCTTGTGAGGCCCTTCAAACGGAGCTCACGAGCGGACACCCGAACGCTGGTGTGAAAGTAGCCTTAAAGACTTATTTAAAGGGACACATCGATCAAAACTTTACTTTTTTATCAGATACTAGATTTTTCATCACCATACAGTTATTACCAGAATTGCCCGGGTGTACATCTATCTATATAATTTTTTTTCTAAAGCTATTTCTTTTCTAGAACTTATCATTGTTGTATTTGGCCGAATTAGAGAGGTAAACATTTTTTTCATGTTTTTTTTTTCTTTACAGGCCCCCCATACACATCAGTGTATTGTTGGCTGCACCTGCTGATGTGTCCCTTTGCATAGAGTCTTTTGGAATTTACATCTCCCCTTGCACTTCAGCCTGCCTCTCATCTCCCTGCATACGCTGTCTAAAAGGCAAACTGTTTGCTGCCCATAGCAACCAATCACAGCGCAGCTTTCATTTTACTACAACAAACCTCCCAACCGATCTGGAGGGACAGTCCAATGCTACATAGCTTCTTTTAAGACTGTAGACCTACGTTTACCAACCTGTAGCTCTCCAGCTGTTGTAAAACTACAACTCCCATTATACCCCAACAGCCTGCAGCAATCAGTGCATGATGTGAGTTGCAGTTGTGCAGCAGTTAGAGAGCCCCAGGTTGATATACATAGATCTATAGTATTGTAATAAGCAATGTAGTAAAGTGAAAGCTATGCTGTGATTGGTTGCTATGGGATGAGAGGCAGATTAGTGTGTACATTTTAATGCACATTGCATCAAAAACACTTTATTAGAACCTTCCAGAATCCTGTCACATTACATTAGTAAGTGCATTGTAGTAACTTTCTCTACATGATAAATGCCAAGTGCTGAAGTGAGACAACCTCTTTAAAGGGTTATTCCCATCTCGGACATTGTATGCCCCCAATGTCTGATAGGTGTGGGTCCCGCCTCTGGGACCCGCACCTATACTTAGAATGGAGCCCACAAAGTGCTGGAGGGCGCACTGCGCATGCGCAGCTGCCCTCCATTCATTCCCACAGGAGTGCAGAAAATGTAGAAAGTGTCTTGGATTAACTTTCCCTACATGATAAGTTCCACTTACTGAAGTGAGACAACCCCTTTAAATCAATTAAGGAAAGTAAGGTTAAATACATTAGACATTTCCTTTCACATCAAAATGTGTTCACAGTCTATTTCAGTCTGAACATGTACCAATATTTGGCCAATATTTAATGACCCCACTAATTTCATCTTTTTCATCTGATAAATGGTGTCTATATCACACAATACATTTGGCACACACCACATACTCCACTTTTTGGTGTCATTTACTGAGAATTGCGGTGCATTTTGCTTTGTACATCCCCCCCTTGTGCCTTTTTGGGACACGTATGTTATTTTTCAACAACTGCATAGGCTTTTTAATAAAGGGAAATATAGAAAACCTGAAAATGAAATGGACAATTGCAAAGATAAGTAAACACAATAATCCCAATGACTATACAGTGCAATTATATACAGCCTTGGAAGAGTGAAAGGGATACGGTCAGTGAAGTGGAAAACAAATATTGTTAGTTAATATCTGTGAAGACACCTAATAGGAAAAACAATAGTATTGCCTTGGAGAAAGAAGATCAATATACAAAGAGTAATTACTTTAGATTCTAATACAAGAACTTGATATCAACCACATGGAGGATTCTGAAAAATAAAATGAGAAAGATGGATTGGGAATTGATGTAACACTGTAACAGATATTAGGCTCTATTCACACCACGTTCAGGCTAGGAATCTGGTGAATACCTTGGGGAATGCTCTTGATGTATGATACAGACATCTAACATGCTCAGATAGCGCTTATGGATAGATATGTGCCCTAAGAGCGTCTTTTTGGCATATGTTTTGTGGATGTATAGCATATTTTATTCCTTTTTATCAATTGTATTGAAAAGTGCAGTTGACTATAGCAATATAACATCCCACATATGTAATATCCCAAAGTGGTATTACCATTCCTACACCCTGCTACTGTCTTTAACCCCTTAAGGACCTAGGACGTACCGGTACGCCCTATTTCCCGAGTCCTTAAGGACCTAGGACGTACCGGTACGCCCTATTTCCCGAGTCCTTAAGGACCGAGGACGTACCGGTACGTCCTGACTTAAAATCGGAACTCCGGCGCCGCAGGGGTTAATCGGAACGGGATTTCGGCTGAAATCATTCAGCCGGCATCCCGTAACAATGCAGGGGGGGGTCATTTGACCCCCCCGTATCGGCGATCGCAGAAAACCGCAGGTCAATTCAGACCTGCGGTTTTCTGCGTTTCCGGTCCATTCGGGTGTCCTGTGACCCGATGAACCGGAAAAAGACTGCGATCGGTGGCGTAATTATACACCACCTATCGCAGTCCGAGGATTTGGAGAGGCGGTGCTGGCCCTGGTGCTGAATGCCGCTGTCCAGGGTGCTGATTGGTGCAGGGGAGAGAGGCGCGAGATTCAAACTTCCTGCGCTCCTCTCTCCCCTCCTCTTCCTGTCCAGCACCCTGACCGTGCAGCACCGTCCAGAACGAGCTCCTGTGTCCCCCTAATCGGCATCCATCACCCTCCTGCACCCATCGCCACCCAGGTAGGTTAGGGTCAGTGAGGGAGAGGCACCGTTAGGCAGGGAAAGAAGGGAAAAGTAAGTTAGAAAAAAAAAAAAAAAAAGTACTTTTATTCCAAACTTCCAAACTTCCATCTAACCCTAACCCAGACCCCTCCTGCCACTTGCCCCCCCACCCACCCCCCACCAGCCCCTTCCCCCCCCCCCCCACCTGCCTCCCCCCCCCCCACCTACCCCCCACCAGCACCCCCCACCCCCCACTCACCACCACTTTTTTTTTTCTGCGTGCGCTGACTGGCCGGCACTTTTTAGCGTCCGTCCACTGTTAGCGCATCGCCCGCCCCACCACCCCACCGACCGCTGATCAGCGTTGTACCGCTGATCAGCAAGTTTTAACTTTTTTTTTTTCTAACACTTGCCCATTTTTTTGCCTGGACTTTTTAGTACGCGAACACCCGTTGCCCCCACACACACGCACATATAATAAAGTTTGCCACACACGCACACCTACACGCACACACACCCATGGCCCACCGGATGTTCTCGGCCGAGGAGGCATACGCCCAGATTGCCTCCGACTCTGAGAGCCCCAGTGAGGATGAGGATGACCCCACATTCCTTTTGTCATCCGCATCCTCCTCATCATCATCTGATGACGATGAGCCACCAAGGCGGCGGAGACGCCGCCAGGCGGAGCCAGGGGCCCCACATGCTAGGGATCCTGTGGCCCACCCTAGTACGAGCCGCCCTGGGGTTCGTACTGGTTTCCCGGCCCACCAAATAAGTCCACCGGAGCCCCCTGCCGATGAACTTAGCTGGTGTCCCCCAGTGGACTTTGAGCCTGAGATTCCGGATTTTGCTGGCAATCCTGGAATCCAGATTCCCACAGTGGGGTTTACTGAAATAGACTATTTTAGTTTTTTTTTCAGTAACTCACTGGTGAATTTGATGGTGGAGCAGACGAATCTGTACGCCCAACAGTTCGTCGCTCAAAACCCAGGCTCAGTTTTGGCTAGACCCGGTGGCTGGACGCCGGTCAGTGCAGCCGAAATGAGGACATTTTGGGGCCTCGTGCTGCATATGGGTCTAGTCCAAAAACCCAGTGTCAGGCAATACTGGAGTGGGGACATACTCTACCAGACCCCACTGTACAGTATGGTCATGATACGTCACCGGTTTGAGGCCATCCGGAAATGTCTGCATTATTCCGATAATGCAGCATGTCCCCCCCGAAGTGATCCTGCCTATGACCGGCTGTATAAGATACGGCCGGTCATCGATCACTTTGGGGCCACATTTCAGCAGGCCTACGTACCTGGAAGGGAGGTCGCGGTTGATGAGTCTCTCGTTGCGTTCAAGGGGAGACTCAGTTTCCGCCAATACATTCCCACAAAGCGGGCGAGGTATGGCGTGAAGCTATACAAAATTTGTGAGAGTGCCTCAGGGTACACTTACAAATTTCGTGTGTACGAGGGGCGAGATTCCCGTATTGAACCCCCAGAATGTCCCCCCACTCTGGGTGTTAGCGGGAAACTCGTGTGGGACCTTATGTACCCACTGCTGGATAATGGTTACCACTTGTACGTGGATAACTTTTATACCAGCATTCCCTTGTTCAGGTCCCTTGCCGCCAGATCCACGTTCGCTTGTGGGACCGTGCGGAAAAATCAACGCGGCCTCCCTGCCTACCCCCTCAGGTACCTATCCCCAGGGGTGAGACCCGTGCCCTTACCAGTGGAAACCTGTTGCTGGTCAGGTATAAGGACAAGAGGGATGTCCTTATGCTGTCCACAATCCACGGTAACGGCACCACCCCTGTCCCTGTGCGAGGTACCGCGGCAACGGTCCTCAAGCCCGATTGTATCGTCGACTACAATCGGTATATGGGAGGAGTTGATCTCTCTGATCAAGTCCTCACGCCATATAACGCCATGCGCAAAACCCGGGCATGGTACAAAAAAGTTGCGGTCTACTTGGTACAGGTTGCCATGTACAACTCTTTTGTACTATCCCGAAGCGCTGGCAGCACAGGGACATTCCTCCAGTTCTATGAGGCAGTCCTCAAAGACCTGATCTTTTCGGACCGGGAAAGAGCAGGCCGGAGTACCTCGGGAATTGGAGGCGCCCGGATCGTCCCTGGCCAACACTTTCCAGGTGTGGTCCCCCATACTGGAAAGAAGGGACGAACCCAAAAAAAGTGCAGAGTGTGTCACAAGAGGGGGATACGGAAGGACACCACTACTCAATGTGACACTTGCCCCGATCATCCGGGCCTCTGCATTATCAATTGCTTCAGGGAGTATCACACTTCCATGGAGTACTAAATTTTTATAATCCTCAACAGTCCACTAGAGAACATAAAACACTATGGCTCTCAGACTTTGGAGACACGGAAACAATTTTTCTTTCCCCAAAAAATATTAGTTTTAGAGCAGGCATCCTCAAACTGCGGCCCTCCAGATGTTGTAAAACTATAACTCCCAGCATGCCCAGACAACCTACAGCCATCAGCAGGGCATGGTGGGAATTGTAGTTTTACAATATCTGGAGGGCCGCAGTTTTAGGATGCCTGCTTAGTGTCTCCAAAGTCTGAGAGCCATACATATTGGGCATCGTCGCGTGCGTAAAAGTCGTCGCTATAAAAATAACTTTTGACCAAACGCCTCGGATGAACGGTGTTAAAAATATAAAATAAAAACTGTGCCAAAACACCAATTTTTGGGCAAAATTTCAATTTGAATCCATTTTGCCGGTAATAAAGCAAGGGTTAACAGCCAAACAAAACTAAATATTTATTGCCCCGATTCTGTAGTTTGCAGAAACACCCCATATGTGGTCGTAAATGGCTATATAGCCGCACGGCAGGGCATAGAACGAAGGGAACTCCATATGGTTTCTGGAAGGCAGATTTTGATGGACAGTTTTTTTTTTGACACCATGTCCCATTAGAAGCCCCCCCTGATGTAGCCTAGACTAGAAACTCCAAAAAAGTGACCCCATCTAAGAAACTACACCCCTCAAGGTATTCAAAAGTTACTTTACAAACTATGTTAACCCTTTAGGTGTTCCACAAAACCAAATAGTGAATGTAGAAACAATTTTAGAATTACATTTTTTTGTTACATTGCCTCAAAAAAGACTAATATAGAGCAACCAAAAATCAAATTTACCCCAAAAATAGTCCCAAAACAACAACCACCTTATCCCGTAGTTTCCTAGATGGGGTCACTTTTATGGAGTTTCTACTCTAGGGGTGCATCAGGGGGCTTGAAAGGGTACATGGTGTCAATAAACCAGTCCAGCAAAATCTGCCTTCCAAAAATGACGTTCCCCTTCTTCTATGTCCTGCCGTTTAGCCAAATAGTAGTTTACGACCACATATGGGGTGTTTTTGCAAACTACAGAATCAGGGCAACCCATTTTGAGTGTTGTTTGGCAGTTAACCCTTGTTTTACTCCTGGAAAAAATTGATTATATTGGAAAATTTTCCAAAAAATAGAAATTTCAAAATTGTTTCTCCATCTGCCATTAACTCTTGTGGAACACCTAAAGGGTTAACAAAGTTTGTAAACCCAGTTTTGAATACCTTGAGGGGTGTACTTTCTTAGATGGAGTCACTTTTTTGAAATTTCTATTCTAGGGGTGCAACAGGGGGCTTCAAATGGGACATGGTATAAACAAAACCAGTCCTGCCAAATCTGCCTTCCAAAACCCATATGGTGTTCCCCTCCTTCTATGTGCTACCGTTCGGCCAAACAGTAGTTTACGACCACATATGGGGTGTTTTTGCAAACTACAGAATCAGGGCAACCCATTTTGAGTGTTGTTTGGCAGTTAACCCTTGTTTTACTCCTGGAAAAAATTGATTATATTGGGAAATTTTCCAAAAAATAGAAATTTCAAAATTGTTTCTCCATCTGCCATTAACTCTTGTGGAACACCTAAAGGGTTAACAAAGTTTGTAAACCCAGTTTTGAATACCTTGAGGGGTGTACTTTCTTAGATGGAGTCACTTTTTTGAAATTTCTATTCTAGGGGTGCAACAGGGGGCTTCAAATGGGACATGGTATAAACAAAACCAGTCCTGCCAAATCTGCCTTCCAAAACCCATATGGTGTTCCCCTCCTTCTATGTGCTACCGTTCGGCCAAACAGTAGTTTACGACCACATATGGGGTGTTTTTGCAAACTACAGAATCAGGGCAACCCATTTTGAGTGTTGTTTGGCAGTTAACCCTTGTTTTACTCCTGGAAAAAATTGATTATATTGGAAAATTTTCCAAAAAATAGAAATTTCAAAATTGTTTCTCCATCTGCCATTAACTCTTGTGGAACACCTAAAGGGTTAACAAAGTTTGTAAACCCAGTTTTGAATACCTTGAGGGGTGTACTTTCTTAGATGGAGTCACTTTTTTGAAATTTCTATTCTAGGGGTGCAACAGGGGGCTTCAAATGGGACATGGTATAAACAAAACCAGTCCTGCCAAATCTGCCTTCCAAAACCCATATGGTGTTCCCCTCCTTCTATGTGCTACCGTTCGGCCAAACAGTAGTTTACGACCACATATGGGGTGTTTTTGCAAACTACAGAATCAGGGCAACCCATTTTGAGTGTTGTTTGGCAGTTAACCCTTGTTTTACTCCTGGAAAAAATTGATTATATTGGAAAATTTTCCAAAAAATAGAAATTTCAAAATTGTTTCTCCATCTGCCATTAACTCTTGTGGAACACCTAAAGGGTTAACAAAGTTTGTAAACCCAGTTTTGAATACCTTGAGGGGTGTACTTTCTTAGATGGAGTCACTTTTTTGAAATTTCTATTCTAGGGGTGCAACAGGGGGCTTCAAATGGGACATGGTATAAACAAAACCAGTCCTGCCAAATCTGCCTTCCAAAACCCATATGGTGTTCCCCTCCTTCTATGTGCTACCGTTCGGCCAAACAGTAGTTTACGACCACATATGGGGTGTTTTTGCAAACTACAGAATCAGGGCAACCCATTTTGAGTGTTGTTTGGCAGTTAACCCTTGTTTTACTCCTGGAAAAAATTGATTATATTGGAAAATTTTCCAAAAAATAGAAATTTCAAAATTGTTTCTCCATCTGCCATTAACTCTTGTGGAACACCTAAAGGGTTAACAAAGTTTGTAAACCCAGTTTTGAATACCTTGAGGGGTGTACTTTCTTAGATGGAGTCACTTTTTTTAAATTTCTATTCTAGGGGTGCAACAGGGGGCTTCAAATGGGACATGGTATAAACAAAACCAGTCCTGCCAAATCTGCCTTCCAAAACCCATATGGTGTTCCCCTCCTTCTATGTGCTACCGTTCGGCCAAACAGTAGTTTACGACCACATATGGGGTGTTTTTGCAAACTACAGAATCAGGGCAACCCATTTTGAGTGTTGTTTGGCAGTTAACCCTTGTTTTACTCCTGGAAAAAATTGATTATATTGGAAAATTTTCCAAAAAATATAAATTTCAAAATTGTTTCTCCATCTGCCATTAACTCTTGTGGAACACCTAAAGGGTTAACAAAGTTTGAAAAAACAGTTTTGAATACCTTGAGGGGTGTAGTTTCTAGAATGGGGTCATTTTTGGGAGGTTTCTATTATCTAAGCCTCACAATATGACTTCAAACCTGAACTGGTCCATAAAAAGTGGGATTTTGAAGATTTCTGAAAATTTCAAAATTTGCTTCTAAACTTCTAAGCCTTGTAACATCCCCAAAAAATAAAATATCATTCCCAAAACAATTCAAGCATGAAGTAGACATATGGGGAATGTAAAGTCATCACAATTTTTGGGGGTATTACTATGTATTACAGAGGTAGAGAAACTGAAAATTTGAAATTTGCTAATTTTTCAAAATTTACGGTAAAAATTGTATTTTTTTATGCAAAAAAATTAACTTTTTTGACCCAATTTTAGCAGTGTCATGAAGTACAATATGTGACGAAAAAACAATCTCAGAACGGCCTGGGTAAGTCAAAGCGTTTTAAAGTTATGAGCACTTAAAGTGACACTGGTCAGATTTGCAAAAAATGGCCTGGTCCTTAAGGTGAAAATGAGCCTGGTCCTTAAGGTGAAAATGAGCCCGGTCCTTAAGGGGTTAATGGGCTAACCATAATGTTATCTGTGTATTTATTCCAGGTCCTTTTACACCGTGCATTAAAGGGGTTATCCGATTCCTGAAAAATCACCCCCATGTGCCGGGCCACTCACAGGTAATATACTTACCCCACTCCCTGCTCCCGGCAGGGCTTCTGGTCCCCGTACCGTCACTGCTTCTTCTCCCTGAAAACATCCGGTGTGGGGGGGAAGGGGAGCAGCCAATGGCAGGCAGGAACGGGGACAAGCCTCCCTAGCATCACCCGCGATGCGCGGGAGGCTCTTCTCTGTCCCCACCTGCCATTGGCTGCTCCCCCGACACCGGATGTTTTAATCCGTGTCTAGGTAGGAGCAACGTGACACACACAAAAAACTATTGAGGCCGCAACCACACCACTCTGCATTTCGATAAACCTGGGACACGATCGTCCCTGAGGGGCGGCACGTTGACATACATGTGCCTACAATAATATAAAGACGTCTGATATACTGTACAAAGTATAGGCCAAAATGATATGCTATGACATGTTTGGCCTACAGAACACAATGAGATCCTTTATATATACATTTGTATACATGTTATAAAGAAAATTCTCTCAAAACGGTAGAAAAAAGCACAATAGGACAGATTTAATAAAAGTGACCCATATGCTAGTCTTAGTCTAATATACGCCAAACTTATTAATAGGCTCATGCAGTAGTGTAACTATCGTGACTGCAAGGGGTGTGACCATGACTGGGCTTGGAGGGGAAAGGGGTGTGGAACCATGGGCAGGCACCGCTTTTATATGTATCTGCATCATCAACATTTGAAGCCAATTGAAAGCTATGGCGGAGCAGAGAGACTTTGACTCCCTTCCCTGCCACTTACTCTGGTAAGCCACAGGCTGATCTAGACCTGTAGCCTTCCAGATATCCGGAGGTTGGGCTCCCAGGAGGTTGGCAGTATCCAGAAGACATCACGTGGCACAATGACGTCATTGCTTCACATCGCCTGTGTCAGGCTGTTCACAGTGAAAGGAAGGAAGTGGCTGTTAAAAATAGCTGGTACCCATGTTAGATCCAGTATAAAGCATTGTATTTCAGGATAATAGTTAAAGGTCCATAGATAAAACATGTTTAAAGGACCAGCCCCTTCTTCAGTTACATAGGACAATGTACAGACTGTACCATGTTCTATGTAACTGAAGAAGGGGCTTGTCCCCGCAACGTGTTTTATTTTTGGACTTTTAATTGCTATCCTGAATAAAGATACTTTATGCTGGATCTAGCATGGGTCCCAGGGATTTTTATTTTTTCTTTGATACAGTTGTTTGCCTATCTGGAGGGGTGTTCCGTTTACTTCAAGTGACGTGGATCGTGGAACCCTTGGTGCTGATCTGAATCCCTGTTGGGGCCTAATCTGTGCTCATATACAGTGCCTTGCAAAAGTATTCACCCCCTTGACTTTTTTCGTATTTTGGTGCCTCACAACCTGGAATTAACATGGGTTGTTTGAGGATTTGCATAATTTAATTTACAGAACATGCCCACAACTTTGAAGATGTTTTTTTTAATTTATTTATTGTACAGCAAGCAACAAATTGGACAAAATAACAGAAAAAGTCAATGTGCATATCTATTCACCCCCCTAAAGTCAATACTTTGTAGAGACACCTTTTGCTGCAATCACAGCTCCAAGTCGCTTTGGATAAGTCTCTTTGAGCTTGCCACATCTTACCACTGGGATTTTTGCTCATTCCTCCTTGCAAAACTGCTCCAGCTCCTTCCAGTTGGATGGTTTGCGCTTGTGAACAGCAATCTTTAAGTCTGACCACAGATTTTCTATTGGATTGAGATTTGGGCTTTGACTAGGCCATTCCAACACATCTACATGTTTCCCCTTAAACCACTTAAGTGTTGCTTTAGCAGTGTGTTTGGGGTCATTGTCCTGCTGGTGAACCTCCGTCCTAGCCTCAAATCACGCACAGAGTGGTACAGGTTTTGCTCAAGAATATCCCTGTATTTAGCACCATCCATCTTTCCCTCAACTCTGACCAGTTTCCCAGTCCCGGCAGCTGAAAAACATCCCCACAGCATAATGCTGCCACCACCATGGTTTACTGTGGGGATGGTGTTCTTTGGGTGATGTAATGTGTTGGGTTTGCCTCAGACATAGCGTTTTCTTTGATGGCCAAAAAGTAAAATTTTAGTCTCCCACATGCCTTTTTGCAAACTCAGAATGTGCCTTTTTGTTTTTAGCTGAAAGTAATGGCTTTCTTCTGGCCACTCTGCCATAAAGCCCAACTCTATGGAGCGTACGGCTTATTGTCGTCCTATGTACAGATACTCCAGTCTCTGCTGTGGAACTCTGCAGCTCCTCCAGGGTTACCTTAGGTCTCTGTGCTGCCTCTCTGATTAATGCCCTCCTTGCCTGGTCCGTGAGTTTTGGTGGGCGGCCATCTCTTGGCAGGTTTGCTGTTGTGCCATGTTCTTTCCATTTGGTTATGATAGATTGGATGGTGCTCCTGGGGATCATCAAAGATTTGAATATTTTTTATAACCTAACCCCGACTTGTACTTCTCAACAACATTATCCCTTACTTGTTTGGAGAGTTCCTTGGTCTTCATGGCAGTGTTTGGTTAGTGATGCCTCTTGCTTAGGTGTTGCAGCCTCTGGGGCCTTTCAAAAAAGGTGTATATATGTAATGACAGATCATGTGACACTTAGATTGCACACAGGTGACATAATTTCACTAATTATGTGACTTCTGAAGGTAATTGGTTGCACCAGAGCTTTTTATGGGCTTCCTAAGAAAGGGGGTGAATACATACGCACATGCCAATTTTCTGTTTTCTATTTCTAAACAATAGTTTTATTTATATATTTTTCTCATTTCACTTCACCAACTTAGACTATTGTGTTCTGATCCATCACATAAAATTCAGATTCACAAAACATTGAACTTAAGGCTGTAATGTACCAAAATTCGAAAAAAAGTCAAGGGGGGTGAATACTTTTGCAAGGCACTGTAGTTGTTGTGGCTGATCACACCACCACCAGGTGATCACCTCCAATTAGTGCTTATCTCTGCACATTGTCACAAAGGGTATTATTCGATGTTGCGCTGTGTCTCATTTTTATATCTCTCGATTACTATTGTATAGAGATACCAAGGGGGACATTATGGAAACATTCTTACTGCATTTACAATTGATTTTCCCCATTGACTATGTATTAAAACCACAGCATTTTTCCCTGTATCCCTGTATATAAGACTCACCATCTTCATTTTTAGATCCTTGTTTCTATTATGTTTCCTTTATAGCTGATAAAGTGAAGAGATAAATTACTGAATTAAATAACATCAATGCCTCTAAATCCAGAGAAAAATACCATCAGTAATATCATATAATAGTATTTATGTCTCAGTCTCCATTAGGAAGACACTACAAAGGTGACAACAATAATTTTCTCTCTTTTATTAAGGAACTATATGGTGGAACAGTTTTTTGTAAAATTGTGCTTGAAGAACTCTATCTTGTGGTTTCAGAGGTTACTCTACCTACCATAAACTACTGTAATTTAACATTGCCTATTATACCACTGCACAGTTATGTGAGGCTACGGCCTGGAGAAAAATATTCTTTCTGCCAAACCTTATCTGGATTTGTTCATTTCAGTGATATACAACAGCTGAATATATGTTTGTCAATTTTTCATATTTAGAAAGACCAATTGATCTGGGGGAATTTGAAAATGCACCCTTGTAATGTTGGTCAGACTTGTCGACAATTTGATGGTGGCTTGATTGTCCTCGATACTCGATCCTTTGCATAAATAAATAGCACCAAATGTGCCACCTAAATAACCTTATCAGAGCCCTATCAGAGTTAAGGCCCCTTTTCCTGGGTCAACTTTGCAGATAATTATCTACTTGTCAGAGGAGGTGAGAGCTGCAATTACATGCAGCAATCATCACCATTGTATGGGGACGAGCAATCACTACCAGGGGCGTAGCTAGAAATGCATGGGCCCCATAGCAAAAAAAATTATGGGCCCCCCCTTCCCCGTGCCATCCACAGATCCCCCTCCCCTAAACAGTGCCATCCACAGATCCCCCCCCTCATAACAGTGCCATCCACAGATCTCTCCCCTAAACAGTGCCATCCACAGATCCCCTCTAAACAGTGCCATCCACAGATCCCCCCTAAACAGTGCCATCCACAGATCCCCCCTAAACAGTGCCATCCACAGATCCCCCTCCCCGACGCTCACAGGAGTATATTTATAAACTAATCAGTAACTACTTTAACTTTAATCATTGCTCATTGCTGATCTCTTTACTTGCATTATTTGGATATCTTACTCTGTCTTAGCTCCGGTAACAGCAGGCAGTGCGGGCGGCGCTCACTCACTACTGACGTCACGCGCCTGCGCCGCCTAGTGGGAGGAGCAGGCGTGCGACGTCAGTGAGTGAGCGCCGCCCCCCGCACTGCCTGCTGTTACCGGAGCTAAGACAGAGTAAGATATCCAAATAATTCAAGTAAAGAGCTCAGCAATGAGCAATGATTAAAGTTAAAGTAGTTACTGATTAGTTTATAAATATACTGCTGTGAGCGGCGTGGCCCTGTATATTCTAACCCCCAGGCAAGCGTCCCTGTCACCATGGGTACGCCTGGGGGTTAGAATATACCATCGGATTTGAGTTTTTACGATCTCACTGAGCTCGTGAAAACTCAGATCCGATGGTATATTCTAACTCCCAGGCAAGCGTCCCCGTCACCATGGGAATCGGATCTTCTGAGTTACTCAGTGGCCTGGCTGGAGCCTCCCCAGCCACTGTGTCGGCCCGGCCCTGCGTGCGCCCTGCTCCAGTCCTGACTCCTCCCCAGCCAGGCCTGAGCCGCGGACCGCCCGCGCCCCGCCCACTACACTAGTCTAGTGTTGTGGGCGGGCGGTCCGCGGCTCGGGCCTGGCTGCCTGTGTGTAATGTGTAGGTAAATAAAAAATAAAAATAAAAAAAATCAACAGAAGGCGTACCGGACGGGCCCCCAGTGGCGTAGGGACCCATAGCCACTGCTATGGTTGCTATGGCGATCCCTACGCCACTGATCGCTACTGTGATAGCTCCGCCCCTAGAGATTCATTTTCTTCTTGGCAGCAAATCCTTGTTTACACAAGATGATCTGCTGCCTAGAAATGATGATTTTAGTGACTGCATCAATGATGCTTTTACCCAATGAACAAGCACGTTTATCAAGTGATAGGTGGCGCCTTTATATGGGCCAAATATCTGGAATGAGCTTTCATATGAACGTTCGTATCTGATGATCACCCAATGGCCTTTAGTGTAACAGCTATGGAAGCTGGTCAATGACCTCAAACTTTGAGAATAAAGAGGCTGTCTTAGGGTATGTTACACAACAGATTTTTGGCGTGGATTTTGCACCAAAAATCCACGCGAAATATGCATGCATATCTTCCTCTTTGTTTTTAACGGGGAATCCATTGGTTAATTTTGACTACACATTTTTTCTTCTTACTGCTTGTTAAACTAAACTGTGGAAAAAAGAAGTGTCCTGTCCGTTCTTGATGTAGATTCTGCATGGAATCCATGTCCAGAATTCCCATTGAAAATGGCTAGGAATGAGAATTCATGCCAAAACCGCATTAAAAACCATGTTAAAAAAATTGTCAGGAAAAAGACCACATCCAAAACAACCTGATGCAGATTCCACATTAGGTTTTTTTAAACATGGAAAATACTGAGTGTGAACATATGCTTATAAAAGTAATCCTTGTCTATATCCTCTTAGAGCAGATGTACATCATTGAGGGGCCTCCATTAGCCAGTGCACAGAAAAAGCATATCCATGACTGGATTATTATTCATTTGTGTGGTTGGCTGCAAGAACCCTGATCACTAGAGGTTTCAGGGCATGGATCCATTGTTATCACCTGATCACCAAGGTGACTTTCATTTATAAAGGGGTGCCTTCGTGAGATAGATGTCTTCTACTAGGCTGATGAGGTCTGACCTGGCATAAGAAATACTACAACTGTGCAAATAGAAATATAGTATCTAAGCAGTGCATTCCTGGGCCCCCAGATGTGTGTATAGAAGTACTGTAGGTTATTGGGGGAATATATTAATACTGGTGCACTGTCCAAACCATGCCAGTTTCTTTCCCAGTGTGCAGTTTTCAAAAAAGGGGTGGAAAAACTTAATCAATGACTTGCATGAAGTACAACACTAATGGGACAATGGGAAACTTCAAAAGTAGCAATGGGACTTCATAAATATGGTTTACAGCCAGCACTCACATCAGTCCCTCACAGTCTAATTTCTCTATCTTACACTCTAGGACCAGTTACAGCAGAAGCTAATTAACCTAAATAGTATGTTTTTGAGATGTAAGAAGAAACAACGGTACCCAGCGGAAAGCCACAAAAACATGAGGAGCACATACAAACTCCATGCGGATGTTGCCGTTAGTCAAGTACTCCAAGAGCTGGTTTCACAAGAGCTTATGTGCTTCCCATCTGTTCTCTAGTTTTATATTTCTGTGCTAAGACCAAAAATACTGGATAATAGTCCTCAGATCATAGAGTTTATACTTGAGCTGAGAATCTAGTCCAGCAAAGAAATAGTCTAGCCCAGTGGTGGATTTTCAGATGTCTTGGACTAAACAACGTCAGATGAATAAACGCCACAAATTTGTAATTTTGAATTAGAATTTTTTATTTTTTTCAGTGTCTGCTGATAATTTGTGCATTTTTCCAAAGTAGCACATGACTGTAAAGCTATATAACATTTCTAGTATGGGAATTTACAACATCTAAGCAAACACTGCTTGCTTACATTCAGTAGGTGCATATATTCAGTCAGTCTATCCTACCCTCTAATGCAGGCCTGCGTGCACAGCAAGATAATAATTCTAAGGACGCCACGCAGAAAAAAAAAATGAGTACCTCCAGTAACAGATGTGAAATTATATTAGATAAATATAATCATTAGTTTCAGTCTCACCCTGGTTAATTAGTTTGTGGAAACGTGCAACCATTATTCATTAGTTAATTCTTCACACACTGATTAGAGAGCCATGTCCAATCGAGGCCTACTGAATGTGGACTCGCCAAGCTTAGTGTGATCCGAGCAGAGCGACAACGATGGAAATAGGGAACAAACTGTTCATCTCAAGATGATTTTGTTTCAATAAATAGAGTAAATCAATAGCCAGTGGAGTGTGAACGACATTTTGCTGAGGTATAATACCAGTTTGGGGATGATTTGCCATGGTTTGTGGGGAAACAAGGGTGCTGAATAGGAAAGTAATAAAAGAAAATCAGGCTAGTAACTCTCTTGTTATTACACCGCCATGTTTGCCTGTAACAGACAGCTTCATACGGCGGCAGGATATCAAATCAAATGAAGGGTAACTACAATTCCCTCCTATTTAATTACTACATTTCTGCACTGTTGTTGTAGCTGATTATGCCAATCACACATCAAGTCTTGTGGTAAATCAGTTCTGTTTCACCCTGACCCCACCTTACAATGGATTACCAAGCATGCCTTAAATATCCTGCAATACAAAGCCACTCATCCATGCTTTATTCACTGCATATTCCAGGGTCTAGCACCACTAACCATGAACTACAATTCCCATAATGCTCAGTTAAAAAATATCTACATAGGCAGGTGATTTTCTTATACTAACCACATAAAGTGCCTGAGGTAAAGGGTTATATTAAAACCGGGGCTGGCAATAGAGGTGTAAAGATATGTTTACTGCCATTCGAAATCCTTCCAAAAACCAGAGACGGTATGAAAATATTATTTTATGGATTTTCATATAATTGCAAAAATTTGCCGACTTGGGTATGTCTAGGATTGGCCGACTTGGGTATGCATTGTGCATGTGCAGCTTGAGCTCTGTGCCACATGGCTGAAAGGAGGGACAGAGAAAAGCTGATATAATAGAGTGGTTTGGTGCCAAGAGTCTGGGTGTAGACCTGAGATTGGCCTGTGATAACAGTTGGGCCTGGGTTTGTTCATTGGTTGCATGTCAATAAGTTGGAGGCCAGAGTAGATTGGCTGGAGGCCTGTTGTCACGGCTGAGGATGGGGAAAACCCTCAGCCGTGCGATGCCACGAGATGTTAGTCGCTGCTCGGCCAGGACAACAGAATAAGGGAGTAGGTCACCTCCTAGAGCTTCCCTAACCTGACCCTGACTCCTAGCTGCATGAGCTGACATTGAAGGTAGGAGGGCTCATGCTCAGGAAACTTGGATCCCTACTCACCCTCCGCCGATCCCTGAACTAGGAGCTGGGTAGACCACCTGTTCCTCCTGGATGCGGAGAAACAGGAGTCTAAACTGGCCGAGCTGCAAGGGGATATATGGCAGGAGAGTCAAAGACTTCCACCCCTACCTGCCACAGACACACTGACTGGATCCCTGGACACAGGTGCTGAAGTCCACACAGACATAAAAGGACAAGGCACACATAAACACACAGGAAGCCAGAACCATAGCTGCACTAATAACAGAGACCACATAAACATAAACTTAACATCACATAACAACATTTATGACCACAAGGGTGGCCCTCACTGGCAGATGGTATAAGGGACCAGGAGGGTGCCTCCAGCTTACAAACAAGGCTGGAGTACCCCTCAGACATCAGGTCTCAACTGAGGCTATATAGCCCAAAGTGGCCACACCGACACAGACACACCCAGTGTTCACACACACAGAAGGGAGTTAACCCTTCTCACACCAGGGAAGGGAAAACAGCCACTTAAAGGAGAAAGTGCACACATAACTAAAACCCTGTGCACACCAGACATACAAAAGACACACCTAACAAAGATAGGTTGCCAGGTGCAACCGCATGCACATTGCAGCAAGCTGCCCAGCACCAGCTCAGGCTGCTAAACTGCGAATTAACTACATGTTGCCAGCGGCAACCACAAGTGAGGCAACATACTAGCGGCCCTCACCTGTGGTTGAACAACCAAACCAGACCGCAGGCAACAGAATGCGGATACAGGAGTCACGACCATGACCATGGTCGTGACACCTGTGTAGTGTGTAATGTGGGGCCTATGGAGAAGCTACAGAGTGGATCACCTGGTGTGTTCTTGGGAAACCCATCAACAGACAGGTGACATAAGAATATCTCAGAGCAAGACCCAACAGATGGCACAGAAAGCACAGAAAGCAGACAATGAAATGATTGGCATAATTGTTGCCACTTTACTTGTGGTTTGGGGTAGTCTTAACCACAGAAGGGGACAACTTGCAGGGATCTATGCAGGATGTTGCTAAAGCGGCTGGGGCAGTTGGGAGTTTGTCAGTGCTGTGTGAGATGTTGGCCTGGAGGGAGCTAAGATGGGTTGCAAGGAGCTAGACTCATCCCTGGGGAAGGCAACAGTTGGTCTGAGGAGGCTGTGTGGGATGACAGCCTGGGAGGAAATAGTGAGCAGTAAATAGGGGAAGGTGTATTGCCACTGGTACAGTCCTGTCGTTTAGTGGACTGAAGAGGAGTTGTAGGAGACGTTGGGTAAAGAAGTGCTCACAGGAATAGAGCTAGAAATAGTAGTAAACCACCTCCTGTTTAAGTACGAATTGAGATAATAGTTAAAGGTGCTGTCCATTCCTTTGATATTTTTTCACCAAACGTTTACATTGGTGTAAAATAGTAAACTAAGTAATACCTTACTGATTCCCTCATCTCACATGTCACCCTTTCCCAGGTCCCCTGCTGGTCTCTGAGTCTTAGCTTCCACTGATAATGTTTCAACATTGACATTTGACTGCTGCAGGCAATTACTGGCTACAGTGGACACCACTTAGGTAACCACCTTCAGCCAGTGATCAGATGTTCATGTTAAAATATAATAATTTGAAGCTACTATACAGAGATGGGAAGGGACCTGGGAAGCAGTGACACAGAAACTATGGTGGATTGGTAAGGTCAGTATTTCTCAGTTTGTTAATTCACACAATTGCAAGCTTTTGGTAAAATAATTTATCATGGTGACAAGTTCTAGAGAGCACTATTACAGAGGTCTTTGTGAAGGAAACATTGAACTGAGGGCCCTGTGAAGCTCACATTGAACTGTCAGAGTTATTATTGTATATATTAACCACTGTTCTAGAATGGTCAAGTGTCTTGTATCCCTGTCTATAAAGAAAAGTAAAAAATGTCCTGTTCATCTAAAGCAGTGTGCCCGGGAAAACAGAGAGGAACGAGAAGAGGTCTAAAAGTAGTGAGAATAGTGGTTGATGCTCACCTGGACCATTCAGTGATGGGAAGGGTACACTTTTTACCCTTTGGGGCACAACCTGGTTCTGGAGTTTCTCCTGTCTGATGGTGGTTTGATGTACCCTTTATTATGATGAATTGTGAGGGCAGGGCTCCCTGCAGCATTGGAGGAAATGATTTGGCAGTTTTTAACAGTAGAAAAGTTATTTACTTGCAGATCAAGTTCAAGCATATCAGTTACAATTCTCAGCATGCATGGACTGGCAGTTCTTACACAATGTGCAATTTTCACAGTTCTTACAGGTTACACGGCTGCAAAGGTAATTAACAGGCCAAGATGTGAAGATTCTGAAGACTCACACTGCACTTCTCTAGTGGACTTTAGCATAAGCATCAAGAAATAGGGGTGCAACAATTCTCTTTCACTATGCAAACATGGGGTAGCCCCAAACATCAGACTAAGTTCTGCAAAGTTTTCACAGGTTGCCGTACTTACAGTTAATGGTACTCCCATTTTCCACTGCAGGATGTATAGTGGACATCCAGATTCTGTCTGTTCAGGTACCAGAAGACTTAAATCTCAACAGGTTGGCAGTGAAGCTCTTAAGCTTCTTTTTAAGCAGTTTATCTTTACAGAGCTTCTACACGCACCTCCTCTCAACTCTGGAATGCTTTTCAACTATATCTTGCATTAGCTGGTTTTCTGCCTCTGCACACTGTCTAGACTAGGGATGAGCGAAAAGACTTTGGATGAAACAATTCGCATAAAACTTCGTTCCAATACTGTACAGAGCAGAAACTCTGTACAGTATTAGAATGTATTGGCTCCGATGAGCCGAAGTTATTGCTTAATTAATTTGTACAGTAAAAAAACATTTCCCGAACTCAGGTTCGGTTCCAAGTGGTATCTTGCAACTAAACCTGAGTTCGGGAAATGTTTTTTTACAGTACAAATTAATTTATGAAGTTATTACCCAAAGTCTCGTGAGACTTCACGAAGCAATAACTTCGGTTCATCGGCTAATACTGTATGGAGTGCTCGCTCCGTACAGTATTCCAACAAAGTTTTATGCAAATCGACTTCGGATGTTTCATCTGAAGTCGATTCACTCATCCCTAGTCTAGACATCCACTGTCTCTACACCTTGCCAATCAGCTGTTCTGTAGTACCCTCAGCACAAGAAGCCGGCACCAGAACTACACAGCTTCATCTGTTGTGCTTTGGATAGAGCAGGTTATTACAGTACTGCTCCTATTCACTTCAATGGGAACTTTTTTAATATATATTTTTTTGCTACAAAACATGTCCTTTAAGAAGTCATTAAAAGGACTTCTGGGGGACTCTGGCTTTTTTTCTTTTATTTTGCACATTTTCATTTTTTATTTTTTTATTTATATCTTACTATATTTTATATTTCATTATTTAGTAAAATTTATTTTTGCCACATAATATGTCTCCCAAGAGCTCATTGAAAGGCCTCTGGGTGACATCAACACTTTTATTTATTTATTTGGCATTATTTTCACTGTAACTGCATTCAAAGGAGCCCCAGTTACAGGGGGAAACAGCCCCCTGAGGGGGCTTTGTACAAGGCAGAGATGATCAGGGTCCAATAGAGGAAGCAGCATAGCGTCATTGAGCGATATGCACCTATCTGAGGAGAAAGCAGAAGCAGTGATTGTCACTACCAGAGCTTGGAGACGTTCTCACAGCTCTGTTTCTCCGCCCCTGTGATGAAGTCTTTACCTTCTGTTTCCTTCCTCCCAGCTGTTCCTCCTGCGTTTGATTTCCCTGCCTTTAAATCACCCCTCCTCCTATTGTAGGGCGTGGATTATATTTCTCATTTCAGTTGTAGCTCTTGCTTGAGTATCTTCACTTGTAGCTATCAGTTCACTGGACCTGTGTTCTGCTGCAGCAAGCACTCCGGATATTGCCAGCTGTCCTTGGATCCGTCTTCTCTGCGGCTGCAGCTCCTTCAGCTAAGTGTGCAGACTTTGTTGTGTACCTGGTTATTTTCTGACTGGATCTGAGGTGGCCACGGTTCCCTCCATATACTGAGCAGGGCACCGGTGGCCGTGCCCCTTCCACTATTGTAGGGGTTACAGTGGTCATCAGTCTTAGGTACGCGGGCATGCCTCGTTCCGCCATTTGGATCCGGGCATGTGCTTTAGCAGCATAGGGAGAGCTTTGAGGGTCTGACAGGGGTCACCCTTTATCCTCCCTAGTTTGGGTCCGGTCAGTAGCTCTTTTTAATGTGTATACTCTTGTTGCTCACATACAGCCGTGACAGTGATAAACTGCTTCTGTCTTCTCATCGAGTCCCCCGCTGTCACTGATAGAGGAGGATCCAACCTGCTCCTGATAGAGTGCAGGAGCAGGACCTTTAATCCTGCGCTGTACGGCTTCTGCAGTCAGAAACACAGCTGATGACACAATCAGCTGCGTTTCTGTCCACCAGGCCGGGCTCTGCAACCTGTAGCTCTGTGGGGAGATTTATCAAACTGGTGTAAAGAAAAACTGGCGTACTTGCCCATAGCAACCAATCAGATTCCACCTTTCATTTTCCAAAGTTTCTGTGGGAACTTTTCCTTTACACCAGTTTTGATAAATCTCCCCTGGTGACTCAAATTTACTAATCCTACCCAATTTGTAGATAGTATATACTTACACTGAACAAAAATATAAATGCAACACTTTCGGTTTTGCTCCCATTTTGCATGAGCTGAACTCAAAGATCTGAAACATTTTCTAAATACAAAAAAGACCCATTACTCTCAAATATTGTTCACAAATCTGTCTAAATCTGTGTTAGTGAGCACTTCTCCTTTGCCGAAATAATCTATCCCAACTCACAGGTGTGGCATATCAAGGTGCTGATTAGACAGAATGAATATTGCACAGGTGTGCCTTAGACTGCCCACAATAAAAGACCACTCTGAAATGTGCACAGTTGCATAATATTGGCAGGAACCGGAACACGCTGTCGTGTACGCCGATCCAGAGCATCCCAAACATGCTCAATGGGTGACATGTCAGGTGAGTATGCTGGCCATGCAAGAACTGGGATGTTTTCAACTTCCAGGAATTGTGTACAGATCCTTGCAATATGGGGCCGTGCATTATCATGCTGCAACATGAGGTGATGGTCGTGGATGAATGGCACAACAATGGGTCCCAGGATCTCATCACGGTATCTCTGTGCATTCAAAATGCCATCAATAAAATGTACCCGTGTTAGTTGTCCATAACATACGCCTGCCCATACCATAACCCCACCACCACCACGGGCCACTCGATCCACAACGTTGACCTCAGCAAAACACTCACCCACACAATGCCAAACACGCTGTCTGCCATCTGCCCTGAACAGTAAAAACCTGGACTTATCCGTGAACAGAACGCCTCTCCAATGTGCCAGACGCCATCGAATGTGAGCATTTGCCCACTCAAGTCGGTTACGACAACGAACTGCAATCAGGTCCAGACCCTGATGAGGATGACGAGCATGCAGATGAACTTCCCTGAGACGGTTTCTCACAGTTTGTGCAGAAATTCTTTGGTTATGCAAACCGATTGTTGCTGCAGCTGTCCGGGTGGCTGGTCTCAGATGATAATGGAGGTGAGCATGCTGGATGTGAAGGTCCTGGGCTGGTGTGGTTACACGTGGTCTGCGGTTGTGAGGCCGGTTGGATGTAATGCCAAATTCTCTGAAACGCCTTTGGAGACAGCTTACGGTAGAGAAATTAACATTCATTGCACGGGCAACAGCTCTGGTAGACATTCCTGCAGTCAGCATGCCAATTGCACACTCCCTCAAACGTTTCCACATCTGTAGCATTGTGCTATGGGATCAAACTGCATATTTCAGAGTGGACTTTTATTGTGGGCAGTCTAAGAGACACCTGTGCAATATATTTATGCTGTCTAATCAGCACCTTAATATGCCACACCTGTGAGGTGGGATGGATTATCTCGGCAAAGAAGAAGTGCTCACTAACACAGATTTAGACAGATTTGTGAACAATATTTGAGAGTAATGGGTCTCTTGTGTATATAGAAAATGTTTCAGATCTTTGAGTTCAGCTCATGCAAAATGGGAGCAAAACTGAAAGTGTTGCGTTTATATTTTTGTTCAGTGTAGATAGTCTTAAAATGTGCCAAATTTATTATAGTGGCTGATGCTAGATAATAAATCTGGTGTAACTTTAGACTGTCTATCCTAGTTTATCCAACCCATTTGTTGGCTTAGCGTATGATGATTTGTCTATAATGCCCTATAAATTTAACATGCCAAAAATATGTCTTAGTACAACAAAGATCTGTCCTAGTGAGCCACAATTTTCTCCACCAAAAACCTTAGACCAACTCTAAGTTGGTCTAATCTACACAACTTTTTTGTGACAGAATCAAGGATTTCAGTTTCAAGTTTAATACCAGGAAAAGTTAAGAATATTGGAAAAAGTCACTCTTATTGGTGTATCTGAATCTGAACTAAATGCTTCTAAAATGAGATGCGCCAAAATTTTGACACAAACAACATCATGAAAGTGGCACACTTATCATAGGAAGGTCTCGTTCACATATCAGTGAATCACAGACGTGAGCTGTCTGTGTTCTCCACGTACAGTACAGCACACCTACCCATTGACTTTTAATGTATTTGTTCACACATCAGTAGAGTTGAGCGGACACCTGGATGTTCGGGTTCACCGAATTTTGAGTTCGGGACCCGAACTTGACCCCGAACCCCATTGAAGTCATTGGGGACCCGAACTTTTGGGCACTAAAATGTCTCTAAAAAAGTCCTGGAAAGGGCTAGAGGGCTGTAAAAGGAAGCAAAATGGGGGTAAGAGTAGAACAAGTGCCCTGCAAACAAATGTGGATAAAGAAATAACTTAAAATAACATAAAATACATAAAAACGGTCTAAATCGTAAACAGAGGATGTGGCAGCAACGCCACCACTTCTTTCACCGTCACCAAGCATCTCCACATTGTCCCATGGAATTGTTCAGCTGTCCATCTCCCAAACACTGGAGAAAAAGAGAAAGAGGAAGTACCCCCCTACCTACCCGCCATCCCATGTCCTGAATGCCAGGATTTAAAAATTCCTGGCCTTTGAAATGCTGTCATTCCGTCTGACTTTTAAAAAACTTATGGCGGTGGCTGTAGTTCCCAGCCGCCACTACTTTTCCGGTCTAGCCATCCTTCCCCTGCTCAACCAAGTGGCGGACAAAATCAGGTGTGCACTGCACTAAGCCATCTGTGGCAAGGTCCACATAATCACCAATACGTGAACCAGTAAGCAATGGGCAGGGACATTATATCTCCCTAACAGCACACTGGGTAAATGTAGTGGCGGCTGGGCCTGAGGCTGATAGCAGTTTGGCGCATGTTCTTCCGCCCCCGAGGATTGCAGGGCATTTCTCTTTGCCTCCTGTTGCCTCCTACTCCACTTCCTCCTCTTCTGACACCTCCTCATCCGGTCAGCGTAACACCTTCACCACCAACTTAAGCACAGACAGGGGTTAAACGACAGCAGGCATTTTTGAAACACATCTGTTTGGGGGAAAAAACCCACACCGCGCAGGAGCTGTGGACGGGCATGGAACAACAGACCGATGAGTGCCACTGAGCCTCAAGCCCGGCCTGGTGGTTTGCGATAATGGGCGAAATCTCATAGCAGCTCTGGGCCTAGCCGGTTTGACGCACATCCCTTGCCTGGCGCATGTGTTGAATTTGGTGGTGCAGAAAATTCCTGAACACCTGACAGTGAAAATCAATTCAGTAAATCCATCTGTTAGATTCTAGGGGGACAAATTCACTTTTATTGGCGGTCAAGGACCCCTGCGGCCTGCAGTGCATACCTGGCAGTGAAAATAATTACATTAGTCTGTCACATATTTGTGTGACCTAAAGCTATTTTTTCTCTTTCTGTCACCGACACTGCATATCTGACAGTCAAATAAAGCCAGTAAATACTGTTGTTACATTGTCGGTTGACAAATTCCCATTTTTTGTGCTAGAAAGTACATTTGGCGGCCTGCGCTGCATTTCTGACAGTCCAATAAAACCAGTAAATACTGCTGTTACATTGTCGGTTGACAAATTCCCATTTTTGTGTTAGAAAGTACATTTGGCGGCCTGCGCTGCATTTCTAACAGTCCAACTGACAGGAAACTATATTACGTAAATCCATCTGTTAGATTGTTGGGTGACATAAACCCATTTCTTGCTGCGAAGTACCCCTGCACTGCATAACTGACAGGGAACTTAATTCATTAAAATTGGCGGTTACATTGTTGCCTTTCAAAAAGCGCCATTAAATTGTTCGAACTCGAACTTTTACGGAAATGTTCAGGTTCGGGTCCGGGTACTAAAAACCCTAAAGTTCAGTACGAACCCTACACATCAGTGGTGTGTGGGTCAGGGAAAAAAAATCACAGGAGCTTGCAGTAGCGTCACTGATCACTGGTAGGAGATACTCTGAAAATAAATTTTCCGCTCAGCAGTGTCCGTAGAGGGTGAAAACCAGACACACGGACATGTTGTTCACAGATGAAAGAAGGATTTTCCATGGACCTCAAATGGACACGTAAATGTGAAAGAGACCTAAATATGTGCCAATGGCTTTGTAGCTCTGTACTAGGAAGCCGTAAAATGCCTGTGCACTGCCATAAAGGCTTCATGCATAAGTTCATGAGGAAAAAACCTTAAAGGGGTTACTCCGGGAAAATATAATCTCTTAGGCCTCATGCACACGATTGTATGTATTTTGCAGTCTGCAAAAAACGGATCTGCAAAAAATACGGATGACATCCGTGTGCATTCCGTATTTTGCGGCACGGAACAGCTGGCCCCTAATAGAACAGTCCTATCCTTGTCCCGGCAGCTTTCCAAGGACAGCACCGTAAATCATATAGTGGCAGTGCTTGGTATTGCAGCTCAGCCCCATTGACTTGAATGGGGCTGAGCTACAACTAGGCCATGTGACCGATGTACGGTAACGTCAATGCCCTAGGAATAGGCTCTTCCAACAGCTGATCGGCGTGGGTCCCAGGTGTCGCACCCCCTCAGATCTGATACTAATGACCTATCCTGAGAATAGGTCATAAATATATTTTTCTGGATAACCCCTTTAACTATGGTTATGGTTATCATGTATTTATACAACCCGGATTCGGAATACAGCCTTGTCTATGAGGCCAGGCCAGCTTATCAATTTATGTAACAAAAGCAAGAATAAAAATCTCCTTGACTGTTTTTTCCATCAAAGAAAGAGGGGGAAAAAAATCAGTTTCCAGTCTTTGAGACACATGTCAACCTTTACATTTAGATTAAAATAACTCTAGTTTTTCCACATAATTCAGAATGCATTCAACTAATTAAGAGCTAATTAAGAGCAGGTTTTGCTCGGCGGATCCGATTCTGCAGGGTTTAGTGCTGTTGCCATAGAAAGCAGGAGGTTGTATCATTTCGTTTCCAGTGAAAGAGCAGCTGTGCCTAGGCTATAGCCTCTCAAAATTACACATGGAGTAACCCTGCGCTCCAAAGAGAGAAAGGCTGTCAGTGTCGCAGAGACCATGTAATACTGTTCGAGAATGTCATTTTCTCAAGCTATTCATGCATGTTTTTTTAAGTAATTGAATGCTGGGATTTAAAGTCTTCATGACACCTAGTAAATGAATTTAACTATTTGGGTCTGCTGTTTTTCTTTTCTTTTTTTCCTACCTTAAGGTTTTTCATACCTTCCCGCTAAATTCTTACCTTTTTCCATGTTAATAGCTGTGATTAGTGGAAAATATAATGTTATTATGTATTAGCTTCATGCTTGACTATATCTTTCTGGATAAGGAGGTTTTTGCCGTGGTGATGCCACCTTAATTTGCAAAGTGGAAGAGATCTTTGGACTGATATAACCAAAATATGATGCATTCAGGAAAGTCTTCAGACCCTTTCACGTTTTTCACATTTTGTTATGTTGCGGTCTTGTACTAAAATAAAAAACTAAAATCTAAGTTTTACCAAATCATTCTGCACTTAATACCTCATAATGACAAAGTGAGAACAGAATGTTTAAAATCTTTTATAATTTATTGAAAAGGAAAAACTAAATTCTTGCATTGACATTAGTCTTCAGACCCTTTACAGTACTTAGTTAAAGCACTTGAGGCAGTGATTATGTAATGCCCCAGAGTTGGCATTACCACTCCTGCACCTTGCTACTATCTATAATGGGCTAATATAATGTCATCTTTTGTATTTATTTCAGGTCCACTACACTTTGCATTCCTATTTCTAATGTAACTGTTATGTTCAAATGTAATGTGCCTGGTTCAACAACAGGTGGCAGCAAACATGGCAGAGCTACAGTTAGGTAGAATGGACCTTTCCATTCCATTCTAAAACCTCCCTCTATGGAGAAGTGGGCATGTCCCACTTCCTGCAGGAAGGGTGGGGACCAGTTTCTAGAGCAGTCTAGCTTACCCCTGCTAGGGGAAGGAGGGTGTGCTGGGCATGTCTCTGCTGGACGTGCCCAGGCCAAGCAAAGCCAAGCCAGGCAAAGCACCTTCAGCTCTGCTGGATATGGAGGCCACAGTTTGGAGCCTCAGGAGCCAGGAGGAAAAGTTCCCTGGCCTAATATCAAGACAGACTAAAGAAAGAGAGAAGTTGCAGCATAAAGAAGAAGCTAAGGCCTCTTTCACACTTGCGTTGTTGGGATCCGGCGTGCACTTCCGTTGCCGGAGGTGTCCGCCGGATCCGGAAAAACGCAAGTGTACTGAAAGCATTTGAAGACGGAACCGTCTTCCAAATGCTTTCAGTGTTACTATGGCAGCCAGGACGCTATTAAAGTCCTGGTTGCCATAGTAGTAGTGGGGAGTGGGGGAGCAGTATACTTACAGTCCGTGCGGCTCCCGGGGCGCTCCAGAATGACGTCAGGGCGCCCCATGCGCATGGATGACGTGATCCATGCGATCACATGATCCATGCGCTTGGGGCGCCCTGACGTCACTCTGAAGCGCCCCGGGAGCCGCACGGACAGTAAGTATACTGCTCCCCCGCTCGCCACTACACTTTACCATGGCTGCCAGGACTTTAGCGTCCCGGCAGCCATGGTAACCACTCTGAAAAAGCTAAATGTCGGGTCCGGCAATGCGCCGAAACGACGTTTAGCTTAAGGCCGGATCCGGATCAATGCCTTCCAATGGGCATTAATTCCGGATCCGGCCTTGCGGCAAGTGTTCCGGATTTTTGGCCGGAGCAAAAAGCGCAGAATGCTGCGGTATTTTCTCTGGCCAAAAAACGTTCCGTTCCGGAACTGAAGACATCCTGATGCATTCTGAATGGAGAGAAATCCGTTCAGGATTCTTCCGGCATAGAGCCCCGACGACGGAACTCTATGCCGGAAGACAAGAACGCAGGTGTGAAAGAGCCCTAAGTTGTACAGCAAGCCTGTCAGCACAGCAGAACCAGAGAGTTGAGTTTGCCTGCCAGAGTTCTAATGCCAAAGCCTGCTGGGATCAAGAAAAAAGTTTGAAGATTGTGTCTGATGAAAGTTTATCAAAGTAAAGCTGCTATTCAACTTCATCACAAGGTCTGGACTCAATTATTTCTTCAAATTCCTCAACTATTCCCCCCTATTTGTTTGCTTCAGAGCCAACCTCTGGGGTCCAGCCGTATCCAGGTAGGAGCACCGTGACACTCTCATATAACATAAAGGGACATTTTAGGCCACCCTATACCACTTGGCCATTCCTACACCTGGGTACCACCACCAATTACAAAAGGGGCCCTGGCAGTTGCCTCTGCATTGTAACTACAGCCTCCAGTCTTCTTGGGTATGATGCCATAAGGTTTGCACTTCTGGATTTGGGGATTCTCAGTTTTTTTCTCTGCAGATCCTCTCAAGGTTGGATGGGGACCACTATTTTTAGGTCTCTCCAGTAATGTTTGCTTAGGTTTAAGTCAGGGCTGGACCGCTCAAGAACATTCACAGAGTTGTCCCTAAGGCCCCTTTCACACGGGTGTTGCGGGAAAATGTGCGGGTGCGTTACGGGAATACCCGCGATTTTTCAGCGCGAGTGCAAAACATTGTAATGCGTTTTGCACTCGCGTGAGGAAAATCGTGCATGTTTGGTACCCAAACCCGGACTTCTTCACAGAAGTTCGGGCTTGGGATCGGTGTTCTGTAGATTGTATTATTTTCCCTTATAACATGGTTATAAGGGAAAATAATAGCATTCTGAATACAGAATGCATAGTAAAATAGCGCTGGAGGGGTTAAAATAAATAAATAAATATTTAACTCACCTTAGTCCACTTGTTCGCGAAGCCCGGCTTCTCGTCTGTCTCCTTTGTTGAACAGGACCTGTGGTGAGCATTAATTACAGGAAAAGGACCTGTGGTGACATCACTCCGGTCATCACATGATCCATCACATGATCCATCACCATGGTAAAAGATCATGTGATGGATCATGTGATGACCGGAGTAACGTCATCACAGGTCCTGTTCCTGTAATTATTGCTCACCACAGGTCCTGTTCAACAAAGGAGACAGACAAGAAGCCGGGCTTCGCGATCAAGTGGACTAAGGTGAGTTAAATAATACATTTTTTTTTTTTAGCCCCTCCAGTGCTATTTTACTATGCATTCTGTATTCAGAATGCTATTATTTTCCCTTATAACCATGTTATAAGGGAAAATAATAATGATCGGGTCTCCATCCCGATCGTCTCCTAGCAACCGTGTGTGAAAATCGCACCGCATCCGCACTTGCTTGCGGATGCTTGCGATTTTCACGCAACCCTATTCACTTCTATGGGGCCTGCGTTGCGTGAAAAATGCAGAATATAGAGCATGCTGCGATTTTCACGCAACGCATAAGTGATGCGTGAAAATCACCGCTCATGTGAACAGCCCCATAGAAATGAATGGGTCGGCATTCAGTGCGGGTGCAATGCGTTCACCTCACGCATCGCATGTGTGCGGAATACTCGCCCGTGTGAAAGGGGCCTAAGCCTTCTGTGTTGTCTTGGCTGTGCTCTTAGAGTCGTTGTATTGTTGGAAAGTGAATAGAGTTGAGCGAACACCTGAATGTTCGGGTTCGGGGAGTTCGGCCGAACTTTTAAAAAAAGTTCGGGTTCGGGACCCGAACTTGATCCAAACTTGGACCCAAACCCGAACCCCATTGAAGTCAATGGGGACCCGAACTTCACTTTATTATTTTCCGTTATAACATGGTTATAACGGAAAATAATAGTATTAGCTTTTTCAGATCTGAGTTTTCACGATCGGGAAAACTCAGATCTGACAGTATATTCTAACACAGAGGCGTTCCCATGGTAATGGGGGCGCTTCAAGTTAGAATATACTAAGAACTGTGTACATAACTGCTCCCTGCTGCTTGGCCGCACCCGATCTCTTACAGGGGGCTGTGATCCGCACAATTAACCCCTCAGGTGCCGCACCTGAGCAGTTAATTGTGTGGATCTCAGCCCCCTGTAAGAGATCGGGTGCTGCCAGGCAGCAGGGGCCAGACCCCCCTCCCTCCCCAGTATTAAAATCATTGGTGGCCAGTGCGGCCCCCCCTCCCTCCCCAGTATTAAAATCATTGGTGGCCAGTGTGGCCCTCCCACCCCCACCCACCCCCTATTAAAATCATCGGTGTCCAGTGCGGCCTCCCCTCTCCCCCCCACCCTTAATTAAAATCATTGGTGGCACTGGCCAAAGGTTAACAACCCCCCATTATTGGTGGCAGCGGAGCGGCAGTTCCGATCGGAGTCCCAGTTTAATCGCTGGGGCTCCGATCGGTTACCATGCCAGCCAGGACGCTACTGCAGTCTTGGCTGCCATGGTTACTTAGCACTTTTAGCAGCATTATACGTGCGCTGTCTGTGGCTGGCCGGGCGCTCCTCCTACTGGTAAGTGACAGGTCTGTGCTATAAGCAATGCGCCACACAGACCTTTCACTTACCAGTAGTGTTGAGCGTGAATATTTGAATAGCAAATATTAATCGCGAATATCGCAACTTCGATAATTCGCGAATATTATGAATATACTGCTATATATTCGTTATATCGAATATTCGTCATTTTGTACATCTGAACAAATGATTCCTCCCTGCTTAAAATGCTTGTGGTCAATGAGTCATTGGCCCACAAGCAAGAAGCAGGGAGGAATAATGACTTTAGATATTGAAAAAAGACGAATATTCTAAAAAAACTAATATATAGCACTATAGCGAATATATTCGTTTTGACATTTTTTTAGAATATTCTGCATTTTTTTTCTCCAAACAGTACAGTTAAACCCCTTTGGCATACTCCTCCCCACAAGCGTCCCCGTCACCATGGGAACGCCTGGTGGTTAGAATATACCATCGGATCTGAGTTAGATCGTGAAAACTCAAATCCGATGGTATATTCTAACACAGAGGCGTTCCCATGGTGATGGGGACGCTTGAAGTTAGAGTATACCAACAGGCGCATACATACTGGCCCCCTGCTGCCTGGCGGCACTTGACCTCTGGCAGGGCACTGTGATCCACACAATTAACCCCTCAGGTGCGGCACCTGAGGGGTTAATTGCGCGAATCACAGCCCCCTGTAAGAGATCGGGTGCTGCCAGGCAGCAGGGGGCAGTTATGTACACAGTTATTAGTATATTCTAACTTGAAGCGTCCGCATCACCATGGGAACGCCTCTGTGTTAGAATATACTGTCGGATCTGAGTTTTCACGATCGTGAAAACTCAGATCTGAAAAAGCTCACAGGTCTGTGTGGCACATTGAGGGGTTAATTGTGCGGATCACAGCCCCCTGTAAGAGATCAGGTGCTTCCAGGCAGCAGGGGGCCGTTATGTCCACAGTTCTCAGTATATTCTAACTTGAAGCGTCTCCATCACCATGGGAACATCTCTGTGTTAGAATATACTGTCGGATCTGAGTTTTCACGATCTAACTCAAATCTGATGGTATATTCTAACATAGAGGCGTTCCCATGGTGATGGGGACGCTTCAAGTTAAATTATACCATCGGATTGGAGAAAACTCCAATCCGATGGTATATTAATATTACCCGAACACCGAACCCGACCCGAACTTTTACTGAAATGTTTGGGTTCGGGTGCCGAACACCGTAAATAATACTTTACAGTTCGGGTTCGCTCAACCCTAAAAGTGAACCTTCAGCCCAATCTGAGGTCCAGAGCACTCTGTATCAGATTTTCATTAACAATATCTCTGTACTTTGCTCCATTCAGCTTTCCCTCAACCTTTACCAGTTTCCATGTAGCCACCACCATGCTTAACAGTAGGTAAGGTATTGGGCAGGTGATGAGTAGTGCCTGGATTCCTCTAAACATGATGCTTAAATTGATACTAAAAAGTTCAGTCTTGGTTTCATCAAACCAGAGAATCTGGTTTCTCACAGTCTGAGCATCCTTTATGTGATATTTTACTGAGGAGAGGCTTCTGGAAGTTTCTCCCAGCTGCACACAGAATCTTTGGAGCTCTGCCAGAGTGATCATTGGGTTCTTGGTCACCTCTCTTACCAAAGCCCTACCCTGAGTACTTAGTTTGGTGCGGCAGATTCCTGGTTGTTCCAAATTTCTTCCATTTAAGAATTATGGAGACCATTGTGCTCTTGAGAAGTTTCAGTGCAGCAGAAAGCTTTTTGTACCCTTCTCCACATCTGTGCCTCTGCACGATCCTGTTTCTGAGTTTTACAGGCAGTTCTTTTCTCCTCATGGCTTGGTTTTTGCTCTAATAAGAATTGTCATCTGAGAGATCTTATATAGACAAGGCTATATCTTTCCATATCATGTCCAATTAACTGAACTTACCACATGTGTACTCCAGTCAAGGTTTAGAAATGCAGCGACCTCCTGAAGAGCCAGTGTGGAGGATAGGTATGATAGTGGCCCCGATGAAGTGTTGTGTCACAGTGTACTCCCTCAGGCCTTTACACCCTGGGGATTAATACAGTGGAAATATAGTTATAATAATAATCTTTATCTATATAGTGCCAACATATTTCGCAGCGCTTTACAGTTCAGGGGTTCATGTACAGTCATAAATAACAATAGCAACAGACAAGTCAATAATTACAACAAGATGAATGAGGACCCTGCTCGCAAGAGCTTATAATCTATGAGGAGATAGGGGTGACACAAAAGGTAAAAGTGCTTGTTTTTTACAATGGTCCAGCCATCTTGGAAAAATAGGAGAGCAGAAATAAAGCTGCATGAGCCAGTCACCAGCCGATATATGAAGTGCTTTAAGGTGCATGTCTGTGGTGGAGCGTTTGGTGGAGGATCAGGTTCAGGAAATGATAGATGTCTATATATGGAGATGGATTAAATCAAGGGATGTGATAGGCCACGCTAAAAAGATGTGTTTTTAGGGAGCACCTAAAACTGTGTATATTGTTATTTAACATAATTTCTTGGGGTAGGGCATTCCAGGGAACTGGTGTAACTTGGGAGAAGTCTTGGACCCTAGGAGTGAGAGGTTCGGATTATGGTGGATGTCAGTTGTAAGTCATTGGCTGACCGGAGAGCATGGGTAGGGTGGTAGACAGAGATGAGGGAGGAGATGTAGAATCAGGCCAGAGTGAAACGTAACAAAGTCTCTTTTACTAATTGGAATGTAGAACTTGAAATACATACGGTAGCAGCATGCTCTACATGCTAATTTTCTCTGTCACCAGCAAGGATATAGATTGGTTGGTGGTATTTCAATACCTAGGTGATACTGGCCTAGCATTTGTTTGGTGAGGGGTGGCTTGGCTGTATTCCCTCATCTCAGCAATGTCTGAAGATGCAGATGTAGCAGGTCACTCTGCTGTGTGGACTCTCAAGGCTTTACTTGAGGAAAAGTAGTTCTCTATGGAGAAATCTATAACAGGAGCAGGAGCACAGCAAGCTGCTTCCTCTCCCTTCCCTGTCACAGCACGAACTCCCTCTTTTGCCTGGAAGCAGGACCAGCCCACTCCTACCAAGAGTGGAGGAACAGTGTCAGATTGAGTAGCTTAGGGAAGGGGGACTATTAGTGTCTGAAAGCTGTAACAATGACATCATTAGTAGGTGGATCTGCTGTAGGGAACACATTGGGGAGATTTATCAAAACTAGTGTAAAGGAAAACTGGGTTAGTCCCCCATACCAACCAAGCAGATTTCACTCTTCATTTTCCAAAGGAACTCTGAAAAATCTGAAACTAGACCAGTTTTTCTTTACGCCAGTTTTGTTAAATCGCCCCTAAAGTCACCTGCCAAATTCTGTGTGTGACATATGCTATGTATGTGAAAAGGAGGCTGAGGAGTGTCACCCTGGTTGTGGATTGTACTAGAGGACTGATTGGCCGGAGAGTGAGGTACCAGCCATCTAGAAAAAGTCTGGAGGGGTGTCACCTGCAGGATACTGGAGATCACACATATTACTTTGTAGGATCCGGAGCACTAAGCTGAAGCGGCTGGCCCCAAAGTGAACTCTGTGGATTATTAGTCTCCATAGCCACCATAAAAGTTTGTCATGTAACATTATGTTCAAGCACTGTGCCATCTAACTGTGGAGAGACTGTGAACAGATAAGCATTGAGCCTTCTTATAGCTATCCATTTGTAGCTATCATGCATCTATGCCTCTCCAGAGTAAAATCATCTTGAGTTCAGTTATATGTTTATTAGGTATGCCTACTTGAACCATAATAGGTCGAGCAATCCTGTAGTACCAAAGACGATCTTCAGAGGGCCTCCTACAAGCTGCAAACTAGATTAATGTCGTAGCCAGCAGTCATGTGATATAAGCAAAGTCTATGGCTTTCAACTGGACACTTATACACATGCAATGACTGACATTTGCCATCCTACAATCATGTCCATTACTAACGACTAATACACTTTAATAGTAGTTGGTCCATGGAAATGAATAGGATCAGTTGTTTTTTACAAGAAAACACTGCAAAAAATGTAAAACATATGTAACATATACAGTAGTATCAAAGAGTCCCAACTGTGTAAACCCAGGTACAAACTCCCCCAAAACACTTGTCTGATAACAGATTTTTGTATGTGCTGTGAAACATAAAACTCCATGATTTTTGTTCCAAAGAAAATTAAATTGCGTTCACTTTTGGGAAAGAAAAAATGCCAAGCACTTGCAGAACATGTAATATAATCAATGTCAATATTCAATACTGATATTAGGATGTTGGATTAACATGAAACAGAACTACAAATACAATTTTTACATGGACTGATATCTGTCTGATAAACTCATGCTGCTGTTTGTAGACTGTTTCTTGCTTTTACAATATGCAATTATATTAGAGGGAGTCACCTAAACCAGGCACAATGTCTTGTAGTACTAGCTCAGCTAAATGTAATGATACCTTTTATTTACTGATCTCTTACATCATTCTGAAGAAAAATGACTTTTAATCCATATGCAAATAAGCTTTTAAGTGCACCAAGGGTGGGCCCATGCCACTCTGCGCACCCTTGCTCCTTCGACCTTCCTTATCGAGCTCCTCCTTTTCCTACCGGATTGACAGGGCCAGGTTCCTCTACAGTCATCTCACCAGGCTGTGTAAAGAGAACGAAGGAGGGGCTGGCAGAGGAAGCAGGAGAAGCAAGGTGCACAGAATGGTTTGGGCTCACCATCATATGAGCACAGTATATTGGCTGGGTAAACTCCTGACATTTTCACTAATGCCCATAGACTGCTTCCACTATGGAAAGAATCATACTTACCGGCTCCCTGCTTCTTTGTGCTGGCTCCTGTGTGTCCATCTTCCGGTTTGTTTACTTCTTCCCAGGCATGGTCATGATCTCCTGCTCTGCTGCAGCCAACCACTGGCTTCATTAGTGAAATATCTTTTGTAGACATGTCACTAATGAAGCCAGTCATTGGCTACAGTGGAGCAGGTGACCATGCCCATGATGGAGAGGAAATAAACAAGCTGCAGATCAGAAGATGAACAAACAGAAACCAGTATGCAGGACTGCAGTGGTGGGCAGCAGGTAAATATGATTCTTCCATAGTGGTGGCAGGCTGCAGGCATCAGGGAAAAGTTATTTATTCCCTGATAACTCCTTTAATGAGGACCTGTAAACTCACTTGATGTCTGTTTTAGCAACTGCTTGTTTCTACCTTGTAATAAGAATTCTGGAGCCTTTATTCTTATGACTCCATGATGTGTCATTCCTTCATTGTTTCCTCTAGAAGTAATGAATGAATTACCAGCAGTTTGCAATGAAGGTCCAGATAAGTGTTACCAGTTGGGGGTGTGTGCCTGAACAGTCTGACATTATCCAATCAGGGCTGTCAGTGTCAGACTGTGCAGAGACACGCCTCCAACTTGTAACACTTATCTGGACCTTCATTGCAAATAATACAGTATATGCACCAAAATTGCTCTTTAGGCAGGGTGTTGAATTTCCTTAAAGAGAACAGTTCTGTATGGAGACTTACTGGAAGTACTCCATGGTATGGAGACTTATTGGCAATGCTCCATTGGAAAACAAATATGCAAAGAGGCATCGCACCCAGCAAGCCAGAATCCTACTCTGTACTGACGAGAGGCAAGCACCCCAAAACAGTTGTCTACGGATGGATATCTGGCTTGGCTGTATTCCCTTGTCAAATCCCAAGTCTTGTTGTATTTTGACTCATAGGTGTCACGGGGTTCCGAAGGTGCACTCGGTCCCCCATTGCCCGCAGAACTGTTGCTTAGCTTTTGGAATGAGGTTCTGTGTTTGACCTCATTCCCAGGGCGGCTTTACTAGCTGGGTGGCTCCCTGCTCCTAGTCTGCCTTGAGCGCCGAGCTGATCACTCGGTGCTCGACTGGTTGGTCTGTCGGTCATGTGACGCTGGCCACGTCACATGACCCTCACTCCCCACTATAAATACAGGCAGCCTGATGGCTACAGGTTGCCTGTTAATTTCTAGGTTCCTGGCTATTTGTTGGACTACTGAATATTTACCTGATCCTGTTCCCTGACGATCCTCTGCCTGCTCCTCCTGTACTGCGCATACATCCTGGTTTTGTGACCTCGGCTCCCACCTGACTACTCTCTTAGGACTCCTCTTGTACTTCGCTACTCTCCTGGTATTTGACCCCGGCTTCTCCTGACCATTCTTTGCTTAATCCGCTGTACTGCGTAGCTCTCTTGGTTCTTACCCGGTCCGTTCATGTTCCGTATTTTGTCTTGTCTGTCTTCCCTGCACATATCCTAAGTTAGGGACTGCCGTCCAGTTGTCCCCTGTCATCAGGACTCGTGAGGCAAGTAGGCAGGGCCAGGGGTGAGGGTGGAGCGCAGTGGTCACTACCCTTCCCCCTGTGTGTGTGTGGACGTGACCGTTACAGATTAACAGGCCCAATAACCACTGTATCATGAATCCTCTTACTACCCTGACTGACCATGTCTCTAACTTGACACAGAGGGTGCAGGAGCTAGGAGAGAAACTCCGTTCTTGTGATTTAGGGCAAGGTTCTTCCACTCCTCTGTCCTCCAGTCCATATTTTGAACCCCAGATCAAGCTCCCAGAACCCTTTTCTGGAGACCAGAAGAGGTTTCTCTCCTTTAAGGAGAATTGCAAACTCTACTTCCGTTTGCGCCCCGTGTCCTCCGGTCCCGAGAGCCAACGCGTGGGGATTATCATTTCTCTACTACAGGGTGATCCCCAGGACTGGGCATTTTCGTTACCTCCTGGGGCCAGTTGTCTAACTTCTGTGGAGGTTTTTTTTCAGGCCCTGGGTACCCTCTATGACGAACCAGACAGGGCCCTGGTAGCCGAGACAGCTCTTAGGGCACTGCTTCAGGGCCATCTCCCTGCGGAGGAGTATTGCACCCAATTCAGACGGTGGTGTGTCCCCTCAGGATGGAATGAACCAGCCCTGAAGAGTCAGTTTAGGTCTGGTCTATCTGATAATTTAAAAGATCTATTGGTCAATTACCAAATTCCTGAGACCTTAGAGGAGATGATGACCCTAGTTGTCCGACTTGACAGACGAGTTAGAGAGAGACGACAAGAACGACAGTTCTGTTCTCAGATGGTGGTCCAGCCAGAGGCCTTTTCCAGGGACAACACTGAGGTCTCCACCGAGGAACCCATGCAGGTTGGCATGACCCGGGGTAATCTTCGTCGCAGACGCGGAGAGTGCTTCTACTGTGGAGATCCTGGCCATTGGATCAACAAGTGTCCTAAGAGGGACCTCTCTGACAAGTCTTCTAAGGCAAGACAACCTAAAGACCAGGTACATCCTGATTTTTCTAAAGGTAAGCTTTTGGTACCCATAACAATTTCTCTGGGGGTTAATAAGTGGCCGGGTAAGGCCTTTATTGACTCCGGTTCAGCGGCCAGCTTTATTGACTTTGAGTTTGCTTGTAAATTGGGTATTCCAATGTTTGCTTTACCTACACCTATCCATGTCATGGCTATTGATGCTACTCCCCTGATTGGTGGTACGGTGAGGTCATGTACCTCTGAAATTTCTCTGTCCGTGGGTGTGTGCCACTCTGAGAGATGTTCTCTTCTAGTCCTGGAGAACCTACCGGTTGAGGTGGTACTAGGGTTGCCTTGGCTCCGTTTACATAACCCCACAATTGATTGGTCCAAAGGAGAGTTGGTGAAATGGGGACCTAAGTGTGACTCATGCTTGTCCGTGGTCCAGGCTGGGGTTTCAGTAAGGTCTAATACATTACCCTCTGTTATTAAGGAATATTCTGATGTGTTCTCGTCCCTTACTCCAGAGGTTCTACCCCCCCTTAGACCTTATGATTGCGCCATAGAGCTAATTGAGGGTGCCGAATTTCCTAAAGGTCGAATTTATAATCTTTCAGGGCCCGAACGCAAGGCTATGGAAGATTATATTAAGGAGAGCCTTGCTAAAGGGCATATTAGACCTTCAGTCTCTCCTATGGGAGCAGGGTTTTTCTTTGTTAAAAAGAAGGATGGTGGTCTTAGGCCTTGTATTGATTACCGGAGATTAAATAAAATCACTGTCCAAAATAGATACTCTCTCCCATTGATTCTGGATTTATTTAACCAGGTTTTGGGGGCAACCTGGTTTTCCAAGATTGACCTGAAAGGGGCATACAATCTAATCCGAATCAAGGAGGGAGACGAATGGAAGACAGCGTTCAATACTCCGATAGGACACTTTGAATATCAGGTGATGCCTTTTGGACTCAGCAATGCCCCAGCTGTGTTCCAAAACTTAATGAACGATATTCTTAGGGAGTTCTTAGGTAAATTTATTATTGTCTATCTTGACGAAATTTTGATATTCTCTCCTGATTTCGAATCTCATGTGTCCCATGTCAAACAAGTATTAGAGGTGTTGAGGGAGAACCAGCTATCCGCTAAGCAAGAGAAATGTGTCTTTGGTGTACAGGAGATACTGTTTCTAGGGCATGTTTTGACTCCTCACGCCTTTAAGATGGATCCTGGTAAGGTTTTAGCAATTAAGGAATGGGTAAGGCCTTCATCCTTAAAGGCTTTACAACGGTTTTTGGGTTTCGCTAATTACTACCGTAAATATATCATGAATTTTTCTGTAATTGCTAAGCCATTGACCGACCTTACTAAGAAAGGGGCGGATTTGGAGAATTGGTCTACCAAGGCCATTTCTTCATTTGAAACATTAAAAAAGGCATTTAGTAGCGCTCCCATTCTGATCCAGCCTGATCAGGAGAGACCCTTTATTGTGGAGGTGGATGCGTCCGAGGACGGCGCAGGAGCAGTCCTTTCACAAGGTCCTGCTAGCCTCACTAACCTGAGACCGTGTGCCTTCTTCTCTAGGAAATTCTCTCCCACGGAGAGAAACTACGACATAGGGAATAGGGAGCTGTTGGCCATTAAATGGGCATTTGAGGAGTGGAGACATTTTTTGGAGGGGGCAAGGCATCGAGTAACTGTTGTCACTGACCATAAAAACCTAATGTTTCTCGAGTTCGCTAAGAGGTTGAATCCCCGACAAGCCCGATGGGCTCTGTTTTTTACCCGTTTTGATTTCTCCATTACGTTCAGGCCGGGAAGTAAAAATGTGAAGGCAGACGCATTATCTCGGAGCTTCCATGCTTTTCAACCCACTGAGACGCCGCCTGAATCCATCCTACCAGCAAACATCTTCTTAGCGGCTCTAACCCAGGATATCTCGGCTCGCATTAAGGCTGAACAACATCTGGCACCGGTATCCACCCCAACAGATAAGTTGTTTGTTCCCGTACAATTTCGTCTCCAGCTGTTGGGTGAGTGTCACGATTCTGCCTTTTGTGGACATCCGGGTATTGAGGGCACTAAGGATCTGGTTTCTAGATCTTATTGGTGGCCCACTCTGACCAGGGATGTCAAGTCCTACGTGTCAGCCTGTGAGGTTTGTGCCAGGTCTAAGACACCTAGGACTCGCCCTGCTGGTAACCTACGACCCCAGCCCATTCCCAGTAGACCCTGGTCCCATATCTCGATGGACTTTATAACTGACCTACCGCTGGCGGAGGGTAAGACTGTGGTTTGGGTAGTGGTCGATAGGTTTAGCAAGATGGTTCATTTCATTCCCCTGTCTAAACTTCCGAATGCTAAAACCCTGGCATCTATTTTTGTGAGAGAGATTTTTCGTTTACATGGCATCCCGGAAAATATTGTTTCGGACAGGGGTGTGCAGTTTGTGTCCAAATTCTGGAGGGCCTTCTGTCAAAGATGTCAAATTTCGTTGTCTTTTTCTTCCGCCTACCATCCTGAGAGTAATGGGCAGACTGAACGCCTTAATCAGTCTGTGGAACAATTCTTGAGGTTGTATGTTGCTGATGACCAGCAATTATGGGTCAAATTCCTTCCGTTGGCTGAATTTGCTCTGAATAACCGTGTCAATTCTTCTGCTGGGGTGTCCCCTTTCTTTTGTAACCATGGTTTTCATCCCCGTTTTCATTCTGGGTCGTCCGTCTCCTCCTCTAACCCTGAAGCTGATAAACTCTCCTCCGAACTGTGCACTGTTTGGGCCCGGGTTCAATCGAACCTAGAAAAGGCTCAAAGTTCTCAAAAACTCAAGGCCGATAGGAGACGTTCAAGGGGGGTGAACTTTCAGGTTGGGGATAAAGTATGGTTGTCCTCCAAGAATCTATCTCTCAAGGTAGCTTCTAGAAAATTTGCTCCTCGTTTTATTGGTCCATATAAAATCACGGAGGTGATTAACTCGGTATCATTTAGGTTGGAGCTGCCCGAGTCATTCCACATTCATAATGTGTTCCATAAATCTCTACTTAAAAAATATTTTGAACCGGTAGTACCATCGAAAGCCTCGCCTCCGCCGGTTCTTGTTAATGATGCTGTCGAGTATGTGGTGTCTAAAATAGTGGATGTCAGGAAGGTGCGTAATTCCTTGCAGTACCTGATTCACTGGAAGGGGTATGGACCTGAAGAGAGATCTTGGGTACCTGCCAGGGAGGTTCATGCTCCTGAACTTATTCGTAAATTTCATTTAGAACACCCTGAAAAGCCATCGCCTGAAGTCTTGGGTCCGGTGGCCCCTCGTAAAAGGGGGGGTACTGTCACGGGGTTCCGAAGGTGCACTCGGTCCCCCATTGCCCGCAGAACTGTTGCTCTTAGCTTTTGGAATGAGGTTCTGTGTTTGACCTCATTCCCAGGGCGGCTTTACTAGCTGGGTGGCTCCCTGCTCCTAGTCTGCCTTGAGCGCCGAGCTGATCACTCGGTGCTCGACTGGTTGGTCTGTCGGTCATGTGACGCTGGCCACGTCACATGACCCTCACTCCCCACTATAAATACAGGCAGCCTGATGGCTACAGGTTGCCTGTTAATTTCTAGGTTCCTGGCTATTTGTTGGACTACTGAATATTTACCTGATCCTGTTCCCTGACGATCCTCTGCCTGCTCCTCCTGTACTGCGCATACATCCTGGTTTTGTGACCTCGGCTCCCACCTGACTACTCTCTTAGGACTCCTCTTGTACTTCGCTACTCTCCTGGTATTTGACCCCGGCTTCTCCTGACCATTCTTTGCTTAATCCGTTGTACTGCGTAGCTCTCTTGGTTCTTACCCGGTCCGTTCATGTTCCATATTTTGTCTTGTCTGTCTTCCCTGCACATATCCTAAGTTAGGGACTGCCGTCCAGTTGTCCCCTGTCATCAGTACTCGTGAGGCAAGTAGGCAGGGCCAGGGGTGAGGGTGGAGCGCAGTGGTCACTACCCTTCCCCCTGTGTGTGTGTGGACGTGACCGTTACAATAGGGAGCCACTTCCAAGAGGTGGCACTGGCGAGATGGTTCTCTTCCTTGGGAGATACCTCAATAGCTGCTACAGCAGACATGCCAGGATAGTTTACAGGTCTTTCTCACATAATCAAACTTATTGGGTGAATAATTGTAGTTCTAAATTAGTACAAGAAGTAATGCCCCCCCCCCTTCCTCCATATGGCCTGGTGGTTGGTAGGTGGGGATATCTCATGCCCATTAGTCTAAAGTTAATCAATCAAAATGATCCTTTGTTGGTTGAAATTTAACAATGAACAATTGTATAAGCTGACCAATAATGTCTGTCGTCGGAAGGCAGCCGCTGGCACTTGACTGTACTGTAAATGATGCAGATGGCCATTACACATTTGAACGTTCCATAAAAGACCATTCCATGGTATAAGCTCATTTGTCCTGTGCCTGGTGTCTTTAGTATTTATGGCCAGTTTACCTGTAATGGTTTTATATGGTCAAAACTTTGTATGGCATTGTAACGACTGTTCAACAAATGTTTGTTCATTCAACGGTTGTACAACTGCGTCTATGTAATGTATATGGCCACCTTAAAGGGACTGTGCTAAGTTTTGACGCTGTTCAAAGTAAAGGAGATAATTTAGCGATCAGTGGAGGTCTAAGAACATTAGTGTGGGATAACTTGGCACAACCCTTTTAAGATGAGAACTTCTGACCTATAGTGATTATGTTATAACTGGACATGAATACATTCAGTTCTCGCTTAAGCAATGACTTAGGTCTCTGTCCAGTAGACAGACATATTCTATAGTCGTGATCTTTTTTATATGTAACGTTGAACTTCAACCTTTCGTTTTCTTCTTAGTTATGTTCAATTTAGCATTGCTGAACCCAACTCAATCTATTTATCAAAGTTTCGATGTCTTGGAGTCTCTACAACTTTACTCGAGTTGTATCCTAACCTTTATTTGCGAAATTACCCATGAAATGTGACTATTTTCCATTCTCTGCTGCGCGATCGGACATAGATCTCCTTAACATTTCAATAAGGACACAAAAAAACCAGCAAGGCATTACGGTATGAATGTGTGGAATATTATGTTTTAAGACCTAGATCTATGACCATGCCTGTGAAAGAGAGGATAATTAGTGTTCATACGCTCAGTCATATCAGACTAGGGGTAATGAAGTGTGAGGGAAGGTTCATTAGTTTCTCTCAAGTACTTATACTCTGTCCACAGTATTTATACCAGAGGAGAAAAAAAATGCAATCTCTTTAAAATCAAGCTGGGCTATTCACATAAGAACTGGAGATAAGAAATAAAACCGCATAATTACCTCAGCTTTCTTGGCGGCATTAATTTTTTTCTTTCTCAATACAATTACAAGCATAGCTTGATGGTTGAACCAGGCAGCCACTGATATCGTGTCAGTTCATACAAATATGTGAGGAAAACGACATTTCTCAGCTTGATGCAGGATAGTGAACCTTGCCAAGCTCTGCCCGACAATCCAATGGCAAAATAGGCTAGCTATATTTCCATCTTTCACCTTTGGACATTGCCGCCCACCTGACAGCTGTTCAGCAAAGAATTTCCAGCCAACAATACCGGTGGAAAGAATACAACAAGGTCATCTGCAAGCTCAACTTTTAGCACAACACAGTTGCCATCTGCTATGCACTTGCAGAAAGTGAGAGACTGATATTACTTTTCATAATTTCGATAATTTCAGATATTTTTAAAATCTTCTGAAGAAAACAGGTTGAATGAAAAATTATTAGAAATTAGCTTCCCATGTCTAAATCTTTTGACGTCCTCTTCTGTTATTGCTCAAAATTTTCTTCATTCATGTTTAGTTTTTCATTGTGACCAGTGTTGAGCTAATTGAAGTATTTGAAGTGGACTTCGATTCGAATTTCAGGTAAAAATTTGATTAGCTGTGAAGCCGAATTTTTTTGCGCTTCGTGGTAACAAATCTATTTTTCCTGAAATGGAGGTAAAAAACAAACACATTCACCTTATCCATTTGCACGCAAAGAGGCCATCTTGATTGCAGAAACCTCACAAAATCAGTGATGGCATCACTATGCCCGACCAGTGTGACCATGCGAAATCAAGATGGCCGTGATGGCCTCTCCGTGACCAAATGGATTAGGTGAGTATGTTTTTTTTCAACTGGATTAGCCCCTGAAAGGCCTTAATTTTAATCTAAGATGCTGCGATCAGTGATGAACGCGACATCTGAGGGGTTCAATGATGGGGGAAGGGGGGTGGGCAGCGCAATCGCTGTCCCCTGTCATTGCGCTTACTACATACAAAGGAATGCGCTTAATGACGAAGTAATTAGACACAAATTTTATTTCTTTGGGAAATTTGGCAAAGTAGCCGAATCAAATTTTTTGAACTTCTCTCATCTGTAATTGTGATAATTAATATGGCGGACACCATTGTAGTTTCCTAGGCTCCTGTATGGCAAATCTGCCTTATGATGCCCAACAGCCACATTGCCTATAGTAAAATATGAGAATTTCTAAAAACAACAGATTTACTAATCCATGAATCCATCTAAAAAGTGGGGTAAAAGTGTAGAAACTAGTTTAGGCCGTGTGCATGAGGCCTAAAGCAGATATTATGGGATCAGGAGATGTATCAGTATATGACTAGGCTATTTGCCAAGCAGGCATTCATTTTCTTTTGCAAAAAATGTCATCCACTGATATCCCTAGTCAGGTTTCAAAGCGTTACAAAGGGTTGGACATTGACTTATATGTATAATTTCAATACACCAGGAAAAGCACCTATACTCTCACAATATTGTCACGGGTTTACATGCGTACAGTGTACATGCGGTGGCGTCGCTAATAACAGACTCTCAGACTTCGGGGGTTAAAAGTCCAAACAATGTATATTTTTCTTATAAAGCATTCAGCAGAACACAGGGCATTCAAGTTAACCGTCATTTGGTGGGAAGCAACAGCACATAAATCTTAACAAACAACAAAGAAAGCACCTGCCCATCTGGGCGCTAACTATACAGAGAAAGTATCTCTCTTATCTATGCCTTTAGCATGTTAGAAGGATCAGGCTTAGCACAGCCACACAGTCCAATAGCCATAATGCTTGACTGAAGCTCTGAGGCCTCTATTTATTCCCCAGTAACAATCCCAGTAGCCACACATGGGATATTCAGCTACTTTAGTGTGAAAATGTTTATTTTTTTTTTAATTCTTAGATCACAGAAACCACAATTATTACTATTAAGGCTACTTTCACACTAGCGTTTTAGTTTTCCGGTATTGAGATCTGTCATAGGGGCTCAATACCGGAAGAAAAAAACGCTTCCGTTTTGTTCCCATTCATTGTCAATGGGGACAAAACTGAACTGAACAGAATGGAATGCTCCAAAATGCATTCCGTTCCATTTAGTTGCGTTCCCATACCGGAGAGCAACACGCAGCATGTTGTAGTTTGCTTTCCGTCCTGGGATTCGGAGCAAGACGAATCCGGCATGACCCCCAATGCAAGTCAATGGGGACGGATCCGTTTTCTCTGCCACAATCTGCCACAATAGAAAACGGATCCGTCCTCCATTGACTTTCAATATAGTTCATGAGGCATCTGTCTTGGCAATGTTAAAAATAATACAACTGGATCCGTTCATAACGGATGCAGATGGTTGTATTATCAGTAACGGAAGAGTTTTTGCTGAGCCCTGTTGGATCCAGTAAAAACGCTAGTGTGAAAGTACCCTAACTAAAGGTTAAACAGCTTTTATAATATACACTACTCACAAAAAGTTAGGGATATTTGGCTTGTTGGTGAAATTTCAGGATGAACCTAAAATGCAATGAAAGCTTTACAGGTGAGCTTAATGTGACCTTCTCTAAACTTTTGATTGCACATGTTCAACTGTTCAAAGTTTCAGTAATTTTTGCACAACTTGCTGTTCTATAACAAGGAGCCTAATGGCAAAATTCACAACAGGTGTTTAATCCATAAATCACCCAATGAATATCCTGGTTCAATTAGAATTGGTATTTAAACAGTCCTCCTCATCATACTGTTCACATTTTGACATCATGAGACCAAAATGACACCTAACAATTGATCAACAGTACCTCTCCATTGAGAAGCTTCAAGCAGGATGTTCTCAGATGGAAGTGGCCACTGAGCTTAGAGTGTCACAGAGTGTCATCAGGAGGTTGCAACAGAGATACAGAGAGACTAGAAGAGTCGCAGAAAGGCATAGAAGTGGGTGACCTTTGGCCAAATCCCACACTGATGACTGCTTCATTGTGAACAATGCCCTATGGAACCAGACGATGAATGCCACCCAACTCCAGACACATTTAAGGTAGGTGAGAGGCACCCAAGTGTCACATGAGAACATTTGAAACCATTTACATCAGCACAGTTTGCGCGCTAGACAACCTGCAAGGGTACCTGACCACAGGTGTCATCCTCTTGCATAGGCCAGGGAACATCTACGCTGGACGAGGGACCAGTGGGCCTCAGTGCTGTTCACTGATGAAAGTCGATTCACGCTGAGTAGAAATGGAGGCCGCCAACGATGTTGAAGACGTCAAGGAGAGAGCTATGCATCAGCCACTGTTATAACCAGACGAGCCTTTGGTGGTGGTGTTACAGTGTGGGCAGGTGTGTCTAGTCAATACGGAACTGTCCTACACTTTGTGGATGGTACAGTGACAAGCCCATACTACTTGAATAACATCATTAATCCGTTCATTGTGCCTCTGCATGAACAACATAGGCCTAATTTAATTTTCATAGACCACAATGCGCCAGCTCATCAAGGTCGCATCATTAGGGAGTGGCTGCTGGAGACTGGGTTACCTCAAATGGAGTGGCCCATGCACCTGGTGCCTGCATCTGGGGTATCCCTTACCCTTACACCTTCTCCAGACCTGAATCCCATTAAAAACCTATGGGATCAACTGAGTCGCCGTATAGAGGCTCGTAACTCTGTACCCCAGAACCTCAATGACCTGATGGCCGCCCTTCAAGAAGAGTGGGATGCCATGCCTCAGCAGACAAAAAGTCCAGTTGTGAACAGCATGAGATGTCGTTGTTAAGCTGTAATTGATGCTCAAGGCCACATGACAAGTTATTGAGACACTGAAATTTTTCGTGGGGTTATACCCACCACTGTTGTTGGCATTTGTTTCAATAAATTGTTTGAGATGAGGAAATAACCATTGCATCCTTCTACTTAAATGCTCTACTTTCATGATATAATATCACTGTAGTGTGAACTTTTTTCACCCGAAAGACAAATATCCCTAACTTTTTTTGAGTAGTATATTTAGAAATACATTTTCCATAAAATTTAATTAAATGTAATTTTTTGGGATATATTAAAAATTCTACTGCTATGCTGGTAGATGTAATATTGTGCACTTAAAGGGGTTGTCTCATCTCAGACAATGGTAGCATATCGCTAGTATATGCCCCCATTGTCTTATAGGTGCACCTATATCGGGAACAGAGCCTCGCAAAGTGGTGGCTGGAGAACTCTGGTCCAGCCACCAAAAAAGCGCTCTTCCCATAGAAGAGAATGGGAACGCACCACGCATGACCGGCCACCACTCCCATTCACTTCTATGGGCCCGACAGAAACAGCTGAGCCAGTGTTCGGCTATTTTTGGCGGCCCCATAGAAAATTTACGGAGGACAGCTCCACCACTTTTTGGGCTCTGTTATCAATATAGGTGCGGGTCCCAGCGGTGGGACATGCATCTATCAGACATTGGGGACATATCCAAGCGACCAAATCTAATTGCATCTTTATTTAGACATGATGAAAAGTTACATAGTTAAAAACATGTAAGCATTGTATAGAACAACAAATCAGCTAAACATGACCCCAAGATTTGGTTACAGTACAATAATATAAAGTGCTATAGTGCCAATATAGGCCTTCTACAATGCATAACAATTCTACCCTAAGTGGCAGAGACAATACTATAATAGGTGAAATACCCAATAAACTACTGCCCTAGGGCATATATTGCATGATGCATACCAACCTGAACACTGACGTACGTTTCGCCCAGCTTCTACAGAAGTATAGAGAGATTCTGTTATATCTGGCCTGGTTACTGACTCCTACACCATATGCTGGCCATTGCACACCCGTCATGCCCTGTCTTTCACCCATACAAATGTTAACACCAAGGCCACCCCAATCCACCTTCAGACAGGAGTCCTAACATTGGGGAGTGCCTTAAGGAAGAAAGGGATTGCCTTCCTTTCTTAGCTCCTGCCCTAGGGAGCAACAGTGTGAGGAGTACCACTTTGATAGAATTGCCACTAGAGCCATTACCACTTCCATCTTCAGCTCCGGCTCTTCAGGGGCTTGCTGTAGCTCCCCTGCAGCGTAGTGCAGATCCCTTTACAGGGGGTAAAGGGTGAATACCAGGGGACTGCCAGGACAAAGGTTTAGGCAAAGTCAAACCAGTTGGTCTCCACAGTGATTCCACACCCACTGCCATAACATTATTTATAACCCCTAATCTGCACATCATTTTCAATTTCCTTACCCTGCATGCTCATTGGCCATCTAGAGGACCACCCCTCTAGACTATTTTTTATTGCAATTGTATGTGGTCTGTAAAGATACATTTCTCTTTAATTGGATTCTCCCGAAACCTTCCAACATATATAAGCCTACGCCTATGAAAGAGTAATTAAACTGCAAGCTCCATTGAGCAGGGACTGATGTAGATAAGAGATTTCTCTGGTATATGTCCCCACTATATGAAGTTAAAAGCTATACTGAGTGTCCAGAGGGTGACAAAACTTATTAAAAATAAGGATCATTGTCTCAAGTTGAGCATTGAGACGCGTCATGTGCACTCTGCGGCATGGTTAATAATTCATCCATATGCAAAAATGATTTATCATCAGGTAGAGCACATTTCGGATTGCATTATACTGGTAAATGTAGTATTTATTACAAACAAAGTCTTAATGTCTCATACTTTTTTAGATTTACTCAGATACGTATAAAAGCCATGCACATTCCTAAATGATTTACAGTTTTTCTATATTGCAGTATTGTTATTTGTGCCCACACGTCAGAAGTGTATTTTATTTTAGATCACTGAGTAAAATTCCCAGGTGAATCGGCAGGATCGAGGCAATCTCTGTTATTGTGATTGATTACAATATGCAAAGAAAAACCTAATGTTTTTGCTAAGCCTCTTAGTTTATGTGGAAAGTAATTTTACTTGACCAATCTAGCCCACTCATTAGCAGAATTTATGTCTCTCTCAGACAGCCATTTTGCAGAATGAATAAAAACTTTAAATAAAAACTTGCTGAAATGTTACCTTGCAACCTTCTAATTTAGAGTATGTCTTGCTTTATAGTTTCTGTTTATGAATAATATTCACACTCATGTCTATATAACATATAATCTTAATTTATGATAATACATACAAGCAGAGCTCCCCATATCATGAAATGCTGTGCTGACAATGACTAATTTTTAATCTGACTTCTGAATCTTAAAGGAACACAATGCAGAAAATGCACTTCCTCCTTGCCTTTGATCCTACCCAACCCATTTGCTAAGCTTAGCCAGCCACCAGCCAGGATCTCTACAAGACTATAGTCAGACTACAGAGCTGCTATGGGGCCAGTGGTAGGCATCCTGCACTGAGCTCCTTTTCTTGACATACAGTAAATCCACCACCATGCAAAAAGATTTTTACAGCTCCTATCGCATTGAGGTACCTTTATAAATTCCAATACAGTGAGCTCCCCCTAGTGGTGGTGCAGGCAGTCATTTTTATAATATATTGTATGAGAGAAGAAACTCATACAGATTCCTTATTAACCACTTGCAAACCCCAGCGTGGCCAGTACCCTGTACCCTGTGCCCCCATTGTCTGATAGGACCTGCACCTATATCGAGAATGGAGTGGGCCAAAGTGGTGGCTGGAGGACTCTGGTCCGGCCACCACCAATCACTCTCCCATAGAAGTGAACGGGAGCGCACCACGCATGAATGGCCGCCACTTCCATTCACTTCTATGGCCCGATGGAAATAGCCGAGCCAATAGAAAAGAATGGAGGGCAGCTGCGCATGCGCAGTGTGCTGTCCACAACTTTTGGGGCTCCGTTTAGTAGATAGGTATCTACAATTGGGGCATATCCTAGCAATTGCCCCCTTTAAGTTACACACAGAAATGGAACTAATAATGAATGACCTATTCATTAGTTAAGAAGATCATTAGTGCGACAAATAATAGTATAGTACAATAAGGACATAGTAGGGAAGGAATGATGACTTAAGGGTCTTGATCTCAGCAATTAGTCAGTGAACTCCTATGATTTATTTACTGTGTATCCCTCTTTTCTCTGTGACAACTGACTCTAGGATAGAATCTTCTATTCACGCAAATGTAATTTACATCTGTATGTGCTGTACAACACGCTGCACATGGACAGCGCATGGTCCCACAGAAGTAAGGGGTGATATTCACAACTCTATCTTTCCAGCCAGACCCTCAGAGAAACTCAAAACATGCACTATGCTTGTCCGTATCTCATGTAACATGGACCTGCGGATCACTGGAGAGAATTCTTTCCAATAGTTACCAGGCCCATGTCCTAAACAGACCAAACGGACCTACTGTCTACAGCGGGAATATGGGTGATTTTCAATATGGACATCTGAAAAAGGCCATAACTGATCTATTTGGAAACATTCTGGTGCAATGCGTTTAATTGTTCCTACCTGGCAAATGGCAGAATAGGAATGGAGAAAGTAGAAAAATGGTGTGACCTGCTCCCCTTTCGCCTCGTGAGCATGACCATTCTGGTTCACCTTTTGGAAGCTTTACTGTACCTCTGTAGACCTCTAATTTCACACAGAGGTTTTTTTTTCTGTTGGTTTCCATATGAATCCAACAAAATATAAATTCCTGCCATGTTTCATTGTATGCTGTATTATCGAGAAATTAAAAGAAAGAATTTCAACAAATGGTGCCGTATAAAGCTTGATATTGGGGCACATACAATAGCAGGGGCAGTAGAATCTGCAAGTTCAGTATGAAAGCTAGGATGAACAATCAATAAGTGATTTACGTCCTGTTACTGAATTCCCCACCAATTCCTAGTAATTTTATGTATAATGCATACTCCACATTTCCATCTGCCCCCACCCCCTTCACACATGTGCCGCTAATGCAGTCCTGGATGGCCACTCTAACACATATCTCCACCCCTCACTTATAGTGTTTTTCTTCAATCCATAAATTGCACCCATTGCCCACAATGAGGCTCAAGGTGGTCACCTACCTTGCCTACCACACGTCCTGTCATTGGCATATGTAATGCCCTGGGCTCTGAAGTATAGAGTCACAGGGATTCCATGGGCCTCCATATACATCACTGCAAAGACAAAGGGGTCATGCAGTTTCTTATATTGATGACTGATAGGGATCCAACTCCTGACACCCCAGCCGATCAGCTGTTTGAAGAGGATGCAGCACTCACACAAGCGCTGCATTCTCTTCATTGCTTAACCTGCTCGCCATGTGCATCGCAGCGAGGAGCAGGCTTAATTCACTTGAATGTGATTGAGTACAGCTACAACTGCTCCTTCTCACTCAAGTGAATTGGACGGAGAAGCTGTAATTACACTTGCTCGTCGCTACAAAGCTGATGCTGAGCAGGTAAACAGTGAAGTGAACGAAAGTCTCTCCTCAACCAGCTGATCGTGGATGTGCCGAAAGTCGAACCATCGTAGGTGGTAGGTCATCAATATAGGAAACTGGACAACCCCTTCCTCTCCTTTCCTTTATCCAATTTTGTCTCATATTTCTATTAAAACTGAGAAATAAATACATATTTTCTCTGTGTCCCAAGAGATCAACCATGTTCCCTCTCCTACCCCATATAATCCTGAGTCTGGCTGTAAGACAACTGGCTGGAGCAGCAGCCTCCCTGCTGTGCCATGTCACCCCTTTTCTTAGTCACTCCCTCAGCCAGCCATTAGCCATAGATAGACAAGATCTGCAGGTGATCGACTCCTGTGTCCCCTGCAGAAAATGCTGTAGACTGACAAACAGTGGAGGCAGCTATATTTCATGTTTACCTTTATCATTCCTTTCTTGGTTTAGTGTTCCTTAAATAAAAATGCATTCCTCTTTCCTCAAGTTAATGAATCCTTTTCGTCCATAGACATCAATACTAACCAACAATTGCACTTGTCAATAACTGCTTTTTCTATAAATGTTACAATTTTCTCAAGTTTTGCTCCTCTTAAATCATATACGGCTCCAAAGCGGTTTGCAAGATGATATTTCCTGATTTTCTCTTAATTTCATACAAAGTGGGATTTATCAGCTAAGCTTTCATTGACACTGACTTCAATTTATTCTGATGAAACTGACTGACATCTGTGTGTGCTGTTCATCAGTCATCATTTAAACCATTCTTAATTACATTAAATGTAAATTAAGACATTCATTTTCATCCATTATTTTTCATAAAACACTGTGAACTGAACTTTAGTGGGTCATGAAATTTTACATTCAAGATAAATAGGGGGAATGCAGAACGTACCATTGATTCATATTTCACTCGGTGTTGAATGGTGGTTTACTAGATTTGAATGATTAATTTGCTGTTTGATTGAAACATGAATGGCTCCGACAGACTTTCCCTAAGTTGGCTATGGCTCTATCATTGCTAAAGCTTCGCCACACTGAACTAAGTACATGTCAATTAAATAAGGATAAACTCTTCTTATGCTGCAATTCAGGGTAATGATCAATTAATAAAGGAAATCTTCATAAAGACGGAAATCAATATTTTTGTCAATTTATTTTTCTATTGCGACTTTAATATAAAAGTCTATTTTTTACTATAGAAATCTTTTCATCCAAAAATGGAAAACTTGATTTATGCTTGAGGTTGGATTTCCCGGCTTGCTTTTCCCTCCACGTTGACCTCTCTGGGTCATGTACAAGGGAATAACTGGAATTTGTGGGCCCTTAACAGTAAACTCTTTCTACATGTATGACATCACACATTTTGACATTATTCCACTAGGATCGGTGATAGAGAATACTAGGGGTGCTTGTTTAAAGGGGTTTTCCAGTTATAATGATATTTTATATAGTGCCCGCATTATGCCCCCTGAAACAGACAAATTATACTTACCTGTTCCACTGTGTTGCATCTGCTGTCTATATCTTGCAGTCCCATTTAATTGCACAGCAAAAAAATATCCCAAACAAAGCAACACACTAAACTCTGTGGACTCCCCACTGTGACGCCCTCTCACTAAACTCTTCCCCCTTCAGTCTGTCCCAAAGGCTGCAGCCAGACTCATATATCTGTCCACCCGCTATACTGCTGCTTCTAGCCGGTGCAAGTCACTTCACTGGTTGCCCATCCACTACAGAATACAGTTCAAACTTCTCAGCCTCACCCACGAAGCTCTCCACAATGCTCCATACATCTCCTCCCTCATTTCCATCTACCACCCGACTCGTCCTCTTTGCTCATAATTCGTACCTCTCACTCCCGTCTTCAAGACTTTTCTCTAGCTGCACCTAGTCTCTGGAATTCTCTGCCCTGGAATCTCAGGTTAATTCCCAACTTCCCTAACCTCTAAGTGCCTTAAAAACACATATTTTCAGGCAGGCTTATCAAGCTTCCTAAACTGACTGTTCCCCGAGTAAACCTCTCCCCCACCAACTTCTCTGGCCTGAACTCGATCCTCTACCAGTACCAAACCCAAAGCAGATCGGCCGGCAACACTCCTGTCAGTTCAATAATGGCTTAAAGGATAACTGTCGTATTTTTTTTTGAGTATTGGATTGCGGTGATTAATATCACCTTGGTGGCTCTATTTCAACTTTTCACTGTATATTCAATTACCCCTTAATTCCACAATTTTGTTCCCTGTACTGCCTACTTTTACCTGTGCTTAAAATAGGGTTGCTAGGCATGGTCCGTCTATCTGTTGAAGGACGGAGCACGAAGCGTGCAGGCTCACATTACTGACAATCAGGGACTGTAAGTAAATGATTAAAGCCAGGTCCTCCCCAGCAGCTGATAACAGTGCCTGGGCTGTGTGCACTTCTCCCTGTCCCTGCTCTTGGCAGACGCTCCCTCACTCAGCAGAGCTGGAGAATGCAGAGTTGGAGCAGCGCAGACCAGGGAAGGGAGATCTGCCATCTGCTCAGTGTATAAATGAAAGCAACATGTGGTAAAAGGACCCCTTTGTGCTGCAGGAGATTAACCCTTTAGGGGGGAGAGCTCTGGTTACTGACACTTTTGGGGGGCTATTGATACTGGCTAGTGAGGGCAGGCAGGATTAGCCTCAGGGTGAGGGCAGTGGCGGCCATCTTAACTGAATAGTGAAATTGCAGTTTTATGCAGACTGGTTGCTAAGGGCTGAATCTTATTAAATATGGGGTAAGTCAGTCTAATAGTAACTGATTCTGGAATATCATGTTATTAGTAACTACATATATGAAAATTGAAATTAGTGTCTAAATGTGACAGTTATCCTTTAAATCCTACTTATCACATTCAACTACTTTATGTGTCACCCCCAATTCCTCATAGATTGTAAGCTCTTGCGAGCAGGGCCCTGACTCCTAGTATTTCAGTTGTATATTAGGCAGTTACGTTGTGATGTCTTTTGTTTTGTACATGAACCCTCGGAATTTGTAAAGTTTTGCGGAATATGGTGGCACTATATAAATAAATATTATTATTATAGTAACAAAATATGAGAGGAAAAGCAGATGCCAAACAATATACCCAGTAAACAGACCAAAGTGAGGCTTGAAAATAAATAGGCCCCCAATCAGTACTCCACCCTAATCAACCAGCCAATGCTAGATGATAACCAAACCCAGATTTAGTTTCAAGGCAGTTGCATAGCAAGTGCCCAAACAAACCTAATAACCAGGTGAATCCCATCATCTGATGGCTCATCATCTGATCTCCTGACCTTATAAACACTTATTTATCAGTTGTTGTTATTATCAGTTTGATAAGAGTTAAGTTATAATGAGTGTTTATGAGCTGTCAGGAGATCAAAGATAAAAACCACACATGAGTAGTCAGATGACGGGATTCAAAGAAAACAGTCTGTGACAGCTTGCAAACAGACTGATCTTTAACTTTTGTATCTCAGAAATGGCTTAACATTTAATAAAAAGCAAATGAAAAAATAGTTTTTAACCCAAAATGCAAAAATAAAAAATTGCCCTGAAGGTGTCCATAGCCTTTAATAAACAGACATCTAAGTTTATCAAAGAAACTATACAAAAATATGAAAAAAAATCATAAAGAATGTCCACTTCTGCACAAACATATTTATCTGCCTACAGCTAAAATCGGAGAATTCATTTCTGTATTAGGCTGCCAACCGTCCATCTACTCTGACTGATGCAGCCTTTCTACATGGGAATTAAAAGCTCTGCGCCTGTCAGTCAATAAATAAAATGATTTATAATTTGGTGGAAAATATTATAATATAACCCAAACAGCTTATTCACTGCTTTAAAAAAAAGTTAACCAAGACTGCACTTCCTAGCTACATTCAGCAGGTAATGGCATATTATTATTATAGACAGCATTTACATTCCCATGTCACTTCTACTGATGGAGAAAGAATTGCTGCCATCATGCTATAGACAGGTAGTTTTTTTGCTATTAATATACGTCTCTAGCTCATTTTTAAGGGTAGCGTAAATTGAAGTACGGAATATAGATGGCTTTTGCAAGTCATTCAGGTCACTGAAGCATGTCATTGTTTGCAGCCAGGGTTCCATAAAAGCGCTGTATGATGATTAGCACACCATATATTCTTCTCATAAAATAATATAGCACCAAAAATACACACTGTGTCTAATACATGGACACCCGAGGTAATGAGATGCTGCCCCCCTTCTAGAAGTCTAGGTGAGGTGATAAGCTTGTTCCTAGCACAATAAGCAATTATAAGGCTTCTGAAAAGTCAGCAGCCCTCAAGAGTGTCTGCTCCTGCATCAGGAACTTTTGATGTTGTTGTTTTTTTAGAATATAAACAATTAAGATTTTTTTTTTATGTACTGACCCTCTAAGGATAAATTCTTTGAAAAATCTGCCAAAAAAATCCACATGAATCAACCCATATTACAATCTACATGATCTGTCACAATACAATGGGTGAAATCTGCAGTAATATCCTAACATATAGGGCATGTTGTGGGCTTAAAGGGGCACTTTAGATTTTTTTTTTTTACTCATTCAATTTTTTTTTGAATCTTTGGTATTCTCTTTTTCATTTCCGCAGGGCTATACCATTGGCAATTAAATACAAAATATTGTCCTTCTGCAATTCAGAGAGATAAAACTCCCATTTAGATAGGGAATCTAGTGTTAGTTTACTGCTGCTGTGAGGGTACTCTCTGCTCTGCACTGATGAGGGGCAATCACCCCGAAACAGCTGTCTGCAGATGAGATGCTGGCTTATTTATTATCTAAGTCATGTCTTAAGGGGCTGAAAATTGACTTATTGGATAGCTGCCTTATATCTGGTGGCATTAGAGGCAGAGCTTGTTAAGAACTCATTTGCATTCCTTTCTTACCATTTTTAGATTTCAAATTCTGCATTAACTGTGACAGGTTTAATTGACTCTGCCATAAGTTTTCATGGTGCAAGCCCCATATATAACAAAAAAAAATAATATATATATTTTTTTAAATATTAGGCAATACAAGTATGATGTTTTCACCCACTGGGCCTTCCTCAGATATATCGCTGCACTGTGGACTGAAGAACTTGGTTCTATTGGTAGGAAAGATGACCCATATAGGGGAAAGTGATTAATTAATTTCATAAAATATATATGTATAGAAGAGCTCATTATGCTGACTTTATTTATAAATGATAAAATCTAACTGCATGCAGCCACCACTAGAGGGAGCTAACTGCATATGGATTTAGTGAATGGAAGAGGACCAGCACTGGATATTTGCAAATAATCTTCAATGCCTTGTTACATACTAGTCAACGTTTGGTATATTTCAGCTCAGTATGAGCCTTTTTCAGGCCTTCAGAAAGGCTCATACTGAGCTATAAAGGATTGAAGACTAATTGCAAATGCTGAGTTCAATCCGTCTTTCTTTCACTTTACTCTGGAGATAGGCACCACTACGCAAGAGAGGATTTCCATCTGGACTCCATGGCATATAGATTTATGCAACTAGTGGGAGCATTATAAATCTGCATGAGGTGAGCTCCCCCTAATGGCGGCTATAGGTGGCTGCTATGTCAGTAGGCAGCCATATAATATGCTGAAAAGTTGGGTCTGTCAGAGTGAGAGGCACTTTTTTGTTAGTGGCCCTTTGCTTTGGCTCATCGAGGGGGATCTTAAGTGAAGGACCCCATCTATGACCTTCATATAGATAAACCAACACTGTTTCCCTATTTTAAACAAGTAAGTGATCCATAATCACTCATAGCATAACCAATAAAAGATTTATGGATCTATAGGTTCCAAATCACAACTCAAGCAACAGAATTTTATACAAAATCACAGATGTTTTTATTGGTACAAAATAAAGTTGTGACCACTGGCCACACAGACATTTAAGAACACTTAAAATGCCATACAGATCGCAGATGTGTGGTAGTTACAATAATTATGCGTAAAGTGCAAATGCTAAATTACTTTACAGCAATGAGATTAGTCAGTGCCTAACACAGAGTTAAGTCCTGTCTATGATATAGTACCAAAAGGTCAACAGTGGACCCTAGACTAATTGGACCTAATACTCACACCAAATAATATAAACAAATAATACCATAAATGATGAGGCATACTGACCAAGATCTCTACCACAGCACTGACAGTCCGTGCCCCGACGCGCGTTTCGCCGTCAGCTTTTTCAAGGGGTAATGACAAACAACCTCCTAGCCGGGTATATATAGTCCCCAAAGTGGGCGAACACATATTCACCTAACCAATAGATGAAGGGCACATTGATAAGGAGGCAGGATCCCCAAAGTTCCCCACCTGTATGGTATACCTCACCCGCCTCGTGTATTATGGCGCACGAACCGTCGCACACCGCCGATGCCCGCGTACCCGGCCGTAGCAATGACGCAGGACGGCTACGCTCACCAGAGCACAGAACGTCCTACGTCAGAGCCAGGACCTTCATATGCCCTTCATATGCCCTAACTTTCATAAGGATTTAATATGTCGACATATTTACTAGGTTTCTGCTGCCACCCACTACAGATACAGTAGCATGGGAGAGATCTTTGTTTATCTGCACACCTCCATGCCCTATACATGGCTAGAACTCACTCAGAGTATGCTGGTTTATGTAGTGCAGCCAGTTGCATTTTTCTGTTACATTGAAAGTATCAGTGGCTGATCCAGAGCAAATGATTTCTACAATACAAACTTGAGGAACTTCAGTGTAAAAATAAATTACTGAGTAATACAATCATTAACAAAAAAAAAAAAATAACGCACAGAGCAGTTCAAAGGAGTAAAAAGGAGTAATCAAATTAAACTTCCTATGTATTAATGTAATGATGATACATGTAAGTAATAACAATATTAAAGTGGAAGGATACGCTTATTGGGGAAAACTGTTGATAGGAGGCTCTAGGACCCTGTTGGACTACCTCTAGCCTGGATACAAGACGAGATACGGTTGGGCATGGAGGCATACAGGTTCCATATGGTATCCTGCCCCACAGGGCCTGTGGATCCTGCACATTTGGAAGTGGCTGGTCTGTTTGGGCCATCCGGAGCCTGTTCGCCATGTGGGCATGCCCTCACTTAACCACTGCTCCCAAAACCTCCTAATAGCTAGGTCACAATGGCCTAGATGGCTGGCACTTTGTTAAAATGACCATCCAGATCTTCTCAGTTCAATGATGTGCCTAATCTCAAAGTCTATCAACTGGACAAAATGTCTTAAAGTGAGTCATAAAGGCATGTCTAGCAGTCAACGATCCCTTACCAAGAAGTACACTACCCGAAAGTAGCCTCTGAGAGCCTTTTTATAGTACAGCGCTAGCGGGAGAAGCATTTTTACACTCTCTTGTGACAAGATCCAGTGTCTAATCAGACCACACACGTAATGATTTACATATCTGCCTGAGACTTAACTGCATGCCAAGTTTTGTAGAAATACAACATTTCTATCTAATTGTATTATTTTTATTTGTCAATGAGTATACATAAGCACTTATGCACTTATCAACAAAAATTTATGTAAGTCATAGTAAACCTACCCTGCCTGTGCCTGGAAATAAAGGCTTTCTAAATCGCTCTTATGATGGCACAAGTCTAGAAAAATATAAATAATGATATGGACTTAGCATTAGCATCTCATGTGCATGGTGATTTATTCTGCGGGCTGTTGAAGGATGGAGGAAGCTCTTAAATATTATCATTGCTAATGGTTTAATGATGCATTAAAATGTTTGAAGAGTTACAACATTTTTCTTTTTAACTCCACAGAGTTAATTTTTTAAACAAATTTCAAATTTAATTGATGAGAAAAAAAAGCGCAATGTCATGTTTGGACCCTGTTTGGCGGCGCACAGAGCCTCTACTGTTTTGTAATGCAAAGCTCTGTGTACCACCACATGGTACCTCAGTACAGAACCACAATGCTTCTAGGGAGAAATATCTTTAAAAGAATTGTTTAAAACCATTTTTCAGGTTTTTGTTTTTTTCAAAAAAACAAATATATCTTTGTTTTTCCACAAATATATCTATAGGACTAGAAAAATGCAGTACTTTTTGCAAGCTCAAGAAATGACCCAAAAACTAAGTGTGAATAAAGCCTAATACAGTGTACAGCGGAACATGCCTCAATTTATGGATTTCACAATAGTGGCATGTCCCATGACATACATAAGGCATGCAGAGGTACAGTATAGGCCCATAGATATCGATGGGTGCTGTATTACACTGTTCGCATCTCATTTTTTGGCACCTATAGGTATAGTAAGATATGTCGGCCATTGACTCCTATTGTAAAGAAATGTTACAGAGTACTTTGTAGTATATTTTATTATTGTGTCCCTCTACATAGGAAAGCATAGCAGAAAAAAAAAAAAAAAAAAAAAAAAAAGCTGCTGCATACCAGCCCATTCTTTTGTCATATGCTACAAACACAGTGGTGTACCTACCATGGAGGCAGACCATGTGATTTTATGGGGGCAGGGGAACAGGGGCTTGGCACTGGACTTCTACTGTTCCTAACATAAATCCACTACATTTTCTAAAATCTGCCACCTGGAGAGTGGGGGATGGGGGGACTTAGTACATGGAGATTTTACAGCTTCCATTAATTTCATTGGTAGTTATATACTGTACATACATGGTAGTTGTATACATTCCTATGTCCTGAGCTCCCTCTAGTGGTGACTGAAGGCAGACAGTTTTATTATGTACTACAGTCGTGGCCAAAAGTTTTGAGAATGACACAAATATTAGTTTTCACAAAGTTTGCTGCTAAACTGCTTTTAGATCTTTGTTTCAGTTGTTTCTGTGATGTAGTGAAATATAATTACACGCACTTCATACGTTTCAAAGGCTTTTATCGACAATTACATGACATTTATGCAAAGAGTCAGTATTTGCAGTGTTGGCCCTTCTTTTTCAGGACCTCTGCAATTCGACTGGGCATGCTCTCAATCAACTTCTGGGCCAATTCCTGACTGATAGCAACCCATTCTTTCATAATCACTTCTTGGAGTTTGTCAGAATTAGTGGGTTTTTGTTTGTCCACCTGCCTCTTGAGGATTGACCACAAGTTCTCAATGGGATTAAGATCTGGGGAGTTTCCAGGCCATGGACCAAAAATGTCAACGTTTTGGTCCCCGAGCCACTTAGTTATCACTTTTGCCTTATGGCACGGTGCTCCATCGTGCTGGAAAATGCATTGTTCTTCACCAAACTGTTGTTGGATTGTTGGAAGAAGTTGCTGTTGGAGGGTGTTTTGGTACCATTCTTTATTCATGGCTGTGTTTTTGGGCAAAATTGTGAGTGAGCCCACTCCCTTGTATGAGAAGCAACCCCACACATGAATGGTCTCAGGATGCTTTACTGTTGGCATGACACAGGACTGATGGTAGCGCTCACCTTTTCTTCTCCGGAGAAGCCTTTTTCCAGATGCCCCAAACAATCGGAAAGACTCTTCATCGGAGAATATGACTTTGCCCCAGTCCTCAGCAGTCCATTCACCAAACTTTCTGCAGAAGATCAATCTGTCCCTGATGTTTTTTTTGGAGAGAAGTGGCTTCTTTGCTGCCCTTCTTGACATCAGGCCATCTTCCAAAAGTCTTCGCCTCACTGTGCGTGCAGATGCGCTCACACCTGCCTGCTGCCATTCCTGAGCAAGCTCTGCACTGGTGGCACTCCGATCCCGCAGCTGAATATTCTTTAGGAGACGATCCTGGCGCTTGCTGGACTTTCTTGGACGCCCTGAAGCCTTCTTAACAAGAATTGAACCTCTTTCCTTGAAGTTCTTGATGATCCTATAAATTGTTGATTGAGGTGCAATCTTAGTAGCCACAATATCCTTGCCTGTGAAGCCATTTTTATGCAACGCAATGATGGCTGCACTCGTTTCTTTGCAGGTCACCATGGTTAACAATGGAAGAACAATGATTTCAAGCATCACCCTCCTTTTAACATGTCAAGTCTGCCATTTTAACCCAATCAGCCTGACATAATGATCTCCAGCCTTGTGCTCGTCAACATTCTCACCTGAGTTAACAAGACGATTACTGAAATGATCTCAGCAGGTCCTTTAATGACAGCAATGAAATGCAGTGGAAAGTTTTTTTTTTGGGGATTAAGTTAATTTTCATGGCAAAGAAGGACTATGCAATTCATCTGATCATTCTTCATAACATTCTGGAGTATATGCAAATTGCTATTATAAAACTTAAGCAGCAACTTTTCCAATTTCCAATATTCATGTAATTCTCAAAACTTTTGGCCACGACTGTACATGCAGGGAATCAGGATTTAGAGCTGTATGGGGGGGGGGGGGGGGGGGGGGAAGGGCTGGGAAGATACCAGTGCATTTGGCCCCTTTGTCTGTCTTTGTCTAAATGCACTGAGCAATATGGTGATCAGAATGCCTAGCCATCATATTTTCCTGACACAGACGTTGAGTAAAGTGGGTGAGATAGAATGTAGTAGAACCATTTTATTTTTTGGAGGGGGTGGCTTACCAAGTTTTGCTGTTCAGATTCTGAACAAAGTTATTATGACAACAAAAAGTACATGATAGTCACAATTAAAGTCAAGTACAATACTGAAGAATTACAAATTATAAGAGTAAATTTGCAAAGTGGCTAACGTACATTGTCAAATCTGGATTGATTTAAACAGTCTTTGAAGGGTTTCTTATGTGCACTCACAAACTCTTGAAAAATTATCATATTTAATTTTACACAAAGGAGATTAAGCCACGGTCCAGCATGTCTGGTAGATGTTAACCACAGCCCAGCCTGTAATTAAATAGCATTAGGAAAATGTGAAAATAATGAGTAGATGCACTTCTGCTTTCCTACTAAAATCAGCTTTAGTAGATTAAACTGTTTACAGTGATCAGATTATATTACATTATGAAAACTCAGCAAATATATGGTGCTTTTGGACAACAGCAGACACTTCGTTTTACACAATACTATGTGCATATGTGTAAGTGAGGGCAAGTAAGACAATAAAAAGGAACCTTACATGTAGTGGCATTAGAGGCTAGGCTTTCTTTATTCTTTGAAAAGACAGCTAATTTGCATACCAAAAACTTTTTACACCTACCAGGTGTATTAGTACCCCCCAAATCCTGGGGAAGGCCTCTTACTCAGTTAAGCCAGTTTTCTTATGTCGGTTGGCATCAGAGGCACCACTTTCTCTTATATATATTTTTAGAAGCATTGCCAGGTCCATAAGATTCCGACTAGACACTCTCCATAGATGAAAAGTTACCCGTGAAAAACTGGGACTGTGATTTGTTCATTCCTTTTAAGTTTTTTTTAAAGAAAATGAAAATACGTATATATTTCTTTATTATAAATATGTTCCCAAATACCTTTCATTAGGTATAATGGCTTGTTTTGTCTAGGGAGCAATGATCAGGAGAAACAAAATGGCTGCTGTCCTAATACACAAAACCTATCCTAATCACACAGGAGGACAAGTGACTTCACATCACTGAGGTAAAGAGCTGCCTGATCCTCCTCTCTGCTCTGCTTGTCAGGGATTATGATCCTGAATACAGTTTAATATGATATTTAGCTAAATCTTTGTGGGAATGGAGTTCATGAGGAGACATGAAGTACTGAGAGGACGGACAGGACAGACTGTGGTAATGTGGAACTGTGGTAATGGAGACTGCATACAAGTGCTGCTGCTCATTAGCCACATCTGCTCATGAACTCAATTCCAACAGAGATTCAGCTAAAGATCTTATCATCTGTATTCAGGATCATAATCCCTGACAAGCAGAAAAGAGGGTGTGGTAGCTCTTGAGCTCAGTGTTGTGAAGTAAATTGTCCAGGACAGGTTTTGTGTGTGCTTATAGGACACTGGCCATTTTGTTTCTTCTAATCATTGCTACCTAGACAAAACGAGCCATTATAACTAATGTAAGGTATTTGGGAATATATTTATAATGAAGTAATATTTAAGTATTTTCATTTTTTTAATTCCCGGAGAACCCCTTTAAGGCACCCATACACAGTATTGTCGACTGAGACCCCCATTTTCATCCAGGCTGGCCAACAATCAAATGTGTAAGGCAATCTCCTTATTCTCCTTTGACAGTTCGTATCAAATGAGAGAAAAATCTGGTGCACTGAATACTGAATCCTTTTGTTCTCCTGAGAGATAAGCTGCCACCAGAGTTATCTGGCAGTGGCTTTCCTCTCTCCCCCCATTGAAAACACATACATGCTCAGCAGAGTCAAGCATGTATGTCTATGAGGGTGTATCAAGAGATAGCTGGCGGCCAAAAGTTTATGGGCAGTTTGAGTACATTTCATAGCCACCTTTCCTATTATCCACAGTAGTTGGTCTTCTCCTAAAATTGATCAAATTACAACTCCATTTACATCCTATGAAATTTTCCATTTAGGTTCCTCTTAGTGTCTTAGTATCACACCAACGCAAAAGTATCACAAGGCTCAGGTTCTGCAGTGTTGAGTTGACCAAGGAGAGTCAAAGATCTCCACCAGAATTGGAAGCAAACATAGAGCTGCCACCTAATTGGTTCTTGGTTCTGTTGATGTGGAAGATTCCTTTGGATGTGGCATAGTTGTCACCATCTATCTTGTTAAGATGATTAAGTCTGTAGCCATAAATGCAATGTTATTTTAAAAGGTTTTGTTGCCAATAGTAATTCAATCCAGACTAAAGACATAACAAATATAACATTTGAAGAGGTTATCCAGGATTATTGGAAATTGTTTTTCAGAGACAGTGCCACTCTCTTTTATGCTACATTCACATAATGACAGTGAAAAAAACTGACAAAAAGCAGCACAACATTACACATACAAACAATGAGACTGGGGAATAGGGATTATTCTGAATTAAAGTGGTATTATACCTACTATACATTCAAAAATAGAAGCCCTTTGCGCACATTTTTGATCAAACGTGTGCCAGACCCATCTACACATCCATAAAGCTGACATGCAGAGAGCAAACTAGTGATGAGCGGGAGGTGCCATATTCAATTTCGCAATATTTCGCGAATATTTGATTGAAAATTTCTTGTTATATTAGTCGAAATCGAATATTCGTAATTATTCAATTTATCGCGAATAATATGCGATTTAATTAATCGCGTATTGCGATTTTTCTTTTGACAGTATAAGGCAATGTTCCTATGACTAATTGACTATGGCTAGGCTAATATGTGTATTTTACGAATATTCTTAATATTACTCTAACTTCGTCTTTTAGAATATTCAAAATATTCTAAAAGATGAAGTTAGAGCAATATTACGAATTTTCGTAAAATACACATATAGATTGTAATTTAGCTAATATAGTGCTATAATCCTTTTTTTTTTCTCTAATTTTTTTTGCCTCTTCTGAACTTCAGTTTTTGAAAATATGTACACTATTAAAAATATTACTATAGCAATATATTAGCTAAATTACAATCTATATGTGTATTTTACCAATATTCTTAATATTGCTCTAACTTCGTCTTTTAGAATATTCGTAATATTCTAAAAGATGAAGTTAGAGCAATATTACGAATATTCTAAAATACGAAGTTAGAGCAATATTACGAATATTCTAAAAGACGAAGTTAGAGCAATATTATTCCACTTTGGCATACTGCTCCCCGACAAGCGTCCCCGTCACCATGGGAACGCCTGTGGGTTAGAATATACCATCGGATCTGAGGTTTTACGATCTAAGGGAAAACTCAGATCCGATGGTATTTTCTAACCCACCGGCGTTCCCATGGTGACGGGGACGCTTGTCGGGGAGGTGTATGCTGAAGTTGATTAAATAACGATTTTGTCATGCGCTCGGGCACACGTATTAACCATTACAATTTTTCTGTTGTAATATTCGTGAACTCGAATATTATAACCGAGATTATTGGTTTAGATTAGAATAGGACGAATATTCTAAAATCGAATATACAGCAATATATTCTTTATTTAGAATATTCATCATATTTGGTCCATCTGAAAACATGATTCCTTCCAGCTTCAATTCAGTTGCTTGTGGGCCAATGGCTCATTGACCCACAAGCAAGAAGCAGGGAGGAATCATATATTTTCAGATGAAAAAAAAAAAAAAACGAATATTCGATTTCGCGAATATATGGACCTATATTAGAAATATTCGCGAAATCTCGAAGTTGCGATATTCGAGATAAAAATTCGTTATTCAAATATTCGCGCTCAACACTAGAGCAAACAAAAACGTATGGCAGCACAACATTACACATACAAGCAATGAGACTGGGGAGTAGGGATTATTCTGAATTAAAGTGGTATTATACCTACTATACATGAAAAAATAGAAGCTCTGATGCCTGGTAGATGGGTCTGGCACATGTTTGATCAAAAATGTGCGCAAAGAGCTTCTATTTTTTCATGTATAGTAGGTCTAATACCACTTTAATTCAGAATAATCCCTACTCCCCAGTCTCATTGTTTGTATGTGTAATGTTGTGCTGCCATATGTTTTTTGTTTGCTTTCTGCATGCTACCTTTATGGATGTGCACCTGTGACTATGAATGTGCTAGTCCAAATTTTCTTGTAGTGAGTAAAACTGGTTGTTAAAAACCGACCATTTTGCATCTGTTAATAACCATTAAAAATCGATGATTTTCATTGTTTTTATTAAGTTCCTCAGTATATATATTATGCTCCCGCATAGTGGTCCCAGTATAAATAATTCACCCCCTAGTGCCCTCTATAGTTATAATCGCCACCAGTTGTGCCTCTATATATATATAGATATACAGTACAGACCAAAAGTTTGGACACACCTTCTTATTCAAAGAGTTTTCTTTATTTTCATGACTATGAAGGCATCAAAACTATGAATTAACACATGTGGAATTATATACATAACAAACAAGTGTGAAACAACTGAAAATATGTCATATTCAAGGTTCTTCAAAGTAGCCACCTTTTGCTTTGATTACTGCTTTGCACACTCTTGGCATTCTCTTGATGAGCTTCAAGAGGTAGTCCCCTGAAATGGTCTTCCAACAGTATTAAAGGAGTTCCCAGAGATGCTTAGCACTTGTTGGCCCTTTTGCCTTCACTCTGCGGTCCAGCTCACCCCAAACCATCTCGATTGGGTTCAGGTCCGGTGACTGTGGAGGCCAGTTCATCTGGCGCAGCACCCCATCACTCTCCTTCATGGTCAAATAGCCCTTACTTTCAAAGTTTTCCCAATTTTTCGGCTGACTGACTGACCTTCATTTCTTAAAGTAATGATGGCCACTCGTTTTTCTTTACTTAGCTGATTTTTTCTTGCTATAATACAAATTCTAACAGTCTATTCAGTAGGACTATCAGCTGTGTATCCACCTGACTTCTCCTTAACGCAACTGATGGTCCCAACCCCATTTATAAGGCAAGAAATCCCACTTATTAAACCTGACAGGGCACACCTGTGAAGTGAAAACCATTTCAGGGGACTACCTCTTGAAGCTCATCAAGAGAATGCCAAGAGTGTGCAAAGCAGTAATCAAAGCAAAAGGTGGCTACTTTGAAGAACTTAGAATATTGCATATTTTCAGTTGTTTCACACTTGTTTGTTATGTATATAATTCCACATGTTTTAATTTATAGTTTTGATGCCTTCAGTGTGAATCTACAATTTTTATAGTCATGAAAATAAAGAAAACTCTTTGAATGAGAAGGTGTGTCCAAACTTTTGGTCTGTACTGTATATATAGATATTTGAACAAATGTTGCAAAAATATGCGCCAAATTTTCGTACGCGGGCATCACTTGTGACATCTTTATGCCACAAAACTGATGTAGCAGACTTGATAAATGTCCCTCAAAGTCTCTACAGACATATATCATTCCATGTGAGCCACATAAATTTGACATATCTAGTCTCGGTCTAAGCTTTCTAGATTTAATACATTTTCCCCACATACTTCAACAGGGTTATTCACGTAAGCACCAAAACGTCAATAAATAGCGTTGATTTATGTGCATTTCTTTGTGTTATTTTGGTGCAGATGTCTTGATTATTTTCTGCTTATAAATCTGCACTGTATGCAGGTACCCTAAGCAGTGGCGGTCTTTGCCACCACACAATCCACGCAATTGCATGGGCCCCATCTGTCAGGCACCGTATGGCGTTATGAGGGAGCACAGTGGGCACAGTATTGGAGGTAGCAATAGTATGACATTGTTGGAGCACCAGGAGGGGAGCTTGATGGAAAAGTGAGGAAACTAAGATACTGTATCTGTGTGACAAACTCTGCAGAGAAGAGACGTGGCTGAAATAAATCGTCATGGTGGTCTGGTACAAATGAAGAAGATGAGAAAGAGAACTTCTGTATTAGAGGAAACATCACTGCATGTAAGAGGTATTTAGCGATGTATGTATTCTCCAATTCAAATATGCCTTCAATAGTAGGGCTGGGGGGGGGGGGTTTGGACTGAGAAGTTGGCACGGGGGGAAGGGTCACCATTTCAATAATCACCTCCATCAGCAGAATGCGTTGTGGACAAATAGGGAACCGCTGTTGGGAATATAGATTCCTGGCTGTCTTGAATAGGGCCCCCAGACATAATTTTGCTTGGGGCCTCAGAAATGTCAAGCCTGTCCTGGACCCCAAGGTGCAAATCACAGACACTTCTATGGCCCTGGGTCAAATAATTGGATATTGGAAGCTGTTTACACTTAGCTGGCATTGCAGAGAGGTCCTATTTGTCTTTCAGAGTCCCTGGCAATTCCTGCAGGCGATCAAGATACTTCAAGATATTGACACTATGAAAAGATCCATTCCAGCACTTCGTCCATAAAAATCTTTATTTCATCTTAATTAAAAACCAGAAGGTGGAAGGTTCAGTCAGGTGAGCTGATCTGGTTTTCCTTTTCTTTATGAGACCTTCAAGAGGCATGCTGCTGTGCCCGACCACTGGTTCCACCTTTCATGGCTTCACACACCCCATTCAACACCCCATTTTATAAACGTGCCAAAACTACTCAATGTTAACAACTTTTTCTCTCTACCTATGACAGTCTGAGATATCACCCATATATATCAAACTTAAAGTACCGTATTTAGAGGTATTTCATATCGTTCCAGAAACCCAGGAGCCTTTTAATCAGATTAAGGCCTCCTACACCCGACTGTATCCTATGTGCGGTCAAAGATCGCAGATCCACAAAATATGGATGCGGTGTGTGCACATCCCACAATTTTTGAGGGACCCAGTGTAAAAAAAAAGTATATTCTTGTTCAAAAACAGACAAGAATAGGACAAGATAACTTCTATTTGGGATTTTTGGTGCATATTTGATGTGGTTTTGCCACAGATCTGCCCGATACTTTTTATGATATGATATGTGTCTGATGAAGAGAGTGATTCACTCTCGAAACGCATTGCACTTTTCTTTTGTTTTAATAAACTTGTCAACTTTAGGAGGGTTCTTGAATCTCCATTTTTTTTTTTTTTTACCTAGACTGCATGAGTGAGTAGAATAAGATGCTGAGATAGGGATGCTGAGCCACAGTCCCTGGGTCACCAGCCCGATGACCAAGAAGTCAGTCAGACTAATGAGCCACAGACCCTGGGCCACAAGCTTTTGGCCAGGTTACCAGCCTTCTGAGTGAGAGGGACAGCTAGCTCATGACTTCCCTGCTCTGGAGGAGACTGGAGAATCCAGCTCAGTGTCTTGCGTGTATTGTTTTGCACTTAAATTCTTCCAGTAAAGAAACACACTGGTTTACTGCAGACCTTGGCTCTCTGGACATATTTACCATTTGGGTGCACCATGTGCTACCATCCCTTCCATAGAGCAACACCACATGATGACACCTCAGTGGTGTCTGGGGTGTAATGTTGTGTAGCGTTGAGGCCTGGGGCGGATTGGGAACAACCTTAGTAGGTGGAGCCTGCAATACTGTAATGCAGCACAGAATCAGGGCTCGAGTCCTGCGGGAACGCGTGGGAACGGCGTTCCTGCACTTTTTTCATAGCAGGAACGCTGTTCCCTTTCAGGGCAAAAGGACCAGGAAGCGGTGAAGGCTTTGTATTTACCGCTTACTGGTCCTCTGTAGGTAACGCGCTTGAAGTTAAACTATACCATCGGATTGGAGAAAACTCTGATCCGATGGTATATTTTAAATCCCAGGCGTTCTCATGGTGATGGGGATGTCCGGACGCTGATTTTAATACCTGGGAGGGCGCACTGGGGCTGATGGAGAGGCACTGGGGGATGGTGAGAGGCACTGGGGGCCGATGGAGAGGGACTGGGGGCTGATGGAGAGGCACTGGGGGCTGATGGAGAGGCACTGGGGACTGATGGAGAGGCACTGGGGGCTGGTGAGGGGCACTGGGGGCTGGTGAGAGGCACTGGGGGCTGGTGAGAGGCACTGGGGGCTGATGGAGAGGCACTGGGGGACTGGTGGAGAGGCACTGGGGGCTGGTGAGAGGCTACTGGGGCTGCTATAAGGCTACTAGGGGCTGCTATAAGGCTAGTGGGGGCTGCTATGAGGCATGGGGCTCTTATCTGAGGTCTGATTGGGGGTCATTCATATTGGGGTCTGAGCTGAGGTGTTATCTGATGTCCTATTGGGGTCTTATTAACATTGGGGATCTTATTGGGGCTGTTAGCTGAGGTCTGATTAACATTGGGGGTCTGATTGGTGGTCTGACCTGAGGTATAATGATTTTTTTTTTTTCCGGAGCAGCTTGGAGAAAAAAGGCCTCACAGTCTCCCACACTCCTTCTGCCCAGCCAAGCCAGCCAGCACCCCTGAGGCCAAGCCAGCCAGCACCCCTGAGGCCAAGCCAGCCAGCACCCCTGAGGCCAAGCCAGCCAGCACCCCTGAGGCCAAGCCTGCCAGCACCTCTGACACAGTCTTCAGAACTGTAAGTAAATTATATATAAGGGGAGCTTATAATATGAAAGAGACGAATTATGTCTGAACAGACATATATCGCAAATTCCAGTTTTTGTTTACGTTTTATGTTGCACAGAATTTTCTGCGAAATATATATATATATATACACTCACCTAAAGAATTATTAGGAACACCATACTAATACGGTGTTGGGCCCCCTTTTGCCTACAGAACTGCCTTAATTCTACGTGGCATTGATTCAACAAGGTGCTGATAGCATTCTTTAGAAATGTTGGCCCATATTGATAGGATAGCATCTTGCAGTTGATGGAGATTTGAGGAATGCACATCCAGGGCACGAAACTCCCGTTCCACCACATCCCAAAGATGCTCTATTGGGTTGAGATCTGGTGACTGTGGGGGCTATTTTAGTAAAGTGAACTCATTGTCATGTTCAAGAAACTATTTTTCCAGTCTTCAACAGTCCAATTTTGGTGAGCTCGTGTAAATTGTAGCCTCTTTTTCCTATTTGTAGTGGAGATGAGTGGTACCCGGTGGGTCTTTTGCTGTTGTAGCCCATCCGCCTCAAGGTTGTGCGTGTTGTGGCTTCACAAATGCTTTGCTGCATACCTCGGTTGTAACGAGTGGTTATTTCAGTCAACGTTGCTCTTCTATCAGCTTGAATCAGTCGGCCCATTCTCCTCTGACCTCTAGCATCAACAAGGCATTTTTGCCCACAGGACTGCCGCATACTGGATGTTTTTCCCTTTTCACACCATTCTTTGTAAACCCTAGAAATGGTTGTGCGTGAAAATCCCAGTAACTGAGCAGATTGTGAAATACTCAGACCGGCCCGTCTGGCACCAACAACCATGCCACGCGCAAAATTGCCTAAATCACCTTTCTTTCCCATTCTGACATTCAGTTTGGAGTTCAGGATATTGTGTTGACCAGGACCACAACCCTACATGCATTGAAGCAACTGCCATGTGATTGGTTGACTAGATAATCGCATTAATGGGAAATAGAACAGGTGTTCCTAATAATTCTTTAGGTGAGTGTATATATATATATATATTTTTTTTTTTTGGGGGGGGGAAGGGGGTTGGGGTGGCAGTGGATCTTGGATGAGTTCCCACACTTTTTTTCCCAGGACTTGAACTCTGCAAAGAATACCGCCCCAGCAGAACCATATACCACAGGACAGCACAAAATACTGCCGCCCTCACCACAGTATTGAACTGTATTGCCATCATGAGGACAGTAATACAGTTGCATTCAGGAGGGCACCTGCGGCTGTTCAGCATTAGATTATTATGTACCTGGCCTGTGGCCATCAAGACGGCTTTAGTGGCCCCCTGGGCATCAGCCCACTGGGTAATTTCCCTGTAGGGTCTATGGCCAATCCACCCCTGGTTGAGGTCACCCTAAACCTGGACATTGCACTGCATGTAAATGCAGCAGTCTCCCTCACTGATGAGCAGATGATTGTCGGGAAGGAAACCTACCTTCCCGACAATCGACTGCTAAATCTATTAGTGTAACGGGGCCTTCAGCCATCAGCCCACCGGGAAATTTCCCTGTAGGGTCTATGGCCAAGCCGCCTCTGGTTGAGGCCACCCTAAATCTGGCAACTGCACTGCATGTAAATGCAGCAGTCTCCTTCACTGATGAGCAGAAGATTGTCAGGAAGGGAAGCTTCCTTCCCGACAATCGACTGCTAAATCTATTAGTGTAACGGGGCCTTAAGTCATATTACAAAGGTTAGTATTAGTGATGATCGAGCATGCTCGTCCGAACACCAGTTCGGCTCGAGCATCTCGATGCTCGGCACGTGGCGGTATTGAGCTGAATACCGCATGTGCTCGAGCGCAATGCTCGAGTTTCCGCCCCTCACGTTTCTTGGCTGCTACGCAGCCAATAAACGTGCAGCTAAGCACTGCCCTCACTGTAATGCCGTAGCTATGTTGGCTGATGGCATTACAGTGATTGGCTACCCGGAACGCGTCATCAGGTGCTATATAGCACCTGATGACGCATGTTTGGCTCATTCTTAGTCAGGGAGAGCTGTGCTGAGGAAGGGACAGACAGTGTAGGGAGTGATTTAAGAATATTATTATCACCAAAACTTTTAAGGTCTATTGTGTGTGGCAGCAGCAATTTATATCTTTAGCGCAACCTGCGCTAAATAGCTAAAACTTTACAGACCCAAAAGTCCTTCTAAGGACTATTGTGTGTGGCACGGCAGCAATATTTATTTTTAGCACATCCTGCGCTAAATAGCGTACAATAGTTAGGCCGCTGCAGACAGCGACATTAGCTGCGCCACATCTCCAGTGTAAAGTGTGCGCATCCAAAAATATCTGTGACATACAGTGTACTTTTTCCGTAGATGGTGTCCGCTGAGGACAGTGACATTAGCTGCGCCACATCTCCAGTGTAAAGTGTGCGCATCCAAAAGATATATGTGACATACAGTGTCCTTTTTCCGTAGACGGTGTCCACTGCGGACAGTGACATTAGCTGGGCCGTATCTCCTGTGTAAAGTATGCGCATCCAAAAAATATCTGACATCCAGTGTACTTTTTCCGTAGATGGTGTCCGCTGTGGACAGTGACATTACCAGGGCCACATCTGCAGTGTAACGTGTGCGCTTCAAAAATGTATCTGCGACATACAGTGTACTTTTTCAATAGACGGTGTCTGCTGCGGACAGTGACATTACCAGTGCCACATCTGCAGTGTAACGTGTGCGCTTCAAAAATGTATCTGTGACATACAGTGTACTTTTTCCGTAGACGGTGTCTGCTGCGGACAGTGACATTACCAGTGCCACATCTGCAATGTAACGTGTGCGCTGATTTTTTTTTCTGTGACATACAGTATCCTTTTTCCGTAGACGGTGTCCGCTGCGGACAGTGACATTAGCTGCGCCGCATCTCCTGTGTAAAGTGTGCGCATCCAAAAAATATCTGACATCCAGTGTACTTTTTCCATAGACAGTGTCCGCTACGGAGAGTGACATTAGCAGTGCCACATCTCCTGTGCAAAGTGTACGCATCCAAAAAATATCTGTGACATACAGTATACTTTTTCAATAGACGGTGTCTGCTGCGGACAGTGACATTACCAGTGCCACATCTGCAGTGTAACGTGTGTGCTTCAAAAATTTATCTGTGACATACAGTGTACTTTTTCCGTAGACAGTGTTTGCTGCGGACAGTGACATTACCAGCGTCACATCTGCAGTTTAACGTGTGCGCTTCAAAAATTTATCTGTGACATACAGTGTACTTTTTCTGTAGACGGTGTCTACTGCAGACAGTGACATTACCAGTGCCACATCTGCAGTGTAAAGTGTGCGCTTCTAAAATGTATCTGTGACATACAGTGTACTTTTTCCGTAGACGGTGTCTTCTGCGGACAGTGACATTACCAGGGAACACATCTGCAGTGTAACGTGTGCGCTTGTAAAATGTATCTGTGACATACAGTGTACTTTTTAAATAGATGATGTCTGCTTCTGACAGTAACATTAGCTGCGCCACATCTGCAGTGTAACGTGTGCGCTTCAAAAATGTATCTGTGACAGTGTACTTTTTTGCGTATATGGTGTGTACAGTTACATTACCGGTGGTACCTCTCTTATATAACGTTTTCTCATCCCAAATACCTGTGACATTCCCTGTAATGTTTGATTAGCCACTGGTGACAGCATTGACATTATCCGCGGGATATCTCCTGTGTGACATTTCCACATCCCAAATACCTTTTTAAATTTGTTTGCTCATACACTTCCAAATCCTACACTACTGTACATGTGACAGACTTTCAATCATATATAGCATTTAATATGAAGAAGGCGAACAGTAAGGCATGGGGCAGTGACCGTGATGCTGATGTGTAACATCCTGGAGTATGTCACTAAACTCTTTCTCCTTACTTCAACATGTCAGGTGCATATGTATTGTCATCTTGTGTAGTCTACCATTGCATTTTCCATTATATGTATTTTCTATTCCTGTTTCATATATTATGCTATAATTTCCATGTACACCAGCAGGTGGCAGCAATGTGTTTAGTTCAGTTTAGCATAGCTAGACTGGAATAGTTCATTCCAATCTAGCTCCCCCTCTTCTAGGAGCAGAAGTGGGCTGGTCCCACGCCCTGCAGCAAGGGAGCAAGGGAGGGAAGAAACCAGTTAGATCCAGTGTGTACCAGCCCCCTCCTTGGGGAAGGCTGTGGTAGCTGGAGCTCCCAGACACAGGGATCCCAACCTAGGATCCAGACCTCGGCTGAGGCCCAGGATCCCTCTTCCCAGCCTGAATCATCTACCTCAGTGCTGGTTGACAAGCAAGCAGCCACCTCCGGATCTGCAGATCTCCAGGAAGCCATTCCCTGTGAGTAGAATTTGAGTGTTTAATTCAAAGACCAGGAGAAGCCAAATACCTCCTTCAGCTAGTCAGGCCCAAAGCAAGCAGACTACAGACAAAGCAGAAGATAGATACCTGCCAGTTCTACTAGGCATATGACAAGAAGCAGAATAGATATAGATTCCTGCCACATATTGCCAATACCTGCTGGGACCAAAAAGGACTATTGCTGTATACTCATATGGATTTATGCTGCACCCATTAAGTAAAGACAAGTTGGATTATATCTCAAGTCTGGATCTCATTTACTCCTGCTAACCACACTCAATTTATTGCATGTGAGCCAGGATACAGGAGTCCAGCCGTACCAAGGTAGGAGACACCGTTGACATTACACAGAGACACTATCCCCCTCTGGCATTCCTCACCTGGTACGTGAGCTATAACATCTTAAAGGGCCCTGTTACAGTACCTGCGCAAGCTGCAATTGGCATCACAAATTAAAAACCATTAATATTGCGCCAGTGTACATCAGTCCCAATCCGGCTTACTGCATATTTTGGTGTCACGAACAGGATCGGATTGAATTGTGTGCCATCCCTGTCCAACAGAACCGGATCCAATTCTGTGTTAAAATGGATCCCATCGCATATTTCACAGTATTGCAAGAGCTGCAGTTTGTACAAAACCCTGAAAGTTGACTTTATTGCCTTGTTGCTATGCAAGAAAGCACCATGCGGTGCCCACGAGTACTCAGGGGGTTAATTCTCCGTATTTGCAAGATGGCGCCGCCTCTCCATGCTTGTCGGAGGCGGGAAAAGACAAGAACACCCTCTCAAGAGCGCCCCCCTGGAAGCGGGAAAACTAAAGACTGCCCACCATGAACTTTGTATTGTGAACCAAGGGAGTGCAGACTCCTCCCTCTGGGCTCCACCCTCACCTCCTGCATGCACCATGACGGAAAAGAAGATGGCCGGAAACCAAGATGGCTGCCGATGCTGAGCCTGCTCCCGTGGAGGATGCCGCTGATACAGTCGCCCAGGCTTTGGACCAGCCTGCACCGCAGATGGTGATTGGACCCCGCGATGACCACCAGGAGGCACCGGAACCGGCCGCCCGGCCGCGACATCAGGTAGGAGCAGACGCGTTCCCTGAGGCCCAGGCCCGGTCCGTAGCCGCCACTGCACCGCTCCCTGAGGGTCCCGATAGCTCCAACAGGCCTAGGCCTGCTCCGCCAAGGACACTTACTGGTGCGGCGGAGGCGGCCGGAACTTCCACTCCGCCGTTAAGTGCTGCTAATACCGCCAGAGCGGGACGTTTAAACCCAGAAGTCCCCATAGTGAGCCCTGAAATCCCTGCGGCTCCAACTCTACAGGTGGGGCAAATAAATAACTCTGTCCTGACTTTCAATCCCAGAGTGCAACCCTACATTCTGCCCTGGAAGCTGCCACAGGCACTCTCAGTTTGCCTACCAGAGCCTCTTCAGCCGGAGGTTTTGTCCACCTCTGCATCGGCAAGGGATCCCGGCTTGCAGCATGTCACAGCTGCATTCACCAGGCTGACTGCTCAGCCAATTCCTAAAGACACCACAAGAGGTCAGTGGTGCACCATTACAGCTGCTGAGAGCACCCAGGTTAAGAAAGAACTTTTGTCTCCTCAAATATGGGATCCAGGAGGATGTTTTCCAGACTTTCCTGTGAGGAAAACTACCCATTGTGCAAATTAACCACTACCTTGTGTAGATTATAATTAACTTTACTGTTCCATTAGATTACAAATGACTATAGTAATAATATTCATTGCACTGATATTTGCATAATGTTTTTGCACAAATTTTTCCAGTTTACCTGTTATACAACGTTTAAGATAAAATGCCCATTGTGTGTATTATCCTTCTAGGTGCCGCAATGTGAATTTATGCACTGTTTATGATGATTGCACTTAACCATTGCACTTAACAAAAATGTAGCAACTTACTTAAAGTGTGCCTTTTTTACAGCTCTTGTTCTCTCCCCCCTTATACGGACTGTCTTTATAGGGACGCTGAATACTAATGGCCTACACCCGGTGATATATACCCATAGGTACCCAGGGTAGGACCAAGTGGTAAGTCCAGGCAGATCCAGTTACTACACAGGTACCCCTGCTGCTTCGGGAATCGTTAGAAGCCCTAGGCTGCTCCTTCCCGTTTGTTAAATGTTCCGGATTGTTCCCATCCGGAGGTGTCTCATTTCCAGGAGCGCACGGGATTAAAGGCCCTCCTCCTGTGACTTGCCAGAAGTGTACGGAGACAATAAATACCTCCCCTTCTGAGCCTTTTGCCTAAGGTAAGGCGCCTCAAGCCTTAGAGCCATACTTTAGCTATGGTGCAGGGAAGGGAATACAGGATAAAGCCAATCTTTCATTTGCGGGCTTTGCATTACACAATGGCGGGATTACGGAGTAAAGACACCCCCATACTTTCTTTGATGTCTACCGAGCTCAGGACATACGAAGTCAGTCAGTAATGTTTGCTTTGTGCAGTATTTAGGTTACCTGGTTATACCAAGAGAAGGAAACTGTGTGTTGGACACCTTACTCTAGCGGGCAGGAACCTCGAGAAAGCCGTTTCTTGTTTTGTCTACGTATGTCTTTATATGTAATTCACGCAGCACTTTGTATTTATTGGGTACCCAGAGCTGATTCCTTCACCCTCCTAAGCATACGCCGAGGACGGCTTCACTTAAAGTAAGCGGGTATGTAACATCCTGGAGTATGTCACTAAAACTCTTTCTCCCTGCTACAACATGTCAAGTACATATGTATTGTCATCTTGTGTAGTCTAACATTGCATTTTCCATTATATGTATTTATTATGTATTCATCTATTCCTGTTTCATATATTATGCTGTAATTTCCATGTACACCAGCAGGTGGCAGCAATGTGTTTAGTTCAGTTTAGCATAGCTAGACTGGAATAGTTCATTCCAATCTAGCTCCCCCTCTTCTAGGAGCAGAAGTGGGCTGGTCCCACGCCCTGCAGCAAGGGAGGGAAGAAACCAGTTAGATCCAGTGTGTACCAGCCCCCTCCTTGGGGAAGGCTGTGTTAGCTGGAGCTCCCAGACACAGGGATCCCAACCTAGGATCCAGACCTCGGCTGGTCAGACCAGTGCGAGCAGGTGGTCGGTTGGATTGCAGCAAATAATGCTTCCAGTAGGTTAGGCACCACCCTGTATTCCACCAAGTCCAGTCTCAGTAGCCAAGAGTCTGCTCAACCCAATCCTCACCCTGATCCTCCTTCCTCCCACAATGGAGAGTCTGGGCAAACAAGTGATCCAACACTCGGATATTCCGAGGAGCTCTTTTCAGCGCCATTCCTTGATTTAGCCCTCTCGCCAAGCACGCTTAAAGAGGGACAGATCTTGTGCCCTGATTCCCAAACTCTTGATCATCCAGTGACAGATGACAGTGGGGAACGGCAATTACTGTTTAATGAGGTGGATGATGATGAGACACAGTTGCCAATAACTCAACAGCAATTACTGTCTCAAGAGGTTGAGGAAGAGGATGAGACACAGTTGTCAATCACTAAGGTAGTGGTTAGGTCAACAAGTCAGGAGGATAAGCAGAGTGAGGAAGTGGAAGAGGAGGTGTGGACGATGAAGTCACTGACCCAACCTGGAAAGATGGAAAGCCGAGCGAGGAAAGCAGTACAGAAGGGGAGGGATCTGCTGCACCACAACAGGCTGGAAGAGGCAGTGGGGTGGCAAAAGGGAGAAGGAGGGCCACACCAAACAGGCCCGCAACTGTTCCCTGGAGCACCCCCTTGCGGAAATCTCCCTTGCCAAGGGGTAGGTGTTCCGCAGTCTGGCACTTTTTTAAGGAAAGTACGGACGACAAAAGAATTGTAATTTGCAACCTGTGCCATACAAAAATAAGCAGGTGTGTGAACACTAGCAACCTCACCACCACCAGCATTATCCGCCACATGGCATCAAAGCACCGTAATAGGTGGGCCGAATGCCTGGGTCCACAATCTGTGTCTGCGGGTCACACTACTGCCTCCACTTCCCCTGTGTTACATGCTGGCATATCCCCTGTCGAAAGTGCAGGGCCGGATGCCTCCCGCCCTGCACCTGGACCTTTGCAAGCACCATCAGCGACCACATCCACTTCCGTGTCCCAGAGCAGTGTACAAATGTACCCGAGACATTTAAACGCAAGTGCAAATACCCAGCCACCCACCCACATAGCCATAGCACTAAATGCGCACATTTCCAAATTGCTGGCCCTGGAAATGTTGCCATTTAGGCTTGTGAACACTGAGGCTTTCCGCAGCCTGATGGCGGCGGCCGTCCCTCGTTACTCAGTCCCCAGCCGCCACTATTTTGCCTGGTGTGCCATCTCCGCCTTACACCAGCATGTGTCCCGTAACATCACCCGTGCCCTGACCAATGCAGTTATTGGGAAGGTCCACTTAACGACTGACACATGGACAAGTTCTTGTGGCCAGGGACGCTAAATTTCAATGACGGCACACTGGGTGAACGTTGTGGAGGCCGGGAGCGAGTCGTACCCTGGGATGGCACAGGTGCTACCGATGCCAAGGATTGCGGGCCCTACGTCGATCAGGGTTTCCGCCAGCATCTACGTTAGTGGCTCTAACCCCCACTTCTCCTCCTCCGCTTCCACTTCCATCTCCAAATTATCCGCGTGCAGCACCAGTCAGTCATCAGTCGGTAGCTGGAAGCAGTGTAGCACTGCAGTGGGGAAGCGGCAACAGGCCGTGCTGAAGCTGATATGCTTAGAGGACAAACAGCACACAGCCGCAGAGCTGTGGCAGGGGATAAGAGACCAGACTGAGCTGTGGCTCTCGCCACTCAACCTAGAACCAGGCATGGTTGTGTCTTATAATGGCAGTAACTTGTTGGAGGCTTTGGAGCTCGGCAAGCTCAGACACATCCCATGCCTAGCCCACATCTCAAACTTAGTGGTTCAGCGGTTTCTCAAAACCTACCCCAATTTGCCTGAGCTACTGGTGAAGGTGCGCCGCGTGTGTGCACATTTCCGCAAGTCATCGACAACTTCAGCTGGTTTGTCAATACTGCAGCAGCGCTTGAAATTGCCAGCTCACCGGCTGTTGTGCTACGTGAGCACGCATTGGAACTCAACGTTCCACATGTTGGCCAGGCTTTGTGAGCAGCAGAGGGCAGTAGAGGAGCAGGAAACGGTTGCGTCCGCTACAGAGGGTAGTACCCATGGAAGTTTAATTCCATCTGTTCAGCGTGGGTGGGCAGAAGAGGAGGAAAAGGATGAGGAGATTGAGAGTGATCCTCCTGATGACAACAGCGAAGTCTTGCCTGTTGGTACTCTGGCACACATGGCTTACTTCATGTTAGGTTGCCTTTCCAGCGACCCGTGCATTATACACATTTTAGACAACACGGATTACTGGTTGTTCACCCTTCTCATCAAAAATTTCCATCTGACAAGAGTCCGTAGTTCCTTAGCCAACCGAAGAGGGGAGACAAGGGGAACACACGGCAGTTCCAACAGAGGTAGGGCAACACTCTCCAAAGCCTGGGACAGTTTCATGACACCCCGCCAGTTTTGTCTGAGCAGGTATTTAGTGCTACCGGTGGCATTATAACAGATAAGCGTATCCTCCTGTCAACTGAAAATGCTGACAGGTTGACTCTTATAAAAATTAACAAGGCCTGGATTGACCATGACTTCTCTACTCCACCAGTGGTAAGCTGATGAACATAAAGGCACTTTAAATGTGTTGTTTATAATGTACTGAATAGAATACACTGTATTCCCATGCATCGCTTCCACCACAAACTAGGGTATATGGTTGAATCTTCCTTTCTCATCCTCTTCCTCCTCTTCCATCATATCGACATGCTTATTCGTCGCATATAATGCCCTCGCATATATGCCGTCTGCATATAATGTTTTACAGGGTCAGCTCAGCTGCAGGCCAACCACATATATTTTTTTAGAGAGTCAGCTCACCAGCAGGCCCTCACCTACAATGTTTTAGAGGGTCAGCTCAGCTTCAGGCCCTCGCATATAATTTTTTAGAGGGTCAGCTCACCAGCAGGCCCTCACATACAATGTTTTACAGGGTCAGCTCATCTGCAGACCCTCACATATAATTTTTTAGAGGGTCAGCTCACCAGCAGGCCCTCACCTACAATGTTTTACAGGGTAAGCTCAGCTGCAGGCCCTGGCATATACATTTTTAGAGGGTCAGCTCACCAGCAGGCCCTCACAATGTTTTACACGGTCAGCTCACCAGCAGGCCCGCACAATTTTTTTTACAGGGTTAGCTCAACAGCAGGCCCTCGCATAAAATGTTTTAAAGGGTCAACTCACCAGCAAAACCGCACCTAAAATCTTTTACAGGGTCAGCTCACCAGCAGGTCCTCGCATGTATTAAGGCATTTGCCTGGATTTGTGGGAGGGGCTGAGGTCCGCCTCCAGCCTATTTAGGGCACCCCCCTTACCTGGCTCCTGCACCGTCTGAGGTCTGAGCTTCGAGAGAGGAAGTCGCTTGTGGAGTTTCTGAAGAGTTACCTGCGAGCCGCTGAATTTCTGAGAGTTTTCGTTGCCGTCTGTTTCTGGTTTGGAGCATTTCTGTTCTATTTTCCGGCTTCACTCGGTTCACTGTGGGTCGCGTTTGTCCGTTAAACTGTGAGTCATTCATACGGTGCTGCCGGGGCCTCACGGTTGCCCCTGTACCGGTTCATTTCATTTCACCAAAACACTGCACCAATGTCACGGTTTTCTCGTACAAGTCACCAGTATTTCATTTCTGTCACGCCTTGTTCATGCACAAATTTGTCCACACCGTACCACTATTCCGGTCAACACCCCTGCTGCATGCGGGCAGTGGTTCTGGGCTAATCCCCCATTTCTGTTCATTTCATTTCATCAAACGCTGCACTAATGTCACGGCTTTCTCGCATAAGTCACCAGCATCTCATTTCTGTCATGTCTTGTTCAGGCATAAATCTACCTTCACTGTACAAACACTCCGGTCAACACCCCTGCACTGCAGGCAGTGGTTTCCGGGCTCATCCCCCATTTTGTTCAGTCCATATCACCCCACAATCATTCACATTTATGCCCCCCCCCTCCTCCTCATGCTTCATGTCGCACGGCTGCCGGTAGCACAGATGCGGTGCGCACGGCACACACCCTCCCTCCATGACCAATTTCGCTGGGCACACCGCTGCTCCAGGCATCCCCTCCCCACTGCCTCTGGCCTGTTCCGCCGCTCCTCCTGCCGCGCGGCCGATGGCGGCCGGCCGCGTCCCGGTGTCTGGTCTGCGCACGCGCGGCCGGGGTACTGTGCATGCGCGGCGATACGTCGGCGCATGCGCGGTGTCCCGGCGGCCGTTCGCGGTGCATCTGATGCGGGGAGCCGCCGTCGGCCGGTCCGGTTCGGCCGGTCCGGTTCGGCTGGCCGGCGGAACTCCAGGGCGGGGGGTTTTCCACAGCATGCCCCCTCCTGCGCAGGCTGCACAGTCAGGGGGGCATCCAGCACGCCCCAAACAATGCACCCTCCATATTGAAATCACCCCAGCAGCCCCCCCACATTAAACTGGAACCCAAAGAAAAAAAATAAAAAAAAATAAAAAGGGGCAAGGGAAGGGATGTTAATTGGTATTCTGCCGCATGAAAAAGGAAAAAAAAAAAAAAAAACTGAGAAAAGGAGGTTTACTGGTATTCCGCCGCATGTCACAGAAAAAAAACAAAAAAAAACAAACAAACAATTTGATTTCAAGCCGCACGTTCCCACGTTTTGCATGGGCATACGGCCACGCCACAGGTCTCTCTTTTTCACACCATGCGCAAGCTGTCATTTCGCAGGCAACCGTCATGATCCTCCTGGGTCATGCTATATGTACAAAATGCATTTCACATTTCATCATACTATTTTATGTCTACCCTCCCCTTTTCAGGCGGTCAACCTATAATATATTTTGCACTACCGTGTATCCGGAGAATTTTTCTTGCTACCAGGTACGTTCACCTGCTCATTAACAAAGGTTTTCCTTATATTTCGGATGGTCCCGTTAGGGTCAGCGTGCTGGCTTTAGGGGCACCATCATCCCACTAGGTTACCCCCTTCTTGGCTTCGCCATCAGTTAGTGGTCCCGCGAGGCCGACACCCCGCCTCAAACGTTCAGAGGCAGCCGCCCATCGCGCCACTCGTTAGTAAGCCGCCTCGCGTGTTGCATAGAGAGGGCCTCACCTGTCACTCCCTTCCCCTAGTCCTGTCTTACAGTCACCGAGAGGCCAACGCTCCTGCCACTACAACAAGTAGCCTCATTAACCCCTCGCGCCAACTCATAGGTAGAGCCTCTCAAGCCGCTTGGCAAATTAGCAGGGCCTCATCTGTCACCATGCAAGTATAATTTTTTCGCCGTCCGGCCTAGCTAGCTTGCCAGCACGATCCTGTGTTTCCCCAAGCTAATCAACTATTTTATTTTAGTATGTCTCTGGATGGGTTAGAAAACTTCTCCCTGCCTGGCACCCCTGCTAGATCCGTCACTGCTACCCTGGGAGACGATCTAGCCAGTCCAGCATCCATCAGATCCTGGACAATTCCGCGCATTACGGCGGAGTTGAGGAAACGGCATGTTCCCTTCCCCGCCACGGCAAGGAAAGCGGAGCTGTTCCGGCTGCTGCGCGCATCAACCGATAATAGGGATGCAGGGGAAGGACCGAGCCAGTCCGGCACCGGGGACATCCATGCCATGCTGGCCTCTCTGATGACATCCATGTCTACAGTCAACGCCAGGTTGGAGAGGCTAGAATCGGTCACCACGACCCTTTCCTTGGCAGGTCCGCCACCGGCGGCGTCACCGGCACCGGCTGGATTACCGGTGATCACGCCGTCCGTTAGCCTGGAGGACCAGGAAGTCAACCCGGCACACATGATACCAGAGCACTTGAAAAGGGATATCCTGCAAGGTAAGGATGTAAACCTGGCCTCCCTTCTGATTGCCTCCCAGGATGTGGTCGAGAACACAACTTATGCCTATGACGAGGTTTCAGTTGTGGTCAAGTCCAGGGATGCCCGTCTCAATAGGAAATTGACCATTCCCGAATTCGTTTTGGCTTTCGGAATCTATAGAGAGGTCATCTGTGCGGTCTACCCCAACAGAAGGGAGGAATTCGACCTCTACATGCACAAACTGGTGGACCTGGGCAACAAATACGGAGGGTCAGCGTTCTATGACTATCACAGGTCTTTTTCGGCGAAAGTGGCGGGGGCTTTCTCCCAGTACGGAGTCCGCTCCAACTGGGCGAGGATCGACACGGTCATATTCTGTCGCCACTTCGCAGGCCTTAGGACCCCAGCCTGTGCGCACTGCTCCTCCACGGCCCACACCACCAATTTCTGCCCGAACACGTCGGACAGACAGGCCCTCTCACAAGCAGCCGGTCCCTCCGGGGTCCCGGAAAGGTCAGCCCGGGACAAGCTGGGTCGGCCGATCAAGTTTCTGGGCAAATCCCAGATTTGCAATAATTTCAATGAGGGGTCCTGTAATTACAGCGGGTGCAAGTTGTTACATATACAGTACAGACCAAAAGTTTGGACACACCTTCTCATTCAAAGAGTTTTCTTTAGTTTCATGACTATGAAGGCATCAAAACTATGAATTAACACATGTGGAATTATATACATAACAAACAAGTGTGAAACAACTGAAAATATGTCATATTCTAGGTTCTTCAAAGTAGCCACCTTTTGCTTTGATTACTGCTTTGCACACTCTTGGCATTCTCTTGATGAGCTTCAAGAGGTAGTCCCCTGAAATGGTCTTCCAACAGTCTTGAAGGAGTTCCCAGAGATGCTTAGCACTTGTTGGCCCTTTTGCCTTCACTCTGCGGTCCAGCTCACCCCAAACCATCTCGATTGGGTTCAGGTCCGGTGACTGTGGAGGCCAGGTCATCTGACGCAGCACCCCATCACTCTCCTTCATGGTCAAATAGCCCTTACTTTCAAAGTTTTCCAAATTTTTCGGCTGACTGACTGACCTTCATTTCTTAAAGTAATGATGGCCACTCGTTTTTCTTTACTTAGCTGCTTTTTTCTTGCCATAATACAAATTCTAACAGTCTATTCAGTAGGACTATCAGCTGTGTATACACCTGACTTCTCCTCAACGCAACTGATGGTCCCAACCCCATTTATAAGGCAAGAAATCCCACTTATTAAACCTGACAGGGCACACCTGTGAAGTGAAAACCATTTCAGGGGTCTACCTCTTGAAGCTCATCAAGAGAATACCAAGAGTGTGCAAAGCAGTAATCAAAGCAAAAGGTGGCTACTTTGAAGAACCTAGAATATGACATATTTTCAGTTGTATTACACTTGTTTGTTATGTATATAATTCCACATGTGTTCATTCATAGTTTTGATGCCTTCAGTGTGAATCTACAATTTTCATAGTCATGAAAATAAAGAAAACTCTTTGAATGAGAAGGCGTGTCCAAACTTTTGGTCTGTACTGTATGTACCAAATGTTTCCGGGCGCATGCCAAGTCCATGTGCCCAAATAAAATGTTTGCAAAACCGTATCTAACAACCATCAACATGCCAGTTTTTACCACGTTCATGTCTCAACACCCATCCAGGCATCTCTCAGATTTCCTCGTTTCAGGGTTGACAGAAGGCTTCCACACGGGCATCCTATACATGCCAACTGGCACCCTGGAGTGTCCCAATCTTTTATCCGCTCTACACAACCCCACCGCCATTGACGCCCTCATAGCCCAAGAAGTAACGGAGGGCTTTGTGTTAGGACCTTTCAAAACCCCCCCATTCGCCACATGGCGCACCAACCCCATTGGCATCGTCACTGGGAAATCTTCCCAGAAACAGAGGCTCATCATCGACCTATCGGCGCCACACGGTTCAGCCAACCCCAGTCTCAACTCCCTCATTCCCTCGGAGGAATTCTCTCTGCAATACACCACCATAGATCACGCCATCACCGCCATCATACAAGCAGGGGTGGGGGCATGGCTCAGCAAAACCGACATCGCCAACGCCTTCAAATTGCTACCGATTCACCCTACACTGTGGCACCTTCACGGCATCAAGTGGTCCGGGGACTATTATTTTTTCTCCCGGTTGACTTTCGGTTCCAAGAGTAGCCCGGCCATCTTCGACATATTTGCAGAAGCATTATGCTGGTTGCTTTTGAATGTAGCAAGGTGCCCGTTGGTATTACATTACCTTGATGATTTCCTACTGGTGGAGGAAAACACTTCCCCCCCTCCAGCCTCAGAGCCACCATCGAGCTGTTCAAGGAACTGGGGGTACCCCTCTCCACCAAGAAGACAGAGGGGCCAGACACGATCATCACCTTCCTGGGTATCCAGTTGGATTCAGCCTCAATGCAAGCCAGTTTGCCAGCCGGGAAGATCCAGGATATTCTCACCCACATAGACGACTACCTTCAACTCGGCACCTGCAACCGCAAAGAACTACAGTCCCTGCTGGGCTCCCTGAACTTTGCCATGCGCATCATTCATATCACGGCTTCTGCACCTCTTCCCCTTGTTCCTACACGACTCGCACAGATTGTCCCTGGATGCCCACGCTGCGGCAGATCTGGGCATGTGGAGGAGATTTCTGTCCACCTGGAATGGCAGGAGCTTGTTTCTCCCTCAGCTGTCGGACTCTTCCCCCTCTATCTGGTCAGATGCGACATCTACCACAGGCTTTGCGGCAATATTTGGGAACAATTGGCTGTGGAGCAGCTGGCCTCCTGCGGTCCGGGGTCTGGAAGGATTCTCCACTACCTCAGCGCTTTTTGAGATCTATCCCATCGTAGCGGCTGCCGTGGTGTGGGGTCATTTATGGGCGAACATGTCGGTCCGGTGCTACTCAGACAACCAAGCAACCTGCCAGATCATCAACAAAGGTCGTTCTAAATCCCTCACAATCATGAGGTTTATGCGAAGACTTACTTGGCTGGCCGCCTGCAATAATTTCTTCTTGCATTGTTTCCATGTCCCGGGGGTGTGCAATTCGGCAGCTGACAATTTGTCTCGCTTCAAATTTCAGGCATTTCATCAGGCTATCCCATCAGCATCACCCACGGCCTCCATCACTCCATCATTTCAACAACTCATTCTGGACTAGAGGTCATCATGCGGCATAGCCAGTCTTTGTCCCGCTTAGCGCTGTCAGACAATACACATAGTTCATACAACAGAGCATTCACACTATTCAACAAGTTCCTGTTGGAACACAACATCACGCACCCTTTCATCATGACGTCTCTTTTTGGGATTTGCTTCTTTCTGCCACCTCAAACTCAAAATGTCATACAACACCATCAAACTATATCTTACTGGCATTCAACATCATATGCTAATCATGCATCCCAACAACATCAGCTTCATGGCCTCACACCAGATCAAAACCATACTCAGAGGCATTCAGAAGACGGAACCCGCACGTCCAGCTCAGAGGCTACCCATCAACAGTCATATCTTCAAAGCATTATCCGACTTGCTGGACGCCACGCCTTTTGAAACAGATACCAACTCCGTTATCAAAACTGCAATTTACTTAGCCTTCTACGGGTTCCTGAGACCCGGGGAATTCACTACAACCTCCACTACCCAAACCTCACCTTGTCTTCTTGTCTCCCACTTGACGAAACACCTGGACCATTACATCCTGACCATACCTCACTCCAAGAATAGTCAGCATTCACCCGTCTACATTTCATATTACCCCACGCACAACAAATGGTGTCCAGTAAGGGTTCTGGACACCTACAGTCAGCTTCACAAGTTGCTACCCTCTCAACCGCTACTTCAACTTCATGGGTCGGTACTCACCACCACCACCTTCATGACCCATGTCAGGTCATTTCTCACCCAACTGGGCCTCAACGCAGCCAACTACTAGGGCACTCCTTTCGCATCGGAGCTGCATCCACGGCCTCCAGTGCCAACATCCCTACTCATGTCATCAAGAAATTGGGGCGCTGGAAGTCATCCACTTATGCACGATACATTCCCAATCCAGCACAGGAGTTGAGGGTGGCTTTCCAAAACATGTCGGGTTGAGCTATTCATGTATTAATTGGTTACAATAAACTGGTTTATTTCCATTTTTGCCCTCTTCTTTCTCAGGCCTACCTCATCCTCGGTTTCGGCACACCACAACCGACTGCATTTCTTTCCCTGCATCCCAGGGCTCTTCACTGTACTACCGTAAGCGCCTAACACAAGTATTAAGGCATTTGCCTGGATTTGTGGGAGGGGCTGAGGTCCGCCTCCAGCCTATTTAGGGCACCCCCCTTACCTGGCTCCTGCACCGTCTGAGGTCTGAGCTTTGTCCCTTCCACCACTCCACTCATTTACAACTCATTACTTCTATGTCTTTTCCTTGGGTGGGCCCTTTTCTTTCTCAGGCCTACCTCATCCTCGGTTTCGGCACACCACAACCGACTGCATTTCTTTCCCTGCATCCCAGGGCTCTTCACTGTACTACCGTAAGCGCCTAACACAAATAATGTTTTACAGGGTCAGCTCACCAGCAGGCCCTCGCATATCATGATTTACAGGGTCAGCTCACCAGCAGGCCCACACCTAAAATCTTTTACAGGGTCAGCTCACCAGCAGGCCCTCACCTACAATCTTTTACAGGGTCAGCTCACCTGCAGGCCCTCGCATATAATTTTTTAGAGGGTCAGCTCACCAACAGGCCCTCGCCTACAAGTCTAGTCTCACTATCCAAGAGTCTGGTCAACACAATCCTCACAGCCGGGGGTCGCATAACAAGTTATCACGGAGGAGTCTCGTTCGTTATCGGAATTAACCAGAAAAATCGCTCCACCAACTAAGAACGTCCATGCACCACCACCCACAGAATCTAAAAAAATTATCAATCTGTCAATCCTTTCCGTGCCCGGGCCGGGTAAGGTTTCCCGTGTTGAGTCAAATTAAGCCACAAGCTCCACTCCTGGTGGTGCCCTTCCGTCAATTCCTTTAAGTTTCAGCTTTGTAACCATACTCCCCCCGGAACCCAAACACTTTGGTTTCCCGAAAGCTCCTTGGCGGGTCATGGAATAACGCTGCCGGATCGCCGGTCATCCTCGTTTATGGTCGGAACTACGACGGTATCTGACCATCTTCGAAAATCCAACTTTCGTTTTTGATTAATGAAAACATTCTTGCAAATGCTTTCACTTTGGTTTATCTTGCACCGATCCAAGAATTTCACCTCTAGCGACGCATTACGGATGCCCACGGCCGTCCCTCTTAATCATGGCCCCAGTTCCGAAAACCAACAAAATAGAACCAGAATCCTATTCCATTATTCCTAGCTGAAGTATTCAGGTGACCCGGCCTGCTTTGAACACTGTACATTTTTTAAATGGTCAGCTAAGCAGCAGACACTATCCCATCATTTTTTTAATGGTCAGCTCAGCAGCAGGCCCTCGCATATAATTTTTTAGAGGGTTAGATCACCTGCAGGCCCCCGCATATAATTTTTTAGAGGGTCAGCTCACCAGCAGGCCCTCACCTACAATCTTTTACAGGGTCAGCTCACCTGCAGGCCCTCACCTACAATATTTTAGAGGGTCAGCTCACCAGCAGGCGCTCACCTACAATTTTTTTGAGGGTCAGCTCATCTGCAGGCCCTCACCTAATTATACCTAATAGGTAATTTGCTCGCATGTTGCCTTGCTTGGAAGAGGTATCCATAGCTGTTTTTTCAGGCTCCCTCTCCGGAATCAAACCCTGAATACCCGTTACCCAGTTGCCAGCTGATAGGACAGACATCCGAATGGATCGTTGCCATCACGGGTACGTGCAATAGGGCCCAGGTTATCTAGAGTCACCAAAGCGGCAGCAGGCCCTCGCCTATAATGTTTTAGATGGTCAGATCAGCAGGCCCTTGCTCAAAATGTTTTTGAGGGTTACCAGCAGGCCATCAATCATAATTTTTCAAGGCTGTGTATCATGCCCTCCTTTATGTGTAACAAAGGGTGTATTGAAGTGCCGGTTCCTTGTAATTTTTGGCAGCCCTTTCACTTAGTGCATAGGCTTTATGAGTGTAGGAGTCCCACTACCTGAACAATTGTACCATAATGTGAATGAGGCCCTCCTTTATGTGATATACAGGTTGTATCGGAGTGCCTCTTCCTTGTAATTTCTGGCAGCACTTGCACTTTATATACAAGTAAATATACAGGAAAGAATGTTTCCTAACAATTTTTCCTCTAAAATTGATTTTATCTTTGGTTTTGTGCGTATTATTGTCAGTCTGTAAAAGTGGCGTACTACTCGGACAACATCGTTCCCAGCAGCGACCTGGGAGTGCAAGATGTATCCAGACATCCCCCCCATGCTGTTCCCAAACCATTTCGGTGGTGTTTCTGCAGCGTCCCACTAGTGTATGTGGGCCCTGCAAAAGCTTGCTATGTCATATGTTATATGGATTTTACTACGTTTATTGTGGAAAGACAAAGGAAAAGGACAATAGGCATTATTCTAGGCTTTAGGCGCCTTTGTAATAAGGTGAAGGTTTATTAGCTTCCGGCAGCCTCACCGTTACTTCAAGGACAGATAGGACATCTGTTACATCACTTGTGTGTAGAAGACAAAGACTTGAACTACCGTTACTGAGACTGAAGCAAGGCAAAGAGCTGAATATCAGTGAGTACACAACCTCCTACATTAACCTGAGATATAGCCACATATACAGCCTGTTACTGGGATTTGCCACATCCAACCTACATGTTCTTAAGAGACTGTTTATAACTGGATGTAAAACTGTTGTCAAGATCCTGGTTACAGTAAAGTTCGTAGTTGGATTCAATCCTGCCTCATTCTTCTATCTCCATGCTACAACCACTCTCATCATTCTGCACCACCAAGCTGCTAACCGTGAGTACCAGATGAACTATTGTACCCTTCGACCCACCGTGAACCTCACGGCACGTTGCATTTCCATCAATTTCTGACCTTTTCCTATGAACCAGGCACCCTCCCCTCTTCAGAGCAGGGGGTTCTCCCATTGACTTCCATTGTGCTTGGGTGCTCGGTAGAGCACCCGAGCATCCCGATGTGTTCGGCCCGAGCCCCCGAGCATTATGGTGCTCAATCACGATCAACACTAGTTAGTATACATTTTATTCAACAACTGATTTTTATATTTTGACTTTGATAAATTCAATAATTTTTTTGTTGTTTTAATAACAGGATTTTACCAAGAAGAAAATAATCGTAATGTGCAAGAACTTTGAACGCCCTTTATTGTGTACTTCGTTTTATGCTAAGCTAAATGTAGAAATGTATAAATGTAAAGCAATCTAATTAGGATAAATACTGTCTTATGTTTTGAAGCATAGGAAGCCTTCATATTACCCAGTGGCCCCCGGTGCACAGCTCTAGCAGGGAGCAGATATGACAATTATATTCCGCCCGTATTGTGACTCCAGAAATCATGTGAAAAATGCTTTCATATTTACATCCACTAAAAGAAAACAACGGCATAATGATAGGAAAATAATATCCTCCCTGTGAATGCGCAGCCGGCAAGATCAATTGTGATATTTTCTGCTAATGAGCCATTTAAGACAGATTTAACTAAGTGAAGGCAAAGATATTATTATTATAATCATCATTTATTTCTAAAGAACAAACATGTCCCACAGTTTAGTTAAATGGAATTCAGAAGATAAGACAATTAACACATAAATCTGTGCAGAATACTTTGGTTATCTTGAGTTGAATAAGAAATACCATCATTATAAGATGCTGAACCTTCAGACTGTCTCATTTATACTTGCTGGGCGGCTGAACGCTGTCTATTGTTCTCTATATGCAGGATCAACCCTATTAAACCAGCCATAATGTGTAGTAGGACTCACTCTGGTGATGAAAAGCATAGCTTTCTTCCCCTTATCCATTGCTGTTTTTAAGAGAAATACATGTGCAGTACCCCGGAATTAGGCTTATTTAATATGAATGCTTTGTATTGTACCAGCACATCTGTGTATGGATCAGTCAGGGTTAATAATCCTGACTCTGCCCCTGTATGACGTGTGTTAACTGAGGAAGAGAGAGGAAGCTACATGTACTCACTCCTCAGAGTACTCGGCCTGAACTCCAGAGAATCCCTATCTCTGAGAGATCTACAGAGAGAAAGGACCCATTTGTTTCAAGGGGTCTGCAAAAAATCCGGACAACACATTGTGTGCTCTCTGCATCTGTATGTCTGTTCTGTGGCCCCGCAAAAAATATAGAGCATGTCCTATTCTTGTCCATTTTGTGGAGAAGGATAGGCATTGTTACAATGGATCCGCAAAAAACTGATGCAATACGGACGTAATTCGTATTTTTTGCGGACTGCAAAATACATACGGTCATGTGAATGTAGCCTAAGTCTAAGAAAGACTTTACTGCAGTGAGAGGGACATTGCTAATACACCCTTCACTCTTGGACACGATCTGGCCCACAGTATCTTAATCCGGTATCCCTCAGCTAGGAATTACAGCTACCATTGCAAGAATATAGTGCCAGCCTTAGATTCTGCAGAAAGAGACTTTGATGGAAGGAGTACTACAATCCCCATCCTGTCCTAAAGCTTTACACTGCTATTGGGAAGAATTGCACTGAGAATAGGTTGGAACTGTTTTTGATGCTCCTGGATGTACTACAACTCCCATTTTGCACTTTAGTAAAGAGAGACATATCTATTTTCTACAACTCGCCTGGTTAGACTCCATCATCATACACTGGCCACAGCACCTCCTTCTCCTGCCTTACACCCATACTGCACTAATAATACCAAGGGATTCTCAACTACCATCAGGCAGGAGCCCCAACATCAGTGCCCTGATGTTGGCCGTATGGAGCGTCAGTGTGAGGATATTTGTGGCTAGAGCTGTTACCAGGGCTTGCGGCACATTATTTAAAAATATGCAAATTAGGGGTTAAGTGTTCAGAGGGCCCTAGCTGTTCAGAGCAACTTAAAGGGGTTCTCCAGGAATTAAGAAAATTAAAATACATAAACATTACTTTATTATAAATACATTCCCAAATATCTTTGATTAGTTATAATAGCTCGTTTTGTCTAGGGAGCAATCATTAGGAAAAATAACATGGCCGCCGTCATATACAGTCCTGATCAAAAGTTTAAGACCACTTGAAAAATGGCAAAAAATCATATTTAGTATGGCTGGATCTTAACAAGGTTCCAAGTAGAGCTTCAACATGCAACAAGAAGAAATGGGAGTGAGACAAAACATTTTTTGAGCATTCAATTTAATGAAAACAACGAATAAACTGAAACAGGCTGTTTTTCAGCTGATCAAAAGTTTAGGACCACACCTCCAAAAAAAAACTAAACCCCCCCAAAACAGAAATCCAACTTCCAAACATGAACTCAGTAATGAGTAGCTCCGCCGTTATTGTTTATCACTTCAAAAAGTAGTTTTGGCATGCTTGATGCAAACGTTTCCATTAGGTGAGTGGGAACATTTCTCCAAGTGGTGAAGATGGCCGCACAAAGGCCATCTACTGTCTGGAACTGTTGTCCATTTTTGTAAACCTCCCTTGCCATCCATCCCCAAAGGTTCTCAATTGGATTTAGATCAGGGGAACACGCAGGATGGGCCAAAAGAGTGATGTTATTCTCCTGGAAGAAGTCCCTTGTCCTGTGAACATTGTGTACTGTAGCGTTGTCCTGTTGAAAAACCTAGTCGTTACCACACATACGAGGGCCCTCAGTCATGAGGAATGCTCTCTGCAACATCTGGACCTAGCCAACGGCCGTTTGACGCCCCTGCACTTCCTGAAGCTCCATTGTTCCACTGAAGGAAAAAGCACCCCAGACCATTATGGTGCCCCCTCCACTGTGGAGCGTAGAAAACATCTCAGGTGGGATCTGCCAGTAACGTTGGAAACCATCAGGACCATCAATGTTAAATTTTTTCTCATCAGAGAATAAAACTTTCTTCCACCTTTGAATGTCCCATGTTTGGTGCTCTCTTGCAAATTTTTTCTCATCAGAGAAAGGGCCTTAATTTGGGTTGAGGATCATCCAATTGGATCCTCCGGCTCAGTGCTGATGAAATTTTTGTTGGGTCTTCCACTTGAATTTTTTTGTTCCATAACCCTCAGGATCATTTAAGAAATTCCAAATGACTTTCTTACTGCGTCCCACCTTAGCAGTGATGGCGCGCTGTGAGAGATCCTGCTTATGCAGTTCAACAACCCGACCACGTTCAAAAAGGGAGAGTTTTTTTGCCTTTGCCATCACAACGTGTGACTACCTGACAGAAAATGACAATGAATCCACATCTTTGCACAGATTTGGCCTTTTAAATGTATGTGGTCCTAAAATTTGGATCAGCTGAAAAACAGCCTGTTTCAGTTTAATCGTTATTTTCAATTAATTGAATGCTCAAAAAATGTTTTGTCTCACTCTCATTTCTTCTTGTTGCATGTTGAAGCTCTACTTGGAACCTTGTTAAGATACAACAATGTAAAATATGATTTTTTTGCCATTTTTCAAGTGGTCTTAACCCCTTCCCCGTGTAGCTATCACGTCTATAAACGTCAAACCAGCTCTTTAATCCAAGCGCTGCAAAGCGCTTGGATTAAAGCTTCTGCCCCTGCACTGCTGCTGTCACGGACAGCATACAGTTCAGTAATGCCGGCAAGGGACCAATCAGAGTGGCCCAATCGGATTGCGGCAGTAGAAAAAATGCCGGTTTCAGGCTCTGATCTGCGCTCTGCAGATCACAGCCTGAAATCAGGTAGTGTCTCTGTGGCCCCTAATCTGTGCCCCCCGATCTGCCTCCAACACCCCCCTGTCCACCCCTGCCCCTGATGCAGTAGTTCCCCCGCCCGATCCATATTCATGTAGTCCCTCCCTGATGCGGTCCGCCCCATGCTGTCTCCCCGCCCCTCCTGCAAGAGCATTGCAAAGTATAGTACAGCCATCAGCCCCACTGGATCTTCATGATCCAAGAGGGACTTGATAAAAAAAGAAAGTGAAAATAATAAAACAGTGCCAAAAAAGCTATTTTTGTCACCTTACATCACAAAAAGTGCAACAGCAAGCGATCAAAAAGGCTTATGACCCCCAAAATAGTACCAATCAAACCGTCACCTCATCCTGCAAAAAATTATACCCTATTTAAGACAATCGCCCCAAAAAATATAAAATCATTTTTTGGGTTTCAGAAATGCTATTATTGTGTAAAACTTAAGTAAATAAGAAAAAGTATACATATTAGGTATTGCCACGTCTGTAACGATCTTCTATATAAAACTATAACATGACCTGACTCCTCAGATGAACGCTGTAAAAATAAATAAATGAAAGCTGTTTCAAAACAGCCAATTTTTTGGTCACCTTGCCCCATAAAGTGTAATAATGAATGATCAGAAAATCCTATGCACCCAAAAGTACCAATTAAAACCTCAACACTTTCTGCAAAAAACGAGCCCCTGCACAAGACGATCGGCAGAAAAATAAAAAACATATGGCGTTCAGAATACTAATCCAGCAAAATCTGCCTTCCAAAAACCGTATGGCATTCCTTTCCTTCTGCGCCCTGCCGTGTGCCCGTACAGCAGTTTACGACCACATGTGGGGTGTTTCTGTAAACCGCGGAATCAGGGTAATAAATATTGAGTTTTTGTTTGGCTGTTAACCCTCAATGTGTTAAAGAAAAAAATGCAATAAAATGGAAAAACTGCCAAAAAAGTGAAATTTAGAAATTTCATCTCCATTTTCCTTTAATTCTTGTGGAACACCTAAAGGGTTAAAAAAAAGTTTGTAAAATCAGTTTTGAGTAACTTGAGGGGTGTAGGTTCTACAATGGGGTCATTTATGGGGGTATCCACTATGTAGGCCCCACAAAGTGACTTCAGACCTGAACTGGTCCTTAAAAAGTGGGTTTTGTAAATTTTCTTAAAAATTTTAAGAATTGCTTCTAAACTTCTAAGCCTTCTAACATCCTAAAAAAATAAAATGACATTTCCAAAATGATGCCAACATAAAGTAGACATATGGGAAATGTTAAGTAATAAATATTTTATTAGGTATGACTTTCTGTTTTAGAAGCAGAGAAATTGAAATTTTGAAAATTGAGAATTTTTCAAAATTTTGGGTACATTTTGGATTTTTTCATGAATAAAGGTGAAATATATTGACTCAAATATATGACTATCATGAAGTACAATATGTCACGAGAAAACAATCTCAGAATGGCTTGGATAAGTAAAAGTGTTCCCCAAAGATGGGGTATAGCACCAGCACTAGTCTTTCGGTACAAAGATGGGGTGTAGCACCAGCACTAGTCTGGTGCTACACCCCATCTTTGTACCGAAAGACCTACTATACCAACAAATCGACCATTAACCGAACAGAGAGCCGTCTTTAATCTCCCGATTGAATAGTGCTACAACATCAAAGGCATATCCGGGGAGTGAGAACATCTGAAGGTTCTTATGAAAATTTCGGATGAAAATTTGGTCGATTATAAGGTAAAGGAATATTCTAACTTGCGGCGGGACGCCGCCGTGACGAATTGTGGGACATTTGACTTTGGTCTCGATAATTAGTGGCCAGTTTTATCGACAATCAGTGACTTTTTCGGATGTTCATAACCATTGGACCGAATATATGGTGTTAGATCGAAACATCGATTATTTGTTAGTTTGGTCAACCGATTATTCTAATATTGATAGTCAATTGTATACTGCATTTCTATTTGTTATTCATTGTTTTATCCATCAGTTTTATTGATCTGTTTTAGTAATAAAAGCTCATGATTGCTTCAAATACATGGTCACGGTTTCCTTGAGTGCCCTGTTTATCCATATTCTACGTTTCCCTGCATTGAGTGAGTGGTCTCAATTTACAGGAGCACCTGGTGGTGTTTAGTGTTCTTAGTGCGACATCTTATCTATTTATAAAAAAAAAAAAGCAGAATGCTCACCTTCAAAAAATTCCCATCAAAATCCCATCAAGTCGTAAAATGAAAGAAAAACATACTTTTTTTAAACAAAAATACAATACTACCTCTAGCACTTCCCTGGTCCCTTGCCGATCTCTGTACAACCCAGCCTCCTATGATGATGCATCCATGCGGGCAGCCAAAGCTTTACATGGTGCCTAATTTTTATTTTACTACTTGAGCACCTTTGTTATAAAATAGTACATTTTCCCATACATTTTATCCAATCATTTAGTCATATATTTGGATAATTTAATTGACTGTACTACGAGATCAGATGGACATTATCCAAATGAAGTTTACAACCTTATATATGATATTTCGGAATTGTTTATCAGTGCATATATTGCGTAAGCACGAAGAACATTTCTTATATTGAAAATCCCAGACAATGTATCACTGCTGTGTACAGACAGGTCGATTTTCCACCCTTTCCTTGATCTGATACTATATTTTTTTGAATGAACCTTGCTGTATGGGCTCTTTTATGGTGCTCATAGCTGGTGATAGTCATTTGCAGGTCCCCTCTGCCCTTGAGCTGTTCCATTAGTGCATGGAAAGCACCTTGCAGCCTGTGACAAGCGCAGCAGATCGGCACTAAATCAAAAATCAGTGCCAGCCGGGGATCTAAGCCACCATGAAGGTCACAGCCATCAACTGCATGCCATCTCAATCCAAACAAAACACACTGGATAACGGGGGGGATTTTTCTACCTCTCACAATGGGTAACAGCGAGCGATGCTTCACCGCTAGAAAAGCTGCTAACTAACCTCTTAAGTGTTATTCATCCTTGAAACAAAGAAAGGAGAGATTAGGTGTTTTCAGTGGTAATTGTATACTCTGCAAGCTAACCTCATGGCTCAGTGCTTAAGTGGAATTGGTAATGAGAGCTTGTGTTCCAAGGGCTATAGTTTTGCTTAGCTGATTACAGGTGGCAAATGTTACTTTATCTCTCTCAATTTTATTGTTTTATCTCAGCTGCCGAAGAAATAAAACATTCATAAATGGCTGACATTTGCCAAGGTGTATGATGAACTTAAACAATAACTTTCAGCTGAAACGTGATTGTTTTTCAATGACTGTCCTCAGCTATAAATCAAGACGACTCTGACTTAGGGCTTATGCACACCGTTGCAGTTTTTGCGGTTTGCAAATTGCGGATCTGCAAAACACAGATACCGGCCGTGTGTGTTACGCATTTTGTGGAACGGAACGTTCTGCCCTCTATGGAACGGACAAGAATAGGAGATGTTCTATATTTTTGCGAGGCTGCGGATTGGACATACTGATGTGGACGGCACATGGGTGTGCTGTCTGCATCTTTTACGCCCCAGGTCGCATCCGACCTGAAAAAATGCGGATCAGATGTGGACCAAAAATACGTTCGTGTGCATGAGCCCTTATGGAGGATCCTAGAGCCATAGGTCCATAGTCCACATATCTTATGGTCTGGCCATGCAATGGGACACTATGCCTAAATATGCATACATCAAATAATTAAACGACCAGCCAATGTCATACATTATGGGAGTAAGGAGATTGGCTTTGTCATAGAAGTCACCAGGGGCGTTGCTAGAGTCTCAAAAGATCCGGGGCCAAAGCCCCAATGAATATGGCCCAGTCCTCTAAGTTGCCTCCCCCTCCCCCCGCACACCACATGTTGCTGTACTCGCTATACAGCAGCACATACCTGTCACATAAAGGGGCCTCCAGGTGACGTCTCCTCCGATGTAGATCTTCTCTGTCATCATCTTCACCATTCGGTCTGTACAACTTTTTTAGCTTCCTCACATTTCTATCATCATCCCCCAACCTGTGCTCCCCAATACCCCCAAATACTATCCTGAAGAAATATGAGTGCCCCCATAGTAATAGTGCTCCTCATAGTCCCACCAATAGTAATTCCCTTCTAGAATGCCCCCATTAGTAATACTGCCTCATACAGTGCCCCCAACCGTGATAATGCTCCCCAAGAGTGCCCCCATTCATAGAAGAGCCCTTCAGTATTAATAATACCCTCAAAGAGCCCCCAGTAGGAATAAGGCCCCCTATTGTCCCCCTAGTGATAATAAAGCTATCTACAGCCCCCCTCAGTAGTAATAAGGCCCCCGTAGTGCTCTTAGTATAAATAAGGCAGATCTATAAGTCCCTCCTATAGAGCCCCCAGTAGTAATAAGAATGCCTATAATGTCCCCTGGATTTATAATACCCCTACAGTGCCCCCAGTATTTATACTGCCCCCTACTGCAGAGAGACAACACACACACAGAGCGAGCACTGGTCTGGACTTGAGAGGCGGCAGCCAGACACTGATGTGTTGGGTAAGGAGGGGGAGAGCAGAGAGCTGGAAGACAAGGACTGAGCCAAAGGCAGGACTTGGGAAGTGACAGGAGCTTGTGTGTGTAATTAGGGGGCATCCACGACCGTACCCCTTTCCCCCAGGGGCCCCATAGCAACTCTGTGGTCTGCCTCTTTTAGAGGTACACCACTGGCAGTGGTGTACATCCCTCTCTATCTACAGCCCCCTCCGAAATACAGTCCCATGTAAATAACATCACCTTCTCCCCAGCCGCCTTCAACATACAGTCCCAAGTAAATAATATCACCCCATCCCCAGCCACCTCCAACATGCAATCCCATGTAAACATCACCCCCTCAACATTCAGTCCCATGTAAATAACATCATTCCCCCCACCAGCCACCTTCAACATACAGTCCCATGTAAATAACATTGCCCCCTCAACATTCAGTCCCATGTAAATAAAATCATTCCCTCTCACAGCTGTCATCAACATACAGTCCCATGTAAATAATATCAATGCCTCCTCCATCTCCCTCCAACATACAGGCCCATGTAAATAACATCACTCTCTCCCACAGCTCTCTCCAACATACAGTCCCATATAAATAGCATCACTCCCTCCTACAGCCACCATCAACATATAGTCCCATGTAAATAATCCCTCCCTTCAGCCCTAACATACAGTCCCAGTTAAATAACCACAACTCCCAGCATTGCTCTGCCTCTCCCTTCACTTACTTCTCCTCATGTAGCAGACATCACCACAGCTTCTTCCTCCAGGTCTTCTCCTCTTCACTGACGTCCTCTCCTGCACTGGTCACATGACGGTGACATCATCGCAGGTCTTTCTCAACCACTGCCTGTTTTACTGATCACATGACCTGTGATGTCATCACAGGTCCTTCTGCTCTTCCAGTGCATTATATTCAATCGTATTGCTATCCTAAGGATGGCAATACAGTTGTATCTAGCAGGCAGGCAGGACATTCGGGGCCTGGGACAAAACATCCGTGTTTTAACCTAGCAACGCTCCCGGAAATCACTCTATAAAGTTTCTGATGAATAAACATGACTCCTACAAATAAAGTAATGATGCCCATATAGGTCCTGATTAGAGATTAGCGAATTTCTTAAAATTAGTCAGCAGATTTCATTAGTGTACGAATAAATTTGACCCATAATAAAAGTGCCCTGAAAAGTTGTGTATGGGTCTCCTAAGACTGTGTCCAACTCCTTTCAAGCTCTTTAACACCAAGACGACATTAGTAATGATAAAGTGACAACGATATATATGGCTATGGGTGACTGCATGACAGCCAGTGGTAACAAACACACTGCATTGTCGAATTTTATTTTTAAATTAAAGCATAGTCCACAAATTATCCCTTCTTGGTGGCAGATGCCTTCTTCTCTGTCTTCTGACCTGGAAAATTGTTAGACATAATTCTGAATCAAATTGAAAAAGATTTGGATTCAGCTAAAAATTTTGATGAATTTGATTCATTTAGGCCTCATGCACACAAAACGTAGATCCACAAAATACAGATGACATCCCTGTGGTGTCCTTGATGCATTATTTATTTGCAGACCTGTTAACTCCAATGGGTCCATAGTTTGCATCTTCTGGCCAGGTATAGGACGTGTTCTATCTTTTGTGGAATGGACATTCATGGATCATCCGTGTGCTTTCCGCATCTGTATGTCCGTTCCACAAACAGATAGACTATGTCCACAAAATAATCCTAAAAAAGCAAACTGAGGCTAAACAGGCTAAAATAATCAGTAATTTTATTAGATACATAAATATGAAAAAAGACACAAAAGCACATCAAAATATGTGGTACGAATCACTCCTGAGGAATAGTATAACACAGATGTATATAAATGGAGGATTGTAATAAAATGCTAAAACGTCCCTGGAGGTGGAAGGGAAGATAAGTGATCAAGTGGGGCTGCCCAAAAAAAATAATCATCTCCCCCTAACTTCATGGGTAGGTTTATGGGATTCTATTGTCACTAATATGAGGGCATTGTGTTTGCTGTTGCACTTTGCACTTTATCTCTGTTAGGAGGTTTGGGAAGCATACATTGATAGTGATTCACTTTGACTGCCAGTTTATTGTTTGTAGTTTATTTACTTTTATATACAATTAGGGTAGTTGCATACACTTTTTGATATTTTCCCTTATTTTAGGGTTTAATATATATCTTACCTTTGTGTTGCACTACCTCTTTGTATTGCTACCTCGCAATTTAACTAGTAACAAGACAACTTCTGGTGCTTTTTTTTTTTTTGTGGCAGCCCCACCTGATCACTTATCTTCCCTTCCACCTCCAGGGACGTTTTACCATTTTATTACAAGCCTCCATTTGTATACATCTGTGTTATACTATTCCTCAGGAGTGATTCGTACCACATCTTTTGATGTGCTTTTGTGTCTTTTGTCATATTTATGTATCTTATAAAATTACTGATTATTTTAGCCTGTTTAGTCTCAGTTTGCTTTTTTAGTATTACTTCATGATGCTGAGCGGGCTTCTTTAGGGTCAGACAATTTTGCCCAACATTTATGTGGGTTTTTCTTGTGTATGTTAACCTGTGCATGCTTATGTCCACAAAATGCTGACCACAGACCCATTGAAGTCTATGGGGCAGAGAAGAAAATGCAGACGGCACTTGCACCACATTCATATTTTGAGAATCCTTGATTTATGTACAGCAAAACAAATACGGTCATGTGTATGAGGCTTTAGAATCGATCTGCTCATCTTTAGTCTTAGTCTACCAGTAGGCCTCACAACTGGAACCAGTAGAGTTCAAGGTTGGACCACCAAGTTCTTCTTCTGCTAAGAGGAAAAAAAATTTTGCGTGCCAATATGAAAGAGCAATACAGAATTTATTTTGCTTCTGAACATTTTGAAATCAGTAAAAACACTTCAAAAAGTTTGTAGAAACTGGCTTACCCAAAAATATGGTTATTAATGAAAGTAAGCAAGTTTCGAAACTGAAAAAGTTATCCAACATCGCTCTCCAGTGAAAACAATTTTTGAGGTAGAACAAATTGTAACATCACAATGCTTAGGCTCATATAAACAGTTAACAATGGATCAACTATGTCTATTAGCCGAAATGTTGTCATGTTGCCATTTGTATGACCACAATAAAATGTAGTGACCGTAAACTGGTGTGCAATCCAACAACCTTTACTTCTGGATTTTAGACAAAGGTGGGGATTCACATGAATACAGGGAGTGCAGAATTATTAGGCAAATGAGTATTTTGACCACATCATCCTCTTTATGCATGTTGTCTTACTCCAAGCTGTATAGGCTTGAAAGCCTACTACCAATTAAGCATATTAGGTGATGTGCATCTCTGTAATGAGAAGGGGTGTGGTCTAATGACATCAACACCCTATATTAGGTGTGCATAATTATTAGGCAACTTGCTTTCCTTTGGCAAAATGGGTCAAAAGAAGGACTTGACAGGCTCAGAAAAGTCAAAAATAGTGAGATATCTTGCAGAGGGATGCAGCACTCTTAAAATTGCAAAGCTTCTGAAGCGTGATCATAAAACAATCAAGCGTTTCATTCAAAATAGTCAACAGGGTCGCAAGAAGCGTGTGGAAAAACCAAGGCGCAAAATAACTGCCCATGAACTGAGAAAAGTCAAGCGTGCAGCTGCCAAGATGTCACTTGCCCCCAGTTTGGCCATATTTCAGAGCTGCAACATCACTGGAGTGCCCAAAAGCACAAGGTGTGCAATACTCAGAGACATGGCCAAGGTAAGAAAGGCTGAAAGACGACCACCACTGAACAAGACACACAAGCTGAAACGTCAAGACTGGGCCAAGAAATATCTCAAGACTGATTTTTCTAAGGTTTTATGGACTGATGAAATGAGAGTGAGTCTTGATGGGCCAGATGGATGGGCCCGTGGCTGGATTGGTAAAGGGCAGAGAGCTCCAGTCCGACTCAGACGCCAGCAAGGTGGAGGTGGAGTACTGGTTTGGGCTGGTATCATCAAAGATGAGCTTGTGGGGCCTTTTCGGGTTGAGGATGGAGTCAAGCTCAACTCCCAGTCCTACTGCCAGTTTCTGGAAGACACCTTCTTCAAGCAGTGGTACAGGAAGAAGTCTGCATCCTTCAAGAAAAACATGATTTTCATGCAGGACAATGCTCCATCACACGCGTCCAAGTACTCCACAGCGTGGCTGGCAAGAAAGGGTATAAAAGAAGAAAATCTAATGACATGGCCTCCTTGTTCACCTGATCTGAACCCCATTGAGAACCTGTGGTCCATCATCAAATGTGAGATTTACAAGGAGGGAAAACAGTACACCTCTCTGAACAGTGTCTGGGAGGCTGTGGTTGCTGCTGCACGCAATGTTGATGGTGAACAGATCAAAACACTGACAGAATCCATGGATGGCAGGCTTTTGAGTGTCCTTGCAAAGAAAGGTGGCTATATTGGTCACTGATTTGTTTTTGTTTTGTTTTTGAATGTCAGAAATGTATATTTGTGAATGTTGAGATGTTATATTGGTTTCACTGGTAAAAATAAATAATTGAAATGGGTATATATTAGTTTTTTGTTAAGTTGCCTAATAATTATGCACAGTAATAGTCACCTGCACACACAGATATCCCCCTAAAATAGCTAAAACTAAAAACAAACTAAAAACTACTTCCAAAAATATTCAGCTTTGATATTAATGAGTTTTTTGGGTTCATTGAGAACATGGTTGTTGTTTAATAATAAAATTAATCCTCAAAAATACAACTTGCCTAATAATTCTGCACTCCCTGTAGAGAAGGTATACACTTCTGGATCTGTGACAGTGCTAATGTTCCAAAATCTCCTTTGTGTACATCAAAATCTAAGTCTAAGAGTATGATGGACATGTTGCAAATTTTGCTCAGAATTTCCACAATGGAAACTGCACATACAGGTGAAACTCGAAAAATTTGAATATCTTGCAAAAGTTAATTTATTTCAGTAATGCAACTTAAAAGGTGAAACTAAAAGGTGAGATAGACTCATTACATGCAAAGCGAGATATTTCAAGCCTTTATTTGTTATAATTTGGATGATTATGGTAAAATCCATTTAATTTTATTTTTTCTCCATTAAAAGAAGTTACAAAAGGTAAATACAAAACAAGAGATAACAGCACTGGCAAAAATAAAACTTGGTTACAACATAAAGGTACATATAAATGTGGCCACAATGTCTGCACCTGCTGCTCTGTATCAAAAGACTTTACTTCTTGCACAGAGAACTAAACAAATATGAATAAACAATTCATTAACTGTAACACATATGGTGTAGTTTACCTGATTACCTACAAAACTTGCCGACTACAATATGTAGGGTGTACATCTGGCCCCTTAAAAATTAGGATTAGACGGCATTTGTCGGATGTAATCAAAGATGACAATAAAAACACAAACACATTCCGCCATATCTCAGCAGTCTCCCATCATGTCTTACACCATCATGGCGGGCATGTGAGTCACATTATGGTACAGGGTATTGAAAAAGTAAGATTATATGAGAGGGGTGGAGATTTACAGAGAAAACTTTTCAATCGTGAGGCTTTTTTGATATTCAAGCTCAAATCATGTGTCCCCAATGGATTGAATAGAAAACAAGATCTAATCTTACATTATTAATCTATGATTGAAGATTGTCATGTATATTGTTGTGACAGTGCACAAAGTTTTAAATTTTATGTAAGGAAATGCTTTGTTGTATTTTGTGTTCATTTGGCAATGTCGTTTTAAGGTCCTGTTCACACACAGTCTAGTTTTCTATGGCGGTCAAGGAGTTAATTTGGAAGTGGCTAGTCTTCTATGCCAATCACACCCACTGGGTGTGTCCTCTCCCTCATTTCCACCATAAAACCTGACTGGTGTAGTCCTCTAGTGACTCTATGACTAAGGGTGCTACAAGCGTGTACCCGAAACGCGTCAGAAAGATGTGAGGCCTGTTTTGTATTTACCTTTTGTAACTTCTTTTAATGGAAAAAAATTAAAATTGAATGGATTTTACCAATACGGGTTGGCTGGAAATCGCTTACATTTATCGCTGTGGGAGTGCAGTCCTGCACCATCCGTGCCCTGGAGGTACGAGCAGAAGCTGGCGTTTGTTATTATAATTTGGATGATTATGGCTTACAGTTTATGAAACCCCAAAGTCACAATCTCAGAAAATTAGGATATTACATGAAATCAATAAAAAAAGGATGTTAAATAGAAAAATTTAGGACCTATGAAAAGTATAATCATAAATATGTACTCAGTACTTGGTTTGGGACGCTTTTGCATCAATTACTGCCTCAATGCGGCGTGGCATGCTGAGGTGTTATGGAAGACCATGATGCTTCAATAGAAGTCTTCAGCTCTTCTGCATTGTTCGGTCTCATGTCTCTCTTCTTTCTATTGGCAATGCCCCATAGATTCTCTATTAGATTCAGGTCAGGCAAGTTTTCTGGCCAATCAAGCACGGTAATCCCATGGTCATTAAACCAGGTTTTGGTACTTTTGGCAGTGTGGGCAGGTGCCAAGTCCTGCTGGAAGATGAAGTCACCATCTCCATAAAGCTCGTCTGCGGAAGGAAGCATGAAGTGCTCCAAAATCTCCTGGTAGACGGCTGCGTTGACTCCAGCCTCAGTCCACTCCTTGTGAAAGTCCCCAACACTTTTGAATGGCCTTTTCCTGACAATCCTCTCCAGGCTGCGGTCATCCCTGCTGCTTGTGCACCTTTTTCTTCCACACTTGTCCCTTCCACATAACTTTCTATTAACGTGCTTTGATACAGCACTTTGGGAACATGCAGCCAGCCAGTAGCGCAGGGGCAACACGTGAGGTGCACGGTGGACCGATGAGGGGCCAAGTAGTAACACACAGTTCATCAGTTTACTCACGGTTAGCAGAAAGCCTCCCTGGGCTGGCAGCACAGTGTTGAGGTGGACAGCACGAAATCCTCCGGGGCACGCTCTGTGGTAGGGAAGCATCAGCCAAGATGGTGGTTGAGGTGCCCTTGAAGTTAGGGGTGCTTAGGGTGCTTGTTGCGGCTGAGTCCCTTGATGGTTTTTGTCGTGACGCCAGTACCGTTAATGGTGGTACAACCAATAGTGGTAATAATGAGGTAGACAGTGGTAAGATGCAACTCACAACTTTTACTGTTGATGACTTTGGTTGCAGCAGTACAAAATACAGTGTCTTGTTGGTCTTAGAGTTAATTCTGCAGATCCACTGTTTCCAGGCTTTCTTAGGCTTGATTTGAGCTGTGGTTGGGGAGTACCTTATTCCTGTTGATGTGCTCAGTCCTATACCTTGTCCTTTCCCTCCAAGCTGAATATTGGTAGCTACCCTGTTTCCCAGAAGTATGGTGTGACTGCCAGAAGCTATAAGTCCTCCACCATGTGCAAAGGTGTCTGTAGCCCTCAATAATGGCTTTTATCACCGATGAATCCTTAGGAAGCTTGTTTCTATTCCAGGGAGGCAAACTCTCTCCTACTGGTCAGGGATGCAAGTATATAGTCCGGCCACAGAAGGAAAACGCTCTTCTGCGCCTCACACCTTGGTACTACCTCATAGCGAAGTTGGCTCCACTCACTAATCTGTGGTGTGGAGTCTTAACTCTGCATTCTCTACCACTAATCTAATCTGATCTACTCAGATCTGCTCTAAACTATGATCTCCACTCTGATCTGATCTCCTCTCCCTCACTAGGCCTGACCTAGGTATATATATAAGACGTAAGTTTTATCCCAATCTAGTGGTGGGATGTATAAATTACACCTAATCTGCCTGGTAACAGGGATTTTGCAGATAAATTAGCACAAAGTCACATAATACAGCATAGTACAGCTTTTAGAGTAAAAAGTGCTTTTAATCAGTGCCCACACACACGTAGTGGGACGCTGCATACCCCATGGTAAAATGCCCTCGACGTTGGTAATGCCTGAAGCTGTGGATCTCTAAGCTGTGTCCTGAAATACACCAAATACACACCTCCAAATATGCACATGTGAATATAGACATTGCAATGTATTATCATGACTCTTCAATAACCTCCTGTAAATAAAGGGTTATGCACAAAAATACATTCTAGGCAAATATATAAAATATATCACATTTTATTTTCTTTATGGTAGATGTGTTACGGCCAAAAATGGTTATTAGAGAATGATCTCACATAAGGGCAGTAAAGTCCATGATATGGTTCAGAAGACAGAGTCCATACCTAAAATGGGGTATAAAACATGTATAAAACTTTTTAAAGTGCAAAAATGTTGTTGTCGAACGGATAAGCACAGAAAAGTCTCTCTGGGTAGTATACTTTAAACGTTGCGTTAACAAAGTCCCTTGATAACCTGAAAATGGGGTAAAAAGGGGTTAAACATGATAAAACACAATTGTAGTGCAAAACTTTCTGGATTCAAGTGGAGTCCTGGATGGAGTCCTTGCAAGAACATAGTGAGGGGCTCAAAAACAAAAACAATAAGAGAAGTCCTCTCAAACAAATGGCAGCTCCTGCTCCATGTAATGGTTGTTGAACGGCCTACTTAGTTGTAGGGATCAGAACATGATTAAACATCTGTCTGAATTGGGCTTCCAGAATCCCATGAATCAGGGGATGATCCTTCTGGTTGTCCCTCCATTGTTCTCTGTTTGGGTGTGGATGACAAGTTAAGTTCCTGCTTCACTTTCTCAAAAATAGGGGGCTGTTCTTTTTTTACTTTGCGAGCCAGCCCAACTGTAGGGTCACTCCTGGTCACAGGATTTGATTCTTCAGATTGGATTTTTCAGTGTTGAAGAACCAGCAGGATCCTCTCCATAATGTGGGATAGCAAATCCCTGCTGTTGCTGTACAGCTAGTTGTTGGAATAACAAAGCACAGTCCTCTGTAGCTGCAGTGAGGTTTTGTGGCTCGGGCCTTCTTCTTCTAACCCTTTCCCTTTGAGGTTTAGGTTTAACAGCAGGGTCTCTGGTGCCAATGGCAGGTTGCCAGAGAATATTAGTTCCTGCAAAACCAGTAGCATACTGATTCTGTGTAGTAGTTGGTGGCACATATTTTGCAGCAGGCCGCACGGGGCGGTAGAAAGTTATTTTTCTGGTTCTTCCTCAGACTCAGAGTCCTGATCAAGCTCCTGGGTTTCCGTGGGTTGTCCTGGCCGACGTACTGCAGTGGCATAGGGTCTACGTGTACCCTCTTCAGGGGTGAACTCAACCACTTCATTTACATATAGGCTGTGTAGCCAAGGGGGTAGCTCTTTTCTCTTCCCAGACCGGCGATTGACATAATAATCACGGTTAGTCGCCATCTCGCGGATAAACCCAAATCCCCGCTGTTTACAAAAGTCCAGCACTCGGCCCAGTTTTCGTACTGGTACCGGGAAATCTTTTACCGGTGCCTCCAGTAACTTGCGAGTCAGTCCCTCATTATACTTTTTGTAAGCATGGGTGCGCGGGAGTCGAGCCGACTTTATCTCTGCGGACAATCTAGCCCAAAGCGCGGTCTGTTCCGTGGTGGGCCACGCTATGGCGGAGGCATCATCAACCAAACCGGACCTTCCGGCAACTTTCGATGGCTGGTTTCGCGGCATCGCGAGTGCATGCTGACCTGCACTGCTCTCTGCAGACTCAGGGCCGCGGTCTCCACTACGCTCCCTCCAGTGACGGTCCCATAACTCCTGCACACGAACCTGTAGTTTTTCCGGAGTAATATGTGTGGGAATCCTTGTCGGAACGGCGACTGGGTTCCGTCCGGATTCGATTTCAGGTGCAGAGCTCTCTTGTTTTTCCGTCATGCTGCTCCGGCACTTCGCTTCTCTCTCTGTGCTGCAATCAGTGTCTCTGCTTCCAACGTGTGCACGCACGTCACGTTCCTCCTGAGTGTAAGGCCCGCCTCCCAGGTCTGTTTGAATGACAGGAGCGGTTCAACAATTATCCACTGTACAAGGGGCGGTCTCATTGAATTGGGCGTTCGGAACAACACCGGTCAGTACTCCAATTGGGTTAGATGATGTAGGGGCACACAATACTGGAGCAGTCTTTTGTGTATTAGGATATTCATAGGTGGCAGTGTCTTGGTCACAACATTTACCAGGTGGGCAGCTTGATATTCCGCACATGGTTCCACCCATTCCACTCTGCAGCAGGACTTCTCATAGGGCAGAGAGGGCTGTGCTGCGTTTGCATACAGGGCTGGTGTCTCGGAAACAACACAGTAAAGGTAGGATGGGCTTGACCAGACAGTTTGCATAAATGGGCGGCACTACATTTTTCCCGCTCTTCAGGGGGTGTCGTTAACTTGTCCACAGTGATGGCGCAGTATTTTTTTTTTTTTCAAACAAGAGCTACGATGAATCCTTAGGAAGCTTGTTTCTATTCAAGGGTATACAGGGAGTGCAGAATTATTAGGCAAATTAGTATTTTGACCACATCATCCTCTTTATGCATGTTGTCTTACTCCAAGCTGTATAGGCTCGAAAGCCTACTACCAATTAAGCATATTAGGTGATGTGCATCTCTGTAATGAGAAGGGGTGTGGTCTAATGACATCAACACCCTATATTAGGTGTGCATAATTATTAGGCAACTTCCTTTCCTTTGGCAAAATGGGTCAAAAGAAGGACTTGACAGGCTCAGAAAAGTCAAAAATAGTGAGATATCTTGCAGAGGGATGCAGCACTCTTAAAATTGCAAAGCTTCTGAAGCGTGATCATCGAACAATCAAGCGTTTCATTCAAAATAGTCAACAGGGTCGCAAGAAGCGTGTGGAAAAACCAAGGCGCAAAATAACTGCCCATGAACTGAGAAAAGTCAAGCGTGCAGCTGCCAAGATGCCACTTGCCACCAGTTTGGCCATATTTCAGAGCTGCAACATCACTGGAGTGCCCAAAAGCACAAGGTGTGCAATACTCAGAGACATGGCCAAGGTAAGAAAGGCTGAAAGACGACCACCACTGAACAAGACACACAAGCTGAAACGTCAAGACTGGGCCAAGAAATATCTCAAGACTGATTTTTCTAAGGTTTTATGGACTGATGAAATGAGAGTGAGTCTTGATGGGCCAGATGGATGGGCCCGTGGCTGGATTGGTAAAGGGCAGAGAGCTCCAGTCCGACTCAGACGCCAGCAAGGTGGAGGTGGAGTACTGGTTTGGGCTGGTATCATCAAAGATGAGCTTGTGGGGACTTTTCGGGTTGAGGATGGAGTCAAGCTCAACTCCCAGTCCTACTGCCAGTTTCTGGAAGACACCTTCTTCAAGCAGTGGTACAGGAAGAAGTCCCTATCCTTCAAGAAAAACATGATTTTCATGCAGGACAATGCTCCATCACACGCGTCCAAGTACTCCACAGCGTGGCTGGCAAGAAAGGGTATAAAAGAAGAAAATCTAATGACATGGCCTCCTTGTTCACCTGATCTGAACCCCATTGAGAACCTGTGGTCCATCATCAAATGTGAGATTTACAAGGAGGGAAAACAGTACACCTCTCTGAACAGTGTCTGGGAGGCTGTGGTTGCTGCTGCACGCAATGTTGATGGTGAACAGATCAAAACACTGACAGAATCCATGGATGGCAGGCTTTTGAGTGTCCTTGCAAAGAAAGGTGGCTATATTGGTCACTGATTTGTTTTTGTTTTGTTTTTTAATGTCAGAAATGTATATTTGTGAATGTTGAGATGTTATATTGGTTTCACTGGTAAAAATAAATAATTGAAATGGGTATATATTTGTTTTTTGTTAAGTTGCCTAATAATTATGCACAGTAATAGTCACCTGCACACACAGATATCCCCCTAAAATAGCTAAAACTAAAAACTACTTCCAAAAATATTCAGCTTTGATATTAATGAGTTTTTTGGGTTCATTGAGAACATGGTTGTTGTTCAATAATCAAATTAATCCTCAAAAATACAACTTGCCTAATAATTCTGCACTCCCTGTATATATAAGACCTAAATTTTATCCCAATCTAGTGGTGGGATGTATAAATTACACCTAATCTGCCTGGTAACAGGGATTTTGCAGATAAATTAGCACAAAGTCACATAATACAGCATAGTACAGTTTTTAGAGTAAAAAGTGCTTTTAAGCAGTGCCCACACACACGTAGTGGGACGCTGCAAACATCCAACTTCTTTTGCAATTACCTTTTGAGGCTTTCCCTCCTTATGGAGGGTGTCATTGATGGTTTTCTGCACAACTGTCAGGTCAGCAGTCTTTCCCATTATTGTGATTCCTACTGAACCAGACTGAGAGACAATTTAAAGGTTCAAGAACCCTTTGCAGGTGTTATGGATTAATTAGCTGATCAGAGTGTGACACTTTGAGCCTAGAATATTGAACCTGTTTCACAATATTCTAATTTTCTGAGATTGTGAATTTGGGGTTTTCATAAACTGTAAACAAATAAAAGCATGAAATATCTTGCTTTGCATGTAATGAGTCTATATCATATATTAGTTTCATCTTTTAAGTTGTATTACTGAAATAAATAAACTTTTGCACAATATTCAAATTTTTCGTGTTTCACCTGTACATTAACTTGAAATGCAGTGCATATTTTAAAGCTGCATTTAGTCCAATTATGCTCCAGGTATCTGATATGGATATCACACTTTTCAATGTAGAGGGTGAAATACGCAGCAAATTGGCAACCAATTCCATTCCATGTCAAAATCCACGTTGCTTCTATCTTGGATTCTTTACAGATTCTTTGGTGTGGACGCACTCTGTTTGAAACTGCATATTGTAGTCATTCTTTTTTGGTGAAGTAAGGATTCCAGTTATTATAAAATCCTTAGGCAGGACTGTAAAGTTGGGGCAGGAAAGCCCATTAATAATTATTTGTTTCAAGCTGATGTAAAAAAAAAAAAAAAAGGAAACAGAAGACAAATGTTCTAAAACACTAGTAGAAGGAAGTTCATATTGACACGCGGCTCTGATAATATTGTAACAGTATTATAAATGGGGATCAAATTTATCATCCGAATAAACATAACAGAACCCCAGTACTTGAATTCGGTACTTGCCATTGGATAATAATCTAGGGCTATTAAATAACTATTGAACGAATCCAAGTCAAAAATATAGACACTGTATGAAAATAGGAATGTGGTGGTAGGGAGCTGAGTGTGTGAAGCATCAGTAATTTTGGGATACATCTGTAGTCAGGCACATTGGGGACATTTATTGCCAGGACTTACCCAGCCACCATCCAGTGCACTGCTGTTCTAGGAGAGTTGCCATGATGACTATCCAAGCCCCGGCTGATCAACATATCAGTGAGCCTGAATGCCGAGCTAATCAGGTTCCTGGCACAGAGTCCAATCCCAGAGCCAGGCTGGTATTTGCTGCTTGTCAGTGCCTGTGATTCGTTTATTCCTGGCTTCAGTTTTTCCACAGTATAATGACCCCCCAAGTGGCCCTCTCACATACCTATCATTGCTGGAGCACAGGGGAGCCGGAGGTCCTTTCATTCACTAACTGCAACTCATATCCCCACGTTCCTTCTCACCTCTGGTGCAGCAGTGAGACACACATCATGAGAGGAGGAGGAGAGAAGGAGCGCAGGGACATGAGCTACGTTTAGTGAATGAAAGGACCGCTGGCTCCCCTGCGCTCCAGCAGTGAGCACTTTTATCTGTATTATTGCAGCCAGCCCAGCACCCACCTGAGAGTTGGCACTCGTGGCAGACAGCCGCCCAACATGTCCCCCCCCCTTGGACTTCCCCAGGAGCAGTGGGCCCTGGCACTTGCCTGGGTATGCGGGGTGCTGACGCCGGCCCTGCTTTTATATAATGTAACGTCATAGTTCATGTGATTGTGGAGGAGATCACTGTTCGTCTGATCCGGTCATATGATTGCCTTCTGCCACATTTATGCCTTACCTATTACCTCATGTATTTATGCAGGAGAAAGAGGTCATATCCCCCAAAATATGGCATGGTAATTCCGTGTGGTGAATGCTGTGTAAAACATTATTATTTAAAAAAATCTTTGAGTAACACAATATACAGTAATTCATCAGTATAATTTCTAATAATTGTTTCTCCAGGAACAAATGATTGAACGAATGGATGAGTGAATGAATTCATTTAAGTCTTTAATGCTCACATTTACCAGTTACTGATGGCTGGAGGATTGCAACACTTAAATTGCCCCTGTTTTATTGCCCAATCTATATAGAAAATCAATATACACAATTGGCTTTGCTTTTAATTGCTCGGCCCATCTTCACTATCAGTTGAGTCTAGTTTCATGACCAATTAACTGTTTAACCAACTAACCTAAAGTGATCTAAAATAGGCTAATTACATGATCTGTATCGCTTATATAACGCTCATGCAATGCAACAGACGTTTTTAATGGGAAACCTATGGGATTTCCTACTGTATTTTATAAGCAATTTTAACAGATACGTTAAACATTCGAAGCAGATCACATGCCTGGACATAAAGGGAATCTGTCGCCAGTAACCTTCCCTATCCAACTCTTTGCATAGTCATATATTTTTGGTTCACCTGATTAAAACAATATTTTTCATTTTTTGATCTGAAGCTCCGGTCCTGCGTTACAAAACTTTTTTTTATTAATCTGCAAATTAAGACTTTGGTACAATGAGGGCGTCACCATTGTTCTTGTTGAACCCGAGCTCCACTTCTTTCTGTGGCCAGCCCCTCCTTCTTTGCTTTGCCAATGCCTGGTCCTGTCAATTAAATCAACCAATCTCTTACTATAGAGTTTTCATATAGGTACTATAACAGCTAAAAGCAGGAACCCCCTTTGATGGGGTTATTCCACAAATTAAAAATATATATATCTGGATTAATGCACACCATTATTTTAACTATGGCAATGCAAAAAGCGCTGCTCTCTGGTGTCATCTTCACCTTTTTTCTGTTTTTTCCTTATATATCTGGAGGATGTGTCTCTTCCATTTCTGTGGGTGGGCAACAGCTTATTACATCTGGCAATCAAGCACCTGCATCACACAAGGGTGCACTGCAATCAGCTCTTGTTAACCCCATTCTCTTCTGCATAAAAAAATAATCCCTCTCACATGGTCCTAACAATTCTACTAATAAAAAGGACTATGGTATGCACTGACACCCCCCACCTCCATTTCCTTCCCCTAGAGAAAGCTATATGTGGGGGTGAATCACTTCATTAGCTCTGAGAGGATAAAAAAAGCATAAAATACTAAAAATATTTTTGGGCGTGTGTATTGTACTTCATTTGAAATGCCCTGTTCATTACATAGTAATAGTTTTGGTGGGAAAACCCTTTGAACTACTTTCTTGTTCTACAACTTAAACATCCAGGACTAAATAAGCGCAAAATTAAAAAAATGTGCAATTCTCTCTTAATTTGCAATTTGCAATTCTCCCTTGTTAGCCAAACTAGAAATTTTTATGTTTTGCTCTTCTGTATGGCCAGTAATGGGGTGTGAACCATTATTCCCACCAAGGCACATTAAATATACTGGTCATGGATGATGAAACCATTTGCATTGTACTAACAGACCAGTTTGCACTTGAGCACTGATCCAAAAATATTTTTTTCATTCTCAGAAAAAAATATTTCTGTGAACAGCCATATACATTTCACAGCTTGTGTTCTCTGAAGTACAGAAATTCCACTTTTTTCAAACATTTTATGAACTGATTATTTCAGATCCTGAGATATCGATTGCAATGTAGGTTAGGACCCCAAAAGCACTGGTGTAGTAGTGAATTCATACTTGAAAGGATCTAAAGGCTCGGACACAATACATAGTTTTAGGAGAAAAAATAATAATTTTGTCTCCTTTCCGCTTCAGTGAGTAATCCCATGTTTTTTGCTTTATTCCACTAACCTTTTACCTTTGATGTCCTTTGCTGCTTTCCTGTATATAAACCACTGTGCCGCTTCACATCCTAGTCTTATCACGACTTGTCGAGACTTTATACTTTACTAATGTGCAGATAGTTGCATCTCATGTCTTAATAATAAAATGCATCTATAGAAACACAGGATGGCTGGGTGCATATAGTCATGAGAAAAACAAAGTACAAGCTCTTTGAATTCTATGGTTTTATGTATCAGGACATAATAAAAAAAGATCTGGTCCTTAGAAGTTCTTAAATTTAGGTAAATACAAACTCAGATGAACAACACATGACAAACATTATCTATTTAACAAAAACTAGTCCGGAAAGCGGAAACGTTGTGTGAAAAATTAATTATACCCTTAATGTTTCCATAGGAATGAAGAGGGTGTGGCATCCACATGCTGCTAATTAACTTCCCTTAATAACTGACCATCAGCAAGTGTAACCTCTATAAATGAAGACGTTTCGGCCGTTTGCTGGTCTGGAGCATTCAGGCATGTGGTAACACAATGCAAAGGAGGAAAGACATCAGCAATGGAGAAGAAATTATTGCTGCTCATCCATCTGGGAAGGATTATAAGGCCATTTCCAAACAAGTTGAAGCTCAGTGAGAAAGCCTATTGACAAGTGGACAACATTCAAGACAAGTTGACAATCTTCCCAGGAGTGGACATCCTAGCAAATTCACACCGACGTCAGACTGTGCAATGCTCAGAGAAGTTGCAAAAAACCCAATAGTAACATCTAAGACTCTACAAGCCTCAGTTCAATGCCAGTAGAATTGGAAAAAGACTGAATAAGTATGGCTGGCTTGGAAGGGTTGCCAGAAGAAAACATGGTAGCATGGCTTAAGTTTGCAAACTTGCATCGCTGAACAAACCACAAGACTTCTTGAACAATGTTCTTTGGACAGACGATACCAAAGTGGATATCAGCTCAAACTACTCATACCAACTGTCAGGTTTGATGATTTGGGCTTGTTTTGCAGCCACATGACGCGCTGTATGCAAGTGGATTTACAGTCTCAGACTTGAAAAAGGAGTGTTATTCTACCCAGAAACAATTGTCACGTATATGCAAATAAAAAGAATTGTCTCCAACCACTCGTGTTATTGCACCAGGAGGTATCGAAAACAGTGGACCACCAATACCCCACACCCCTCTATTGTATGTAATGATGCTGCAAGCCCCAGAGGAGTGGGGGCAGACGATGGTAGTGGCTCTACTGCAATAATTATTGGGAACACATAGAAAGCCTAATACAAAGCATAAACAGCTTAAATAGCATCAAATCAAGAACAATTTGCAAGTACCCTGTTCTGGGGTATTGCAATAGTAGGAACAGTGTTGATTGGTTCCCACATATAATGTAGGTAAATTACTTTTCATGGGTCAATGTGGTGCCGCAAAAGTCATCTGGCTTTTAATACAGGACTGTGATATAATGAAGCCTGTAGTTTCAAAGTAATCACACTTTAGTGTCACCCATATTGAGCTGCTTATCAGTGTAAATAATAGGAGCAATATTTCAGTGGGTCAGAAGTGTTTTTTGTTTTACAATTTTATGTTCTTTTGTTAACGCACACCACAATATACCGTATTTGGAAACTGAATAACTAGGAAATGTTGCACATATGGTTATCAACAGAGCCACTTCTTATAGGATCCCGTGAGCAGAATACAAGCTGCATATATTGCCCTAATGTGATGTTGACTCTGATAGTCTCTGAGTTCTTGGAATTTAAAAGCATTGTCCAGCTGGTGATTTTTATTTATTCATTTTTAAAGAGACAGAATGGTATTAAAAAAAGAGAAGATAATGACCTAACTGATCTTCCGTGCTCCCATTCCATCGCTTCCTGGGTCCCTGCTGGCATATACTTCCTGAACTCTCTCGACATGCAGGAAATGAACCATTCACTAGCCACAGCAGTGCCCTGCCTCAATCAGTGGCCATTTCCTTTTTTTTTTTAGAGGGACCAGGATTTTCCTGGCAGGGCAACCCCTTTAAATTTCTTGTAGACCAAAAGTTCTATTATCAGATATCTCCACCAGCATAGCAGTGGGTTTCCTTGGGCCCACCTACCATCCCATTTTTATGAAGTTTGTATGTGTTTTTTTGGTGAAGATTTGTGCGAACATCTTACCCTTCTATTGAAAAGGGTGAAATCCGCACAAGAAAAACACAACTGGCATGCTGCAGATTTCGAAATCCATACGACAGGTCAAAAATAAAAAGCAAAGTGTACATGAGATTTATCTTTACACTTCGCTGGTACTGTGTTACACTGCGGTTTTTTTTGGCATGAAAATCTGCACGGGGAAAAACGTATGCAATCCGCATCGTGTGCAGGCAACCTACGCGTGAAAGGTGTTTTAGCAATGTCCCTCTCACTGCAGTAAAGTCGGCCTTCTCTCTCTGGAGTGGCTTTCTTGATGCAGTTATCTCAGAGATAGTGATTCTCAGTACCCTATTCTGTGGTCCTGCGCATCCATACAGAACAAGTAGATTTTATTATAATCTGTCTTATTATTCTGGTTGGTGAGTCTGACTCCATAGGCACGTATTAAAGGGGTTATCTCATGATTAATGCAAAAAATGAAAATCAGGCATTATACAGTATTAGACAAACTCTTTCTAAAAAGGCTAGAACCAGCCCTGTACCTCACATGGATCCAGGGATCTCCCCATTCATTGCTTCAATTGCTCTGCTAGATTTATGCCAAGCTGGCAACTCATAGGGTGTGTCCTTTCTCAGGGGGGCATGCCATTTCTGCTGCAGATCTCTCCCTGTAACTTTATTTAGTCTTGAGAAGAGACATCTACTGTAAGGGGGGACATGATTAACCTATACAAATATATAAATGGGCCATACAAAAAATAGGGTGAAAAACTGTTCCATGTCAAATGCCCTCAAAAGACAAGGGGGCACTGCCTCCGAATGGAGAAGTAAAAGTTCAGTCTCCAGAAGCGTCAAAGCTTCTTTACTGTAAGAACGGTGAAGCTGTGGAATAGACTTCCTCAGGACGTGGTCACAGCAGGAACAGTGGACAGTTTTAAAAAGGGTTTAGATTAATTCTTAAAAGTAAATGACAGTCTCACCATTCTGGGATTCGCGTCCCCATCTATCCCTTGGTTGGACTTATGGCTTTTTTCAACCGTATTAGTTATGTAACTATGTAACTATCACAGCTTTTAACAGTATGGCTGGTGGCAGCTGAAAGATGCAACTGAGGCATATGTGACCCCGTCCCAGATACAGTTTATTATTACTCAGTGGCTATACTAAATATTTTTTATGAGAAACCCCTTTAACAGAGAGATTTGTGATTTATATTTGTTATTCAGAGTTGGATGCTTCTCATCGTTACAAATAATAGGGGGAATTTATAACATCTTGTACCCCAGAATTGTAGCTTCAAAAAGTCGCAAAATCGGGCTTTGTGACTTTTTGGGCCTATTAGCACCAACATTTTTCTACATTTTGCATTTTTACACCACTAAAACCAGTTTGAAAAGTGGGTGGGAAAGTGGGTGCGGTTAGCTATGTGTATTAATGCGTTTTACTGCAGATTTATCATTACTAATTTTTTTTTCAAGTCGCAAACTCGCCCAGTAGGATAGTGGCGTAAAAAAATAAATAAAATGGAGTAGCATTTCTAAACAAAAATGCTAGGTTTAACGATGCAGCAATTTTAACAATCATTGTGTGACATTTGATCATTTTGTCGCCAACGCATGCTCAAGCAAAACTGATACATTTCCCCTCTATGTTTCCTATTAATAAGGACTTTTGATATTTAGTAAGCTTCTGCATACAGTAATTAATTCAATCATTTTGTCTGAAGATGTTTTGTAGTCGGTCTCAGTCAATAAGGTGGCACATAAGGGGCACAATCACTGACATTAGTGTAAGCGGAGCACCACTTGGATCTTGAAATGGATTTACCACTGTCCATGGGTAGGCTTTACTTAAGCCTTTTGTAAGTCCCACTTAAAAGAAATGGTTGTTTTATCTTGAATGCTATGATTTTCCACCTATTAGGAACAGCTGGTTCCTCTCAGCAGCGACTATTTGTCCACACTAATCTATATGGAAGAGCGGTTTTAGGAAATATTATTTTCTTTGTGTTTTAAATGAGAAATGGCACAATTATATTAATAGAGAATCTGAAACATTCTGCTTTGTTTGTGACAATACTTTATGGCCTAGTGTATATATATATATCATCAATTATTTCAGCATTTGCCTTATCTCCACACCAATTTATCATACACTATACTGTGCGGTCTCCATCAATTCCATTCACACAGGGACTCGAAGATCCCCATTCATGTGATTCCTGCAGTCAGACCCCTAGCATTTATCAACAATCCTATGGATAGGTGATAAATCTTGTTTATGAGAAAATCCCCTTAGATGGTATATGCCACTTTAAACATCAAGGGACCTCATGGAGGTTTGTGATCCAGAACCCTGCCTAGACCAAAAGGGTCTGCCAAACTCGAATGTTGCATCTCTTTTGGCTTCCATCAGTTGAAGGGACACTATAGATCAGGGATGCCCAACTTGCGGCTACAACTGCAAAACTACAACTCCCAGCATGCCCGCACAGCCTACAGATATGAGCCTACAGCAAGGCATGGTGGGAGTTGTAGTTTTACAACAGCTGGAGGCCCACATGTTGGGCATCCCTACTCTAGGTGGTTATAGCAATCATGAGGTCTTGGTTCACAGATGTCACGGATTAGAGTGGGGGTAACTCTAATCCGTGTGATGTTAAATTAAGTGGAAGCTGTTTGACCAGGACAACAGATTTAGGGAGCAGGTCACCTCCTATCGCATCCCTAATCAGACCCTGACTCCTAGCTGTATGAGCCTACCTTAATGGTAGGAGGGCTCATACTCAGGAACCTCGCTTCCCTACTAGCCCTGGACGGATCCCTGAGCTAGGAGCTGGATAAGACAACCTGTTCCTCCTGGATACGGACGAACAGGAGTCTAAACTGGCCAAGCTGCCTTGAACGAGAAACATAAACAGCCTATGGATATGGCAGGAGATTGAAAAGCACTTCCACACCTACCTGCCACAGAAACACTGACTGGATCCTGTGCTAATAAGCTGATGTCCACACCCAAACATAAAAGGACACAGCACACAGACATAAACACACAGGAACCCAGATCCATAGCTGCAATAATAACAGACACCACATAAACATAAAATAACATCAATACATAATCTTATGACCACAAGGGTGGCCCTCACTGGCAGATGGTATATAACCAGGAGGATGACTTCAGCTAACCATGACTGAAGTACCCCTCAGAGTCTGGCATTCAGCAGGAGCTAAATAGCCCCAAGTGGCCACACCCACACACAGACACACCCAGTATTCACACACAAGGAAGGGAGTTAACCCTTCCTACACCAGGCAAGGGAAAACTGCCACTTAAAGAGGAAGTGTACAAACAACAATCAAAGTGCAGCTGTTACCGCCGGCAACGACATGCGTGGCAACCATGTCCTGGGAACTAGCCAGAAGGCCCAGACACTGCCACCACATGTACACAAATCCACACGTTGCCACGGACAACCACAAGTGAAGGAAAGTCACACAGTACACATATACAACAACCTCGTGCACAACAAACAGGGTAAGTGCACACATACAAAAAGAGGTTGCAAGGTGCTACCGCATGCCCTTCACAGCAAGCTGCCTAGCAACAGCTCAGGCTGCTATACTGTGAATACAATCATGTTGCCAGCGGCAACCACATGTGAGGTAACATACCAGCAGTCCTCACCATGTGGTTGACAACAGACCAAACCGCAGGCAACTGCATGCTGGGGAGTCACGACCATGACCATGGTCGTGACAACAGACCCAACCTATGACTTGGACCATCAGGTATAAATATGGCCTTTTCAAAAAAAAATTACCTACGTTCACATCATGCTTTGCATTGTCATCCAGTGTTTATGGCAGAATATTCTCCCAAAGTATATTTCTATTGAACCCTTAGGCCATCATTAACCATGATGCATGCCAGAAGTGTCTTGTCTGTATGTGTTCAGTTACCTTTGTCTGACTGCAGATGTATAGGCATACAGTTGCCATATTTCATACCTCTCCACTGAATATATAGCCCAAGTATGATGTGAACTTACCGTAATCCTTTCACATCTACGAAGCACATTCAAGCACATTCAAGAAAATGTGTCTGTTTGAATGCTCCCTTAGGTCCCATTTCAACATAGAATAAGAATGTTGTTTATTACCTTTTTATAACTCCTTTTTTAATTTTTTTATGTTTTTTTTATGGACAGCTAAGCCAATAATTGACGCAACACAAAATTTCTACAGATAAATAAGTGATATAAATCTAAGTTCAGAGGCTAATACATTAGCAGTATCTATTGTGAACTGTAATATGATGAGAACTTCAGTCACAATGATCTACACAAGCTCCTCCAGCTTTAAAGTTATCAAATAAAATATCATTTATATAATGATACTGGATAAATGTTCCCTGTTCTTACAAACTGTCCAAAAATGGTCCAATGGCCAGCAACCTTGGATGAGGTCTATACAATGTGGTTGTGGCTCAGATATAACTAACTTTTCCCATAAATTCTAACTTAGACGAAGGACAAAAACTTGAAGGTGACCATACACATTAGATAGAAGTAGGTAGATCGATGAAGAACCATTGAACAAAAGATTGTATGCTGCACGACTGGCACAGCCATACACATTTTGGTACATATTGGCTACTACAGTAGACAATATGGTTCAATGACTTTGGACAATTAAATGATTTTTCTGGGACCATTCTTTCAGAGAAGAAGAAGAAGAAGATCATTTTGTAAAGGTAAAAAATCTTTATGGAATGTCAAAATCTGTATGATCAGCTGATTACCCCTCTGCACTTGTCAATCGCATGAGTAAGGACTGGTCTGGAAGTTCAGATCCAAATCAAACAAGACAAGATGTCGAGCAACAGACTGGAATATCTAGTAGAAATGTCCAAACATAAAAGTGATCCAGACAGAGAACCACCAATGGCCAATATCTGTCAATCAACCCTTACTCACAGCCACTTATGTTTTTTTATGTTTAGAGTCAAATAAAACTGGATGTTTTTACTAATGGTTTGTTAGCGGTTTTTCTCAGGCCGGTTTATGATGGTTATATGATGAGGCATCAGACCTCCAACCCATGAATATTTCCCTGTGCAACGAATATCCGGTTTGCTTCTGATCAGGAGATAAATAACCAGCCCAGACTTAACATAGGTTATTAAATATCTGAAATCTTTATTTCCCAGCACATACTTATAGGGCTTTTTGGGGGTGGGCGCATATTGTCTCTCAAGATCCAATTGGAACAATCCTGGTATTTCTTAGGAGGCCTTGGGAAACATGTTTGTCCAGATACAGCTGAAACTTTGTTAAACAATACTGGTATCTGCTATATACAATACATGAAAAGGGTTATTTTACATATTGAACAGGTTTATCTACATGCTAATAAATTGAATGACTTATCATAGGTTTCTGTCATTGTATGTAAGGTGAGATGTTAAATAGCCTTTTGTTAAGGGAGGCTGCTATTGTGTCCAGCAACTGGCAAAGGTTGTGAGATGTGCTAATTCGGGGTACTGCATTCCACAAGAGATGAGGCTTGTATAATCTATGTCTAATCTGTGATGTATCAAAAGTAAGATTATGAAAAATCCCTTTCATGGTTCCACTCTGTTACTGGAGCCATGACAGAAAGATACTTTGTCCAACTATTTGCCAAAAGTTTCAAACATGGCCAACTTGATTCCAGATGATGACAATTGATTGTTGTAATATTTCACCCGATGGACGTTCACTATGGTTGAACTTGAAATCATCGATTTTCATCAACTTTAGTCAAAAGTGTATGAACATGGGTCTACTATAATCTTGGATTTTATTGAGCTGATTGTTTGTTACATCTTGGGAAAACTAGGTGACAACTAACATGTCACCTAGTATGGTACAGTTTCAATGCAATTATATATTCTTTCATATTCCTACATAACAATGAAGAGTTTATTTTGCAAAGCTTTGGTGCAACCCCAAGGGAGATGATAGGAAATGGCTATAAATAATGATTAAAGGGGATTTTCCAGGCTCCAGTTTTTGGTGCCCTTTTATCATAATAAGTCATCAATATCAGATCGGTGAGAGTCTGAAACCCGGCACTCAAATCACTCAGCTGTTCCCTGTAGGCACCAGCACTGGAACAAACACTGTGAACGGAACTGGAAGAAGATCTCAGTTCCAGGTGTAGTGGCCATGCCAGGTTATTGCAAGAACCAGCTGATCTGTGGGGATTCCGGGTCTTGGACTGCCCATCTGAATCCAGCTGCATTCAGAATGTCAGCTCCACCACTGACGGCTGCAGGGAATAGTTGATTGTGGGTATGCCGGGTTTTGGACCTCCACTGATTTGATGTTGATGACCTATTCTGAGTATTAATTTATATTAATTTATTTTTTTACTTTAATAATATTTATGCTGTTAGTTTAAAAAAAATAAAAAAAATACCAGGTACCCCCTTTAATGGGCTGAATCAATACTTGAATTAAAAAAACTGGAACACCATTTTAATATGTCCTAGAACTGCTGTTTTAATGGTAAGCATCCACACTGGACAGATTGCAAAACCAAAGTCTGGGGAGCTGTCACTGTGCCTAGTATCCAACTGGAAAGGAAATTTGAGAGAAGCATGGCAATGAGAGCTCTGCCTGTCAGCTGTCCTGAGCCAAGCAGTTGGCAAGTACCGGCCTCTACAATCCTGATTGGTAGAGAAATGTTAAGAGACAGGAATGTCCTCCAAATGCTCCTCCCCGGTCTCCTTTTCAGCTGGAAGCCAGGCACAACTATACAGTCCCTTTCCTCAAACTGGCTTTGGGAGAGTTCAAATGATGCTTCATTTTTTATTAATATAATAAATACCGGTAATTACATTATCAGGATTTCCTATAAAAACATCATATACTTCTATATCTCAATTCCCAAAAGCATAACACAATGTATGTAAATAAATATATATATTTATTACACAATATGTGTAAAAGGGATACAGTTCATTCTCCAATCCTCCTCCCTCAGCAACATCAGCAGAATTCTGTATACAGTTGGGATATTGAAGGCTAATTGCTCCCACTTTTAAAGGGATCGATTTGGTTACGGTCTATTAGGAAACTGCTGCTAATATACAGGTTTATCAAAGGTAACGGAACTAAAATGTATGCATCTGGAACACCTGCGAATGTCAAAATAGGAGACTTAGTAAGCAAGCATTTGGCATCTTCAAAAAGTATTACTTAATGTAAACTCTAAATTCTGCAAGATTATGAGAATTTTGTGGTTTTGCAAATCTTATATTGTTCAGGTTATCAAACATTGTTGCTACAATTATAGACGTGTGCAAAATATTTTTTTATATTAATTCATGAAAAACACGGTTAAAGTAAAGTAATGTGAAAAGGTGAGAAATTGCAGCGCATAAATATTCAGTTATTACACAAACACTGCATCTTGTCAGGACTAGTGGGGGGTAAAGACTCCTGTGAATGGACTGTGACATACTGCCATCTGGTGGAGTGCAGTGGTATTTCAGAAATTCTGAACTGCAGTAAGTGACATTTCCTTGCATTTATGAGAGACAAATATCTAGAAGAAGGAGACGCAAGTTTTGATTTGGCCATTGAGTAATAATTATGTGTTTACTTTATCTGATAAATTAAACAAACTGTAAGGTTTTGTACCATAGTATGTCAGTTTTCAATTAAATATTGAATTAGCAAATCGCATTCTGGCAACCTCCATGACTAAATAGGATTGAAAATGTCATAAGGCCAATTGAAAGGATGGCTATTGCAGACTTATGGTAAATAGGACATCAATTAATTGCTGGTTGTGCTAATTAGCTTGAGCATATGAAGAACTCACACAATAAAGATATCGTGTGCCCTAACCAGACACCTCCTCTGCTTATCAATCAGGTTCAGGGCCAACCTTTTGGTCTTCAGTGGTTGTCTTCCAGTCACCATAACTATGAGATCCTGGGACAAAAATCTTATCTATAGCTAGCTTTAGTTTTTTTTTTCCTTTTTATGTAAATTCCTACGTGGAATTGGGACTTCTGAAGTCAGTGCTTTTATTCTGGCTTTTCTTCTTCCAGATACCTGTGACAATGAAAAGTAAAAGGCTAGGCATGCATCAGTGGACAAGGACAGATCTCCAGCATTAGAGCGGGGGAGACTAAAAATGAATTGCACTGTTGTAGTTTTTCCTTAAAGGGTTTCTGTCACCCCATTAAACCGTTTTTTTCTTTTCTTTACTAATAATCCCTTCACTGCGATCTCCTCATACATAATCTAATTAATGATTTTGGTTCAGTAGAATTTCTTAAAAATCGATTTTTATAATATGTAAATTACCTTGCTACCAGCAAGTAGGGCGGCTACTTGCTGGTAGCAGCCGCATCCTCCGATGGTAATGACGCCCCCTCTGCTTGTTGATTGACAGGGCCAGCGGATGGGATCTTTCTCCGCTGGCCCTGCCTGTTTTGATTCAATATCTTGCGCCTGCGCCGCGGCCGTACCTATCTTCAATCTGCGCAGGCGCACTGAGAGGCGGCCACTCACTCGGCCGCTCGCTCCTCAATGCGCCTGCGCCGGGTGTAGATGTGACGTCATCGGCGCAGGCGCATTGAGGATGGAGCAGGCGCAAGATATTAAATCAAAACAGGCAGGGCCAGCGGAGAAAGATCCCGTCCGCTGGCCCTGTCAATCAACAAGCAGAGGGGGCGTCATTACCATCGGAGGATGCGGCTGCTACCAGCAAGTAGCCGCCCTACTTGCTGGTAGCAAGGTAATTTACATATTATAAAAATCGATTTTTAAGAAATTCTACTGAACCAAAATCATTAATTAGATTATGTATGAGGAGATCGCAGTGTAGGGATTATTAGTAAAGAAAAAGAAAAAACGGTTTAATGGGGTGACAGAAACCCTTTAAGGAAAAACTACAACAGTGCAATTCATTTTTAGTCTCCCCCGCTCTAATGCTGGAGATCTGTCCTTGTCCACTGATGCATGCCTAGCCTTTTACTTTTCATTGTCACAGGTATCTGGAAGAAGAAAAGCCAGAATAAAAGCACTGACTTCAGAAGTCCCAATTCCACGTAGGAATTTACATAAAAAGGAAAAAAAAAACTAAAGCTAGCTATAGATAAGATTTTTGTCCCAGGATCTCATAGTTATGGTGACTGGAAGACAACCACTGAAGACCAAAAGGTTGGCCCTGAACCTGATTGATAAGCAGAGGAGGTGTCTGTAGGGATTATTAGTAAAAAAAAAAAAACGGTTTAATGGGGTGACAGAAACCCTTTAATTTTTCATTAATTAGAAGAATAACTACCAGAGCCATTCCTTTCTAGCAACAAGGAACTAGAAGATAAAGAGACACTATGTTAAGGTTGTCTCCATAACCCATGTAGTAGGCCTTAGTCTTGCTCAGCCTCCATTGCAGACTGTAGGGATGACTAAGCTTTCTGTTGGTGCATGCAGGCTCCAAGGTAAAGCTGCTTACTGCCCCTTTCACAAACCCACTGCCCATGTGGAGCTGCAGGTAGTGGTCTCATGTTTCTTTGGGCCAAACTACTGATGTAATACTCTATGGGCATTGTGTGATTGAAGTTGATTCGCACACATATCTTTCCTCTACCCTCTAGTTTTGAGGTTATCTTTGTTAATGTGGTCCCCTGATGAACTGATTCTAATGAACGGATTAGAGAAATGCGTTGGGAAAAAGTTGAATATCTGGGACATATTATATACGCCCCAATTGTCTGATGGTGATCATAAAACTTTGATACCACTGGAACTGTGGTTCCATAGAAATATGCTTTGCTTTTATTTAATCTGCGGCCAATGTTGATGTTATGTTTCGGTCAATTACCGCCTTTATCAAACTGGTGCTGCTTAGAGCGAGAAATAAGGATAATCTTGTAATATGGTTATCATAGCGCTCAATTGTAGGCGTGCGTTCTTCCTGATGGTAGTCAGGGTGCCTGTGATGTTGAGTGTTTGTATGGGTGAAGGGTAGAGCGTGAAGAGTACAAAAGCTGGCTTATGTTGCAGGAGTCATGTTGGAATAAGGGTGTATGCACACAAACTTATTTTTTGTCTGTGTCCGTTCTGTTTTTTTTTGCGGCCTGTATGCGGAAACATTTTATTCCAATGGGGCTGTGAAAAAACGGAAATGTCTACATGTGCATTCTGTGTCCATATGTCCGCAAGTCCGTTCCACAAAAAAATAAAACATGTCCTATTCTTGTCAGTTTTGCGGACAAGGACAGGCATTGTTACAATGGATCCACAAAAAAAAGTGGTTGCAACACAGACGTCATCCATTTTTTTTTTTATCCTGTGCATCTTTTTTTTTAGAAACACCCAACATGTGGCCCTAATCTTTTGCCTGGACATACAACATTGCTCAGGAGTAAAAGTGCACCATGCGCACATGAGTCCCATTTTGTGCTGACAACTGTAGAGGATCTGGGGTGAAGTAATAAATGGAACTCTGAGAAGTGAAACCATTTTGAAAACTATGCTCATCAATGTATTAAGGGGTGGGGTGAGCATTTTGATGTCACAGGTGCTTTGCAGAAGTAAATGTGCAGCAGACCATGCAAAGTAAAAATTGCAAGTTTTCCACATACATGGCATTTCAGTGCCCAATATGTTGTGCCCAGCAGGTGCGATCTTAGACTTACGCCACACAACTTGAATTGATTTGTTGGTTCTACAGGGTACAGAAATGTCATAAATCTAGGCGTAAGCTGCTGTATGGGCACATAGCAGGGATCAATAGGGAAGGAGCGCAGTTGGCTTTTGGAGCACAGATTTTGCTGGAATTGTTTTCAGGCACTACATCATATTTGCAAAGACCCTGAGGGAACAGTAAAGTATAAACCCCCTATAAGTCACCCTATTTTGGAAACTACAACCCTCAAGTTATTTATCAAGGGGTTGAGAAAGCATTTTCGCACACCTCCAGTGTTTTTCAGAAATTAATGAGCATAAAACGGTGCAAAATGAAAACTGCAAGTTTTCCACAGATATAGCATTCCAATGCCCAATATACTGTGCCCAGCTTTTGCAATCTGAGAAACACAACACACTTTAAATTAGTTAGGCGGGTTCTGTTGGGTACAGAAAACCTATAACTATGGATGCAAACTATTGTTTGAGAACACTGCAGGGTTCATAAGGGAAAGACCACCTTTTGATGGTTTGGTTTACAGGCACCATGTTGCTATTGAACAGCCTCTAGGATGGTAGTACAGCTATTTTCTGAGAACCATATGTTTATTTTTCTCAATGATGCTGTGTGAGGACTTAGTTTTTGCGGGATGAGTTGCCATTATCATTGCTTCTATTTTGGGGTACATAAAGAAACAGGCCTGCACTAATACACAGTCAAGCCAAACCCATTTATTATAGAAACCACAATTCATACACAGTGATATGGTGATTGTGTGAGTACTTACAGCAAGCCTGCAAAATTTTGAGTACCCTACTACAAAGTCCCAACACGCTTCCACATTTGACAATGTTTATCAGGGGACAATATAAAATGCCGTAAAAAAAAAAAGTGTTGTAACATGTACATTACAAAACATGTATATGGACAGAATACCTAAAATGTGACATAGATGAAGGATGCCTGTGTTGGCGGTACATGATATTAGGAATCAGATTATTCAAATAAATTACATTGGAATTATGCTGAACGAGAAAAGTGCCATACTTCGACGCCTCAGATGTACTGTCGATAGGCAATACAAGCTTTGTGTATGCGGTAATATGAAAATCCTATCTCTCAGTACCACAGTGATCCATAGCAGTGCTAAGAGCTCTTATCACTGCTGTGGATCCATTGCAACATTTCCTCCAGCTGTAACTCCCTTTGATGTGGCGGTCAGCATTAACAGTGTCATAAAGGGTTAAGTGGGGGTAACAGCAGTGGCCTGACTGGCCCCTGCCAGTGATCAGGCATGCCCAGTTCCTGTGCCCGCCCCATAAGCGCGTAGTACTTGAACTATGCTGGTCTGCATGTCATTTCCTGCAGTACATGTATGATGCTGGTCGACTAGGGGTTAATAAGCCCTTCTGACCCATTTGATAAAATATCATTAAAAGAAAGATGCAAATCTCTGTGCTTCACACCTTCCATACTCTAAATCAAGTACTAATTTAGCCTAAGAGGGCACATGCCTGGTATACTCCCAGCCATCGTATGCATTTATCTTATGTAGAATTTAGATTCATTTAATTACACCAGCAACAATAACAGTGGTAATTTATTTGTCAGGTAATAATGTTATTGCATTTATCACTCATTAGTGGTCTAACAAAGTGCCACTTTAGTGAGCTTTACTTACTTTGTACATCATGCCTCTAATCTGTCTCTATGTGAAATTGCAATAATGCACCTTCAATTTTTCTCAATGCACCATTACTGAATATGTAAATATCCTTAAAAGCCAGCTTTAATTTGTGTATACTTTATATTAAAATTGTAAGTGCATCTAAAAGCCTTTCGGAACGGTTTACACAGTACCTGTTTTAGCATGCAGATTGAATGTGTGCGCGTTTTAAGCCACGGACAGAGGAGAGTGCATCGAGGTTGTGTCTAAAAGGTTTTTTTGTTCAGTGTTTTACAGGAACATTGTTTCTCAAATTCTAATACTTATTCTTACATTTTCTATATTCGTTTCATTAAACATTTTGGCTTCATTTTAATTTGCTTTAATTGATATGCATTTAACCCTTCGCTCCTTTCTGCCACATTGACATAATTAATAAATCGTAATTATCATGTGTAAACTGAGCAATGAAATTTAACTTGGTCATTCAGCATATGGCAGATTCAAAATAATATATATATAACACTTTAAGGTAAAACGTTTACATATGATTAAAGGTTTTTTCTGGGATTTTAATACTGATGACTAGTGTTGAGCGAGCATGCTCGGCCGAACACCAGTTCGGCTCGAGCATCGTGATGCTCGGCACATTGCGGTGTTCGCCCGAATACCGCGTGTGCTCGAGCACGATGCTCGAGTCTCCTTCCCGCACGTTTGTTGGCTGCTATGCAGCCAATAAACGTGCGGGTAAGTACTGCCACTCACTGTAATACCGTAGCCATGTTGGTTACTGGCAATACAGTGATTAGCTGGCATGAACGCGTCATCGGGTGCTCTAAAGCACCCGATGACACGTGGTTACGCTCAGTCTTGAGAGCTGTTTAATTGAATTTTTTTGTTAGGCAGGCTTGGTGTTAGAGACCCAAAAGTCCTTTTAAGGACTATTGTGTTGGCAGCAATATATATTTTTAGCGCAACCTGCGCTAAATAGCTTGCAATTGTTTGGCTGCTGCAGAGAGCTACATTATATGCGCTACATCTCCTGTGTAACGTGTGCGCAGCCTAAAAATATCTGTGACATCCAGTGTACTTTTTCTGTAGATGCTGCGGACAGCGACATTACCTGCGCTACATCTCCTGTATAACATTTCCGCATCCCAAATATCTGTGACATTAACTGTAATTTTTTCTTAGCCGCTGTTGACAGCAGCGCCATTACCTGTGGTACCTCTCCTGTATAACATTTCCGCATCCCAAATATCAGTGACATTGACTGTAATTTTTTCTTAGCCACTGGTCACAGCAGCGCCATTACCTGTGGTACCTCTCCTGCATAACGTTTCCGCATCCCAAATATCTGTGACATTGACTGTAATTTATTTGTGCATACACTTTAAAAAACTGTGCTACTGTACGTGTGACATACTTGCAAGCATATATACCATTTAATATGATGTAGGCGAGCAGTAAGGGACGAGGAAATGGCCGTGCTGCTGATGGACCACGGAGAGGCCGTGGCCCTGGGCGCGGTGAAACTGTGCCTGCTGCCAGAGCACAAGAAACACACTCATCCACGATACCTAGCTTCATGTCCCAGTTTACAGGGCGGAGCAGGATACCACTCTCGAAGTCAGACCAGTGCGAGCAGGTGGTCGGTTGGATTGCAGCAGATAATGCTTCCAGTCGGTTAAGCACCACCCTGTCTTCCACAAAGTCCAGTCTCAGTAGCCAAGAGTCTGGTCAACAGAATCCTCGCCTTGATCCTCCCTCCTCCCACCATGGAGAGTCTTTGCAAACAAGTGATCCCACACTCGGATATTTCGAGGAGCTCTTTTCAGCGCCATTCCTTAATTTGGGCCTCTCGCCAAGTCCGCTTGAAGAGGGGCATGAGGAGATCTTGTGCCCTGATTCCCAAACTCTTGAGCAGCCACAGTCAGAAGAAGATGGCGGTGGGGAACGGCAATTAATGTTTCACGAGGTGGATGATGATGATGAGACACAGTTGGCAATAAGTCAATGGCAATTAGAGCATCAAGAGGTTGATGATGAGGAAGAGAGACAGTTGTCAATAAGTTAGGTTGTTGTTAGGTCAACAAGTCAGGAGGATGACCAGAGTGAGGAAGTGGAAGAGGAGATGGTGGACGATGAAATCACTGACCAACCTGGGATGGTGGCAAGCCGAGCGAGGACAGCAGTACAGAGGGGGAGAGATCAGCAGCACCGCAACAGGCTGGAAGAGACAGTGGGGTGGCAAAAGGGGGAAGGCGGGCCACACCTAACAGGCCCGTAACTGTTCCCTGGAGCACCACCTTGTGGAAATCTCCCTTGCCAAGGGGTAGGTGTTCCGCAGTCTGGCGCTTTTTTGATGAAAGATAAAAGAATTGTCATTTGCAACCTGTGCCGTACTAAAATGAGCAGGGGCGTGAACACTAGCAACCTCATCTCCACCAGCATGATTTGCCACATGGCATCAAAGCACCCTAATAGGTGGGCCGAATGCCTGGGTCCACAATCAGTGTCTGCGGGTCACACTACTGCCTGCCAATTTCCTGTCCAAGACGCAGGCCCGGATGCTTCCCGCCCAGCAACTGGACTTTCGCAAGCACCATGAGCTAGCACATCCACTTCTGTGTCCCAGCGCAGCGTACAGATGTCCATACCCCAGGCCTTTGAACGAAAGCGCAAATGCCCAGCCACCAACCCTGAGGCCATAGCACTAAATACGCACCTTTCCAAATTGCTGGCCCTGGATATGTTGCCATTTAGGCTTGTGGACACTAAGGCTTTCCGCAGCTTGATAGCGGCGGACGTCCCTCGTTACTCAATGCCCAGCTGCCACTATTTTGCCCCGCCTTACACAAGCATGTGTCCCGTAACATCACCTGTGCCCTGACCAACGCAGTTATTGGGAAGGTCCACTTAAAGACTGACACATGGACAAGTGCTTGTGGGAAGGGACGTTACATTTCCCTGACGGCACACTGGGTTAACGTTATAGAGGCCGAGAGCAAGTCGTACCCTGAAATGGCACAGGTGCTACTGACGCGACGCCAAGGATTGTGGGCCCTACTTCCATCAGTTTTTCCGCCACCACCTATACTAGTGGCTGCAATCCCCACTTCTACTCCTCCAACACCTCCACTTTCACCTCTGAATTCTCCTCTTGCAGCACCAGTCAGCCATCAGTCAGTAGCTGGAAGCAGTGTAGCACTGCAGTGGGGAAATGGCAACAGGCCGAGCTGAAACTTATTTCAGAGCTGTGGCAGGATATAAGGGACCAGACTGAGCTGTGGCTCTCGCAGCTCAACCTACAACCAGGCATGGTTGTGTCTGATAACGGCAGTAACTTGGTGGCGGCTTTGGAGCTTGGCAAGCTCACACACATACCATGCCTAGCCCACGTGTTAAACTTAGTGGTTCAGCGGTTTCTCAAAACCTACCCCAATTTGCCTGAGCTACTGGTGAAGGTGCTCCGCGTGTGTGCCCAATGCCCATTTCCGAAAGTTATCTACAGCTGTCAACGGTCTGGCAGCGCTGCAGCAGCGCTTGCAATTGCCAGCTCACGACTGTTGTGCGATGTGAGCAAGCGTTGGAACTCCATGTTCCACATGTTGGCCAGGCTTTGTGAGCAGCAGAGGGCAGTAGTGGAATACCAGCTGCAACATGGTCGTCGCCTTTCCAGTCAGCTTCCGCTCTTCACAACCGACGAGTGGGCATGGATGTCTGACCTCTGCGAGGCTTTACGCAACTTTGAGAAATCAACACAGATGGTGAGCAGCGATGCCGCTATTATCAGCGTAACTATCCCACTTTTGTGTCTACTGAAACGCTCGCTGCTCACAATGAAGGTGGACGCTTTGCATGTGGAACAGGTGGAAATGGGGGAAGACAGTACACAGGGTGATAGCCAGACCACCCTCAGTTCGTCTTCTCAGTGCGAATTGGATGATGAGGAGGAGGAGGAGCAGAAGACGGTTGCCTCCACTACAGAGGGTAGTACCCATAGCAGGTTTATTCCATTGTTCAGCGTGGATGGGCCTAAGAGGAGGAAGAGGATGAGGAGATTGAGAGTCATCCTCCTGATGAGGACAGCAATGTCTTGTCTGTTGTCTTGTCTGTTGGGACTCTGGCACACATGGCTGACTTTATGTTATGCTGCCTTTCCCGTGACCCTCGCGTTATACGCATTTTGCCCAACACCGATTACTGGCTGTTTACCCTTCTCGACCCCCACAACATTCCTGTTGTGGAGAGGACTAGCAAAATGGTGCAATACCAGAAGGTCCTTGTGGAAAAATTGCTGACAATGCTGGCGACGCTGGAGGCAGAGTACGTAGTTTTTTGGGCAACCGAGGAGGGGAGATGAGGGGAACACACAGCAGTTCCAACAGAGGCAGAGCAACACTCTCCAAGGCCTGGGACAGTTTCATGACACCCCGCCAGCACCCTCACCCTGATGCGCGGCCTATTCTCACAAGGAGGGAAACATTTTGGAAGATGGTGAAGGAGTACGTAGCAGACCTTGTCTGAGTCCACAATGATCCCTCTCTGCCTTACAACTATTGGGTGTCCATGCTGGATACATGGCACGAACTGCCGCTCTATGCCTTGGAGGCGCTGGCCTGCCCTGCCGCCAGCATTTTGTCTGAGCGGGTATTTAGTGCTGTTGGGGGCATAATAACTGATAAGCGCATTTGCCTGTCAACTGAAAATGCTGACTGATTGACTCTTATCAAAATGAACAAGGCCTGGATTGCCCCTGACTTTTCTACTCCACCAGAGGAAAGCGGCTGAACATAAAGGCAATTTTAATGTGGCTTTTATGGTGTATTGAATACACTGTATTCCCATGCACCCCTTCCACCACAAAAAAGGGTATACGGTTTAATCTTCCTTTTCTCGTCTTTCTCCTCCTCCATCATATCAACATGCTTATTAGGCTGCGCTTGCTCCTAATGTTTTAGAGGGTCAGCTTAGCAGCAGGCCCTCAACCATAATTATTTGATGGTCAGCTCAGCAGCAGACCCTCGCCCATAATTTTTTCCATGGTCAGATCAGCAACAGGCACTCGCCCCTAATGTTTTAGAGAGCCAGCTCAGCAGCAGACCCTCATCCATAATGTTTTAGATGGTCAGCTCAGCAGCAGACCCTCGCCCATAATGTTTTAGATGGTTAGCTCGGCAGCAGGCCCTCTCCCATAATGTTTTAGATGGTCAGCTTGGCAGCAGGCCCTCGCCCATAATGTTTTAGATGGTCAGCTCGGCAGCAGGCCCTGGCCCATAATGTTTTAGATGGTCAGCTCAGCAGCAGGCCCTCGCCCATAATGTTTTAGTCAGTCAGCTTAGCAGCAGGCCCTCGCCCATAATGTTTTAGATGGTCAGCTCAGCAGCAGGCCCTCGTCCATAATTTTTTAGATGGTCAGCTCAGCAGCAGGCCTTCGCCCATAATGTTTTAGATGGTCAGCTCACCTGCAGGCCCTCGCCCATAATGTTTTAGATTGTCAGCTCACCTGCAGGCCCTCGCATATAATGTTTTAAAGCAGGCATCCTCAAACTGCGGTCCTCCAGCTGTTGTAAAACTACAATTCCCACAATGCCCTGTTGTAGGCTGATACCTGTAGGCTGTTTGGGCATGCTAGGAGTAGTAGTTTTGCAACAGCTGGAGGGCTGCAGTTTGAGGATGTCTGTTTTAGAGGGTCAGCTCACCAGCAGGCCCTCACCTACAATCTTTTAGAGGGTCAGCTCACCTGCAGGCCCTCGCCCATAATGTTTTAGATGGTCAGCTCGACAGCAGGCCATCGTCTCTAATGTTTTAGATGGTCAGCTCAGCAGCAGGCCCTCGCCCATAATGTTTTAAATGGTCAGATCAGCAGCAGACCCTCGCCCCTACTGTTTTAGATGATCAGCTCAGCAGCATGCCCTCGCCCATAATGCTTTAGATGGTCAGATCAACAGCAGGCACTCGCCACTAATGTTTTAGAAAGTCAGCTCAGCAGCAGACTCTCACCCCTAATGTTTTAGATGGTCAGCTCAGCAGCAGACCCTCACCCCTAATGTTTTAGATGGTTAGAATAGCAGCAGGCCCTTGGCCCTAATGTTTTAGAGGGTCACCAGCAGGCCCTTGCTCCTAATGTTTTTGAGGGTCACCAGCAGGCCATCAATCATAATTTTTCCAGGGTGTGCATGATGCCTTCCTTTATGTGTAATAAAGGGTGTATTGGAGTGCCTGTTCCTTCTAACTTTTGGCAGCCCTTTCACTTAGTGCATAGGGTTTATGAGTGTAGGAGTCCCACTACCTGAACAATTGCACCACAATGTGAATGAGGCCCTCCTTTATGTGATATACAGGTTGTATTGGAGTGCCTCTTCCTTGTAATTTTTGGCAGCACTTGCATTTTATATACAAGTAAATATACAGGAAAGAATGTTTTCTAACAATTTTTCCTCTAAAATCGATTTTATCTTCGGTTTTGTGCGTATTATTGTCAGTCTGTAAAATTGGCGTACTACTCGGACAAAATCGTTCCCAGCAGCGGCCTGGGAGTCCAAGATGCATTTAGACATCCTCCCCATGCTGTTCCCGAACCATTTCAGTGGTGTTTCCATTAATTTCTGACTTTTTCATGTGAACCAGACATCCTCCCTTCTTCAGAGCAGGGGGTGCTTGGTTAAAAGCTCTGGTTCTCCCATTGACTTCCATTGTGCTCGGTGTTCTACTCGAGCATCCGAGCACTTTGGTGCTCGATCAACACTACTGATGACCTATCCTCTGGATAGTCCAATGAATAAAGATGGAGGCAGCATGTCCGGTACAAAAAATCCCTTTATTGGGAGCCGCTTAGGTGAACAAAAAACGTGCAGAGGGTAGTTACGTTTCGGCTAATACATAGCCTTTATCAAACACCATGTGTACTCTAAAAGATCCTGTTTAAAAACCATAAGCCACACCCACTCTCACAACTGTGGCCAATTGCCCACTCAGTGGAATGCTCATTATATCTCAGGTGTGTACATACGTGCACATTAGCCATGTCATAATATTTGCCCACTTAGGGCATAAAATCCAGCCAACCACATACCTTCTTGGTGCACGTTTCTAGAGTGTCCTCCGGCAGTCAGTGCGCATGTCTGGGGAGGCGGGGCCATGTAATCACATGTCCGTCGCGAATCACATGATCGCAAGCAAAACCCGCCCAAGTGATCCTAGTGACGTTGCAACTCCTCCCGATCCTCCTCCAGTCAGCGCATCGCTGCTAGGGACGCATATGGAGCAGCCCGTCCACATCTCTGCTGTCAATGCAGGAATCCCATATCAATGCGCCAGAGATCCTAAGCGGAGGGGGAACAGCACTACAATCAGATCCACTATAGAGCAGTCTCATACCCCATGTTGAGCGTTTCAAGCACGTCCTCCAGCAATCGGAGCACATGCCTGGGGAGGCGGAGCCACGCAAACACATGTCAGTCACCAGTCACAAGGTCGCCAGCTACACGCCCACGCGACCATCGTGACGTCAAAACTCCTCCCAATCTCCGTCGCTAATCACATGATCATGTCCGTCGCGAATCACATGATCGCAAGCAAAACCCGCCCAAGTGATCCTAGTGACGTTGCAACTCCTCCAGATCCTCCTCCAGTCAGCGCATCGCTGCTAGGGACGCATATGGAGCAGCCCGTCCACATCTCTGCTGTCAATGCAGGAATCCCATATCAATGCGCCAGAGATCCTAAGCGGAGGGGGAACAGCACTACAATCAGATCCACTATAGAGCAGTCTCATACCCCATGTTGAGCGTTTCAAGCACGTCCTCCAGCAATCGGAGCACATGCCTGGGGAGGCGGAGCCACGCAAACACATGTCAGTCACCAGTCACAAGGTCGCCAGCTACACGCCCACGCGACCATCGTGACGTCAAAACTCCTCCCAATCTCCGTCGCTAATCACATGATCATGTCCGTCGCGAATCACATGATCGCAAGCAAAACCCGCCCAAGTGATCCTAGTGACGTTGCAACTCCTCCAGATCCTCCTCCAGTCAGCGCATCGCTGCTAGGGACGCATATGGAGCAGCCCGTCCACATCTCTGCTGTCAATGCAGGAATCCCATATCAATGCGCCAGAGATCCTAAGCGGAGGGGGAACAGCACTACAATCAGATCCACTATAGAGCAGTCTCATACCCCATGTTGAGCGTTTCAAGCACGTCCTCCAGCAATAGGAGCACATGCCTGGGGAGGCGGAGCCACGCAAACACATGTCAGTCACCAGTCACAAGGTCGCCAGCCACACGCCCACTCGACCATCGTGACGTCAAAACTCCTACCAATCTCCGTCCAGTCAGCTCATAGTTGCTAGGGACGTGCAGAAAAACGTCTGCCCATGTCTCTGCCGCACATGCAGGGATCCCATACATACATGCCAGGGATCCAAACGGAGGGGGACCCGTGTTTCAATCAAGTGCATCATGTGGCAGTGTTGGCTGGAATAAAAATCGTGCATGTGAAATAGTGAAAAAACAAATATCAATTAAAAACACTATACAGATAACAGATTCCTATAAAAGTCACTAGGGTCACCTACACATTCCCCACATAGAAATCAAGATTCATCCCAAAGGGCTGGAGTGCCCTCATTTCAAAGATCCACTTTAGCTCCTTTTTGCGTAGGATCCGTCCTTGTCTCCCCCACGCCTCATTTTGCCAACTGAATCTATGATTCGGAACCTGAGCTGGTTGACCGAGTGTCCACGTTCCAAGAAGTGTTTTGCCACAGGCTTATCAACCTGGGCCCTTCTGATATTACTCTTGTGAGAGTTAATCCGTTCACGGGCTTCTATTGTGGTCTCACCTATGTAGATGAGGCCACAAGGACACGTGATCATATACACTACATCCCGTGATCTGCATGTAAAAAAATCTTTGATCTTATAGGTTTTGCCACTGTAGGGATGGGCAAAGGTATCTCCTTTCACCATGTTGCCGCAGTTACAACAACCAAGGCAAGGATAGCATCCTAACTTCCTTGGCGCCAGATACCTCTGTCCATCCCCACCGGGCTCCCCAACCACTGTCTTCACCAACTTATCGTGTAGGTTGGCACCTCTCTTATATGCCATCATAGGGAAACTCTCAAACTCACCTATCGCAGGTAACCCTTTCTGTAGAATATGCCACTCTTTGCGTATGATATGGGCTATATCTCCACTATTGGCTCCAAACGTGGAAACAAAAGGGATCCGCCTCTGGTCCCTATCTCTCTTCTTCCCTTGGAACGTGGACTCGCGGCCAACAGTCCCCACCCTTTGTGATATCCTCTCCACTAATTTACGCGGGTAACCCCTATCAAGGAATTTCTTCCCCATCTCGTCCACTCTCACCTCGAACAGCTCATCCCCCGACACCACCCGTCTGACTCTCAACAGCTGGCTCCAGGGCAATGACTCCACCATCCGTCGTGGGTGGTTGCTGTCAAACTCCAATAGATTATTTCTGTCTGTGGGTTTATGAAAAATATCTGTCTCAATTACCCCATCTCTGAGGTGTACCATCACATCCAAAAACTGTAATGCGACTGGAGAGGCTGTCATGGTGAACCCCAATCCAGGTAACATATTATTGAGATACTGAAAAAACAATTGTAGTTCAGCATGAGAGCCACCCCAGACTACAAAGATGTCGTCGATGTAGCGCCACCAACACCGGGCCCCCCAAAGTGGGTCGACCTATAGATGAGTCTGTCCTCCACTTCCGCCATGAACATGTTGGCATACGTGGGTGCCACTTTCATGCCCATGGCCACACCACGTAATTGTTGGTAATAGGTGTCCCCAAAGCAGAAGTAGTTCCGTCTCAGGACCACCTCTAGGAGATGGAGAATCACCAAAAAAATGAATGAAAATAACTTACAGATGGAGGACAAACCCACGGCCACCCGGGGAGAGAACGGTGCCGGCCAGGGCCACATCGACGACATCTAATTCATATGTGTGTTCAATGGAGGTATAGAGCGAGACCATGTCGAAACTGACGAGGAGAGGGTGAGAGGGTAGGCTCAGATCCCTGAGTTTCAACAAGAAATGGCTGGTATCCCTAATGTAGGACGGGGCGCTGGTGGCATGGACCCGCAACACTTTATCCAGAAATATGGCTATGTTGCATTATCAATCCCCTGCCCGACACAATCGGATGGCCAGGCGTATCGACCAAGCTTTTGTGTATTTTAGGGAGAACATAGAACAGAGGAGTGACCGGGTGCTTAATCAAGAGAAATTCACTAACATCCTTATCGATGATGCCTTCAGCCAAAGCTTTACCGATTATGTTTTCCAAGATACGCTTGATATCCCACTTGGGATCATTCTGTAACTCAATATATACCTCCCGGTCACTCAACTGTCTATGCACCTCCCGTTCATAGCTTAGCGTGTCCATCACCACCACCGCCCCTCCCTTGTCTACAGGTTTAATAGTCAAGGTCTTATTCTGTGCCAATTGTCAAAGTGCCTCTCTCTCTCCCCTCGTCAGGTTCACAGAGGCCCCCCTCCCCCTCCTCTCTCTCAGTTGGTCAATTTGTTGCAATACGATATCTATATAAGCCTCCACAACATGATTGTTGCGGGGCGGGGCAAAATCACTCTTATTACTCAATTCCAGTGCTTTCAAAACAAAATCAGCACTGTCCCCTGAATCAGGTGCCGGTGTCACCATCTTCTCCTCCTTGTTGGAAAAAAAGGCTTTCAATCTCAGTAGTCAGTAAAAGCGATGGAGATCAAGTTCTAACTTGAACCAGTCCCTTTCATGTCCAGGGATGAGAGAGTGGACGAGATGGGGAAGAAATTCCTTGATAGGGGTTACCCGCGTAAATTAGTGGAGAGGATCTCACAAAGGGTGGGGACTGTTGGCCGCGAGTCCACGTTCCAAGGGAAGAAGAGAGATAGGGACCAGAGGCGGATCCCTTTTGTTTCCACGTTTGGAGCCAATAGTGGAGATATAGCCCGTATCATACGCAAATAGTGGCATATTCTACAGAAAGGGTTACCTGCGATAGGTGAGTTTGAGAGTTTCCCTATGATGGCATATAAGAGAGGTGCCAACCTACACGATAAGTTGGTGAAGACAGTGGTTGGGGAGCCCCGTGGGGATGGACAGAGGTATCTGGCGCCAAGGAAGTTAGGATGCTATCCTTGCCTTGGTTGTTGTAACTGCGGCAACATGGTGAAAGGAGATACCTTTGCCCATCCCTACAGTGGCAAAACCTATAAGATCAAAGATTTTTTTACATGCAGATCACGGGATTTAGTGTATATCATCACGTGTCCTTGTGGCCTCATCTACATAGGTGAGACCACAATGGAAGCCCGTGAACGGATTAACTCTCACAAGAGTAATATCAGAAGGGCCTAGGTTGATAAGCCCGTGGCAAAACACTTCTTGGAACGTGGACACTCGGTCAACCAGCTCAGGTTCCGAATCATAGATTCAGTTGGCAAAATGAGGCGTGGGGGAGACAAGGATCGGATCCTACACAAAAAGGAGCTAAAGTGGATCTTTGAAATGAGGGCACTCTAGCCCTATGGGATGAATCTTGATTTCTATATGGGGAATGTGTAGGTGACCCTAGTGACTTTTATAGGAATCTGTTATCTGTATAGTGTTTTTAATTGATATTTGTTTTTTCACTATTTCACATGCACGATTTTTATTCCAGCCAACACTGCCACATGATGCACTTGATTGAAACACGGGTCCCCCTCCGTTTGGATCCCTGGAGTGTATGTATGGGATCCCCGTAATGTGCAGCAGAGACATGGGCGGACGTTTTTCTGCGCATCCCTAGCAACGATGAGCTGACTGGACGGAGATTGGGAGGAGTTTTGACGTCACAATGGTCGCGTGGGCGTGTGGCTGGCGACCTTGTGACTGGTGACTGACATGTGTTTGCGTGGCTCCGCCTCCCCAGGCATGTGCTCCGATTGCTGGAGGACGTGCTTGAAACGCTCAACATGGGGTATGAGACTGCTCTATAGTGGATCTGATTGTAGTGCTGTTCCCCCTCCGCTTAGGATCTCTGGCGCATTGATATGGGATTCCTGCATTGACGGCAGAGATGCTGACGGGCTGCTCCATATGCGTCCCTAGCAGCGATGCGCTGACTGGAGGAGGATCGGGAGGAGTTGCAACGTCACTAGGATCCCTTGGGCGGGTTTTGCTTGCGATCATGTGACTCGCGACGGACATGTGATTACATGGCCCCGCCTCCCCAGACATGCACACTGACTGCCGGAGGATGCTCTAGAAACATGCACCATGAAGGTATGTGGTTGGCTGGATATTATGCCCTAGGTGGGCAATTATTATGACATGGCTAATGTGCACGTATGTACACACCTGAGATATAATGAGCATTCCACTGAGTGGGCAATTGGCCACAGTTGTGAGAGTGGGGGTGGTTTATGGTTTTTAAACAGGATCTTTTAGAGTACACATGGTGTTTGATAAAGGCTATGTATTAGCCGAAACGTAACTACCCTCTGCACGTTTTTTGTTCACCTAAGCGGCTCCCAATAAAGGGATTTTTTGTACCGGACATGCTGCCTCCATCCTTATTCATTGGACTGTACATTCAGGAGCCCTGATGGATCTAGGACTCCAGGCAGGCTGTTGCATTCCGGATGACCACAAGTTCTGGTGAGTGCGACTCCACAACATTTCCTTTTCTATCCTCTTGATAGGTCATCAGTATCTGATCGGTGGGGGTCCGACACCCGGGTCCACCCCAATTAACTGTAGCAGAAGGTAGGGGCGCTCCTGTGAGCGCCGCGGCCTTCTCGCAGCTTTTCCTAGGCCATTGAGGACACGTTCATCGATCACATGACCTACTGTAGGAGCAGCTCAGTGCCCTTCTGTACTGTGTAGATAAAGATATACATGTAGCTATATATTGTATGAATTTAGAAGTCAAGGTAAAGGAATGAAAGGTTATAATATCACTACACCAGCACAGAGGGCAAGGGAAGGATGCATGTAAGTCCACCTCTCAATGCAGGAGAGGTGGGACCAGAAGGATAGTCAGCAGGGGGCGCTACTAGAGGAAAAAACTATTTTTATTGCATGTATATTGTAATTAGAGATGGGTGAAGTATTGTAAAATTTGATTTGGCTGCTTTGCCGAATTCTACAAAAAAATTAGCTTTGTGACAAATTTCTTTGTATGAATATGTAGAGAGAATCTCTAAATCGCACATCCTCATACCTATGCTTCTGGCGTGGTGGTCGCCGCACGGCTCTGCGCCATGGTTAGAGTAGGTTCCCACTTAAACAAGAGGCAACCTTGTCGCGGTAAGTGGGCCTATGCGCTTTGATCAAACTGTATACTAATTGTCTCTTTATAGTGCACAGCAAATGATTGATAGCATCGCTGTATAGCCATGTTTTATCATAAGAAATGCTGATAATTGAAAACAGTTGTATATCAGAAGCATAGGTATGAGGATGTGCGATTTAGAGATTCTCTCTACATATCCATACAATTTATGCTATAAACTTCTTTTCCCCCCTCCCCTGAATCAGCACTCCTCCCCATGTGGCTCAGGTGCTTTTTAAATTAGCAGAAGTCCGCAAAGGGTCTATAAATTCCTACCACATCTCAGTTGGAGTTCCTGAGAGGCTGTGAACAGGTGAGCCATTTGCACCAGTTCACATGCGGCGCTGGACGGCGGCCGTCTCTGCTTCTGTGCCGTGCTGGTGGAGTGATGGGATCCGGGGCCCATGTGGCCTCACTGTATAGTGGGGCTGCTGTGCGGCTGCTGGATCCCATTGCCTGCTGGAGCGGTGTGGAGGCGTGGTGGTCGCCGCACGGCTCTGCGCCATGGTTAGAGTAGGTTCCCACTTAAACAAGAGGCAACCTTGTCGCGGTAAGTGGGCCTATGCGCTTTGATCAAACTGTATACTAATTGTCTCTTTATAGTGCACAGCAAATGATTGATAGCATCGCTGTATAGCCATGTTTTATCATAAGAAATGCTGATAATTGAAAACAGTTGTATATCAGAAGCATAGGTATGAGGATGTGCGATTTAGAGATTCTCTCTACATATCCATACAAATTTCTTTGTCACAAAGCGCATTTCTTTGTAAGCAGTGGGTTTAATAACAGGGAGTGGTGATTGCACCGCCCCCCGTCATTGTACCCCTCAGATGCCGTGTTCATACATGATTGCGGCATCTGATGTACATAACACAATGTAAAATAAAATTAAAAAAATAATAAAAATCATACTTACCTGCAACGGGCCTGCCGCCGCCATCTTGCTTGAAGATCTGGAGCAAAATCCTACGCGGCCCCAAATGACATCATCACGCCAGCCGCTGTGGTGACTTCATACGTCACCGTGCATAGGATTTCAGCCAAGAGCTTTAAGCAAGATGGCGGCGGCAGGCCTGTTTTTTTTTGCACTATTCAGGTTAAATCGATTCGCTACCACGAATGCACGAGGAAATTTGGTTTTGCGGCGAATCACATTTATCCTGAAATTCGGATCGAAGTTCACTTCGTGGACTTCCATTCACTCAACACTAATTGTGATAATACATCATTTCAAATCCCCTATTTATTACATTATACCCAAATGAAGAAAGGTATCCACAGCACTCATCATCGGCATATTCCATTTAGGCTCCATTCACACGTCAGTAACGTGTTTTGCGGATCCACGGATCCGCAAATCACGAACAGGGCAATGTGCGTTCCACATTTTGTGGACCGCACATTGCCGACACTAATAGAATATGCCTATTCTTGTCCTCAATTGCGGACAAGAATAGGACATGTTCTTTTTTTTCCGGGAACGGAATTGCGGACCCGCATTTCCGGAGCCTGGCCGCACATCATGCGGCCCCATAGAAATGAATGGGTCCGCAATTCCGTTCCGCAAAATGCGGAACTAAATTTCGGACGTGTGAATAGGGCCTTATTGTGATGAAAAAATGCAGTGTTGAGGAAAAAATTAAGACAAAGTATGCAGCAGTTTTTACAGAAAAGTTTTATTACAATAACTGGCAGGGCCGGCGCTACAATAAGGCCAAACAAGCGGCTGCTTGCTTTAGGTCGCACCCGGCGCTGAGGAGGGGTGGGTGGAAAAATAAACCTTTTTTTTTAAAAAGAAATCACTTGCGGCGAGTTGCGCCACAGCGCCGCCGGCCGCATGCCCCAGCCTGCGTGTGCCATACAGCCTGGGCCCTCACTCACAGAGCGGCATGGCAACACGGTCACTGGGTCAGGCCAGGGGGTGTGAATGGCAAGTGGCGCCACAGTGGCAGGCAGCAGCAGAGGGAATGGAGCTGTTGTGGTGAGTCACTGTGACTCACACAGCCAGACTTCCGACTGACTGTCGTAGGTGGTAGGTAAAGGTGATGAGCGCAGAGAGCGTGCATAATGTTTATTACACTGTTAGTCTGTTACACAACATTAATGGGGGGGAGGGCGGGGGGCCCTGGACGACATGATGGGAGGGGGGAGTGGGGACAATCATGTCTGTAGTCTGGGAGAAATGTGACATGGGGGTGGTGGGGATGAGGTGTCAATGCAATGGGGGGGGGGGAGAAATGTGACACAATAGGGGGTCATGATGTGACCCGAAGGGGGTGATGTAAACTAAAAAGGAGAAATGTGACATGGAAGGGGGAGAAATGTGACATTGAGGGGGTGAAATGTGACAAGGAGGGGGAGAAATGTGACATGGAGGGCTGATGTGACATAGATGATTTGACATGGAGGGGGAGAAATGTGACATTGAGGCCTTGAGGGGGAGAAATGAGACATGGAGGGGGGGAAATGTGACATGGAGGGGGGGGGAAATGTGACATGTAGGGGGGAGAAATGTGACATGTAGGGGGGAGAAATGTGACATGTAGGGGGGATAAATGTGACATGGAGGGGGGAGAAATGTGACATGGAGGGAGAGAAACGTGACATGGAGGGAGAGAAACGTGACATGGAGGGAGAGAAACGTGACATGGAGGGAGAGAAACGTGACATGGAGGGAGAGAAACGTGACATGGAGGGCTGATGTGACATAGGTGATTTGACATGGAGGGGGAGAAATGTGACATTGAGGTCTTGAGGGGGAGAAATGTGACATGAAGGGGAGAAATGTGACATGGAGGGGGGAGAAATGTGACATGGAGGGGGGAGAAATGTTACATGGAGGGGGAGAAATGTGACATGGAGGGCTGATGGCTGACATGGGGGGCATGGTGGCTGACATGGGGGGCATGATGACTGATATGGGGGCTGATCTGAGGCATTAGGGGCCTGATCTGAGGTCTGATTAACATTGGGGGTCTGATTGCTGGTCTGACCTGAGGTGTAATGGAAAATATTTTAACTGGAATATGCACATGGTGATTTGGCTTTTTGTTTGGATATACTTTTGTACATTGCTGTGACCATTGAGCACCTCCAGCATATGGATTGCCTGAAGTGCCTCCAATCTCCCGGGACTGACAAGTGAGTAGTGCCCAGCGAATTCTTATGTAGAGATCGTTACATAGTAATACTTTTCATAGGATAAACTCTGTAACATATTGGATCACTTTTACTATTGTAGTGGCACCTAAATTCGGGCATAATTCGCAATTTGGCACATTTTATTTTAGACATATTTTTGAAGCTAGCAATCCAAGTAATTAATCACAGTAGCACCCCCAATAAAACATAACATTTATTGAATATAACAAAAACAATGCAAAATAGTTGTTTTTCGATTTTAACTATATTACACCCTACATCACTACTCACTTCATGGATTGATAGCTCACATGACAATTTTGAACAACTTTAGCAGCCAATTCTCCAGTGGTTCTCTAACTTGACCTGCATGCACTTTCTATAATACCAGTGTATTCTCATGTGGCACAAGGGTCTTTTTGCCCCCTCCTGGGCTGGATAGCGACTGCTACCTCTGCACCCCCCTGGCCCCAGGCAGCAACCCATCTATTGTTTTTAGATGTCTCATCTACACATTCAACCACTACTATGATTAATCATCCCATTGTTTGCTCTAGGTTCTAAACGTCTGGTTTCAGAATCCTCGTCAAGTAAAATAAATCTTCCAACAGTTTCTAAAAGTTTTTAAGAATTGTGAATGTGTGGGTAGATTAACTGAGAGCATTGACATTTTTCTCCCACGTAAAATCTTTCCTGAGTGTTGTAGATATGACATCTAACACACGCTGAAGAAGAGGTGTTACAGCAAGTCAAGATTAGTAAGCGAAATTCAACAGCATCAGCATTCAGCCTGCAGCTGACGTTATATTATTATCATAATACGTATCGCTGGCTGAGTTCAAATATGATAAAGTGACTTTTTTTGTGATATTTAAATGATATTTTGTGGGGTTAAAGGTGCAATGCAGTGCAATCTGAAAGCTTTATATTATTGAGCAGGAGGAGCTAAGCAGATATAATTTGTAGGAAAATAATCAGTATAATGACATTTATCTATATCTGTCTGTCTAGGCTTAGTAGTCTAGAGGGCAGTCCTACTCAGTGACTGACAGCTACCTCTGGATGCACACTTATACATAGAAGGCTGTCAATCACTAATAAGACTGCCCCCTGGACCCCTTATCCCAGAATAAGCAGAGATTTATCAATAAATATCAAGTGATACTAATGTTTCCCCATCTATGTATCAATCTGCTCAGCTCCTCCTGTTCTATAATAAGCTGCCTGCAGATCAGACTCCATATTCAAAGTGGCAGGTTCCCTTAAAGGGGTTATCTGGGTTCAGAGCTGAACCCGGACACATCCCCATTTTCACCCAGGCAGCCCCCCCTGATATAAGCATCGGAGCACTTCCCTAGCCGTTTTACAGGCTAGGGCAGCACTAAAGCCCGCCCATTAGTGCCGGTCATGTCACCAGGCTCACTGCTAGGCAGAACCCTCGACCTAGCTTTACCCATGTGACAGTATGTCTCTATTTACCAGCTGATGTCATCTACTGTCTGGGGTACTTATGTCCAGGGGGAGATTAAGTGTATCATAGGCCTGGGGTTGTTTACCTTTCTTGGGCCCCCTCCATTTGCCCCGACCATCCCCTCTTTCGTGTTGTGCTCCATGTTTATTTTTTTTCTGGTAAATACAGGGGTGCACCACCAATGAGGCCAGGTGAGGCGTTCGCCTCAGGCAGGACCAGGTAGGGGCAAGAGGGGGGCAGAGGAAGGGGCATGGGCAATGAACGCTTTCATTGTTGTAAAGGGGTTAGGTTAAGAAATTGGCATTGGGGGCGCCGTTTCAATGTTCATTGCCCATGTACCCCTGCGAAAGGTGCACCACAATGACATGCAACTAACAACATTGTGGTGCACCTTTCGCAGTGATTTATGTATTTTTATATTTGCATCCACACATTATCCCATCTTGTGTAGAATGCCATTGTGGTGCATGTGGTCTGCTGCCAACATCCTCCATTGTATGCATTTTTGCTGGGGATTGCCGTTAGCAACGGATCCCATGCAGAGGAATTGCTCCCCTGGTTATAAACACGCCACAGTGTTTGGGTTTTTTGAGCGTACTTTATTTCAGTTGTTTTTCTTTCCTAATGAAACCCTAAACTTGCTATATTGTTTTTGTTTCTGACTGTGCAATGGGTCGCCCACAGGACCGATCGTGTCCCAGGTTTATAGGAATGCCGAATGGTGTGGTGCAGCCCTAATAGTTTTCTGTGTGTGTCACGGTGCTCCTACTTGGATACCATCGAACCACAGGGCTAGGCTGAGGCAATAAAGGGGAGAGTTGTAGGAGGTGAAGAATAAGTCGACTGCAGACTTGGTGAAAGTTCAACAGCTTTACTTGAATAAACTTGCATCCAGACAATATTCAGTATTTCTCTTGGTTCTAGCAGGTTTTGGGGCAAACTGGCAGGCACACTTGAATATTCTGAATATATATAAAGAGAGCAATCCCGGTGTCGGCACTGCTGCCACTTTTTGGGATGCACGTGGAATCCGTGCGCATTTGTGTGTAATATACATGCGGTGCTCAACAATGTAGGCCCAATTCAAATGTAATATGTAGAAGACAAAAATGTGCGGCACTCACCCAATTTTCTTTGCAGCTTATTTATTCAAAGTTAAAACATGGTCGCTGGTGCGGGCACTCACTCAGCCACAGGCGTTTCAGTGAGTGCCCGCACCAGTGACCATGTTTTAACTTTGAATAAACAAGCTGCAATGAAAATTGGGTGAGTGTCACACATTTTTGTCTTCTACATATTACATTTGAATTGGGCCTACATTATTTTTGTCTTCTACATATTACACTTGAATATTCTGCTTTATCTCTCTGCTGTGCTAAACTCAGCTTCAGTCTGTTTACTAGACTCTGTAGAGATTATAGTACCTTTGGAATGGGGTGCCTTTGACTGTTGACTCCTTCACAATACTCTGTCTCTTAATCTGTAAGGAGTCATGGTGCTCTATGAGCTGCTTACCTCTGAAGAGACTCCTGCTGCAGGAGGGGGGCCTTCCCCTTACTGCTCCATCTTGACTCATCTTCTTCTAATACTATCATTCACTAAGACTGACTAAACACTTCCTGCAGCCCCTCCCTTGGTAGAAAAGCAGGACTAGCCCACTTCTGCCCAAAAGGGCGAGAATGGAATGGTAAGTTCCATTCTATCTAAAGATCTGTCTCTCACTATGGCAGAAACACACCACCATCTGCTAGAAAACCAGGTACATTACATGAAATACAACGAATAACAGTTACATAGCAATAATAGGAATGCACAATGTAAAAGGACCTGGAATAAATACACAGATGACATTGTGTATTAAGAATTAGAGATATTAGCAGGGTGTTGGAATGGTAGTATCAGTCTGGAGTACTACAACTGCATTTCGAGACTTCTGAAGGGGATGTAATTGACAAGATTAGATTTAGTAGGGTTACATTTCTGCTATGGCCTCTTCTAGTCGGAACCTGCACACTGGTTCTGACCTTCAACCTTTACTACTCCAGGAGCTGGTGGGGAGAGGAGGGTAAAGATCATGCTCTTACAGTTTATTACACTAGCTTAGCAGTACACTAGTGGCCTTCCAACTCTTCAGTTAACCCTTTGTCTGTTCATAGATCCTGATTCTCGCAAACATTCCTGAAACGTTATCCCTTCTTTGCCTCCCAGTTTGGGGAAACATTCTTTTTTAAAGTTTAGTGATTTTTTTTTTTTGGGAGGAATTGAGGAGCCTAATTCATAATTGTGCATTGATCAAATAACCCCCACTCTAGTCCCTCCAGTGACAGTGCTTAGAAGATCTGAGAGACTGGCTGCAAGTTAGGTCATCTGACAGCCTATCTGTTGCAGTGTTGTTGTTGGTAATGACCACACCTCTTGTCTCAGGTGTAGCTTGTGGTAATTACTGCTCCTCTATTTAGTCTGGACTCACACTTCGTACCATGCGGTTGATATTCTCTGCCTGGAATTGGAAGAGCTGGTGTGTGGTCCTCATCTGAGTTCCTGCTCATCCATTTTCTATTGAAGATAAGTGTACTTCTCTTGATATTTTGTTGCTCCCATTTGCTTGTTGTTTACTAGGCCTCAGGGAGACGCTGGTTCGTTCATCTGGGAACCAGTAGTCTCAGACCCTGTCACTAATCCTAGGGATTTATAGGGTTACTAGGGCCTAGGTTTACGGTGTATGAACATTCCCACCTTCAGGGTCTTGAGGCCTAGTTCCTGGTCATTTTCCTTCTCTTGTCATTCTGGTGTTCTTCCCCTCCTACTACACTGTGACATTATCAACCGCCAAATTTTTTTGTGTCAGTGCAGTGATGGATACGATCTCTGCACTGGTTGGACAACTGCAGGGGCTGTCTGAGGAGGTAGCTGACCTCCGCACAACCATCTCACAGATCCAGACCACAGGTGGTTGATTCTGGCAGCGGGAACCAGGCCTGCCCTGAACCTAAGGTCGCTCTCCCGGACAGATTTTCTGGGGGAAGTGACAACTTAATTCGGTTCAGGGAGTCGCGCAAATTATATTTTAGACTACGTCCTAACTCTTCTGGGGACGAGAGTTAAAGAGTAGATATAATCATTTTGTTACTTAAAGATGACGCTCAATCTTGGGATTTTTCGTTGCTGACCGGATCACAGTCCCTCCGGTTGGTAGATTAAGTTTTCAGAGCTCTAGGCCTTAGCTACGATGATACAGATCGGATCTGCCTGGCTGAGACTAAGTTGAGTGGCTTACGGCGGGGAGAGAGTTCTGTAGAGACTTATTGCTCTGAATTTAAAAGATGGGCTACGGATACGGAGTGGAATGATCCAGCTCTCCGTAGTTAATTCTGTCAAGGGTTATCCGAGAGCCTGAAGGATGCGTTGGCGTTTCACGAATAACCTGAGTCATTGGGAGCAGCCATGTCCCTTGCTGTACGTATTGATAGACGCCTGAGTGAGAGATCTAAGGTTCCTCACTCTTAGGACGTACTATCATATAAGGTGGCGGCCTCCTTCAACACTTTGGGTAGAGAGACACTTGAGTTCATGTCTGGTGACGAACCAATTCAGCTGGGAGGAGCTACTCCTGGACTTGGTAATAAGAACTTTAGGCTTAAGAAGAGACTCTGCTTTTTCTGTGGAAAAAAGGGACATTTTGTTAACGTATGTCCTTATGTTCAGCGTCAAGGTGAAAAAGAAAAAAAAATTTTTTATCCTCATCTCACTCTTGGTGGTGTGGGTGGGGAATCTGAGAATTTACTTTTGTCATTTGCCGGTAGTACCCGATTTCTTCTGTCTGCTGAGGTGGCCGCTAGATTCCAAAACTGTGGGAATTGAAGTGTTTATTGACAGTGGGGCAGGGGTTAACCTAGTTAATGGTCAGTTTGTCCATATGCATGGGTTGACAATAAGTGCATTAGACAAAAATATTTTGGTGTTTGCAATTGATTCCGCTCCACTCACACAGAAATGCTTGTCACAAATTGTGCAGGACATCCGTTTAAAAGTGGGTGATTTTCATCAAGAATCCATTTCCTGTTTTGTGCTGGAGGGTCTGCCTGCTCCCTTGGTGCTAGGTTTACCATGGTTAAGCAAACATAATCCTTCCATCGATTGGCAAGTGAGACAGATTCTTGATTGGAGTGATTATTGCATAGACAACTGTCTTAGCACATGGCTTTCTGTTGTAACCACTAAAGTTGTACCTTCGTTTATTTCAGATTTTTCTGATGTATTCTCTGAAAGTGGAGACCACGGGTTACCTCCACATTGGGAGTATGATTGCCCCGTCAACCTTGTTCCCGGAGCTAGGTTGCCCAAGTCTCGGTTGTATAATCTTTCCAAACCCGAAAGAGCAGCCATGCGAGAATATATCACCGAGAGTTTGGCTAAAGATCATATTAGACCTTCCAAGTCCCCAGTGGACGCAGGGACGGAACTCTTAGGCCATGTTTGGACTTTCATGAGCTTAATCGCATTACTGTCCGTGATCCTTATCCCCTTCCTTTGATCCCGGATTTGTTCAATCAGATTGTCGGTGCCAAGGTGTCCTCTAAGTTGGATTTGAGGGGGGCATATAATCTAGTAAGGATCAAGGAGGGGGACAAATGGAAGACGCCCTTTAATAACTCTGAAGGTCATTTTGAGAATATGGTCATGCCTTTTTGGTTAACCAATGCCCCTGCGTTTTTCAACATTTTATCAATGACATCTTTCATCATCTGGTGGGCAGGTTTGTGGTGGTGTATCTGGATGATATTCTAATTTATTCTCCTGACATGGCATCAGGATCATGTGAGACAAGTTTTACAGATCCTAAGAGAGAATAAATTGTATGTTTAGTTGGAAAAGTGTGTATTTGCAGTTCAGGAAGTGCAATTCCTAGGTTACTTACTCTCATCTTCAGGTTTTCGTATGGATCCAGAAAAGGTCCGTGCTGTGTTGGACTGGGATCGACCCGAAAATCTGAAAGCGCTCGACTGTTAACCACTCGACTGTGGTTAAACCTTTAACGGACATGACTAGGAAAGGTTTGGATGTCTCAGTCTGGTCTAATGAGGCATTACAAGCCTTTTCAGTGGTGAAGGAATGTTTTGCGTCTGCTCCTATACTGGTGCAACCGGATGTGTCACAGCCATTTATTGTGGAAGTTGATGCATCCGAGGTAGGGGTAGGAGCAGTCTTGTCGCAGGGCCCTTCACCTAGTAAATGGCGTCCATGTGAATTATTCTCTAAGAAACTGTCAACTGCTGAAAAAAATTATAATGTAGGTAATAGAGAGTTGCTGGCCATTAAGTTGGCTTTTGAGGAATGGCATCATTGGTTGGAAAGAGAGATTCATCCTATAACGGTAATTACCGATCACAAAAATCTGGCTTACCTGGAGTCGGCTAAACGTTTTTCACCAGATTAAATTTCATTGTCACCTATTGCCCTGGGGTTAAGAATGTCAAGGCGGACGCTTTGTCGCGTAGATTTCCTGGGGGGAGGGGGTTAATTGGAAGATTCTGGTCTGATATTGGCTGATGGGGTGGTAATATCCGTCCTTTATCCCGACCTTGAGGCAGAGGTGTGGGAGGCCCAGGGAGATGCACCGGATTTCATTTTTGTCTTTGGCCAAATATGCCATAAAAACCGTAGGCAGTCCACTGATAAGTTGCAGTTTTTTGGGGCATATGGGTTGCATCCGCAGTTTGGCACATTTTCTGGTACTGAGACTTCTGGTATACCGGAAGAGGAAAGATTTTCCTCTTCTTTGTCATCTATTTGGCGGAAAATTTAAATAATAAAAAAAAAATGGGCAACAAGTATAAACGGATGGCTGACAAGAGACGTATGAGTGGTCCGGACCTATCACGGTCGGCGTGGCTATCACATACGTGACACAGAGGGAGGGAACGAGGAAGGCCCTGCCCAAGTGAGAGGGAAGATGGTGACCCCTGACTCACCTGGCGGCTGGCACCTGGCTGCCCTGACGTCCCTAGACGGGTTCCTCACCCGTACGCCGATCACGTGCCTAAAGCCCTGGCTTTCCCTGAGCTGAGCCCTAGGTAGTGAACAGGGCGATGGGAACACTAGTCCGCACCACTAACTCTAAGGGAAAACACCAAGGGGAGGACAGACAACACAGACTCAACATATATTCCCAGGTGGGCGACAACAGGAGACAAGAATAAGCCAAACAGGGATCCGGAGGGTAGCACACAGGAACGACAACCAGGATTAACCACTCCATAAGCTCTATAACTGGCAACTAGAGAAGTGTGAGGGGAGAATATAAGGAGGTAGGGAGTGGCAGACAAGAAACAGCTGAGGAGGAGAAGCTACGGATCCCTGAGAGAGACAAAAAGGATAGCAAGGCAAACACAGAAAACAATCATAAAGAAACACCATGATCTTTAGATATAGAGCGCGCAGCCACCCGCTGCGACTTCCTGACCCCGGGTATAACGGAGTCAGACGTGGCTCTTGATACCCTCGTGACAGTACCCCCCCTTTCACGAGGGGCCTCCGGACACTCAGGACCAGGTCTCTCCGGATGAGAGGCATGGAAAGTCTGAATTAACCTGTTGGCGTTTACCTCTGACGCTGGAACCCACATTCTTTCCTCGGGACCGTAACCCCTCCAATGCACCAGATACTGAAGAGAGCGGCGGACCCGACGAGAATCAACAATTCTGGCTATTTGAAACTCCAGATTACCATCCACAATAACCGGAGGAGGTGGCAGCGGCGATGGTTCTAGAGGTGGAACATACTTCTTGAGTAACGATTTATGGAAGACGTTATGGATCCTAAAAGTCTGAGGTAGCTCCAGGCGAAAAGCCACAGGGTTAATGACGGCTACTATTTTATAGGGACCAATGAACCTAGGACCCAGTTTCCAAGAAGGAACCTTCAACTTAATATTCCTAGTAGACAACCACACATAGTCATTCACTCCTAGGTCCGGACCTGGCGACCGTTTCTTATCGGCCAAGCATTTATATTTACCACTCATCTTTTTCAAGTTAACTTGCACCTTCTGCCATACCGATGAAAGAGATGAAGAAAACCTTTCCTCTTCGGGAACCCCAGAAGACCCCCCTCTTTAAAAGTACAAAATTGGGGATGAAAACCGTATGCACCAAGGAATGGTGACTTGCCAGTGGACTCCTGATAATGATTATTTATGGCAAACTCAGCTAACGGTAAATATGATGACCACAACTCTTGGTTTTCAGACACAAAACACCTTAAATATGTTTCTAGGTTTTGGTTGGTACGCTCAGTCTGTCCATTCGACTGAGGATGGAAAGCTGAGGAAAAGGACAAGTGAACCCCCAAACGGGAACAAAAAGCTTTCCAAAACTTAGAAATAAACTGGGTTCCCCGATCCGAAACCACATCGGAAGGGACCCCGTGAAGCTTCACGATTTCACTGATAAACACCTGAGCGAGAGTTTTAGCATTAGGAAGTGCGGGTAGCGCAATAAAGTGTACCATTTTGCTAAACCTGTCTACTACTACCAAGATAACTGTTTTACCCCCCGACAACGGTAAGTCAGTGATGAAATCCATTGACAGATGTGTCCATGGCCTATTGGGGATGAAAAGTGGCAATAAAGACCCTGCTGGACGTGTATGAGAGACTTTCGCGCGTGCACAAGTAGAACAAGTAGACACGAAATCCATTACATCCTGACGCAACCTTGGCCACCAAAAACGATGAGATAAAAGCTCCAAGGTTGCTTTACTCCCCGGGTGTCCAGCAAGTGCCGAATTATGATGTTCTTTTAATAATTCAAGACGCAGGTTTAACGGTACAAACAATTTCTCTGAGGGGCAAGAGGCCAGGGCGTCCCCCTGAGCCTCTAACACCTTTCCCTCTAGAACAGAGTGTACAGCAGAGACAACCACTCCTCTTTGTAAAATAGGTACCGGATCACAAACATTACCCCCTCCAGGGAAACTACGAGATAATGCGTCTGCCTTGGTATTTTTTGCCCCAGGACGATAGGTGATTACAAAGTTAAATCTGGTAAAGAATAGCGACCACCTAGCTTGTCTAGGGGTGAGACGCTTAGCCGATTCTAGGTACAGAAGGTTCTTGTGATCCGTAATCACCGTGACGGGGTGGATTGCTCCCTCTAAGAAGTGACGCCACTCTTCAAGCGCCAGTTTAATCGCCAACAGTTCCCTATTTCCAATATCATAATTCTTCTCCGCAGAAGATAATTTTTTGGAAAAGAAAGCGCAAGGACGCCATTTGCCAGGAGACGGACCCTGAGACAATACAGCTCCCACTCCCACCTCTGACGCATCTACCTCGACAATAAAAGGCTGGGAGACATCAGGTTGAATTAGAACAGGTGCCGAGGTAAACCTCTCCTTTAGAGAGGAAAATGCATCTTTAGCGGCGTCAGACCATTTGGAAAAATCCGTCCCCTTCCTAGTCATGTCGGTAAGGGGTTTAACGATCACTGAATAATTTTTAATGAACTTTCTATAGAAATTAGCGAAACCCAAAAACCGTTGTAGGGCTTTAAGGTTCTCAGGAAGATCCCAATCTAAAATTGCCTGGACCTTCCCAGGATCCATGCGGAAACCTGAAGCAGATAATAGATATCCCAGGAACTGTAATTCCCGAACAGCGAAGACACATTTTTCAATTCTCGCATATAATTTATTCGTCCGTAGGACCTGCAGTACTTGCCTGACATGCACCTCATGTGTTTTCAGATCAGCCGAATAAATTAAGATATCATCTAGGTATATGACTACAAACCTGCCGATGAGATGACTAAAAATATCATTAACGAAATGTTGGAAGACAGCAGGGGCATTGGTCAGACCGAAAGGCATAACTAGATTTTCATAATGCCCCTCAGGGGTGTTAAAAGCTGTCTTCCACTCATCCCCTTCCCTGATACGAATCAGATTGTAGGCCCCCCTAAGATCAAGTTTGGAGAACCACTTAGCACCCGCAATCTGATTAAAAAGGTCAGGAATGAGAGGAAGAGGGTATGGGTCACGGATGGTTATCTGGTTTAACTCACGGAAATCTAAGCAAGGACGCAGGCCCCCATCTTTCTTTTTAACAAAGAAAAACCCTGCAGCCACGGGTGAAGAAGAGGGTCTGATGTGTCCCTTAGCCAGACTCTCGGAGATATAATCTTTCATGGCTTGTCTCTCGGGACCCGAAAGATTATACAACCTGGACTTGGGTAATTTTGCCCCGGGAATCAGGTTAACCGGGCAATCATAAGGACGATGAGGTGGTAGTTTCTGACAACCCTTTTCAGAAAAAACGTCCTCAAAGTCCGAAATAAATGTAGGTAGGGAAGCTATGGAGGCGATTAAGCAATTGTTATTTAAGCAATTCTCTCTGCAATGCTCACTCCACTCCAATATCTCCCTGGCCTGCCAATCCACCACTGGATTGTGCGCTACCAACCAGGGAAGACCCAATACCACCGGAGAGGGAAGGCCCTCCAGAACGTAACATGAAAGACACTCATTATGGTGGTCCCCTACCCGAAGGTGTAAATTATGAACAATGTGGGTGAGGTTTCTCTGAGACAGAGGAGCAGAATCTATAGAGAATACGGGAATAGGTCTCTGCAGCGTACAGAGAGACAAACCCATAGTGCGGGCAAAATGGGCATCAATCAAGTTTACCCCTGCTCCACTGTCTAGAAAAACAGAAATAGACTCCGTCTTAACACAAAAAACAATGACCGCTGGTAACACAAATTGAGATGTTCGTATGGAGGAAACGTATACCCCCCGGCTGACATCCTCCGCACAGCCCGGGGTTAGTAGTTTTCCGACGGTCTTTTGTTTTTGAGAAAGGAGGGACAGACATTAATGAAATGACCCCTCCCCCCACAGAAAAAACAAGCCCCCCCCCTACGGCGAACCTCGGGAGGACGGACCTGACGAAAAGTTCCGCCTAGCTGCATAGGCTCATCTAAGTCAGTACAGGCTGACTGTTGCTTGGGAGAGGTAACCAATTGCTCCGGAATTTTCGATCTCTCCCTAAGACGTCTATCTATTCTGATAGAGAGGGACATAACAGCATCAAGGGAAAGGGGGGTCTCATACAGCGCCAGTGCATCCTTAACCCTTTCAGATAACCCAGAGCAGAACTGACTCCTGAGAGCCGGGTCGTTCCACTGAGTATCCGTAGCCCACCTACGGAACTCTGAGCAATATTCCTCTGCTGACCGATCTCCCTGTAGGAGTCTCCGTAACTTCGACTCAGCCAGGGCGACTCGGTCAGGGTCATCATATATGAGACCCAAAGCCCCAAAAAATCCCTCCACTGACCGAAGAGCCTGAGAACCAGGGGGTAACGAGAACGCCCAGGATTGCGGATCCCCCTGAAGCAGGGAAATGACAATCCCTACCCGCTGTTCTTCATGACCTGAGGAGTAAGGGCGCAACTTAAAATATAATTTGCAGGCCTCACGGAACGTCGCAAATTTGTCCCTTCCCCCAGAAAATCTGTCGGGAAGAGCAACCTTGGGTTCAGTGACAACCTGGTTACCCATAGCAACCGCTGGGGGTGCGGTCTGCTGCATTTGCTGCTGTTGGAGAACAGACGCCTTCAATCCTGCCACCTCCAAAGACAGGCTTTAAAGCTGTTCTGCCAAGGCATCAATAGGATCCATATTGGATTCTAAGTAGAGAGAGAGAGAGAGAAAAAAAAAAAAAAAAAAAAAAAAAAAAAAATTAAAAAATTGTATTGATTTTTTTCTCAAAAAGTAAGGGCCAGTTATAATATCACGGTCGGCGTGGCTATCACATACGTGACACAGAGGGAGGGAACGAGGAAGGCCCTGCCCAAGTGAGAGGGAAGATGGTGACCCCTGACTCACCTGGCGGCTGGCACCTGGCTGCCCTGACGTCCCTAGACGGGTTCCTCACCCGTACGCCGATCACGTGCCTAAAGCCCTGGCTTTCCCTGAGCTGAGCCCTAGGTAGTGAACAGGGCGATGGGAACACTAGTCCGCACCACTAACTCTAAGGGAAAACACCAAGGGGAGGACAGACAACACAGACTCAACATATATTCCCAGGTGGGCGACAACAGGAGACAACAATAAGCCAAACAGGGATACGGAGGGTAGCACACAGGAACGACAACCAGGATTAACCACTCCAGTGGGTCAGTATAGATGTCCAGGCAGGAAGCTCTATAACTGGCAACTAGAGAAGTGTGAGGGGAGAATATAAGGAGGTAGGGAGTGGCAGACAAGAAACAGCTGAGGAGGAGAAGCTACGGATCCCTGAGAGAGACAAAAAGGATAGCAAGGCAAACACAGAAAACAATCATAAAGAAACACCGTGATCTTTAGATATAGAGCGCGCAGCCACCCGCTGCGACTTCCTGACCCCGGGTATAACGGAGTCAGACGTGGCTCTTGATACCCTCGTGACAGGACCTGAGAGTGGGTGATTCTGTGTGGCTGTCCACAAGAAACATTAAGTTGAAGGTACCTTCTTGGAAGTTGGGTCCAAATTTTAATGGTCCATCTAAGATCATTATTAACCCAGTAGCCTTTTGTCTTGAACTTCCGCAGGCTTTAAAAATTCATAATGTTTTCCACAAATCCTTGCTGAAGAGATATGTCGAACCTGCTGAACCGTCCTCCTTGCCTCCCGCTCCTGTCATGGTGGATGGTAATCTCGAATTTCAGATTGCCAGGATAGTGGACTCACGAATTCTCCATAGATCCCTTCAGTACCTCGTTCACTGGAAGGGTTATGGTCCAGAGGAGAGAATGTGGGTTCCAGCAGCCGACTTTCATGCCAGTCGTCTTCTGAAAGCCTTTCACAGGGCCCATCTGGATAAGGTCGGTCCTGGGTGTCCGGAGGTCACCCATAGAAGGGGGAATACTGTCACGGTCCCTCCAGGTATTTTGTTGCTCCCATTTGCTCGTTGTTTACTAGGCCTCATGGAGAGGGTGGTTCTTTCATCTGGGAAGGAACCAGTAGTCTCAGACCCTGTCACTAATCCTAAGGCTTTTCAGGGTTACTAGGGCCTAGGTTTCCGGTGTACCAATATTCCCACCTTCAGGGTCTATTCATACTGACAGGAGTCAGGGCTAGGTTTAGGGTTTCCTTAGGTGCTCACCATTTCCCTTTCCCTAGCCTTGAGGCCTAGTTCCTGGTCATTTTCCTTCTGTTGTCATTCTGGTGTTCCTCCCCCTACACCGTGACATCAATTCCTCCTGATTACCATGGTTAATGCTGAAGCCTATAATCTTAATTACTAGAAGTCACTTTACATTGAAATTACCTGTGGTTATGAGTTACTCTTTACCATTTGCATTGTATATTGAAAGATCCACATGTGCTAAAGTTTTGTCGAATTCACTCTTCAATGTGATTACACAATATTGAATGCAGATTTCCCTCCCTGTTGACCCCCACCTCCTATTCAGACGGACAAATACTTCACCAAGCCGCAGAACATAAGGTCAGTGAGACAAGATACACAGCTGCACTCTATTCAATGCCTAATTCCAAAACAACCTCAATAATGTCTAAACTCGTGAGCAAAAATAAGATTCCCAAATAAATCCAGTATAAAGACCACCATAGGCATGTCCAAATAAGAGTTTGATGACCCAGCCTTGCCTGAACTGCTCATGGGAGGTGACATAACACCCCCTAACCTATCGTCTGCAGCACTCTGTACCAGACCACCAGAAGCCACACTGAACACGGGACTGAACACTGTATCCTAGATCAGAGAAATAATTTCAATGGACAGTGAAAGAGAAAATTCTAGGGGCTTACAGAACAAAATGCTCCTTGAAGATCCAAGACGTCACATTGCTGCTTCTTTAAGATTTTTCTGTGGCCGTCTCCAAAAACATCTTTTACCTCCAACTGTTGCTATTTACACAACAATGCCATTGTTTTCCAACTAATCTATCCAGCAAAACTGTGCACAGGAGAATGGACAAATGTTGATCTTCGATGACCCTGCAGCGGTATGCCGCTATTTCAGCTACACTTTGATGACCGTCCTGCCTGATTCATTACGAGAAGGACGTGACAGTCCGCCAACATGTTTAGTCAAAATGCTTTAAATTTTAGCAAGTTAAAAAGCTTTAAAAAAAATAGTTCAGGCATGGAACAAACTCCCATCAGATGTGTTTGGAAAATCTATAGTTAGTGAATATAAACATGCCTTGGATAAACACGTCTCCTAAGATAAATAAGATATGATTTAAGAAAGACTAGATGTGGTCTTCTTCTCTTGTCAAGCTTCTCTATTTCTATTTTCCCTGAATCCAAAAACTGTAGCGACAGCCGTTTTGCGCAACCGCGCTTCTTCCGGCTACTGAGGTCATGGCGTCGTACACACCTACTTAAAGGTGTCATTACACATGGTTGTCATAGCAACCACCAACGCTCTCACCTCCTTAAAGTGCAAGACATACAATTAAAACCAGTAACAGAGGATAAATTGTTAGTACTATTAATTCTTCTAAGCCTAATAAACTGTCCATAGGGGACAGATTCCTTTACGCTACGGGGATGAAAGCTCTCGTGGTGCAGGAGGGTGTTAGAGGCAGTAGGCTTACGAAACCCTTTGGTGATTAAAGTATTGTTACGCACCAAGACATGGACATCAAGAAACTCAAGAGACTCCCCTCCAAAATTAAGGGGGGGGGGGGCTTCATGTTCATGTCATTGGTGCAATTAAAAAAGGAGACAAACTCCTCACATTGAGCCTCAGTACCCGACCACACCACGAAAATGTCATCCAAGTAGCGTATAAATAGTTGGGTATAAATAAGAGAACTGGTTCCTGTGTCGGCAAGAGGATGCGACAGGCATCGTCTACTTCTCCAAAAGGAGTCCAAGTGGATAATCCGTACCGATGCTATGGGTCTCCTGGGTCTGAATGAAAGGAATGATCTTAGTGTCTTCATATGACAACTTATCCTCTGTTACTGGTTTTAATTGTATGTCTTGCACTTTAAGGAGGTGAGAGCGTTGGCGGTTGCTATGACAACCATGTGGGATGACGGCCTTTAAGTAGGTGTGTACCGGCGCCATGACCTCAGTAGCCGGAAGAAGCACGGTTACGCGAAACGGCTGTCGCTACAGTCTAGCGTTCCGAGACATGTGTGTCCGCTCCAGCCCTATGTATGTTTGTACCTCTATGGAGGAATAAAGAAGAAACTTCTGACAATGGTGAGTGCCGTCTACTTTTATTTTCTACAATCAAGAGTTATGGCAGGTGATATTGTTGCATCAAACTGCACAAAAATCCCCCCTCAAGTATAGAATATCAATCCGGCATGGATCAGTGACAGGGGCAGACTGGCCATAGACCCTACAGATAATTTTTTGGGTGGGCCGATGCCCAGGGGGCTGCTTGAGCTCTCCTGATGGCTGCTGGCTGGGTATATTACATCATGAGCTCAGCCTTAAAGGGGTTATCTGAGATTATAAAAAGCTCCCCCATATGCCGGGCCCCTCATATTAAATATACTTACACCGCTCCCTACGCCGCTCCTGGTCCCTCCACTGCCACCTGCGATGCTAGGGAGGCTCGCCCCCGTCCCCACCTGCCATTGGCTGCTCCTCCCCGACGCCGGATGTTTTCATCAGCGCAAGGGGAGAAGCAGCAGCAGCAGTGCGGGTATCGGGGTAAGTATATTCAATATGAGGGGCATATGGGGAGCTTTTTATAGTCTCGGATAACACCTTTAATTTTATTTCAAAAGTTATCTATTGAAGTTTTGAAGCATTATATCACAAAATACACAAAATAAAAATGAAAAGAAAAGTGAATGGGTAATAGTCCAATAAGTGTACATGCATAGGTACATAGGAAAATACTGGGGTTACATAGTGACGTATATCACTGGTCAGATAAACAAAATATAAATAATACCATAGCATTTTCTGAATGAGTTGGCTATAAGGTAATACAATAGTCAAAATCAGTGGAATAGGAAGAGGACAACCAGGGCTCCCAGAACTTCTCGAAGGCATCAAATGTATCTGTGCGGATGGCATTAAGTCTTTCATATAAGAGTATCCTATTAATTCTATCTAGTACTTCTTGAAAACTGAGTGTATTATTACGCCAAGAGTATGCACTGTGATAGCTTGAATTTAGCAAATGTCAACCAGGAGGATATATACAGTGTAATTTGGCTGGAATAACCCCTTTAAATAAAGGGGCATTCTCATCACATACAATGGGGGCATATCACTAGGATATGCCCCCATTGTCTGATAGTTGCGGGTCCCACCTCTGGGACCCACAGCTACAACAAGAACGGAGCGGGAAGAGTTGTGGCCGTCCACCACCAAGAGCTGCTCCCATAGAAGTGAATGGGAGTGCACCGCGCACACGCGGTTCCGCTGGTCCCATTCGTTTCTATAGGGCAGACGGAAATAGCCGAGCCAGCGCTGGAGTGCCACATCTCCAGCATTGTAAATCTGCAAAGAAAAGGGGGTTAGTCAGCACCTCCCAGTGCGCAGGCAAAAACCTAGAGAAAAAAGACAATGCAACAGCACCCTGCATACCAGATAAAGTACAATAATGCCATAGTCACAAAAATTATTGTGCTAATGCTACGCTTATTTATAAAGTGAGATGCTTGGCAAATGCATTTTGTACAAAACCATCTTAGTTTCAGTATAAAGCTGTGGCCTGCTCTCACTACATTCTTTGGAAGCTGTCTGGCACAAGGAAAGGTATAGAGTGGGCTCGGCATGCATGTTGGTACCTGCATCCCTTGTAAGTAATGGAGGCCATTATGGCACCAGAGATGGTAAAAGGCAGAGTGAACCCAGCATGCATGTGGATCCAACACTTCCTGAACTTTATGGCGGCCATTATGGAGCATAACAGGTAGTATTTAGTGTTAGGACCCATGTTACAGAGATCGCCTTGACATACGGCAGACGGGCTCAGATGGTTTTGTACAAAATGCATTTGTCAAGCATCTCACTTTATAAATAAGCGTAGCATTAGCACTATAATATTTTTTGTGACTATGGCATTATTGTACTTTATCTGATTTGCAGGGTGCTGTTGCATTGTCTTTTTTTCTCTAGGTTTTTGCCATGGCGGCGTGCACCTGCGCACTGGGAGGTGCTGACTAACCCACTTTTCTTTGCAGAACTACCTCCCACAGCCACTACTACACTATACCTACACAGTTGCTCATCTCCTGTCTGTCAAGTTCCATGCTAAACTGCTGCTGCCACAGCTACTAAAGTGCTACTGCTAACCCTACACTGCTCATCTCCTGCCTTGTCCATTAGGTTCCATACTGTGTTGCTGTGGCTACTACTGTGGCTGTTGCTACCCTTGCACAGTTGCACATCTACTGTCTTGTCCCTCATGTTCCATACTGTACTGCTATTGAGCCAAAGAAATCTCCATTCAGAGATTGCAACTGCACGCTAATCGTGCAGCTGCTGATCGCGGGGTTTACTGTCAGTGACAGCAGAGCTCCCCATAGAGACCGTTCCTCATGGCCCCTGCTGTCTGGATCGCTGTATACGCAGCACTGAATGAGCGCTGTGTATACAGCTAAGGAAGCGCTATGCCACTTTTCTCCATTTAAATAATTAAAAAACTGTTAAAGGGGTTCTGCACTTTCATTTAACTGATGATCCATTCTCTGGATAGATCATCAGCTTCTGATCGGCGGGGGTCCGACACCCGGGACCCCCGCCGATCAGCTGTTTGAGAAGGCAGCGGTGCTCCAGTAGCGCCGCGGCCTTGTCACTGTTTACCGCCGGGCCGCCGGCCCACTGACGTCACGACTAGTATCAACTAGCGTGGGCGGGGCTAAGCTCTTTGTTCACTTAAATGGAGTTTAGCCCCGCCCACACTAGTTGATACTAGTCGTGACGTCAGTGGGCTGGCAGTAAACAGTGAGAAGACCACGGCGCTGCTGGATCGCCGCTGCCTTCTCAAACAGCTGATCGCCGGGGGTCCCGGGTGTCGGATCCCCGCCGATCAGTAGCTGATGATCTATCCAGAGGATAGATCATCAGTTAAATGAAAGTGCAGAACCCCTTTAAAAATAGAAAAAAATTAATAAAAAATAGACATATTTGTTATCGTGTCCAACTGGCTCTAAAAATATTACATGATCTACCCCATCAGGTGAACACTGTTAAAAAAAAATGCAAAAACAACTATTTTTTAGTTACCTCACTTCCCCAAAAATATTATATCAAGTCATTGAAAAGTCTTATGTACCCCAAAAACTGTACAGATAAAAAGTAAACTCTGTCCTGCAAAAGGCAAACCTTAAGACATCTATGTTGGCAGAAAAATATAAATTTTATGGATATTAGTATATAGCGATGCAAAATATAACAGATTTTTAACAAAAAGTGATTTTATTATGCAAAAGTAGTAAAACATGATAAAGGCTATATAAATTTGGTATCACCATAATCGTATAAGCCTGCAGAATAAAGTTATCATGTCATATTACCACACGGTGAACCTCATAAAAAATAAAAAGAAACTGATAGAATTTACATTTTTGCCCACCTTACCTCCCATAATATGAGATAAAAAGCGATTAGATACCGCAAAAAATAAGCCCTCACACAGCAAAGTCAACAACAAAAATAAAAAAGATATGTGTCTTAAAAACCATTTCAGCAAATTCCATGTTAGAAAATCCAGATGATGCTCCTTCCCTTATGAGCCCTGGTGTATCCTCAAACAGCAGTTTATGATCACAAATGAGATATTTCTGTATTCAGGAGTAAGAAATTGTATGATTGTCTCCTCTTATCCTTTGTGAAAAAGAAAGTTTGGGCCTAAAGCACCATTTTCTTGTATAAATGAAATGTAATTTTTCATTTTCACAGCCAAGTGTCATAAATTCTATGAAACGCCTGTTGGATCAAAGTGCTTACTACACTCTTTAAAAATTCCTTGGTGGTGTTGTTTCCTAAATGTGGTCACTTTTGGGGTGTTTCCACTGTGGGGGTACCTCAGGGTCACTTCAAATGCAACATGTCACCCAAAGACCATTCCAGCAAAATCTGCCTTGCCTTCTGACCCCTGCTGTGTGCCCATACAGCAGTTTACATAAACATACCATATGTGGTCATAAACTGCAGAATCAGTGTAATAAATATTGAGGATGTTTTGTGGTTAACCCTTTATGTTTTACAGGAAAAATTGATTACAATGTAAAATCTGCAAAGAAGTGAAACTTTGAAATTGCACCCCCATTTTGCTTTAATTCCTGTGAAATACCTAAAGGGTTAACAATATTTCGAAAAACCAGTTTTTAATAGTTTAAGGGGGTGTAGTTTCTAAAATGCTGTAATTTATGGGTGGTTTCTATTATGTAAGCTCCTCAAAGTGACTTCAGAACTAAATTGGTCGTTAAAAAAGGTCATTTTGGAAAGTTTCCTGAAAAATTAAAAAATTGCTTCTAAAATTCAAAACCTTCTAATGTCCAAAAAATAAAATAACATTACCAAGATGTTGCCAGCATAAAGTAGACATATGGTGAATGTTAATTACTAACTATTTTATTAGGTAACACTGTCTGTCTTAAAGCAAAATGATTCAAATTTAGCAAATAATAAATGTTTCCAAATCGTCTGTAAATTTTGGATAAAAAAAAAGTAAAGGTAAATCATATTGACTCAGATTTACCATGACAATGTGTCACAAAAAAAAAATCTCAGAATGGATAACTAAAAGCATTCAAAAGTTAACACCACATAAAGTGACACGTCAGATTCACCAAATTAGGCTTGTTCAGAAGGCGATAAATGGCCTGATCTGGAAGTGGTTAAGAGAAAATTGTTGGACCACTTGCTCAGAACATGTATAGTAGGTATGGTACCAGTCCAATCCAGAATAATCCATAATCCCTAGTTCTATTGTTTGCACTTATATTGGTGTGCTGCCATACGTTTTTGCTTGCATGTTAGCTTTCTGGATGTGCACCTGTGACTTTGGATGTACTAGTCTAAATTTTCTTGCAGTGTGTTTGGAGGGTAGCTCCCTCCTTTAGATTAAGCACTCCCCACCCATCTGACCAGAGCTTTTAAGCAGAGTATAAATATAGCTGGTTCCTACACCACCCTGAACATTGTAGGCTTAGGTTAGGCCCAGGAGAGGCAGTCTTGTTAGAATTAGGAACCCATCTGAGGAAGCCACCTTGACGTCAGTAGATGGGTCCAACACGTTTGATCAAAAATGTGCTCAAAGAGCTTCCATTTTTCATGTATAGTACGTATAGTACCACTTTAATCCAGAATAATCCCTAATCCCTAGTTCTATTGTTTTCATGTGTATTGGTGTGCTGCCATAAGTTTTTTGTTTGCTCAGAACAAGCAATTGCTTCTTGTGGTACTATTGTGTGTGTTTAAACACAGGCAGGTACCTGCTCCCAATAACAGATCATTTTTGGACCGCTTGTTCAGAACAAATCATAGTTTTTTTCAGCAGAACTGTGTTTGTATAAACACCGTCGGGTATTTGCCCCCAATAAGGCACATATTTGGGACCATTTAGAGTTGAAAAAGCATAACAAATCCAACAGTGTAGCTTATTTTCAAACAGGCTGCTTGTTACCACCAGCAGTATATGTGTCACTGTCATTTTGACATTACCAATGCTTTCTTTGTGTTAAAGAGCTTGAAAGGGGTTGGATACACAAGTATTCAGGGCAATCAGAGAACTTTCAATTTGTACCCAAATAACTCCTTACCGAGACATGGCGGCAGGTGCGTTCCCGCATTTTGACGTACTATTACGTCATGGTGATCGGGTGCTCGATCACTGCAGGGGTCCGGCAGTCCCTGATAGCTGGGCACCTGCTGTATTCGCCGGCATCGCTGTACAAGCGGATGGATTAACTGATGCGGGTGGATTAACCCCTTCTATGCTGCAATCAGGCTGACCGCGACATAGAAGGGATTTGAGGCGGGTGAGGGAGCCCATCGAGTCCCCGCGCTGCTGTGACAGGGACCCGATGGGTGAGAAGGAAGCCCGATGCCGTGCAGAGGCTGCCCAATGCCCTGCATGGCATCGGGACCTGCCTTCTATGGGTGCCCAGGAGATCCAGCCTCAGGCTGGGTCTTCTAGGCAACCTGTTATTGTATTGTAATGCATTGCAGAGGGGATCAGACCCCCAAAAGTAAAGTCCCAGAGTGGGACAGAAATAAAGTTTAAAAAAAAAAGTTAAAAAAAAGTTTTTTATAAAAAAAAAATATATCACATGATCCACCCTGTTCGAAAAAATTTAAACTGTTTAAAAAAAAGCCATTTTTGTCACCTTACATCACAAAAAGTGCAACACCAAGCGATCAAAAGGCGTATGCCCCCCAAAATGGTACCATTCAAACCGTCATCTTATCCCGCAAAAAATGAGACCTTACCGAAGACAATCGCCCAAAAAATAAAAAGAAATATAGCTCTCAGAACATGGAGACACTAAAACATCATTTTTTGGGTTTCAAAAAAGCAATTATTGTGTTAAAGTGAAATAAAAAAATAATAATATACATATTTGGTATTGGCGCATCTGTAACAACCTGCTCTATAAAAATATCACATTAATTAACCCCTCAGGTAAACACAGTAGAAAAAATAAAATATAAACAGTTCCAAAAAATAATATTTTTTGTCACCTTACATCACAAAAATTGCAACACCAAGCGATCAAAAAGGCGTATGCCCCCCAAAATGGTACCAATCAAACCGTCACCTCATCCCACAAAAATGAGAGCCTACCTAAGACAATCGCCCAAAAAATAAAAAAAACTATGACTCTCAGACAATGGAGACACTAAAATATGTTTTTTTTTGCTTCAAAAATGCTATTATTGTGTTAAAGTGAAATAAATAAAAAAAGTATATATGTTAAATATCGCCATATCCATAACAACCTGCTCTATAAAAATATCACATGACCTAACTTCTCAGGTGAACACCGTAAAAAATAAAAAATAAAAACAGTGCCAAAAAAGCAATTTTTTGTCACCTAACATCATTTAAAGTGCAACAACAAGCGATCAAAAGGTCATGATTGGCAGAAAAATAAAAATAAATATGGCGCTCAGAAAATGGAGACACAAAAACATATTTTTTTCTAAAATGCTTTAGTATGTAAAACTGAAACAAACAATCAAACAATTTAGACATATTTGATATCACCGCATCCGTAACAACCTGCTCTATAAAAATAGCACATGATCTAACCTGTCAGAAGAACGTTGTAAAAAAAAATAATATGAAAACAGTGCCAAAACAGCCATTTTTTGGTTACCTTGCCTCACAAAAAATGTAATATAGAGCGATTAAAAATCATATGTACCCCAAAATAGTACCTATAAAACTGTCACCTTATCCCCTGGTTTCCAAAATGGGGTCACTTTTGGGAGTTTCTACTGTAGGGGTGCATCAGGGGGGATTCAAATGGGACATGGTGTCTAAAAACCAGTCCAGCAAAATCTGCCTTCCAAAAACCATGCAGCAGTCCTTTCCTTCTGCGCCCTGCCATGCGCTCTTACATCAGTTTATGACAACTCATGGGGTGTTTCTGTAAACCTCAGAATCAGGATAATAAATGTTGAGTTTTATTTGGCTGTTAACCCTCGATGTGTTAAAGAAAAAAACTGATTAAAATGGAAAATCTGCCAAAAAAGTGAAATTTTTACATTTTATCTCCATTTTCCTTTAATTCTTGTGGAACACATAAAGAGTTAACAAAGTTAGCAAAACCAGTTTTGAGGAAATTGAGGTGTGTAGTTTCTAAAATGGGGTCATTTATGTTGGGTTTCAATTATGTAAGCCCCACAAAGTGACTTCCGACCCGAACTGGTCCTTAAAAAGAATTGCTTCTAAAATTCTAAGCCTTCTAACGTCCCCAAAAAATAAAATGACATTTACAAAATGATGCAAACATAAAGTAGACATATGGGGAATGTTAAGTAATAAATATTTTATGAGGTATCGCTTTCTGTTTTAAAAGCAGAGAATTTGAAAATTTTGAAATTGCCATTTTTTTCAAAATTTTTGGTAAATTTGAGATTTTTTCATATATAAGGGTGAACTATATTGACTCAAATTTATGACTGTCATGAAGTACAATGTGTCATGAGAAAACATTCTCAGAATGACTTGGATAAGTAAAAGCGTTCCAAAGTTATTACCACATAAAGTGACGTGTCAGATTTGCAAAAAATGGCCTGAGCAGGAAGGTGAAAATTGGCCTGGGGTCGAAGGGGTTAAACCTGCAATCCAATTTGTTAGAATCGAACTTGAAACAAATTTCAAGAAATTCGCTCATCTCTACTAATAACCTAATCTGTATGCCAAACACATAGGGCCCTAGAAAAAAGATGGTTGCTAAAAGACAAAGAACATGCATAGAAATTGTCACAAGGTACAAGACCTTCCAGCACAAAATGGGTGATGGGTCCTTTCTGTGTATGTATGCATTTTTATTATGTATGTATGCTCAGAAAATACATATGCCTATTATGTGTACATCCTAGTAAGTGTTCATTTTGTGTAACATCATTCATGTGCAATAGTTTTTTGTATGATTTTTGGTTCAAAATTCCTTAATTTACTAGTAACATGTCTATGCACCATTTTAGTTTTCTTGTTTCTCAAGACCATTAAAACGCCTGGATGAAAAATATATCAGGACTGATTAATTGTGCCTTGTGCTTCTACTGACCTCAGTGTGGCTTCACTGTTGTGCTTATAACATTTGAAGTTTACCGTTATAAGAATTACCATCTGGTTGGTGCTGCCCACATGCCCTAGCTATCAATCTTATATAGCAGTTTCTCATAAGCAAGGTAATCAGTGGTGTTTGCAGTGTCAATGTAATTGACTCCTAGTTTGCTTCCAGTAGCCTAATTCCTTCTGACAGCCACAGTCTTGGATTAATTCTTAGATTATTTTAGCATTTTGTATTACATTTTATCCTCTACTAAGTGCAAAACGGAACTTCGTCTTAAATTACTACTTTTCGATACCCCTTCATGATATAAAAAAAAACTGTTGGTTCTATAGGCTCTCGGTTACTGCTAAACAACTTGTTTCTGTGGCATCAAACATTGTTCTTGAAATATTTTTATTTTTTATTTTTTTATATGATGCCAATTTATGATTCTCAGTTAATGTCAGTGTTTCTGTCATCTTAGCTCTTTATCAGTTCTATAGTGACACTATCCAAAATAATAGCCTTTTTCACAGGCTGATGTTATAGGCAATTATCAGGAAAGAACAGTTTATTCGCAATAATTGCTGATCGTCATCGGAGGTTAGAGCAATCTTCTCCTCTGGATTGTGATGTACCGATCGCTTCTGCTATAGACAATCATTGTTTCTGGCAGCTAATTCCCGTTTACACAGGGAGATATGCTGTACAGAAACAAGGATTGTGCAAAAAGTGGTTGCTCATACATCAGGTGATTGCTAACACCTATACACTGGTTAATTATTGGGAATGAGCATTTCTACAAAAGCTCATTCAAGGTTATTGACCCAATTACGGGTCTGTGCAAAAGAACTTTAAAAGCTATGTAAACCTTCGGGGCAATTTGTATGATTGCATTTGACTAATTCTGGGTTAAAATGATTTCTTCAATTGGTCTTTATTAAAAATATTGAGCCGTTCTGTCACAAAGGGTTAGCTGTTTGACTAGCTGTGTGAATCATACTTTTACTTTCACGTTGTGCTGGTCATCCAATAAACCTTCTCTAAATTATTAAAAGGTCATGAACACTTATTTAAGGCAAATTCTTATCAGTAAGATAAGAATTGAGTTTTAATCAGTGTTTAGGAGGTCAGAGATCAGAGATAAGGAGCCGTCATCTGAACTGCCTGATGGAACACAGTAAAAATGCAAAGCCTGCTACTAGAGAATCTTAACGCTGCACATTGAAAGGGGCTCAAAATTTTTAATAAAGACCAAACTGAAAAAAATATTTTTAGCTCAGAATGAGTACAAAGCAATAATAAAAAAAATTCCCCCAAAGCTGTACAGGGCAGAGCTGTTCACAAGGAATCTGTATGATGGCAAGCATATTACACATCCATAGGAACTCTGTGCGCAGAAATATGGTTCCTCTCCATTATAGGGAAAACATGCCAAATAGAAGTCCAACTTGACATTCAGCAATCTACTGAGGGACCTCCAGAACCTGGATATAAACTGAACTCTTCTGTCAGAGAAGAAAAATTTGCTTAATAAATAGATTGGCAAGATGAACAACAGTAGGAAAGCCAGTCAGAGGAACAAAATAAGCCATTTTGGAGAAAATGGTCCACAACCATCCAGATCACAGTAGAACCAGAGAATGGAGGCCGACCTGTGATAAAATATTTTGATATTTTGCCCTGAAGAATTTGGCACAGGTAAATGGAGAAGAAGATCCTCAGATCTCTACCAAGAACACTAGGGCAATCACCCCCTTTCTGTGAGCACAGAGAAATGTTGGATAAACTGCCATAATAATTAGCTAAGCCCAGGAACCACTGGATTGTTCTTAGACACTCAGGACAAGACCAGTCAAGATTTGCAGACAATTTTTTGAGGTTTCTCTGTAGATCACTTAGCCCCAAAAAGGAAGGGGTGTTTTCTCAGAGAGGCAATACTCAAACTTGGTGCAGATCCTATTCTCTTACAGGTGTAAAACAGCACAAAGATATGCTTTCAATGCAACATCAAGTCAAGCAAGTAGATCATGATACAGTTGAAATATACTGTACCACCAAACAGACATAGAGCAGATCTGTAACAGCGGCTGCTGTGCGCCGCTGTTCTCCTGCTTACTGCCGCGGCCTGGGCGCCGTGTTCAGTGGTGATCTGCTGCCTGTGCTTCCCCATTCACTGCTGCAGTCCTGGGCTCTGTCCTTGCAGGTACTGTTTGTTCTGGGATCCGCTCCAGTTTCCTTTCAGCCCTGGCCAAAGCATGCTTGCTGCTTCTTCCCTGCAGCACTTCCTTAAGGGCCAGTGGGCGTCACTTCCTCTGCTTTATGGGTTAGATCATGTGACCTCGCTGACCAATCCTAGCCCTCCTGCATGTATATAAGTGGCTCAGCCCCCTTCCCAGATACCTGAGTGTCGAGGTCCTTGTGTCCTGCTAAGGTTGCTGCTATCTCTCCTTGTGTTCCTGTGTACCTGACTCATGCTTGTGTTTCTGGACTCTGCTACCTGTTTGATCCCTGCCTGCTTGCCTTGACTCTCCTGTTGCTGACCCAGATTGCCTGACCTGTACCTGTGCCACCTGCCTGGATATATTGTTTGTTTGACTTCGCCTCTGCCTCATCCATTGCCCCTGGTTATGACTTGTCCTGCTGACTGCGTCTGTACCTCTGGTACCTTGCTCAGGTACCTCCTCCAGTTGCTTCGTGTGCCAATCCTCAAAAGGTAGCGAACTGGTGTTCCCCTTGGGAAAATCCCCACCATCATGGGTACTGTGAAGATCGAGGGGTTCACTTAGACAACGCCCTTAGAGGAGGTAGGACACGTGGCACAGTGGGTTCACTCCCGCTGGTTCGTGACAAGATCAAGGAAGATGTTATTTATAGAGATGAGCCAATCTAAGTTGACAAATTGGAATTCGATCCAAATTTCAGGAAAAATTCGATTTGCACTGAATCCGAATTTCCTCAAGCTTTGTGGTAACGAATCACATTGTTTCCTAAAATGGCTGCTGCACATGTTACGACATAGAGCAAAGAATTTTGGGAACGAGGGATCACCCACAGTACCATGCATGCAGCCAAATCAGCAGCCAGCCAGCCCCTGTGATGTCACAGCCTATAAATAGCCTCAGCCATCTTGGATTCAGCATTTTCCAGTGTACTTAGTGCAGGGAGAGACGTCAGCAGGCGCTAGGGACAGTGTTAAAAATACTTTTTTTGTGCTGAAAAAATGATTTACAAGTTAAGGGAAAGATTATTCAAGGTGTAGGGAAAGCATAGGGAGGCATCATCCATGCTATAAAAGGAGAACAGGGTGCAATAGGAGAGTGTACAGCCTGGCTAATAGGAGCGATTCTATTACACCTTGCTGCACTTATTGGGGATCCAAATTGTTATTATACTGCTGCATTTCCTTTGTTTAACCTTGTTTGTTATTGGGGTTCAAGTGCTGTGTTGCAGGGTGTATTTATCGGAAATATACGTACATCATTAACCATTCTGCGGTGCAGTTACATTGTTCTACAGCTTTTTTGGGGGTGTATAATTGTAAAGAAAGTACATCTTATTTGCCGTTCTGTGGTGCAGTTACTTTGTACTACAGCCTTTTTTTGGGGTGCATAAGTGTAGAAAAAAAAAGTACATTTTATTTGCCGTTCTGCAGTGAAGTTACTTTGTACTATAGCCTTTTTTGGGGTGTATAAGTGTAAAAAAGTACATCTTGTTTGCCGTTCTGCGGTGCAGTTACATTGTACTACACACTTTTTTGGGGGTGTATTAGTGGAAAAAAGAAGTACATTTTATTAGCTTTTTTGAGGTGTATTAATTTATTTTTAATTTAATTATCTAACAGTGTGTCACTATGTCAATGGGCCACTCTGTGGTCTCCTCATGCTGCTGCCACCTCCACACTATGTCACTGGGCCACTCTGGGGTCTCCTCATGCTGCTGCCACATCACTACTCTGTGGTCTCCTCATGCTGCTGCCACATCACTACTCTGTGGACTGCTCATGCTGTTTCCACCCTCCCTACTTCATGACTGGGCCACTATTTTGCCTTTTTGCCTGGTTGACATAATCATTTATTTGACCGTTCTTCTGATCTGTCAGAAGGAAGGAAAAAAACGAGACACACAACAAATCCTGTCTATGTAGCAGCTGTAAAGCCTGTATGACATGGTCCCATCAGAATTGGCTTATGATTTGGTAGCCAAAAGCATGAGTGGGTACAAAACACAGAAGATATGCAAATATTTTATTCACGTGTCATTTCTGTTTTGGATCCACTCCTGTTTTTTTTGGCTTTAGCAATACTGATGGATTACTGACCAAATGCTGACCGAGTGAAGGTGGATGCTCAACAGACAGGATCAGTTTTTTGTGGGTTATTGTTCTGATGGATCAGAGGAAGGGCAAAATAATCAGTGACGTCAACACAAACATACTGCTGACACGCCATCTGGGGAGTTGTTCTTGTATAAGTGTTTAATAAAACAGGTTCTGTAGACATCTATGTGGAATCAGCTGACGACGGTGTAAAAAGAGTGAGCTTCTTTTTGACGCTAACATCGACCTGTAAGGCTGAGTTCACACTTGAGTTAGTTGGTCAGGTTTGGCCCCGTAACTGCCCAAATAAGTGAAGTGTGCAGTTATTCTAAGAGTGACGCCTGTCATCTGCATGTCATACTGACTCACAGTATTGGTTCACTACCACAGCAGACTCCCTATGCGTGTTACTGCAAGGCACAGTGTTCTACACCACTATACAGGCTCTCTGCAGCCAGGAAATAGCAGTTTAACGCAATTCGCCACAAATAAATTTGGATCGAATCGAATCTTTTCAGAAAATCCGGCGAACTGACGGTATTGAATTTTTTAGAAATTAGCTCATCTCTAGTCATTTACAAACTCTTGGTATTCATAATGCCGATCACAAGTTGCCCTCACAAATGTGGATCAAGTTATAGGGTCCCTGGAGATCCAGTTTACTGAAGATCATTGCCCTATGGATCATGTTGAAAATTTCTGAAATCAATGTGGGTGGATATTTGCTTTATGGTAATCTTGAGGTGGTCTATGCAGCATCTCTTTAATCTACTGTAGTCAAACATAGTGTTGATCGCGATATTCTAATCGCAAATTTTTATCATGAATATTGGCACTTCGAGAATTTGAGAAGATCTAGAATATAGTGCTATATCTTCGTAATCACGAATATTCTAGATTTTTTTTCATCAGTACCCTCACTGCTTCTTGCTTGTAGGCCAATGAGAAGGCTGCAATATCTTTGTCTGAGCTTAGCAACATCCCTAGCAACCAATAGGAAAGTTGCCTAACCCCTTACTATATAGGAAACTCCCCAGCAGCCATTTTCTGCAGTTTTTTGCAGTTCTGAGAGAGACAGCAGTGTTATTGCCAGAGTGATCTGGATCCTTATTCAATTACATTAGATAGTTAGTTAGCTCATATATATAATACAGATAGTTAGTAGGAGATAGTCAGTGTAGGTTAGATAGTGATATAGTGTAGCTGATTTTCAGTGCAGGGTGTTAGGTAGTGTGATAGGAATTACTTTGCTGTGATAGGGATTAGTGTCTGTATTTCGTCTTTGAAATCTATAGACTGTGTGTGTGTGTTATATAGTGTGCGGCAGGAAAATGGATGTGCAAAGTGCTTGTGAGAGATATTTCCCTGCTGTCCATACATACATGCTACAGACATAGTGCTCTGTTGTCACAACAATACTTAGTGCACTAATCAGTAATATCTACTCAGATCTGATAAAATGTGAAGTTGCATGTATTGCGCCGAAAGAAATATGCGCATCATTAGTGCCGATTTGTGCAATCGTGAATATATTGGTGCACTCTATCTGCATATAAAGCTATTGTTCTGACATGCATGCGAAATATAATCAAAAAAAGTGCTGTAATGTAAAATTACTTACAGTGATCAGGAGTTCTTCCTCACAGTCACGAAAGTTGCTGCTAACCTTTTTCTCCAGTCTCCGTAAACTTTTAGCAGATTGAAAAATTTAGCAAAAGTGAGCCACGCCTGTATTGCGCGCGCAATACGCGCATATTACATTGATGATTTTTGCAATCAAGAAAATAACGACTGGAGATCACGAATTCTAGAATTCGCGAATTTATGGCGAATATTAGACCAAATTTTTTTGAAATATAGCGAAAACGAATATTGCCTATGCTGCTCATCACTAGTCAAACATGGCTTCAGGCTCCAGAAAGTATAGTGGATATATACGGCCACAGGAATAGTACCAGCGAATAGATCAATGGGACAGTCATATGGCCTGTGAGGCGGAGCATTTTTGGCCTCCTTCTTGTCAAAAACATCCGAGTAATTGGCATAAGGTAGATACAACATAGACTCCTGCACAGATGTTTTAGTTTGATGCAAAAAGGTGCTTTTATTAAATGGCAGCTACCTACATATGATGTTTCGGTCCATAGACTTTTTTCAAACTATTACTACAACTTGAAGGAAAATTCATGAGAAAATGAGTGCTTGTAGGTATGAAGCGATAAGTGTATTGCGCTGTACGCCTGTGGTACACTTCTTTAGCTGTACTGTGCGTATTCAGTATAGGTAGACTAAGGCCTGATGCAAGATTTTGCCAGCAGAATCAGAGTTCAGCTGATGGCAGCTCTCTACAGTGTCAGTTTAACAGTTTAAAGGTATAGTAAACACAATTAGTAACATCAAGTCCGGTTTTATAAAAGGTCCATCTAAAAAACGTTTGGCTTTTAACTTATTCCTTTCGCTACTGCTGGAGTGATGGGTAAACATGGTGCCCGCTTGCACGTGCAGCGGGCACTATGGATGGCGGGTCTCTGCGGTTTCAAACAGCAGAGACCCATGGCTAATGACCGAAACAATAATGGTGATCACGGACATTAAAGCTTTTAGATGCCGTGATCAAGTGTGATCATGGCATCCAGAGGCGGCTCTAGACTTTGTGAGGCCTTAGGCGAAACTCGAACATGAGGCCCCCACAAAGAAAGATTGTTGGGATGCTCGTGATCTCCTGTACGGCGCCCCGCCTCAATCCTCAAGAAATAAGCTGTGTCAACCACCGCACAGAGCGGTGGTGTGGTCAACACTCCCCCTCCATGTATCTCTATGGAGGACTCGGAGATACACAAGTGTTGTATCTGCGGCTCCCCCATAGATACATGGAGAGGGAGTGTTGACCACCGCTTTGCGCACAAGGAGATCCGGAGTACCATACAGGAGATCGTGGGGGATCCCAACGGCCAGACCTCCCTGATCAGACACTTGTCTCCTATCCTTTGGATAGGGGATTTATTTTCCTATCCCGGAGTACCCCTTTAATATGCAGTGACATCACAGTAAAGGGTTAATATGCACAGTGACAACACAGTACAGGGCTTATATTCACAGTGCATATTAACACTTTGCATTAACCCTGGCCCAGTTCTCTAAATCGACCCTCCCCCCACACACCGCATTGTGCTGTACTTGCTATACAGCAGCACTTACCTGTCACATCCGGTGCCTCCAGGTGACATCTCCTCCGATGTAGATCTTCTCTCTCATCATCTTCTCTATTCGGTCCCGGACACTTCTCTCAGCCGCCTCGTCTCTGCAGAGTGTGACACACGGACATCTTAGTGTCCTCACATTTATATCATCATCCCCCAAACTGGAGCCCCCACAGTGTTATCCTGCTGCTCGCTGTGCCCCCAAATACTATCCTGAAGAAATATTAGTGGCCCCCATAGTAATAGTACTCCTCATAGTCCCACCAATAGTAATTCCCTTCTAGAATGCTCTCATTAGTAATACTGTCCCCCACATTGCCCCCATTAAGTAAATTGCCCCCCACACTGCCCACATTAAGTGATTTGCCCCCCACACAGCCCCCATTAAGTAATTTGCCCCCCACACTGCCCCATTAAGTAATTTGCCCCCCACACTGCCCCATTAAGTAGTCACCCCACACTGCCCCCATTAAGTAATTTGCTCCCCCACACTGCCCCCATTAAGTAATTTGCCCCCCACACTGCCCCCATTAAGTAATTTGTCCCCCCACACAGCCCACATTAAGTAATTTTCCCCCCACACTGCCCCCCATTAAGTAATTTGTCACCCCACACTGCCCCCATTAAGTAATTTTCCCCCCACACAGCCCACATTAAGTAATTTGCCCCCCACACTGCCCCATTAAGTAATTTGCCCCCCCACACTGCCCCATTAAGTAATTTGCCCCCCACACTGCCCCCATTAAGTAATTTGTCACCCCACACTGCCCCCATTAAGTAATTTTCCCCCCACACAGCCCACATTAAGTAATTTGCCCCCCACACTGCCCCATTAAGTAATTTGCCCCCCCACACTGCCCCATTAAGTAATTTGCCCCCCCACACTGCCCTATTAAGTAATTTGTCCCCCGACAGTGCCCCCATTAAGTAATTTGCCCCCCACACTGCCCCCATTAAGTAATTTGTCACCCCACACTGCCCCCATTAAGTAATTTGCCCCCCACACTGCCCCATTAGGTAATTTGCCCCCCACACAGCCCACATCAAGTAATTTGCCCCCCACACTGCCCCCATTAAGTAATTTGTCCCCCCACACTGCCCCCATTAAGAAATTTGGCCCCCACACTGCCCCATTAAGTAATTTGTCCCCCCACACTGCCCCCATTAAGAAATTTGCCCCCACACTGCCCCATTAAGTAATTTGTCCCCCCACACTGCCCCCATTAAGTAATTTGTCCCCCCACACTGCCCCCATTAAGTAATTTGTCCCCCCACAGTGCCCCCATTAAGTAATTTGTCCCCCCACACTGCCTCACAAATTTGCCCACACACTGCTTTATATTATGAAATTTCCCCCCCCACCTTGTACTTGTCCGCTGATCTGCTAGGCTGCTGCGCTGCGCGGGCATGAGTTCAACTTCAGTCACTTGACAGCGCAACCCCATCCTGTGGCGCGTAATCCTGCGAGACCTGTGACCTCCCGCCAGTCTCGCGAGATTACGCACGTAACGCACCGCACGACTGGGTTGCGCTGTCAAGTGACTGAATTCATGACTGCGCAGCGCAGCGCAGCAGCCTAGCAGATTAGTGGACAGACAAGTACAAGGGGCGTGGGGAATAGCATTCGGGGCCTGGAATGTTTTGACCTAAGGACGCTCCCACCCGACACTGCCGCAAGTACTTGTGGCGGTGTCGGGTGGGAGCCAGAGCGAGGCCCCCACCAGCGCGAGGCCTTAGGCGGTGGCCCAAGTCGCCTAATGCAAGAGCCGCCTCTGATGGCATCTAAACCTTGAAAAACCAAGTGTGCACTTCCCGGTCATTACCAACATCCCCTTGCGGTCAACGGGGATGCCCGGCAATTGACTTTATTACTCTAGGTCTCTGAAGAGACCCAGCATATTAGAGTTGCAATTCTTATGCTGTCCAGCAGGTGGCAGGCCAATGTAAGAAATGAGCAATTCACATATTACTATGCTACTATATGGAACATGGTAATATTGACAAAAAAATTAAAATAGTGAGTGTTGTAGCCTCAAACATTGGCTACAAAAACAAAAAAAGTGAAACAAATGTAAAAAACTTATAAAAAAGAAAAAAATTATAAAAATGTAAATCACCCACCTTTCCTTAGAATAAAAAAATACATAAATAACAAAAAATATAAACATCATGGGCATCACCGCATCCGAAAACGCCTGTACTATTAAAATATAAAAATAATTTTCAATACAGCGTATGGCATAACGGAAATAAGTATCAAAATGGCTGATTTGCCATTTTTTTTAATCGCTTCTCTTACCCCAAAAAAATGTAATAAAAGGAGTGCATTCTTAGCTCATGATGAACACTTATTCAATAGAGAACCACTAGCCAGTAAATATCAAATGTAACAATATGTATCAAAATTGTAACAGTATCATAAATGAAACAAAGTCTACTAAAAATACGGACATATTTTCTATGCATATTACTATATGTGTTATAGTCCGACCACAGGTCTAACTGCCTCAAACTCTCAGCATCATAGGAATCAATCATACACAGAGTTCGGGTGATTTAAACTTGCAAATGGACCATAAGACGCAGGAGTAATACGGATGAAAAATGCATTCTTAGTATGCTTGTGCGAATCCGGACTTATAGGTGTTCCCCAAATTTGACAATGAGTCCACATAGTTAGCAGACATATGTCCTTCAGTCTTGTAAGTCTTGTTATTCAACACACAGGGGGAGATCTAGTACCGTTTGCACTGGCATATACACTTTGTGCCACATTTATTAACCTGCTTAAACACTTTTCTAACTTTTTATGACAAGTCATGGTTTAAGAGAAAGGGCATAGTTTAGGTGGTATAAAGTTAGACTAGACAGTCTATAGGTGCCCCAGATTTATCATCCAGCATCAGCCACCGTGATAAATCTGGCGCAGTTTAAGACTGCCTTGCTTGAGTTTAGACTGTCATAGTTTCAGACAGTATTAGTAAATGTAGGCCGTAGTGTCAATAAGTAGTGTTGAGCGGGAGGTGCCATATTCGATTTTGCGATATTTCGCGAATATTCGTCTTATATTCGTTGAAATCGAATATTCGTCATTATTGTATTTATCGCGATAAATTATAACTTCTAATTGCCTTATAACTTAATAAAAAGGCAACTTTCCTATTCTTTAATCTTGGAGATCTAGATTTAACACTAATATAGCGCTATATTCTATGTCTTTGTTAATAAAAGAATCAAGATAGCGAAGTATTCTTTATTCTACATCAACGAAGATAGCAAAGTATTCTACATCAACGAAGATACCAAAGTATTCTACATTGTAGAATACTTCGCTATCTTCGTTGATGTAGAACACTTCGCTATCTTCGTTGATGTAGAATACTTCGCTATCTTCGTTGATGTAGAATACTTCGCTATCTTCGTTGATGTAGAATACTTCGCTATCTTCGTTGATGTAGAATACTTCGCTATCTTCGTTGATGTAGAATACTTCGCTATCTTCGTTGATGTAGAATACTTCGCTATCTTCGTTGATGTAGAATACTTCGCTATCTTCGTTGATGTAGAATACTTCGCTATCTTCGTTGATGTAGAATACTTCACTATCTTCGTTGATGTAGAATACTTCGCTATCTTCGCTGATGTACAATACTTTGCTATCTTCGTTGATGTAGAATACTTCGCTATCTTCGTTGATGTAGAATCTACATCAACGAAGATAGCGAAGTATTCTACATCTTCCTCAATTTAAGTTATTATCGCATTACGCGATAATGACAACTACATAATTATCGAGTAAAGAGATATATCTTCCTATGTTGTCCCAATACAGCATTGAAATCCTCCACAAAAGTAAGAATAATGGATTATAAAAGTTGGATTCGCAATGCGCTTAATAATAGCAAATATTATCGCATTGCGATTACAAATTAGCACTGCTAGATTCCATATTCGTTAACTTCGTTAATTCTAGCAAGCTGACCCATTCCATTAGAGACCCAGCAGCAGCTACAAGTTAAAATCGCAATGCGATTAATATAACTTGAATAAATCGCATTGCGATTTCAACTTAGACCTGGTTTACTAAATTACTTTCAATTAGCGAGGATGACGAATATATTTATTTTTCAAAATGAAATATTCTCGATCTTTGCTAATTCAAGAAAGCCAACCATTGTAAACCAGGTACAAGTTAAAATCGTTATGCGATTTATTCAAGTTATATTATTCGCATTGCGATTGCAACTTGATTCTCACATCCGACAGTACATTCTAGCATGGAGGCGTTCCCATGGTGATGGGGATGCTCCATGCGCACGGGAAGTAGATAGAGGCAGCAACGGCCACTGACTTGAGCGGGCAGGGAGCAGGGAATCTTCTCTTAAAAGTATTGCTTTTGGAAAAGCTAGGGTAACAATAAAAAAAAAATAAAAAAACGAATATTCGAAATAACGAATATATAGCACTATATTCGAAATATTTGCGAATTAGCGAAGTGCCGATATTCGATAAAAAATTTCGCTATTTGAATATTCGCACTCAACACTATCAATAAGCTGCAATAGTTCAATAAATAATAATTATAAATGGAAGGCTCGCCAACAGTAGCATAAGCAGCCACAAACTATCTCTATAGTGCTTGCAGGAATTAAGCATTGGTAGGTTGCTGCACTAATGTGCATATAAGTCGAAATGCCACATGTATGGGCACCGTGCCAGCGCAGTAGATACTAATCGCAGACTAGTGCATGTGTCCATCACTTAGTTGTGCTTTAATAAACCATTAATAATTCATCTGAACTTCCAAAATAAGGATAGTCAACTTACATAAGGGCACCCAAGTAAACAGCTATTGTATATCGAGTTACTGCATGTTACTCACCGCCCTGATAATCTCAGTCAAACTGTCAAATAGCGAATAGTGGTATCCAATAATATCTATGGCATCAACTTCCATGTAAGAGCGGTGGAAGGTGGTGTCTTACATCTTCACTTACATGATTTGTCTGAGACCAGGCTACATGAGGGCTTGTATTTCACATGGTAACATTGCATATGAATTGATACTATTTTAGGTGCATATGACTTTTTCATCACATTTTATTCCTTTTTTAATTTTATTTTTAACATTTTTTAGACCTACTATGGGGACCTCCGATCTCCAGATCACTGGCATGATATAATACTTCTTTATTACTGTGTATTATGCCTATCATTTTGCTAAGATAGCAGACCAAAAACTGACAGCATAACCGGGAATTAAACATTGAGCAGTTGGATTTCAACATTCCTGATCCTTTTTCTCTCAAGGCAGATAAGCAGCCACCAGAGGCGTATGGCAGGGGCTTACTCCACACTGCCTATTGAGTACACATGCAGGCTTGGTCGAGAGTGCATGTTTATAGGGGGTCGGGAGGGTTAGCTGTTGACTGTCTTCTACGGTATCTAATATGTAGGTCATTGTAACAGTCTTCTGGTTTAGAGTACTTTCACACTAGCGGCAGGACGGATCCAACAGGCTGTTCACCCTGTCGGATCCGTCCTGCCGCTATTTTGCCGTGCCGCCGGGACCAGGAGCGGGGGCGGGGCTCCAGCGCAGCACAACAGTGCACGGCGAAAGACCGCCGGACTAAAAGTACTGGATGTCCGACTTTTTAGTCCGGTGGCCTCTCGCCGCGAACTGCCGTGCTGCGCCGGAGCTCCACCCCCGTCCCCATTATAGTCAATGGGGAGGGAGCAGCGGTCCGGCGGCATGGCGAAATAGCGGCAGGACGGATCCGACAGCGTGAACAGCCTGTCGGATCCGTTCTGCCACTAGTGTGAAAATAGCCTTAATCAGTAGCCATGAAAGTATGAAAATGTGTCATAGTTTGTGAGAAACTATCTCCTCTGAAAAAGAGAACACAAGTTGACATACTAGACATCAGGGCCGGTGTTACCATAAGGCAGACCAAGCGGCTGCCTTAGGGTGCAACCTGGGGGAGGGCGGAAAAATGTGACATGGAGGGGGAGAAATGTGACATGGAGGGCTGATGTGACATAGGGGGGTGATTTGACATGGAGGGGGAGAAATGTGACATGGGGGGCTGATGGCTGACATGGGGGCATGATGGCTTACATGGGGGCATGATGGATTGGGCTTATGGCTGACATGGGGGGCTAATGGCTGACATAGCGGCATAATGGCTGACATGGGGGGCTGATGGATGGGGGCTGATGTCTCACATGGGGGTCTGATCTGAGGTCTGATTAACATTAGGGGTCTAATGGGGCTGTGAGCTGAGATCTGATTAACATTGGGGGTCTGTTTGGGGCTGTGAGCTGAGATCTGATTAACATTGGGGGTCTGAATGCTGGTCTGACCTGAGGTGTAATGGAAAATATTTTTTTCTTATTATCCTCCTCTAAAACCTAGGTGTGTCTCAGAGGGCGAAAAATACGGTCCTCAAACCAGCGATTGTCTGAAGCAGAGAGAAGAAACCAGGACTAGAGATGGCCAGTTCGCAGTGTTCACCAGCGAACACATGCGATCTGCCATCTTAACTGACAAGTCCGGCGAGGCACAGGTAAGTCCTTACCTGTGCCTGTGCGCGAGCCTGTCTGAAATGAAATGCGGTCTCCGGGAGCAGGCAGTTCCGAGGACTTGCCTGTGCCTCGCCGGACTTGTCAGTTAAGATGACAGATCGCTTGTGTTTGCTGGCGAACACTGCGAACTAGCCATCTCTAGTCCTGGTTTCTTCTCTCTGCTTCAGACAATCGCTGGTTTGAGGACCGGCCATCATTGACCAGGACCGCACAGAGGAGAAGCTAGCTGCTGCAGACGGGACCAGAGCCAGGTGAGCTGTGAGGGGGGACGCCAAAATGTAGCTTTGCTTGTGTTGGCAAAAATCCTTGCACCGGCCCTGCTAGACATAATGCTTGATAAATAGTTCAAACCCCTGTTATCCTATAGACATGTAGAAAAAGAGCATCCCTCGGCGCAAGGAACCAACCAGAGGCGGACGATGAATCTTCAAGAATTTTTATTGCAGTCACACAACGCGTTTCGGGGAAAGGGTCCCCTTCATCAGGTGAAGAATATTGCATATGCAATATTCTTCACCTGATGAAGGGGACCCTTTCCCCGAAACGCGTTGTGTGACTGCAATAAAAATTCTTGAAGATTCATCGTCCGCCTCTGGTTGGTTCCTTGCGCCGAGGGATGCTCTTTTTCTACATGTCATTTCAATCCTCCGTGTGGGCCTAGGCACGCTTATCCGAGGACATCTACATCCGTGGCTGCATACCAACCTTCATATTGGGGATTAAAATTATCTCCTACATGTCTACAATAGCGTTGTGCCTATACTTGTCAACCCTGCAAGGTGAGCCTTTCCAAATTGGAATTTAATCCGAATTTTCAAACGTTTTTATCCTATGGTGCTCCCTCTTTTCTGTTTATACAGTAAACAACTTGCCTCTATACTGTTATCCTATAGAACAGAGATCAGCAACCTTCGGCACTCCAGCTGCTGTGAAACTACAACTCCCAGCATGCACACATTCTTGGCTGCTCTTGTAACTCCCATAGAAGTGAATGGAGCATGCTGGGAGTTGTAGTTTCAGAACAGCTGGAGCGCTGGAGGTTGCTGATCTCTGTTCTATAGGATAACAGAACAGGGGTTTGAACTATTTATCAAGCATTATGTCTAGTATGTCAACTTGTGTTCTCTTTTTCAGAGGAATCCAGAAGGCCACAAATAATATACAAGATGTGGGACTAAAAACCTACAATAAGTACAATGGCAACATTGTATCAACAAAAGAAATTACTCCTTGCACAAAAAGCTAGCACTTCAGTCATTAGAGATCCATGGTTACGACACGGAAGACAGCACAAAACATTAGTGTTTACCAGGCGAGCCTCTAGTCACAAACATAATGTTCATGTTGCACGGAGCGTCTGAGCGCTAATTTAATTGCAACAATAGAGATAGATTACATTCAGAAAGGAAAAAAAAATTAAACATTTTCTGTGCTTTAATATGCATTTCAAATTCAATTATCATACCTATTATTTCACAAGTAAAGTGAACACAATAACGTTGAAAGTCTTGGTTAACCGATGTCAATTACTCTACTTATCCAGTAATTGACTGCAGTAATATGAGAGACTGGAAGTGTATGCTCTCCGGAAGGGTTTGATGGGCATAATATTTGTCATGTAGATTTGGTTAGGACTGTGAATGCATTACATTTCATTGCATTATGCACCATAATAACATGCAATTATTTATACACCTGCTGCAAGGGTCAGGATTGTTGTTGCTGTCTAATAATTGTAGCACAAAGAGACAGTTTTTATTTGCTTCAATTACTTGCTAAGTATATTTTAGTGAATAGTTAATTCATCAGACTCGGTCACCTTTGAGCAGGTCGGTGAGTTAGCAGAAAGGAGCGTATCATGTGATTTCAGATAGTGGTCATTCATATATGATCACATCATGGTGTTATCAATTCTGACCTCTTTCATTGTAAAGGAAGATCTCTACTTCTTTTACCTTTTAGGCCTCATTGCATAGAGAAGAAAAAAAGTGTGAATGCGCTCCAATTATCTGGGGAGTAGCATTTTTTGTTCACTTTTGCCCCACTATCCTGCAGGCTACCTTGATTAGGTGGTACATATAGGTGTGCGTGTTCCTCCTCTCATTGGTTGCTTGATATCACACAAAGGTGACTAGGAGCAACACACTATATGTGCAGGGTCTGCTCTCCTGAATGTAGATGCCCAACAGCATGGATAGGTTTAGAGTAGGTCCTGCCTCACTAAACCACCTTGGCGCGGGTAGGCGGGCACAGATGTGTTTTGAGCAAAATATATTGGCTGAGAGTCTCAGATTTTATTATATCATAGTGCGGGCTTAGTCCATATATAATGTTTGCATCTGTTGAGTTGGTGCATTATTTTCTGTTTTCTGTGATTTTTTTTCTCATTGTATGGAGGCAGGTGCTGATGTGGCATGACACCTAGGTTCCATTATACTGCATTTGATGGAACGTTGTTCATTTTATGCTGGCTGATTCCATACAAATCTGACAGACATCTCTCCATTGTGTATGTAGACTATATGTATGTATGATTATATGTACAGTACAGACCAAAAGTTTGGACACACCTTCTCATTCAAAGAGTTTTCTTTATTTTCATGACTATGAAAATTGTAGATTCACACTGAAGGCATCAAAACTATGAATTAACACATGTGGAATTATATACATAAAAACAATTGTGAAACAACTGAAAATATGTCATATTCTAGGTTCTTCAAAGTAGCCACCTTTTGCTTTGATTACTGCTTTGCACACTCTTGGCATTCTCTTGATGAGCTTCAAGAGGTAGTCCCCTGAAATGGTTTTTACTTCACAGGTGTGCCCTGTCAGGTTTAATAAGTGGGATTTCTTGCCTTATAAATGGGGTTGGGACCATCAGTGGCGTTTGAGGAGAAGTCAGGTGGATACACAGCTGATAGTCCTACTGAATAGACTGTTAGAATTTGTATTATGGCAAGAAAAAAGCAGCCAAGTAAAGAAAAACGAGAGGCCATTGTTACTTTAAGAATGAAGGTCAGTCAGTCAGCTGAAAAATTGGGAAAACTTTGAAAGTAAGGGCTATTTGACCATGAGGAGAGTGATGGGGTGCTGCGCCAGATGACCTGGCCTCCACAGTCACCTGACCTGAACCTAATCGAGATGGTTTGGGGTGAGCTGGACCGCAGAGTGAAGGCAAAAGGGCCAACAAGTGCTAAGCATCTCTGGGAACTCCTTCACAGACTGTTGGAAGACCATTTCAGGGGACTACCTCTTGAAGCTCATCAAGAGAATGCAAGAGTGTGCAAAGCAGTAATCCAAGAAAAAGGTGGCTACTTTGAAGAACCGAGAATATGACATATTTTCAGTTGTTTCACACTTGTTTGTTATGTATATAATTCCACATGTGTTAATTCATAGTTTTGATGCCTTCATTGTCATGAAAATAAATGAAAACCTCTTTGAATGAGAAGGTGTGTCCAAAATTTTGGTCTGTACTGTATAGTCTGGTTGTATGTATGTAGGGATCGTCCCCACATATTCAAGTTTTCCAACGTATGCGTATTACTATAACTTGTAGCATATTGGGGTCCCCTAGAGTAACGATATCTCATGTTTACTGTGTACTGGAATAATTGTATTTAGCAGAAATTAAAAATAAGGGCTCATGCACACGACCGTATGTATTTGCGGTCCGCAAAAATAACGGATGACATCCATGTGGCGTCCGTGTTACATGCGTATTTTTTGAAATCTTATGCCTGTCCTGTCCGCAAACAGACAGAATAGGACTTGTTCTATTTTTTTTTGCAGAATGGACTTGCGGACATACGCAATGCACATAGAGTCATTTCCGTTCTTTGCGGCCCATTGAAATAAATGGTTCTGCATATGGGCGCAAAAAAAAAAAAAAAAACGGAACGGACAAAAAATACGTTCATGTGCATGAGCCCTAAAGCTTACTTAGTTAGTTGCAAAGACTGTAAAGACTTTATTATATTAACATAATCATTGACATACTGTATTTCCTAATATGCTTACACGTTTGGATCTAAAGTGATCTTAATCATAGCATAGCACTATATGTGATCAGCGCCACACTGAAGTTATATGGAGTCACAATGCTGCTGTGCGTATGAGCCCTAATCACAAATTCAGTTCAAGCATTTAAAGGGTAATTATCAGAACTATGAAAGATCTTAAAGGCTATGGACACCTTGGGGGGCATGCTGTTCCGCCTGGACACAAACCGCAGTACGGAATTTGATCGGCTGATTCTCAGCATATTAGCCAGGTTTTGGATGAATCTCTGCTGTACCCCTTTACAGTTAATAGGGCCAGAAGGCATTCTTGCAGTGACGGCTCTGGCAGCCTGTTCCAGACCGCAACAGCTGCTGGATTTGTAAACGCTAGTGCGAAACTAGCCTTGGGCAATAATTTTTCAATTCAAAAAATTTCAATAGTTTTTCTTCTACAGTGTTGAGTTTTTATTGCCTGTTTATTGACTGTTCCTTCTCATTAAAATTCATCAGAGAGCTGCTCTGTCGGCTCCATCTGTAGCTCTTATCGCTTTGCTCCTGACAGCTTATAAACACTCATTTAGAACATATTCAGTTTAATAAGAATTTAGCTTAAATACATGATTATAAGCTGGTAGTAAAGTATAAATATTGGCTACAGATCGAGCCAACAGAGCAGCTCTCCTGACGGATTTCAATAAGAAGCAGAAGGAACAGTCTGCAGAGGCAGTGAAAACTGAAGGCTGTAGAACAGGGATCAGCAACCTCTGGCACTCCAGCTGTTGTGAAACGACAACTCCCAACAATTCTACCCCAAGCATTCCAATATTTTTTATTGCACAGCTTTTCAGGAAACGAACCATACACTGCGACTATTTCCCCAATGGAAATCCTTTGTATGGAATAAAATACCATGGGGGTCATTTACCTATTAGAAATACGCCTATATTAGGCTATTTCTGGTGCAGATTGTGACGCAAAGGTTATTTGCACCGCAATCTGCGACTTTTCCCCCGCTCATGCCAGGACTAAAAAAGTGGACGGGGAAGGTCCAGCTGGCCTGTCCTCATCATTTTCTACGGACTGTTTACGGCGGTAAAAATTGTCTAAATGTAAGACAGCTAGGCAGCTCCTTGACGCTCTGACCACGCGTTTGGTACTACTGGTATTACATTCAGAAGAGACCCCCGGTACAACTATTATTTGATTATATACAGAAGAAAGCGGTGTCTACAGCCCCCCCTTGCAAATTACTCACAGCCTGCAGTGAAATACAGTGGAGATTGAAAGCAGCGCGGACCCACGTGGTACGCCACGTGGAACGTCAAACAGCTGCACACATTAACCGCGATAAGGGGAGTCTGAATCTGAGGATCTTGTTCATAAGAGCTACTATTCAAGGGAGTAACGCATGGCCAGGACGTCTACAATGTGGTAACCATTTTATCTTCCTCTAATACAGTGAGATACATAATATAAAAGGCATTACAAGAAGAAAGAAGAAAGAAAGAAAAGAAAGAAAGAAGGAAAGAAAAGAAGAAAGAAAGAAAGAATCTCTTAATAAGAACAGAGTAAATACAATAAGTGAATGAACATTCATTATTATATCTGGATCAAAGCATCTAAATGACTTTCACAGTTGAAATTAGATTTTTAACCGTCATTATGGGACATTGATTTCTGCCTTTATTTTCCAATCATGAACACACATTTTTTTAAATAATCATGTACATTTTTTAAAGTAATTCCTATATAATAAAATCCCTCTGTGCCTGCGCTGTGTCCGTGCGTTGTGTGACCGAATTTAAATGCGCATGCGCAATGCTCCGAGTTAAATGCGCAATGCGCCCTATTTAAATGTGCATGCGCTATGTGCAATTTAAATGCGCATGCGCGATGCACGGCCGATAGAATCGCAGCGCACCACACAGCCGTCAGACCCCACCATCAGCGCACGCCGGCCTATAAAAACACGGCGCACCTCAGGCTCCTGAACCACCCACAGCAACAATCGTGGTAACATCAAGCGCCCACACGCCACAGATACCGCCCACATTACCGCCCACCAATTGCGGTGGTCAATAACCGGTGCTCGGGACCGCCCACAGCAGCGTGCGATCTTAATGGTGTGCTGTGTCAGTTTGAGTGCCACCCATTAAATGATACAGAAGCGCCCGTCATTACACTCCTGTCAGACACAGATACAGCAGCAGCTGCTGCCATCCCTATTAGCCACCAGTTGCTGCCAGTGGTCTCAGCACCACCAGTCAGTGCCAGCTATCTCAGCATCAGTGATTGCCACCAGTCACAGTGCCCGCAGTCTCAGCCATCAGTCAGTGCCACCAGTCACCAATCAACACCGCCCCCCCACATGCCATCTGCACACCCAGCGTCCGCACGACCACCACCCGAGCGCCAGCCGCCTCAACGCCGCCCGCGCCGTCCATAGACTGCGGTGAGATGATTGCTCTGCGCACCGCCCAATTCTAGCGCCTGTTTTTGTAACGGGCATAATGTCTAGTTATGAATATGTTTTTCACATCATGTGTAATTGCAATGAGATGCATATATCAGGGGGAGAAAAACAGAACTGGATCGCACATCCACAATGCTATGTTTAGATCAAATTAAACTCGCTTCTCCGCGCAATATTAAAGTGTACAGCCCCCCTATACTGCATGCTGTACAAGAGGCTATAGTGTACATTTTGATCAAAAGGCATAAGCCCACTCACCACGCCACGGTCACCTCTTTGAGTGGGACCTACTCTGACACAAAGGCGCAGTACGATGTGCTGACCAACGCGGCACCTGCCCTAGTAGGCAGCAGGACTCAGGAGTCAAACAGCAACCCTGCCGCTTGCCATGCCCCCCATTGGCGCTGGGTCCACCCAACCCAGCACTGATGTGCGATCCAGTTCTGTTTTTCCTCCCCCTGATAATTGAAATGAGATGCCATTGGGTCTATTAGAATTACCAATTAGAGGTATATACTGTAACATACTAGTAATCTAAACTATTGAATTTAAGATTGTTGCAGTATTGCTCACTCTCTTTGGAGGCACATATCTAATACATGTTCAGTTATTCCTATACATCTGGTCATTTGATGTAGTGGACTCCATCTTTCCCAGTTATTCAATTACTAATCCACCTATCACCCTCCACTTGTGCGGACGGGAGATCACGGTATTAATATTGCCATATTTTGGATGGATAGATCAGTTGGACTAACAGGATCATAAGGGAATACATTTGATGTTGTGGAATTCTGATCCTTGAACCAATATAGGACTGGATGGGAAAACACAACACAATTTTGTATTTTTTCATTTTATTAGTTTTTATTTTTTTCCCCTCTTTTATTAATCACCTCCCGTCCGCACGTTGACTATAAACGTCCGGGAGGTGGTTCTCTATCTCTGAATGGACGTTCAGAAACGTCCATTCAGAGATCGCAGCTGCATGCTAATCGTGCAGCTGCAGAGCGGGTAGCCTGCTGTCAGTGACAGCAGGGCAACCCTTAGAGAAGGCAGTGACAGTTCCCAGGTGTCCCTGCCTTCTAGATCATTGTATACAGAGCGTTCACTCTGTGTATACAGAGCAGGAAGCGTTATGCGCTTCCTGTTCCGGCCCGGTGGTCATGTGACCGCCGGGACGAGGAGAGTGCAGGAGTCTTCTACAGACCTCGATCAGCCCTGCACTGAGGCTGTGCAGCACAGTATACCGATGTACAGCATCTCTGTGGGATGTATTTCCCCTGTAACTGGGGCTACTATGTCAGCCCCAGTTACAGGAGAAATCAATAAAAAAAAGTGAAGTTAAATGTCCCCCAAAAGGTCTTGTATGACCTTATGGGGGACGCAAAGTGTAAAAATAAATAAATAAATAAATGAAGTGTTAAAATAATAAAATAAAATAAAAGGTTTTACAAAATTTAAAAATAGAAAAAATATAATAAAATAGACATATTTGGTATAGCCGCGTCCGTGACAGTCGGCTCTATAAATATATCACATGATACACCCAGTCCAATAAACACCATAAAAAAAAAAATTAAAACTGTCAAAAAAAGCCATTTTTGTCACCTTACATCACAAAAAGTGCAACACCAAATGATCAAAAAGCCGTATGTCCCATAAAATGGTACCAATAAAACAGTCACCTCATCCCACAAAAAATGAGCCCCTACATAAGAAAATCGCTCAAAAAATAAAAAACTATAGCTCTCAGAACATGGACACATTAAAACATAATTTTTTTTGTTTCACAAATGCTATTATTGTGTTAAAATGAAATAAATAAAAAAAAAGTAAACATATTAGGTATTGCCGTGTCCGTAACAACCAGCTCTATAAAAATATCACATGACTTAACCCCTCGGGTGAACACCCTAAAAAAGCCATTTTTGTCACCTTACATCACAAAAAGTGCAACACCAAATGGTCAAAAAAGGCGTATGTCCCATAAAATGGTACCAATAAAAGAGTCACCTCATCCCACAAAAAATGAGATCCTAACTAAGACAATCGGTCAAAAAATAAAAAAGCTATGGCTCTCAGAGTATGGAGACACTAAAACGTAATTTTTTTGGTTTCAAAAATGCTATTATTGTGTAAAACTTAAATAAATAAGAAAAAGTATACATGTTAGGTATCGCCAGATCCATAACAATCTGCTCTATAAAAATGTTACATGACCTAACCCCTCAGGTGAACGCTGTAAAAATAAATAAATAAAAACTGTGCTAAAACAACCTATTTTTTGGTCACCTTGCCCCATAAAGTGTTATAATGAATGATCAAAAAATCATATGTACCCAAAAATGGTACCAATAAAAACGTCAACTCTTCCTGCAAAAAATGAGCCCCTGCACAAGATGATCGGCAGAAAAATAAAGAAAATATAGCGTTCAGAAAATGCTTTATTATATAAAACTGAAACAAACAAACGATGAAAGTAGACATATTTGATAAAATTGTGTCTGTAACAACCTGCTCTATCAAAATAGCGCATGATCTAACCTGTCAGATGAAACAATGAAAAATAAAAACAAATGCCAAAACAGCCATTTTTTGGTTACCTTGCCTCACAAAAAAACCGTAATATAGCGCTATTAAAATCATATGTACTCCAAAAATAGTCCCAATCACACTGGCACCCTATCCACCTAGTTTCCAAAATGGGTTCACTTTTGGGATTTTCTACTGTAGGGGTGCATCAGGGGGGCTTAAATGGGACATGGTGTCTTAAACCCCAGCCCAGCAAAATCTGCCTTCAAAAAACCATTCTTCTGCGCCCTGCCGTGCGCCCTTACATCAGTTTACGACCACATAAGGGTGTTTCTGTAAACCTTAGAATCAGTAAATGTTGAGTTTTGTTTGGCTGTTAACCCTCGATGTGTAAAGAAAAAATGGATTAAAATGGAAAATCCCCCAAAAAGGTGAAATTTAAAAATTTGATTTCCAATTTTTCTTAATTCTTATGGAACACCTAAAGGGTTAGCAAAGTGTTTAAAATCAGTTTTGAGTAACTTGAGGGGTTGTAGTTTCTACAATGGGGTCATTTATGGGGTTATCTACTATGTAAGCCCCACAAAGTGACGTCAGACTTGAACTGGTCCTTAAAAAGTGGGTTTTGACAATTTTCTTAAAAATTTTACGAATTACTTCTAAACTTCTAAGCCATCTAATGTCCTAAAAAAAAAAATACTGACATATACAAAATGATGCCACATAAAGTAGACATATGGGGAATGTTAAGTAATAAATATTTAATGAGGTATTCCCTTTCTGTTTTAAAAACAGAGAACTAGAAATTTTGAAATTTGGGGTAAATTTGGGATTTTTTCATAAATAAAGGTGAAATATATTGACTCAAATTTATGACTATTATGAAGTACAATGTATCACGAGGGAAAACAATCTCTGAATGCTTGGATAAGTAAAAGTGTTCCAAAGCTATTACCACATAAGTGACATATGCCAGATTTGCTAAATTAGGCTTGGTCAGGAAGGGGGCAAATGGGCAAGATGTGAAGTGGTTAATATTGTTTCATATTTTTATTGGTGATACTCATATTTTTTTATTTTTCATTGGTGATATTCAATTATGTGTATATGCTGAAAGACCTATATTTATGTTTATCTGAAAATGGGTATAATAAATTGTTCTTTGTACAGTTTCCAGTGATTGAGCGCCCGTTTAATCACTTGAGTTATAGACACTGGAATTGGAAATTTCACCACAATTTTATGGGTTTTGTTTTTTACAGCGTTCCCTATGCGGTAAAACCTGTTACCTTCATTCTTTGGGTCAGTATGATTACAACGATACCACATTTCTATAATATTTATAGAAATGTTTTAATAATGTTAATATTGTTTTAATACTGGGGAAAAAATAATTCTTTCTTTGCATTGCCATAGTTTTTTATAGTTACGTCTATGGAGCTGTGTGATGGCTCATATTTTGAAGAGTGCTATTTGCGTGGTGATATTCCAACAGAGCTATGAGTTTTGGAGCCTATTTCCAGCATTATAGCTACTCCCAAACAGTTGATTGGCAGGGGCAGGGCCGGACTGGCTATAGGGCAGACCGGGCATTTGCCGGGTGGGCCGGGCCGCCTGGTGGGCCGGGCCGAAGCACAATCAGCGGGCCGCCGATTTTTTTAAATTAATGTGGCAGGCAGTAGCGGGCAGGGAGTGGAGATGAGCGCTTCCCAGTGGCGTAACTATCAGGGAAGCAGCTGCTTCGGGGTCCTAGAGCAGTCACTGTACTTCGTCACCCCGGGCCCCCTGTCAGAGCAGCTGACTTCTCTGCACGGGTCCAGAGTACTGCACTTGCACTCTGTCACTGACCTGACATCCAGTGACATTGCTCCGCCTCTCCCCTCCTTAGTTCTTATGATAGACAGTGGTGCCCAGCAACAGGACGGTTCCATGGGCAGAGCTTAAATAGCCCCCGCCCCCTTCTTTCTACCCGCGAAGCGATTCCTGCAGCCTGAACCTTTCCTGCCCAGCAAGCTGAACATCAGTTGGATTTGTCACAACTGCCAACCAGTGATGTGAGTAGCAGGGGAACTACTGCGGTTATATCAGCTTTCCCAGACTGTGCACATGTGACCTGCAGTACAGTAGGAAAGCTGGGTGAATTATATCATGAAATGTATCCAGCTTCCCTGCTATCCTGCATGGCACAAGTGCAGAGGCATTAGAGTATGGGGGAGAGGCACAGCAGGAAGCTGGGGTGTCTATATATGTGAATTGTATATGTGTGCGTCCATGTATGTGGTGACTGTGTGTAGGAGTGCGCCCCTGTATGTGAAGAGTATGTGTATGAGTGCGTCCATGTATGTGGAGAGTGTGTGTATGAGTGCGTCCATGTATGTAAAGAGTGTGTGTATGAGTGCATCTATGTATGTGGAGAGTGTGTGCATGAGTGCGTCCATGTATGTGGAGAGTGTGTGCATGAGTGCGTCCTGTATGTAAAGAGTGTGTGTATGAGTGCATCTATGTATGTGGAGAGGTGTGTGCATGAGTGCGTCCATGTATGTGGAGAGAGTGTGTATGAGTGCGTCCATGTATGTGGAAGAGTGTGTGTATGACTGCGTCCATGTATGTGGAGAGTGTGTGCATGAGTGCGTCCATGTATGTGGAGAGTGTGTGTATAAGTGCGTCCATGTATGTGGAGAGTGTGTGTATGAGTGCATCTATGTATATGGTGAGCGCATGTATGTGGAGAGTGCGTTCATGTATGTGGAGAGTGTGTGTATGACTGCGTCCATGTATGGGAGACTGCGTTCATGTATGGGGAGAGTGCGTGTATGACTGCGTCCAGTATGTGGAGAGTGCGTGTATGACTGCGTCCATGTATGTGGAGAGTGCGTGTATGACTGCGTCCATGTATGTGGAGAGTGCGTGTATGACTGCGTCCATGTATGTGGAGAGTGCGTGTATGACTGCGTCCATGTATGTGGAGAGTGCGTGTATGACTGCGTCCATGTATGTGGAGAGTGCGTGTATGACTGCCTCCATGATGTGGAGAGTGCGTGTATGACTGCCTCCATGTATGTGGAGAGTGCGTGTATGACTGCGTCCATGTATGTGGAGAGTGCGTGTATGACTGCGTCCATGTATGTGGAGAGTGCGTGTATGACTGCACTATGGGGGCATCTACTGGGGGCCCTATATACTGACACGCATTATAGGTGGGCACTATGGAGAAGTGGGGGACAAGAGCACTATGAGGGCATTATATAGAGGCATTTAATACTGGCACCCATTTTGATGCCACTATGGGGAAGGGAGGAAAGGAGCATTATGGGGGTATCTATGTGGGGCATTTTATAGTGCCACATTATGGAGGGCACTATGGAGACGGGGAAAGAGCACTATGGGGGCATCTTCTGGGGGGACTATATAGGAGTATTTTATACTGGCACAAATTATAAGGTCACCATGTGCACCTAAGCTCAACTGGTGGCACTAAGTGTTTTTTGTAGTAGCACACAGTACAGATCATTGGAACACACGAGGGCACTCTGGGGACATTGGCTCTTCTGGGGGCACTAAGAGGAGGTATTTCTTTTTTTACTGCCACACGACGGGGCATTTTTTGCACTGGTGCACATTATAAGGGGGTGGGGGTTCTACTGTCACACATTATAAAGATAATTATTACTATCGGGGCATTATGGTGGGCTTTATTACAACTGGGGGACTATGGGAGCATTATTACTTGTGGGACACAATTACTGTTGGGGGCACTGTAGGAGCACTATAACTACTAAATGCACTCTGCCAAAGAAATAATTACTATAGTTGGGACTTTGGGAGCACCATTACTTTGGGGGCACCCTGGCACAGCATCAGCTTAGCACAGTTCTTTTTGCAGTATAGTTTTGGGGAGCACAGCTTCTCAGTATTGGGGGCAGCGATGGACTGGCCATCGGGAGTACCGGGAGAATCCCGGTGGGCCGATCGAATTATGGGCCGGCAGGGCCGCCATCAGGGGGCCCTGGCCGCACGACCCCCCTGCACGCACAGTACACTCAGCGGCGGCATCACTACCAGACGGGGGCGGGGCGGTTATCAGCGAGGGCCCTGATAGACTGAAGAGAGATGTTAGCCCCGCCCCCGGCTCAGCTGAATAGATGGATGTGAGCCCCGCCTCCTGCTTCGCCCTCCAGCGCAGCTGAATGAATGTGAGCCCCTCCCCTACTGCTGCCCCGCCCCCCGTTTAGCAGAATGGAGGCTGTGAGCACCGCCACCACCCCCTCCTGCCGCTCCGCCCCCGGCTCTGCTGAATGGATGGATTGTGAGCCACGCCTCTCTTGTTTCCCCGCCCCTCTATTGCTCCGCCCCGGCTCTGCTGAATGGATGTATGTGAGCCCCGCCCCCTTTATTTGCTCCGCCCCCGGTGGGCCCGGTCAGTGGGCCGGTCTGGCTGAAGTCCAGGGCCACTTTATTGTCCCAGTCCATCCCTGATTGGGGGTGGCATGATGGGATGTTAATTGGAGGATGATGGAAAAGTAGGAAACTAAGATGTCTGTCAAACTCTGCAGAGACGTGAGATGGCTGAAAGAAATTATCACGGTGGTCTGGTCTGAATGGAGAAGATGAGGACAGAGAACATCAGAGGAGATGTCACTGGATATAAGAGGTATGAGGCGCTGTATGAGGCTACTTTCACATCTGCGTTAGTGATCCTGCCGGCTGTTCCAGCTGAGAATTCACTGGATCCGGCACTGCTGGATGCAGACAGAATGCCCGCCAGCCCCGAAAACTATAATGGGGTACGGCAGAGATCCGGCCACAATCTGGGAAAAATGCAGAGAATCAGCGGGACATAAACCGCTGCATGCTGTGATTTGTGTCCAGTCGATTCCTTGCATTTTCTGCCGGATTAGGTGGCCGGATCGTACTAAGACCCCTAATGTCACCTGGGGACCCCCAAAGAAGCTTGTGTGTTGGCTGAAGCCTTCCTATCTTACTGGTGGCTGGCCCTGCCTCTCAATTGTGCTTCCGGTATTGCCTCCGCCCCTAGACTGCAAGGGGGTGGGGCCTGTTGGGGGTCATGTGATTGGGCTGCTCAGTCAAAAATGCCCGGGCCTATTTTTTGTCCCAGTCCGGCCCTGGGCAGGGGTGTGGAGTTTTCGGACCCCCACCAATCTGATATTGATGACCTGATAGGTCATCAATTTCTACATACTGGGGAACCTCTTTAAGTAGAGCCAATACATGGTGGATCCAGCAGATTTAGTTAGGTAAATCTGTCAGCCAGAGGAGTCTTCCTACATCTGCTATTGGGGAATTTAAGGACACGACAGGTAGGATTTCTGCCTGCCTGATCCTTTTACCTCTCCTGAAGATAAATGACAGTTGCTTATCTCCATATTAATTGCACATTAATTGTGAGTAAGTGATGACGGAAATTCGCATTTTAATGTCTATGGTCATATGGTCAGCTTTACTGAATTAGAATGCACACATGCATTGGCATATATTTCTAATTACCAACCATTGAAATTCTGCCTAGTCCCCCACCACCAGCCTCCACTGTTCCTGTTCAGCCAATCTGTGCCATGAGAATGTTTCTTACTGCCTGTAGTCTGTTCTAGAATCAATAACCGCAAACCCACTGCCCTCTACATTGGGTTCTAGCAGTGCTTTAAGTGGGCCAAAAGAGGTGCCGGGGTACTCTATTAGGCGCCGGTGCCCCCCCCCCCCAATACTGAATTAATGTGTGTGTGTGTGTGATGAGGGGGGGGGGTCTGATGTGCAGGGGGGGTACTGGTTCAGAGAGGAACGAATGTGCGGTGGTGGGGGGGGGGGGTCCTGGTACATAGAGGAACTAATATATATATGTGTGTGATGGGGGGGGGTCTGATGTGCAGGGGGCCCTGCACATCAGACCCCCCCATCACACACATATATATTAGTTCCTCTATGTACCGAGTACAGTACCCCCCCCACCACCGCACATTCGTTCCTCTCTGTACCAGTACCCCCCTGCACTCAGACCCCCCCCCCCACTCATCACACACACACACACATTAATTCCCCTCTTGTACCAGTACCCACCTCCCTGCCAGGGGGGGGTACTGGTACAGAGAGGAATTAATGTGTGTGTGTGTGATGAGGGGGGGTCTGATGTGCAGGGGGGTACTGGTTCAGAGAGGAACGATGTGCGGTGGTGGGGGGGGGGGGGGGGTACTGGTACATAGAGGAACTATATATATGTGTGTGATGGGGGGGGCTCTGATGTGCAGAGGGGTACTGTACAGAGAGGCACTAATGTGTGGTGGTGGTGGGGGGGGGGGGGTACTGGTAAAGAGAGGAACTAATGTGTGTGATGAGGGGGGGGGGGGTCTGATGTGGCGGGGGGGGTACTGGTACAGAGAGGAACGAATGTGCGGTGGTGGGGGGGGGTCCTGGACTAGAGGAACTAATATATATGTGTGTGATGGGGGGGGTCTGATGTGCAGGGGGCCCCCTACACATCAGACCCACCCAATCAGACACATATATATAGTTCCTCTATGTACCAGTACCCCCCCCCCCCCCCGCACATTCGTTCCTCTCTGTACCAGTACCCCCCTGCACATCAGACCCCCCCCCCCCCTCATCACACACATTAATTCCTCTCTGTACCAGTACCCCCCTGCCAGGGGGGGGGGGGGTACTGGTAGCAGAGAGGAACTAATGTGTGTGGGGGGAGGGGGGGTGCCTGTCACTCACCAGTACTCTTCAGAAGTTGGATTCCAAAGCAAAGTCGATGTTCTTTGCTGTACCGTCCGACTCTGACTCCAAGAGGACCAGTCACTGGTCCGCCGCACTGATCGCTCCACACAGGCGCGCGGGAAGGAGTTGACGTCACCTAACGTGAGGTCAACTCCCTGCCTGCGCCAGCCTGAGCCGTACTCTGCAACGACCCGCCCCCCTCCACTAGCTGCCCAGCCAACGACATTAGGGAGGAGATACTGCCAGCTCTCCGCTGCGCTCCGGTACCGGAAACCCACGTACTGGGCGCACGGAGAGGTGCTGGTACTCTCCAGGGCAATTTTTGGAAGTGGCAGTACTGAGTACCGCCGCGTTCCGGCCCACTTCAAGCACTGGTTCTATGAAACTGTGTGGGTTGAAACAAAATATAGTGCCCTCTTGGTTCTTTTTTTCTCTTTTTAAGTCTGATTCACGCAAGTATTTTTCTTCTAATAAAGAAAAACTACATGTATTTCAATTTGAATCACATTATTACACCAAGCTAAAAAGTCTATGGCAATTTATTTTTATTATAGGAAATATGAAAAAGTATTAATGTACATGCTGATGAGATATCCTGCGATAAGCAGCATTGTTATAGGGATTGCAGAAGCTATAAGGGTACGATTGCACTGTATAGCCAGTCTGCATTACTAATGGTCACGCGGCACCTCCAATACCGCATGGCCATTAACAATGCAGACTGCCTATACAGTACTGTCTTTATTAGTTAAATAAGAAGCAGCTGCGGTCTACTTGGCCGCACAGACTCTACTACATCCGGCTGCGCCCTGAACAGCTTACGACCATGCCATGTGGTCGTACCCTCACAGAGCCAAAAAACTATACCAGACAGAAAACTGGATTATAAGACGATGGTAATGATGCAGTGACTTCAAACTGTACAATAATGGCGCTATTTAGTATGCAAATTAATATACAGTATGTTACAGTGTATATAGATAATCTTACTACATAGTGCAGGATGGACCACCTGCGGCTCTCCAGCTGTTCAAAACTACAACTCCCAGCATGCCCAGACTGCCTACAGCTATCAGCCTGCAGCAGGGCAGCTGGAGAGCCGCAGGTTGGCCAGCCCTGACATAGTGCAGCGTCCCACTCAGGAACCCGTGGGAAACTGCAAAATTACTGTAAAATTGCATTATCCTATTGCATGTTATTTTGTACTACAACACCTGTTGTATCCCTGTTCATAGGCTGGTCTGGTGTAATTTATACATCCCACCACTAGATGGGGATAGCACTTAGGTCATATAAATACCTAGGTCAGGCCTAGGGAGACAGTTCAGTGGTTAGTGGGATGGTTCTAGAGTCTGGAAGATTAGTTAGAGTAGAGAGTCAGTGAGTTACTCTGGGGCTACATATCACAGATTAGTGGGTAAAGCCAAATGCAGAAATGAGGTAGAGCCAAGGTATGAGGCGCAGGAGAGTGTTTTCCTCCTGTGACCTTCTTAGATCCCAGAACCTACAACCAGAGGATAGCGTTTTCGTCCCTGGAAGAAGTTAACCTTGCTAAACAGAGACATCGGTGATAAGAGCCGCTACTAAAGGCTTAATGGGCCCCTTTGCACATGGTGGAGGACAATCTAGCTACAGGAAGCCTCACCATACTTTGAAGAATACAGATTAGCTACCTGTTCAAGGGCTTGGAAGTCATAGAAACGAAAAGGACTAAGCATACCAAATAAGTATTACAGGCAAACCTCATCAAATACCTCTGATTACTAGGGACTTGAAGCAGAGTTACCTACCAGAACTATTGATACAGAACCTTCAAGCTAAGCTAAACCCAGCCAAACCTATCAACAGTGGATCAGCAGGATTCCTTTAAATTGCAAAGGACTGTATTCTGTTTGATGTATATGCTGCAACTGGAACCAACATCAGTAAAAGTTGTGAGTTGTATCCTACCACTGTCCTACTTCATTCTTCTCATTGGTTGTACCACCATTAACGGTACTGGCGTCTAGACAAATACCATCAAGGGACTCAGCCGCAACAAGCACCCTAAGCACCCCTGACATCAAGGGCACCTCAACCTCCATCTTGGCTGATGCTTCCCTACCACAGAGCGTGCCCCGAGGATTTTGTGCTGTCCACCTCAACACTGTGCTGCCAGCCCAGGAGACTTTCTGCTAACCGTGAGTAAAACTGATGAACTGTGTTGTTATTTTGGCCCTCATCGGCCCACCGAGCACCTCATGTGTTGCCCCTGCGGTACTGGCTGCTGCAATAGTGTATATAGATTCTATACAACATATTGGACCTCAAGTATGAGAATCAGTGAGATGGTGCAAATTAGCACCAAGGTTATTTATTGCTTCCATTTCCCAGACCTAAAATCTGACTGCTTGCTATGGCCGAACCTTTAATTCTGTCTTTTTTTGTACATGAGGCCCTGATTTGTAAATAAGTGTATGTGAAGTCATTGGAGTATGGCTACTGTACCAGGGCTATTCCTCTGTCTGGAGATTGCTCTTACGTCAGCTGCTGCAAAAACTGCAATGCTAATAATTGCCAAATACCCATACATGCCAACTCATCTGAAGTGTCCGGGAGAATCCCCAAATAGGGGGGACCTCTGGACTTCCAGAAGAACTGCTAAATTTCCGTATGGAGGACTTCTTTCTCCTGGAAAGCAGCACTCCATTATCAACTCTATGTAAGACCAGGATACTGTATTATCAGATTCAGAGGCCCAAATATGCATGGGGATGGAGCACGAGTAGGGTTGCCAACTTTCCCAACAAAAAATATCAGTCTATTACACGGATAAAAGGATTGGTTTCGGGGTGTGCCTTACACAGGGTGTTATTTGGCACCAATAGTTTGATCATATTCTAGTTTGTGCCTAAAAAAAAAAAAAAAGCGCTACCACAGGAGGGACACCCACCGCCGCATATTTAAGCAGTGCGGACCCCCATACCCCTAGAAGGGATTTCCAACAGAAGTGCCCCTCATTAAGGCCTACGGGACAAGGATACAGACTTGATAAAGGGGCCTGCGTACCCCGAAACGCGTCGTCTTTGCCAAACAAAAAATAAAAAATACTTTGTATCCTCAACTGGGTCCATCCGCTCACCGCACAAACAAGTGCAGATGAGCTCCCCTCCATATACCACAATACGTACCAAAGCGGCGCTTGGCTCCGCCCATGGTCACTCGGACGATATTTGGCTGCACCAACCCAGATCACCCCTACGATTTTAACTTACCAGAATTGCACTGCACAAAGTGCAACTAAACCAAGGTGAGTAGCAATCACTCACCTGGCTAGGAGCAGATAACATATTTTGTCCACCACCACCTATGAGCGCCTTCTCCCCTTCTCTTTGGCCATTTAATCAATATATAGACACAGAGCAGGGACTCCTAAGCCATATATGGGCACAGAGAGGGGAATTCTAAGCCATATATAAAGTCAGAGCAGGCACCCTCAAGCTATGTAGAGAAAATACTGGCAAGTCAATGGTCTGTTTAAAAAAAAAACAAATTCCGGTACTGGACGGTCCTAAGCAAAAATACCTGCTGTGCTGGTGGAATACCTGCCAGGTGACAACACTAGGCATGTGACAACAAAGGATAGCCATACATCAAGAAAGAGGCATGGACTGTGAAACAGGGAGCAAGGTTGTAGATAAGTAGCATTACAATAACATTTGAAAAGTAGGCAAGTATGCACAATACTGTCATGGTCTTACCTTCTTGCTGTTCTCCTTCGTTTGACATGTGCTGGCGGCCATCTTGGTTTCTGGGTTTCTTGTAGCCTTCCACCCTGCGGCTCCTCCTTCCCACTGGGAGGAGCTGGATGCCTAGCTCATATATATAGGAGGTCTGTGGCTTCAGTTCCTTGCTTGGTCCTCTTGTGTTCACATGCTTCTAAGACTGCTGCTGCTTCTGGTTCCTGATCCTGGCTTCGTCTGACTACCCTGCTGGTTCCTGATCCTGGCTTCGTCTGACTACCCTGCTGGTTCCTGATCCTGGCTTCGTCTGACTACCCTTCTGGTTCCTGACCTCTGGCTTCGCAAAGACTCTGCTCGGTTTCACCATCCGTTTGGACTTTTGCTTTACAGCTTTATTTTCAATAAAGCCTTCTTATTTTCTCTTATCTCTTGTTGTACGTCTGGTTCATGGTTCCGTGACATTAGGACCAAGCCATGAATTCTGACGGTACAGGGCCATCCTCGCTACCCACGCTGGTTGCCAGACTTGATCAGCAGGATCACCTGTTGGGTCGGTTCGCTGTGGCGTTGCAAACCCTGCTTGAACGCACGGCTCATTTCGCTCCTGTTGCCGATGGGTCGGTTGTCGCTCCTGGGCTCGCTCCTACTGCCGCTCCGGTTGTTGCGCCAGAGTCTACCCCGACACCTGTTGTTGCGCCTGCGGTGTTTCGGGGTATGACCGGTTCTGCCCCTCTTCCACAGCGCTTTGGGGGAGAGCCAACTCAGTGCCGAGGTTTCCTTAACCAGGTGGGCATTTATTTCGAGTTGCTGCCACATGCCTTTCCTACTGAGAGATCAAAGGTGGGCTTCTTGATCTCGCTGCTCTCGGACAAGGCCTTGGCCTGGGCCAGCCCTTTATGGGAGAACAACAATCCGGTGGTTGCCGAGTTTTCCGGTTTTGTTGCTTCTCTTCGGAAGGTATTCGATGTGCCGGCTCGTGCTGCCTCTGCTGCGAAGCTCCTTATGTCCATCAGACAGGGTTCACGATCCGTAGCTGAATACGCCATTGAGTTTCGTACCCTGGCAGCAGAGGTGGGCTGGAATAATGAGGCTCTGGTCGCTGCTTTCTCTCATGGTCTCTCGGATGCCTTGAAGGATGAGGTTGCAGCTAAGGACCTACCAGTTGAGCTCGAGTCTCTTATTTCTTTCCTGATTTTGATTGACACCAGACTCAGGGAGAGACCTTCCTTTAAGGAGAACCCGCGGAGGTCTTCTAACAGATTGGTGCCTACGTTTGCTGTCCCACCCGTGCCTCCCTCTCCTCCCACGCCTCCTGGGGATGACTTGTCTGGGGGTGAACCCATGCAGCTGGGGTTTGCTCGCCTGTCCGAGGGGGAGAGGGCACTCCGGAGACGCGAGGGCCGATGCATGTACTGTGGTCTCGGTGGGCATTTTCGGTTGGCATGTCCGAACCGTCCGGGAAAACGCTCGTACCTGAGATCCTGTCGGGGGCAGATCTTGGGTGGAGTCTCCTCGTCCCCGGTTTCCCGTGTTGACAAACCACTGATCACTGTTGTCCTCTCCTGGGTCGGGGGCTCGGTGACGACCCAGGCGTTGGTGGACTCTGGTGCTGGTGGTTTGTTCATTGATAGTGTGTTCGCTGCCGCCAATTCCATTCCTCTGCAGGCTCGAGGTTCCCCACTGGCTCTTGAGGCGATAGACGGCAGACCCCTTCTGCCGCCACACGTGACTCATGAGACCCTTCCAGTGGGGATAGCCATTGGTGCCGTTCACAGAGAGTCGGTCTGCATCCAGGTTATTTCGTCTCCACACTACTCGGTGGTCTTGGGGTACCCCTGGCTCCAGAAGCATAATCCGACTTTCGATTGGAGATCGGTCGAGATCCTCTCGTGGTCACCGCAGTGTGGGGCTAGTTGCATCCATGGGCCTGTCAAGTTGCTGTGTACTTCCTCGGACTCTCTGTTGCCTCCTGAATACGAGGAGTACCGGGATGTATTCGATAAGGTGCGCGCGGTTGCCCTACCTCCGCACCGCCCATACGATTGTGCCATAGAGTTACAATCTGGTGCCGTTCCTCCTCGTGGCAAAGTCTATCCACTGTCGGTAGCGGAGAATGAGGCCATGGAGGAGTACGTGAGGGAGGCGCTTTCACGCGGACACATTCGCAAATCTTCGTCCCCGGCAGGGGCTGGATTTTTCTTTGTGAAAAAGAAGGGCGGTGAGTTGAGGCCTTGCATCGATTACAGGGGTCTCAATCGCATCACGATCAAGAACGCTTACCCGATACCCTTGATTTCCGAGCTGTTCGATCGCCTTAAAGGGGCCACGGTCTTTACCAAACTCGACCTGTGGGCGGCATATAACCTGGTAAGGATCAAGGCGGGCGATGAGTGGAAGACCGCGTTTAACACCAGGACCGGTCATTATGAATCCTTGGTTATGCCCTTTGGGTTGTGCAATGCGCCCGCAGTCTTTCAGGAATTCATCAACGATGTTTTCCGTGACCTGTTGCAGCAGTGTGTGGTGGTCTATTTGGATGACATCTTGGTATATTCTGAATCCATGGAGGCCCACATTCTGGATGTCAGACGAGTGTTGCAACGGTTACGAGAGAACAAGCTGTTCGGTAAGCTTGAGAAATGCGAATTTCACCGATCCCAGGTAACCTTCTTAGGTTACATCATTTCCGCTGAGGGGTTCTCCATGGATCCTGAGAAGGTTTCGGCTGTCTTACAGTGGCCCCAGCCCAGTGGTCTTCGTTCCCTGCAGCGCTTTTTGGGCTTCGCCAATTATTATCGGAAGTTCATCAGGGACTTTTCCATGCTGGCCAAGCCTCTCACGGATCTGACCAGGAAGGGCAGTAATTCCCAGGTCTGGCCGCTCGAGGCCATCCGAGCTTTTGAGGCCCTAAAGTCCGCCTTTGTGTCGGCTCCGATTCTGTCGCATCCCAACCCTGGTTTGCCCTTTGTCCTCGAGGTGGACGCGTCTGAGACGGGAGTAGGCGCCCTTCTGTCTCAGCGTAGAACACCAGAGGGTCCTCTGCTTCCTTGTGGGTTTTACTCCCGGAAACTGTCTTCCGCGGAGTGCAACTATCAGATTGGTGACAGGGAGTTATTGGCCATCGTGCAGGCCCTTAAAGAATGGAGGCACTTGCTCGAGGGTTCGGTGGTTCCGGTTCTCATCCTGACGGACCACAAGAATCTGACCTACCTTTCTGAGGCCAAGAGATTGACACCACGTCAGGCCAGATGGGCTCTGTTCTTGTCACGTTTTAATTACGTGGTCTCCTACCTACCCGGTTCCAAGAACATCAGGGCGGATGCCTTATCACGGCAGTACTCCGAGCTGTCCAGGGAGGAGTCGATTCCGACTTCGGTCATACCTCCGAATCAGATCCTGGCCGCCATTCGCACCAGCCTGACCTCTCCCCTGGGTGAGCAGATTTTGGCGGCTCAATCTGGTGCTCCCTCTGGGAGACCCAACGGCAGATGTTTTGTGCCTGAGGAGTTGCGCACTCGGTTGTTGCGAACCTACCATAACTCCAAGACCGCGGGGCATCCTGGAAAGAATCAGCTGTCCTGGGCTGTTTCACGTCTGTTCTGGTGGCCTTCCCTACGTTCCGACATCGCCGCATATGTAGCGGCATGCTCCGTTTGTGCCCAGAGTAAGTCCCCTCGGCACCTTCCGTTGGGCCTTCTGCAACCCATAGCCACCGGGGAGCGCCCATGGTCACACCTGGGGATGGATTTCATTGTGGACCTCCCTGCATCCCGAGGCCATACAGTCATTCTCATGATTGTGGATCGGTTTTCCAAAATGTGCCACTGTGTTCCTCTCAAGAAGTTACCCTCTGCACAAGAGTTGGCCACGATTTTTGCCAGGGAGGTCTTCCGGTTGCACGGTTTGCCCAAGGAGATTGTGTCGGATCGGGGGAGTCAGTTTGTGTCCAGGTTCTGGCGCGCCTTTTGCTCCCAGTTGGGGATTCATCTCTCCTTCTCCTCGGCCTACCACCCTCAGTCCAATGGGGCCGCAGAACGATCCAATCAGGCCTTGGAGCAATTCCTTCGTTGCTATGTCTCCGACACCAAGACAATTGGGTTGACCTCCTGCCTTGGGCTGAGTTTGCCAGGAACACGGCGGTGAACTCTTCCTCTGGGACGTCTCCCTTCATGGCCAATTATGGGTTCCAACCTGCCGTGTTACCGGAGGTATTCTCTCCCCAGGATATTCCGGCTGTGGAGGATCACCTTTCCGTCCTACGTGCTTCTTGGGTACAGATCCAGAAGTCCCTTGAGGTCTCTGCGCAGCGCCAGAGACTCCAGGCTGATCGCAGACGAGCGCCTGCTCCTTCCTACCAGGTCGGAGACCGTGTATGGTTGTCCACCCGCAACCTCAACCTTCGAGTGCCCACTCCCAAGCTGGCGCCTCGCTTTGTTGGTCCCTTCCGAGTGCTTCGCAGGGTAAACCCGGTAGCCTATGCCCTTGCGCTTCCTCCTGGCATGCGGATCTCCAACGTGTTTCATGTCTCCCTGTTGAAGCCACTGGTGTGTAATCGTTTCACTTCCTCGGTTCCTCGGCCTCGTCCGGTCCAAGTGGGCAATCGTGAGGAATATGAGGTGAGCAATATCCTGGACTCACGCCTGGTCCGCGGTCGGTTGCAGTTTTTGGTCCATTGGCGTGGTTATGGTCCAGAGGAGCGTTCCTGGGTTCCCTCCGCAGATGTCCATGCTCCTGCCTTGCGCCGAGCTTCCACGCACGCTTCCCTCAGAAACCGTTTTGTGCTCCGCGGAGGAGGGGCCCTTGAGGGGGAGGTACTGTCATGGTCTTACCTTCTTGCTGTTCTCCTTCGTTTGACATGTGCGGCGGCCATCTTGGTTTCTGGTTTCTTGTAGCCTTCCACCCTGCGGCTCCTCCTTCCCAGGGGGGGGGGGGGGGGGGGGGGGGGGGGGGGGGGGGGGGGGGGGGGGGGGGGGGGGGGGGGGAGAAGCTATATATATAGGAGGTCTGTGGCTTCAGTTCCTTGCTTGGTCCTCTTGTGTTCACATGCTTCTAAGACTGCTGCTGCTTCTGGTTCCTGATCCTGGCTTCGTCTGACTACCCTGCTGGTTCCTGATCCTGGCTTCGTCTGACTACCCTGCTGGTTCCTGATCCTGGCTTCGTCTGACTACCCTTCTGGTTCCTGACCTCTGGCTTCGCAAAGACTCTGCTCGGTTTCACCATCCGTTTGGACTTTTGCTTTACAGCTTTATTTTCAATAAAGCCTTCTTATTTTCTCTTATCTCTTGTTGTACGTCTGGTTCATGGTTCCGTGACACATACTTAGGCCAATACAATACTGCATAATGAGTTCCAAGCAAGGAGATTTATAACCAGGGGTGTATTAGTAGGGGTTGTACTAGTATGGGATGGGGAAACAGCTCTCCTTGTCTGAACACTGTTTGTGTAGATTAAATTAAATGTTCTGGACTGACATTCTGCTGTTTGGCCACAAGATGCCGCTGTTACCTAAACACAGCTATAGACTGCATATATATCTCCATATTAATGAGAGAGGTGGGGTTTACACATAGTCTGGAGAGAAGAGAAGGAGAGACCAGCCATCTTAGAGAGAGGTAAAACTAAGGAACTGTGTGAGCAGAGAATCTGACGGAATCCAGGTGTGAGAGCATCCCTCAGTGACCAGAGCTACAGCTAAGTCAAGCTGATCATGTCAAAGACCCTGATCCTGTCCAGAGGAAGGAGGATTGCTTCTAGCAACGCTGATGAGAGAAGAGGAACAAAGCAACATACACTGCAGTACCACATGCTAGTTGGAGAGACATTTGTTCTGTTCAGAGTCACCAGTGGATGCAAAGCAGACCCAGGTCGTTAAGATCGTGCACGCACCTCATTACAGTGTTGGTGCCTAGAGACTGAGACCAGGCCTGTAGTTAGTTAGTTGGGGTTTCTGTTTGTGTCAGGCCACAAATGTTACTACTGTTCATTGCAAGGACTCCATAAATTAAAGTGACATTTCACATTGGAATGCTGATAAAACTCTCACAAACTCAAGCCAGGCTGGCGTTTTTGCTCAGGAAGAATACTCAGGCACGTGCTACAGGACCAGTTATGGGAGGGGGAATACTGTAGAACTTGGTAAGATTGTGCAGCATCCCACTACGTGTGTGTGGGCACTGCTTAAAAGCACTTTTTATATTATTAAGAGTACTAGATTGTCATGTATAACTTTGCATTTGTGTATCTGCAAAATCCCTGTTAATAGGCCTATTAGGTGTAATTTATACATCCCACCACTAGATGGGGATAAAGTTCAGGTCCTATATATACCTAGGTCAGGCCTAGTTAGTCAGTTGAGACCAGGGAGGAGTTCAGACAAGGGGAGAGTTAAAAATGTAGTCAGAAGAGAGCAGATCTGAGGTAGTCAGATCAGTTTAGTGGGAGGAAAGATAGAGTGAAGACTTTGCAACACAGATTAGTGAGTGGAGCCAACTTCGCTAGTAGGTGTTACTCAGATGTGAGGCGCAGAAGAGCGTTTTCCTTCTGTAGCCGGACTATAGACTTGCATCCCTGACCAGTAGGAGAAGAGTTTGCCTCCCTGGAAAAGAAACAAGCATTCCTAGGAATTCATCGGTGATAAGAGCCATTATTGAGGGCCACAGACACCTTTGCATGGTGGAGGTTTATTAGCTTCAGGCAGCCACACCAAACTTCTAAGGGACAGTTGAGTTTTCCTGTCTAAAATATTTAGCATGTAGGGAAAGACAAGGAATAGAATCCAAAGCATCTAAAGGAACCAGGTACACCTAACCCACTGCTCCAAAACCCACGAAACCTGACAAGCCTAAAACAGTGGATTTGCAGAATTACCTCTGTACCATCTAGAGACTGCATAATTGTACTGCTGCAACTAAAAGACATCCAAAGTAAAAGTTGTGAGTTGCATCTTACCACTGTCTACCTCATTATTACGACCTATGGTTGTACCACCATTAACGGTACTGGTGTCATGACAAAAACTATCAAGGGACTCAGCCACAACAAGCACCCTAAGCACCCCTAACATCAAGGGCACCTCAACCACCATCTTGGCTGATGCTTCCTACCACAGAGCGTGCCCCGGAGGATTTTGTGCTGTCCACCTCAACACTGTACTGCCAGCCCAGGGAGGCTATCTGCTACACGTGAGTAAACTGATGAACTGTGTGTTATATCAATTGGCCCCTCATCGGTCCACCGTGCACCTCACGTGTTGCCCCTGCGACTGGCTGGCTGCAATTGCAAGCTGTTGTGCTGCACCGCAGGATAGCCCATAACACACATCCATACAGTGGTTCTTGTCTTTAGGGTAATAACAGGTAAGTTGTGGCAGTTTAGTTGTGCCCGCCAGAAGGTAAATGACTGCACTTTCCTCCATCCATAGGAGGGCACCATGCTGTGCAGCACAAGGGTCTCAGCCTTCGGGCTGGGTGTATGTAAATGTATTGTATGTTCCCAGCATTTGTGGTTGTGTTTATTGCCACAATTAACCACTTACCGTCACACTAACGCCGAAAGGCGTCATTTCTGCGGCGCTCCCAGGTCACACTAACGCCACTTATTAACCCCTTATTCACCCTTGATCACCCCATATAGACTCCCTGATCACCCCCCTGTCATTGATTACCCCCCTGTCATTGATCACACCCCTGTAAAGCTCCATTCAGACGGTCCGCATGATTTTTACGGATCCACTGATAGATGGATCGGATCCGCAAAAACTCATACGGACGTCTGAATGGAGCCTTACAGGGGCATGATCAATGACTGTGGTGATCACCCCATATAGACTCCCTGATCACCCCCCCTGTCATTGATTACCCCCCTGTCATTGATAACCCCCTGTAAAGCTCCATTCAGACGTCCGCATGATTTTTACGGATCCACTGATAGATGGATCGGATCCGCAAAACGCATACGGACGTCTGAATGGAGCCTTACAGGGGCATGATCAATGACTGTGGTGATCACCCCATATAGACTCCCTGATCACCCCCCTGTCATTGATTACCCCCCTGTCATTGATAACCCCCTGTAAAGCTCCATTCAGACGTCCGCATGATTTTTACGGATCCACGGATACATGGATCGGATCCGCAAAACACATACGGACATCTGAATGGAGCCTTATAGGGGGGTGATCAATGACAGGGGGGTGATCACCCCATATAGACTCCCTGATCACCCCCCTGTCATTGATCACCCCCCCCTGTCATTGATCACCCCCCCTGTCATTGATCACCCCCCTGTCATTGATCACCCCTCTGTAAGGCTCCATTCAGACATTTTTTTGGCCCAAGTTAGCGGAAATTATTATTTTTTTTCTTACAAAGTCTCATATTCCACTAACTTGTGTCAAAAATAAAATCTCACATGAAGTCACCATACCCCTCACGGAATCCAAATGCGTAAAATTTTTTAGACATTTATATTCCAGACTTCTTCTCACGCTTTAGGGTCCCTAGAATGCCAGGGCAGTATAAATACCCCACATGTGACCCCATTTCGGAAAGAAGACACCCCCAGGTATTCCGTGAGGGGCATATTGAGTCCATGAAAGATTGAAATTTTTGTCCCAAGTTAGCGGAAAGGGAGACTTTGTGAGAAAAAAATAAATAAAAAATCAATTTCCGCTAACTTGTGCCAAAAAAAAAAAATTCTATGAACTCGCCATGCCCCTCATTGAATACCTTGGGGTGTCTTCTTTCCAAAATGGGGTCACATGTGGGGTATTTATACTGCCCTGGCATTTTAGGGGCCCTAAAGCGTGAGAAGAAGTCTGGATCCAAATGTCCTAAAAATGCCCTCATAAAAGGAATGTGGGCCCCTTTGCGCATCTAGGCTGCAAAAAAGTATCACATATCTGGTATCGCCGTACTCAGGAGAAGTTGGGCAATATGTTTTGGGGTGTCATTTTACATATACCCATGCTGGGTGAGATAAATATCTTGGTCAAATGCCAACTTTGTATAAAAAAATGGGAAAAGTTGTCTTTTGCCGAGATATTTCTCTCACCCAGCATGAGTATATGTAAAAAGACACCCCAAAACACATTGCCCAACTCTTCCTGAATACGGCGATACCACATGTGTGACACTTTTTTGCAGCCTAGGTGGGCAAAGGGGCCCACATTCCAAAGAGCACCTTTAGGATTTCACAGGTCATTTACCTACTTACCACACATTAGGGCCCCTGGAAAATGCCAGGGCAGTATAACTACCCCACAAGTTACCCCATTTTGGAAAGAAGACACCCCAAGGTATTCCGTGAGGGGCATGGCGAGTTCCTAGACTTTTATATTTTTTGTCACAAGTTAGCGGAAAATGCTGATTTTTTTATTTTTATTTTTTTCCCTTACAAAGTCTCATATTCCACTAACTTGTGACAAAAAATAAAAACTTCCATGAACTCACTATGCCCATCAGCAAATACCTTGGGGTGTCTTCTTTCCAAAATGGGGTCACTTGTGGGGTAGTTATACTGCCCTGGCATTCTAGGGGCCCAAATGTGTGGTAAGGAGTTTGAAATCAAATTCTGTAAAAAATGACCAGTGAAATCCGAAAGGTGCTCTTTGGAATATGGGCCCCTTTGCCCACCTAGGCTGCAAAAAAGTGTCACACATGTGGTATCTCCGTATTCAGAAGAAGTTGGGGAATGTGTTTTGGGGTGTCATTTTACATATACCCATGCTGGGTGAGATAAATATCTTGGCAAAAGACAACTTTTCCAATTTTTTTTATACAAAGTTGGCATTTGACCAAGATATTTATCTCATTCAGCATGGGTATATGTAAATGACACCCCAAAACACATTCCCCAACTTCTCCTGAATACGGAGATACCACATGTGTGACACTTTTTTGCAGCCTAGGTGGGCAAAGGGGCCCATATTCCAAAGAGCACCTTTCGGATTTCACCAGTCATTTTTTACAGAATTTGATTTCAAACTCCTTACCACACATTTGGGCCCCTAGAATGCCAGGGCAGTATAACTACCCCACAAGTGACCCCATTTTGGAAAGAAGACACCCCAAGGTATTCCGTGAGGGGCATGGCGAGTTCCTAGAATTTTTTATTTTTTGTCACAAGTTAGTGGAAAATGATGATTTTTATTTTTATTTTTTCCTTACAAAGTCTCATATTCCACTAACTTGTGACAAAAAATAAAAACTTCCATGAACTCACTATGCCCATCAGCGAATACCTTGGGGTGTCTTCTTTCCAAAATGGGGTCACTTGTGGGGTAGTTATACTGCCCTGGCATTCTAGGGGCCCAAATGTGTGGTAAGGAGTTTGAAATCAAATTCTGTAAAAAATGACCAGTGAAATCCGAAAGGTGCTCTTTGGAATATGGGCCCCTTTGCCCACCTAGGTTGCAAAAAAGTGTCACACATGTGGTATCTCCGTATTCAGGAGAAGTTGGGGAATGTGTTTTGGGTGTCATTTTACATATACCCATGCTGGGTGAGAGAAATATCTTGGCAAAAGACAACTTTTCCCATTTTTTTATACAAAGTTGGCATTTGACCAAGATATTTATCTCACCCAGCATGGGTATATGTAAAATGACACCCCAAAACACATTCCCCAACTTCTCCTGAATACGGAGATACCACATGTGTGACACTTTTTTGCAGCCTAGGTGGGCAAAGGGGCTCAAATTCCAAAGAGCACCTTTCGGATTTCACCGGCCATTTATTACAGAATTTGATTTCAAACTCCTTACCACACATTTGGGCCCTAGAATGCCAGGGCAGTATAACTACCCCACAAGTGACCCCATTTTGGAAAGAAGACACCCCAAGGTATTCGCTGATGGGCATAGTGAGTTCATGGAAGTTTTTATTTTTTGTCACAAGTTAGTGGAATATGAGACTTTAAGAAAAAAAAAAAAAAAAAAATCATCATTTTCCGCTAACTTGTGACAAAAAATAAAAAGTTCTATGAACTCACTTTGCCCATCAGCGGGGGTCATTTGTGGGGTGTTTGTACTGTCTGGCCATTGTAGAACCTCAGGAAACATGACAGGTGCTCAGAAAGTCAGAGCTACTTCAAAAAGCGGAAATTCACATTTTTGTACCATAGTTTGTAAACGCTATAACTTTTACCCAAACCATTTTTTTTTACCCAAACATTTTTTTTTTATCAAAGACATGTAGAACAATAAATTTAGAGCAAAATTTATATATGGATGTCGTTTTTTTTTGCAAAATTTTACAACTGAAAGTGAAAAATGACATTTTTTTGCAAAAAAATCGTAAAATTTCAAATAATAACAAAAAAAGTAAAAATGTCAGCAGCAATGAAATACCACCAAATGAAAGCTCTATTAATGAGAAGAAAAGGAGGTAAAATTCATTTGGGTGGTAAGTTGCATGACCGAGCAATAAACCGCTAAAGTTGTGGAGTGCCGATTTGTAAAAAAGGGCCTGGTCTTTAGGGGGGTATAAACCTGTGGTCCTTAAGTGGTTAAGTAAAATTCTGTTTTGGCAAAAACTGTTGGGGTTGTTTTCCTCGTTCGTGACTTCACTGTATCCTGGGGAGCCCACCTCGGTACACGGCTTACACTAGTACAATCTTCTGTTGTACAGCAGACTTAAGTTTTCATAGAAGAAGGAGATGGAAACATTTTAATAATTTTCCGAGCCATGAGATTTGTGATTCCTCCTCAGACGGTGTATACATACTAAACCAATCTTCCAGATCACTAAGTTCAGAGCGAATTTGAAAAATGCAGGTCAGATCTTTGTGCAAGTGTAATTAAAACGATCTCCTGCAGAATTCAGCGGTAACCATGGTAACTTCCGGGCGCAGAATCTTAATTGGAAATATAAACAGAAGTTTAACTAGAGAAGAATTAACATAAAGTAGGAGAAGGAGCCTCATCATCCTGACATAACCAGGTGTGACATAGCATTTACATGATGTGTCAAGATGGGGAAATTAAAAGAAAAAGAGTGTTGAGGCAATCTTATTCTGCCGCTACGCAATTTTATTGAAAGGCATTTATTGTCATGTCACTGGACGGGCTGTGCTGGCCGATAACAATGCTGACATTTGCTGTAACGGAAGTACCGTAAGGAGAATTGCTCTACCGGTCATACATAGGATGGGAAATACTATATCTGCGAGAGAGAGACACTTCTCTGTTCTGTTTCAGTCCAGGTACCTTTGAAGGGGTTATCTGGAAAAAATACTGATGACCTATCCTCAGGATAGGTCATCAATGTCAGATCTAAGGATGTCCAACACCAGAAACTCTCACAAATCAGCTGTTAGAAGAGGCCACGCTCCTTGAGTGCCACAGCCATGTGACGTCACCGTACATCACTTATGTGGCTTAGTTGCAGCTCAGCCTCATTGAAGTGAATGGGAATGAACTGCAATACCAAGTACAGCCACTATACTATGTATGGCACTGTGCTTGGAAAGGTACTGGGAGTTGTCAGCGCTCAGCAGAGCTACGGTGAGCACCGTGGCTGCCTAAAACAGTTGATTGGTGGGGATGCTGGGACTCGGACCCTGAGGATAGGTCATCATTATCATTTCCAGGATAACCCTTTTCACCCTTTCAGTGTCAGTGTTCATGCCACATTTGACAAACCTAGCTGCTGTGCCACATATTTGCCTAGACATTTTTGTTAGCATTTTGTGGTGCTGTTGAGGCATACAGAATCCGACAGACAAAAATCATGGTATACTCCTTTGGGTGCTGTATTAGGGAGCTGTTCTACCCCAGAAGCGTTGCTGTAATTCGAAGCTACATAATGTACTATACAGTGGCAAACAGAGCATAAAATTGAGTCATAGGGGCTCTTTGCATATGGCTTTTGACCTGTTCATACGGCGGGTTTTGCAGATTAATTTTGGCCTGGACAGCTGTGCTGAAAATTGTGCCAAAAGCCTGCTCTCGGCCGCGTCGTTTCTGCCTCTCTAACATCTCAATGAAAGGCAGTACTAAGGATCGCAGAACATCAGCTTATGGCCACGGGCATGCCGAGTAGGGACATGTCCGTTCTCTGCATGGCCGGGCCTTTAAGCCACCACTCTGCGATTCTCAGTGTTGCCTCCCATTGAAATTAATGGGAGGCAAAAAGGAAGCAGCCACTGGTGGGTTTTAGGTGAAATTCTGGCGTGGATGTCTCCTTAGCTCCTTCTCCCTGGGTCCACCAGTACTTTCACTGCACAAGAGTGCTTGCGGGGACTTCTGTGATCTCACTATTACGATGCATATGAGCCACCTCCACTGCCATGTTTGTCACGCCAGAACTGATAGATCTTGTGATGAGTCGACTTGTTGACTCCGATATTTTGCCTGGACATCCACCTCTTGGCTTTGGAATGGGTGGACAGACTTCAATTCATATTCTTCCAACTGTCATGGCACTCACATGATGCAGTTTGGCAATTTTCTTGGCTGAGATACCGCTATTGATGAGCTGGATAATGGAGTTTCTCTTTCTTCATGGCTGTTCTTGGATTAGAACCAGGGACCTTTCACTTGGGAATCAACCTAATAACACCGAGCTATTAGGGAATGTGAGAACAGGTTGTAATTTGTAGTATACAAGAAGAAAAAGATTGTTCCACCACCAGGAGCAAAACAGTAACAATGCAGTTAAAGATAAAGAAACACGTGGGACGCCACGTAGAACGCCGAGAACACGTGGGACGCCGCGCTATACAGACTGGCGAGCGTGACAGTGCAAGTACCCGCATCTAGCAGTGAGGAATCAGATGGGGTATAGAGACGGGCAGCGGACCGATAATGTACAACGCTACAACTATATTTTGTATATAGAAAGCAATTCATCAATCCCTGTTGAGAACGTTGAAGGGCCTATTAACATTGCAACATTATACACTGCGTGCAGAATTATTAGGCAAATGAGTATTTTGACCACATCATCCTCTTTATGCATGTTGTCTTACTCCAAGCTGTATAGGCTCGAAAGCCTACTACCAATTAAGCATATTAGGTGATGTGCATCTCTGTAATGAGAAGGGGTGTGGTCTAATGACATCAACACCCTATATTAGGTGTGCATAATTATTAGGCAACTTCCTTTCCTTTGGCAAAATGGGTCAAAAGAAGGACTTGACAGGCTCAGAAAAGTCAAAAATAGTGAGATATCTTGCAGAGGGATGCAGCACTCTTAAAATTGCAAAGCTTCTGAAGCGTGATCATCGAACAATCAAGCGTTTCATTCAAAATAGTCAACAGGGTCGCAAGAAGCGTGTGGAAAAACCAAGGCGCAAAATAACTGCCCAATAACTGCCAATGAGAAAAGTCAAGCATGCAGCTGCCAAGATGCCACTTGCCACCAGTTTGGCCATATTTCAGAGCTGCAACATCACTGGAGTGCCCAAAAGCACAAGGTGTGCAATACTCAGAGACATGGCCAAGGTAAGAAAGGCTGAAAGACGACCACCACTGAACAAGACACACAAGCTGAAATGTCAAGACCGGGCCAAGAAATATCTCAAGACTGATTTTTCTAAGGTTTTATGGACTGATGAAATGAGAGTGAGTCTTGATGGGCCAGATGGATGGGCCCGTGGCTGGATTGGTAAAGGGCAGAGAGCTCCAGTCCGACTCAGACGCCAGCAAGGTGGAGGTGGAGTACTGGTTTGGGCTGGTATCATCAAAGATGAGCTTGTGGGGCCTTTTCGGGTTGAGGATGGAGTCAAGCTCAACTCCCAGTCCTACTGCCAGTTTCTGGAAGACACCTTCTTCAAGCAGTGGTACAGGAAGAAGTCTGCATCCTTCAAGAAAAACATGATTTTCATGCAGGACAATGCTCCATCACACGCGTCCAAGTACTCCACAGCGTGGCTGGCAAGAAAGGGTATAAAAGAAGAAAATCTAATGACATGGCCTCCTTGTTCACCTGATCTGAACCCCATTGAGAACCTGTGGTCCATCATCAAATGTGAGATTTACAAGGAGGGAAAACAGTACACCTCTCTGAACAGTGTCTGGGAGGCTGTGGTTGCTGCTGCACGCAATGTTGATGGTGAACAGATCAAAACACTGACAGAATCCATGGATGGCAGGCTTTTGAGTGTCCTTGCAAAGAAAGGTGGCTATATTGGTCACTGATTTGTTTTTGTTTTGTTTTTGAATGTCAGAAATGTATATTTGTGAATGTTGAGATGTTATATTGGTTTCACTGGTAAAAATAAATAATTGAAATGGGTATATATTTGTTTTTGTTAAGTTGCCTAATAATTATGCACATTAATAGTTGCCTGCACACACAGATATCCCCCTAAAATAGCTAAAACTAAAAACAAACTAAAAACTACTTCCAAAAATATTCAGCTTTGATATTAATGAGTTTTTTGGGTTCATTGAGAACATGGTTGTTGTTCAATAATAAAATTAATCCTCAAAAATACAACTTGCCTAATAATTCTGCACTCCCTATAAAGTAACAGAGGAATTTTTTGTCGCTGTGCAGCACAAATTCTATTGTATATGTGGACATTTCTATCAATGCGAGCTTGACAATCAGATAACCATCAACTATTTTCCACAAAACCTTTCACTTTTATTCTGTTATAGTAAAACCAAAACCACAATTCAATTAAGTCCTACGTGAATACTACCAAATGGACACATTTAAACATTATACTATTTACATACCTATTTTATCTTGATATATATGGATATTATCGATTAGATATTTATGTTTCATCGTTTTATGTGGTGGTTACTCTACGCTCCATTGCAAGAGGTATCACTCTTCTAAAGGTTTTCAGTGCCACCAACATTAAACGGTATTCCTTATATTACTTATTTTATTTTTATCAATAGTGATTTTTTTTTATGTTCATGATTTGCATTTTTATTACAATAAATTAAATGGGTTTATCTGTTGGGTCTGTGTAGTTCTAGATATCGGTGTGACCTCCAACTACAATATCCCAGTTTAAGTCCAATTTATGTATAAGATAGCTAAGATGATTGTCTATAAAATCAGTGGCGTAGCTTGGGGGGCGGCTGGGGGGGCCGTTGCCCCGGGCGCAAAATTGCAGGGGGCGCCAGCAGGGCCGCAGCGCCAATTAGGCGAGGTGAGGCGATTGCCTCAGGCGGCGTGGCCCTGGTGACAAGTGTGGGGGGGTTGGTGGCGGCAGGGCACAGGGAGATGAGCGCTTCCATTGTGGAAGTGCTCATCTCCATAGTCATCTGTATCGCCGTCCTCAGGATAGCGATACAGATGGATGCTGTGGGGCAGGGGAGAGGTGCCTCACTTCCCTGTTCCTTTGATAGGCTGCAGGCACCGCCTGAGCCGTACAGCGCGGGACACAGGCCGGAAGAGGCCTGCAACGCATCGCTGCCAGCCTGTTGGAGGTAAGTATATATGTTTATTTTTTTTTAATGGTACAATACAGGAGAGGAGCGCTGTGGGGGCACTTGTTACTGCCACATTTGTATTACTGGCATATTATTGGGGGGCATCTATGGGGGCACTTCTTACAGGGACATTATTGGGGGCACTATGGGTGCATCTATGGGGGGCACTTCTTACTGGCACATGATTGGGGGGCATCTATGGGGGGCACTTATTACTGGCATATTATTGGGGGGCATCTATGGGGGCACTCCTTACTGGCACATTATTGGGGGGCATCTATGGGGGCACTTCTTACTGGGACATTATTGGGGGCACTATGGGGGCATCTATGGGGCACTTCTTACTGGCACCTTATTAGGGGGCACTATGGGGGCATCTACTGAGGCCACAAAGAAGGGGTATTTTATATGGAAGGCACTATGGGGAAGAGGGAAGAGGAACACTATGGGGGCTTCTACTGAGGCCACAAAGAAGGGGTATTTTATATGGGGGGCTCTATAAAGGGGCATTTTATACTGGGGCACAATATGGTGGGTACTATGGGGAAGGGGGAGAGGAGTACTATGGGGTCATCTACGGGGGGAACTAAGAAGGGGTATTTTATACTTGCAAATTATGGGGGACACTGAGGGCATCTACTGGGGCACTATATATAAGGGATTTTATACTGGTACATTATGGGAGGCACTAGGAGGAAGGCGGGAGAGGAGCACTATGGGGGCATTTACTGGGGGCACTATATAGGGGTATTTTATACTGGAAGATGTAGGAAGGCGCAAGGGGCCATAATTGATGGAAGGTATGTGTCACTGAGATTCCTGGCCTCGGTCAGGTAAGAGTCGGTAGTTTTAAGTGTCAGCGGCAGCTAGTGCTGACTGACACTGTTTTTTGTTAGTATGGCTGTAAAGCCGATCCGGGCCAGCTCTTACTAGGAGTAGCCAAAGTGCTGGGTGGGTGGCTGCTCCCCATGCTCCAGCCGGGTCTTTTTGGCCTATATAAAACCCAGCCAGCAGTCTCAGCTGGGTGTGGTTTATCCTCTATCTGACAGAGAAGCTGGGGAGTCTCTGTGTTTTGGGACCTGTGAATCTGTGCCGTGCTAAAGGGCTGAGAGACAAATGCTGGGAAACAGGCCCCTAAAGCCTGCTGTGGACTGTGCGTGGAAAACTATTAACAAGGTGACGATTTTGTTCTATGGACATTGCATGGTGTGAACAAACACCAAAACTGTGAACGGTCATTTTGTTTTTCCTTATGTGTGAATAAACACCGAACTGTTTAAGTTAAAGACTTTGTGATTGCCTCTATACTGCGTCCGCTAGACTGTCTACCAAAGCAAAACCCCACAATTTGTGTCGGATGCGGGCAAACACAGTGAAGCAAGCCTGAAGGCCGAAAAGTTTTTTTGTTTTTCCCGGGCACAAGTGCATGTCCTATATTAAGCCGGCAAGGTTACGACCCGTGTCCCTGGATAAAGTGGAGACGGTCGTGAAAGCCCTTGTGGAGACTAACTTGCAGCAGCAGGAGGCTAACAAGCAGCAGCAGGAAACTAACCAGCTGCTATTACAACATTGGCGTTGCAAGTGACCGGAGCGTCCCAGAACGTCCACGATGCCCGGAAAGATGTCCCCCTCGGATGACGTCGAGACCTATCTGGAGAAAAGGTGGCCGTGAGGCAGATGTTACCCCGAGACCAGTGGGCTGAGGTCGTTGCTCCGTTCCTGGCGTCTGAACCCTAGCAAGTGTTTTTTTATCTCCGCGATGATCAAGTGGCCGACTACCCGACTGTGAAAGGTGAGATCCTGGTGAGACTGGGGGTGAATGTATTGGTCTGGGCTCAGCGGGTGCACCAGTGGGAATTTAACTCAGCTGAACCCGCCAGACCACAATATTATGACCTGCTACACTGGTTGCAGAACTGGCTGCAGCCTGACATATTGACTCCCACTGCTATGCTGGACCGTCTGTTGGCGGATGTGTTTTGGAGGGCTTTGCCGTACCCTCTCCAGCACTGGATCGGCCAGGTGTCTCCTGGTAATGCCTTAGAGATGGTCGACCTGGTGGAGTGCTACGAGGCCACCAGAAATCTGCAGGGGGGTTCTTTTGGAAGGGGGCCAGTCAAACCCTGGAAATCCCCACCCCAGACCTGGCGGCGATGCCAGCCAAACTTTCCCGGACGCATCCCCTGCAGACCCAGCCCCGGGGGTTTGCTGGCGGTGTCACGAGTATAGACACATAAGGGCCGACTGTCCCCATCAGGGTGAACCCATGGATACCAACTATGGCTACCACTACTCATTGTATGCCAGGAAGCTGTGTGCCACATGTACTTCCAAGACTGTAGACAATAGCCACCTGTGCCAGGTGGAAGTGGGGGACACTCTGGCGGTGGCACTGCTAGATTTAGGGAGCCTGGTTTCCCTGGTAAGACCCGTCGAGTATACTGGCCAAAGGGTCGGCGTTGTGTGCATTCATGGGGACTTAAAGGACTATCCCACGCTCTGGTCTCTATAATCAAGGGTGGCCGGCAGATGGACTCATGAAGTGGCCAGCGCCACAAAATTACCTTATGAACTAATAATTGGGAGAGACCATGGCCGGACACGAAAGTTACCGATACCCGTGAGACAGATGTGACCCTAGCAGAGTGGCCCAGCTCAGGGGGGAGACCAGAACCCTGGGAACCTGAGTCCGAAGGGCCAGCGGTAGGGGTGACCGCCACTTCGGTGGAAGAGGGGGAGACAACCCTGCTAAGTGTGATGGTGGGAGACATGGAGTAGTGATGAGTGAGCATGCTCGGCTGAGCACCGGTTTGGCTCGAGCATCGCTATGCTCGGCTCGTGATGGTACTCTGCCGAAGACCACGTGTGCTCATCGCATTGCTCGAGTCTCCGCCCCGCACGTTTGGCACCTCCTGAAGCATCCAATCAGCGTTCAGGTAAGTAATTCCCTCCAGTGTAATGCCATAGCCATGTTAGCTATAAGCCTTACACTGGTTGGCTGGCCGGAACACGTGGTACTAGTTTATATAGGAGCCGACGTCCCGCGCTCGGATCATTCAGCATCAGGGAGAGCCAACAGTAGGCAGGGACATATAGCGGTTTGCTGAAATTACAACGATTGAACTCCCAAACAGCTTTTGAAAGACAAAACCGTCCTCCTCAGGACTAAAGTGTGTGTTTGACAGCAGTGCAGCATTTATTTATTTTTTTAACAAGGGTTAAATTCAGCAGTATTGGGGACTGGCGTCTGCAGGAAGGGACAGATAGTGCAGGGCTGGAAAATCGCTGTGTTCAGTACCAAAAAACTTTCAAAAGAAAGAAATATTACATATCAGTGAGATCTACAGTACACCATCAGAAAGCAGTGTGTTTAGCAGAAATTCAAAAAAGGGGCTTATTCACTAGAGTGTGCCTGCTAGTGAGATATACACCGCTCCATCATAGAAATTTATTTTTCTGGGGAAATTAACCTAATTTGTGCCATATCTGTGTGCGCGCTCAATCCACAAACGTTATATACAGTATTCCAGCCTAGAATCATTTCTATTTGGGACAAATTTTACTAGTTTGGGTGACTTCTGTGCGTGAATGTAGACTGCAACCATATATACAGTAATTCAGCAGAGAATTCTTTCTATTTGGAACTAGAATCCATAGTGTGGGTTTCATCGGTGTGTGAATTTAGGCCGCAACCATATATACAATAATTCAGCATAGATTTATTTCTATTTGGGACAAATTTCACTAGTTTTGGCCACATCTGTGCGTGAAATTAGGCAGCAATCATATATACAGTTATTCACCAGAGAATTATTTCTATTTGTGACAAATTTCACTAGTTTGGGTGACTTCTGTGCGTGAATTTAGGCAGCAACCGTTATATACAGTAATTCAGCATAGATTTATTTCTATTTGGGACAAATTTCACTAGCTTCGGTGACTTCTGTGTGTGAATTTAGTCCGCAACTATATATACAGTTAGTCAACAGAGAATTTTTTCTATTTGAGACAAGTTTCACTGGTTTTGGTCATATCTGTGCATGAATTTAGGCTGCAACCATATATACAGTAATCCAGCAGAGAAGAAATTTTACTGGTGGCAAATTTAACAAAGTTGTCCAACATCTATACAATAAAACTTTTAATATGAAGAAGCCGAGCACTAAGGGACAGGGAAGTGGGCGTGTTGCTGACGGTTCAGGCAGAGGCCGTGGCCCTGGGCGCAATGAAACTGTGCCAGCTGCCGGTGAAACTGGAAAAAGAAAAAAAACACCGTACCCAGTTTCATTTCACAGTTAACTTGGCGTCGCAGGACAACACTGTCCAAGTCGGACCAGTGCGACCAGGTGGTCGGTTGGATGACAGAAGATTATTCTTCCACCCCCTCTTCCACCAAGACCAGTCTCATTAGCAAAGAGTCTGGTCCACAGAATTCTCACCCTCATCCTCCTTCCTCCCACCATGTAGAGTCAGGAGTCGGACAAACTGTTGATAACACACTCGGACATTCCCAGGACCTATTTTCATCGCCTTCACTAGATTTGGCCCTCTCGCCAAGCACGCTTGAAGAGGCACAGATCTAGTGCCCTGATTCACAACCTCTTGACCTATCACAGGGTCAAGAAGATGAGGGTGTTGAACGTCAATTATTTGTCCACGAGGTGGATGAGGATGAGACACAGTTGTCAATCACTGAGGTTGTGCTTAGGTCAAGTCAGGAGGATGGGGATGAGGAAGTGGAAGGGGAGGTGGTGGACGATGAGGTCACTGACCCAACTTGGGAAGGTGAAAAGCCGAGAAAGGAAATCAGTACAGACGGGGAGGGATCTGCAGCACCGCAACAAGCTGTAAGAGGCAGTGGGGAGGCAAAAGGGAGAAGTCAGCCCACACCAAACAGGCACGCAACCGTTACACCGAGCCTCCACATGCGTAAGTCTCCCTTGCCAAGGGGTAGGTGTTCCGCAGTATGGCGCTTTTTTGCGGAAAGTGCAGACGACAAAAGAGTGGTAGTTTGCAACCTGTGTCGTACCAAAATGAGCCGGGGCGCGAACACCAGCAACCTCACCAGGGCCGCTGATAGAAATCATGGGGCCCCGTACAGCATACATGACGGGGCCCCCTTCAGCTCCACCCCCTGATCCCTCCTTCAGCCACACCCCTGGCCCCGCCCTTGGCCCCTCCCCAGACGCCGCCTTGAAACAACATGCAGATTTGTCTACAAGTGATATTTATGGCGCTGGGGGGTCGTCTGTGAATGGCGCTGTTATGGAGGGGATCTGTGAATGGCACTGTTATGGAGGGGATCTGTGAATGGCACTTTTATGGAGGGGATCTGTGGATGGCTGTCACGGCTGAGGATGGGGGAAATCCTCAGCCGTGTGGAGCCCGGTGATGTTACGGCTGCTTGGCCATGAAGACAGGATTAGGGAGCAGGTCACCTCCTAAAGGCATCCCTAACCTGACCCTGACTCCTAGCTACATGAGCCAACCTTGATGGTAGGAGGGCTCATGCTCCGGAACCTAGAAGTCCCTGCTAGCCCTCAAGATGGCCCTAAGCTAGGAGCTGAGTAAGACAGCCCACTCCTCCTAGACACGGAGGAGCAGGAGTCTCAACGGCCAAGCTGCTGTAAAAGGGGGAACAAACAGCTCTATGGATATGGCAGGTGAACAAAGAGTTCCACCTACCTGCCACAGCCTTGCTGACTGGATCCCTGTGTAAGCAGGATGCAGATCACAATCGCATCCCCACACAGGGACCCAGATCCATAGCTGCACAAAATCACATATAAAACATCACACGGACATCACACATAACTAGAAATAACTTAATGAGACATTATGGTTTATGACCACAGGGGTGGCTCTTACTGGCAGGTAATAAATACATGAGGCTGCTCTCAGCTAAGCATGGCTGAAGCAACCTGAAGGCCTGCAAAAGCAGTGAGGCTTTATAGGCCAAGAAGCCACACCCAACAGTCGGACACACCCAGTGATCACACACACTAGGAAGGGGATTAACCCTTCCAACACCAGGGAAGGGAAAACACCACTTAAAGGGAACGTGCACACAATAACATAAAACACAGTGCACACATCCACACATCACACACAAAACCGCATGCGCAGCGTAGCGAGCTGCATGGCACAGCTCAGCCTGCTACGCTGCCACATACATACTGTTGCCAGCGGCAACCACAGGTGAGGCCAATACCACAGCCCTCACCTGTGATTGAACACCAATGAAAACCGCTGACAACCGCATGCGGTTCAGGAGTCACGGTCATAGCCATGGCCGTGACACTCCCACCCCTCAAAGCCCCCCCACCAAAAAAAGACACGTGAGGGACTCAAACAAGGGGATAGGAGAAGGGGACGTCCACTCTCAGTGCCGGTTCTAAAAAGGGGTCGCTGTCAGCTGCATCCTCTCCCGGCTCACACTAGCCAGTCCGACGAGGACTGCAGCCCGCACCAGCAACAAAGAGAAAAGAACCACTGAGAGATGGACGAGGGGACTCTCCACTCACGTCCCCACTCCAGTCGCTGCCAGCAGACACTCCTAACCAGCACGCAGCCGGACCACTTACGGAGTGCTGCCAGCAGACGACCAGAGATGGGAACATGGAGAGGGACGAGGGATCCCCAACACGGACACGGAAGGTAAGGTGGCGGGGAATAAGCCACCAACCGTGCCGTAAACGGAGAACCCCCAGGAACGCTCTCCCTCCGGAGAACGCGCATGCAGGCCACAATGATATGGCACTGCATGCTGCACCCTCTTTCGAAGGTATGCATACCGCATACCAGACACACACCACGTGTAGTAAAATCAGGGGGTCGCCACACGAGGCAACGGTGAAGGGATGGCGGGGAAACGCCACTCACCGCGCCGTCAGAGGCGAAACCCCCAGAACGCTCTCCCTCCGAAGAGCGCGCATGTACCCCTTCCGCAGACGGCGGTACATGCTTCACCCTCTTTCGAGGGAATACATACTCCCACCCCTCAAAGCCCCTCCCAACAACAAAAGGGGAAGGTTGGTGAGGCACAAAAAACAATGGGAGGGGGGGAGGGGAAAGACAAATAAGGAGACACCAACACGGACACGGTGAGAAAGAAATGGCGGGGAAAGCCACTCACCGCGCCGTAACCGGTGCTACCCCTATAACGCTCTCCCTCCGGAGAACGCGCAGGCACCCCATCCGTAGATGGCGGTACATGCTGCCCCCTCTTTCGAGGGAAGACCATGTGAGGAGCCTTTGTGGTTCATACTGTCACGGCTGAGGATGGGGGAAATCCTCAGCCGTGCGATGCCAGTTGATGTTTTGGCTGCTCGGCCAGGATGACAGGATTAGGGAGCAGGTCACCTCCTAAAGCATCCCTAACCTGACCCTAACTCCTAGCTGCATGGGCCGACCTTTAAGGTAGGAGGACCCATGCTCCGGAACCTCGGATCCCTAACTCACCCTCCGACCGGTCCCTGGACTAGGAGTCAAGGTAAGACGGCCTGTTCCTACTGGACACGGAGGAACAGGGGTCTCACTGGCCAAGCTGCAGGAAAAAGGGGAACAGAAACAAACTTACGGATATGGCAGGTGAACTATCCGAGTTCCACCTACCTGCCACAGCCCTGCTGACTGGATCCCTGAGCAAACAGGAATCCAGATCCATAAGCTGCACTAAAACAAGATAGGACAGGAAAACATCAAATAGACATCCCACATAAACTTAACATAAACTAAAATGTGACATATGGTTTATGACCACAGGGGTGGCTCTTACTGGCAGGTAATAAATACATGAGGCTGCTCTCAGCTAAGCATGGCTGAAGCAACCTGAAGGCCTGCAAAAGCAGTGAGGCTTTATAGGCCAAGAAGCCACACCCCACAGTCGGACACACCCAGTGATCACACACACTAGGAAGGGGATTAACCCTTCCAACACCAGGGAAGGGAAAACACCACTTAAAGGGAACGTGCACACAATAACATAAAACACAGTGCACACATCCACACATCACACACAAAACCGCATGCGCAGCGTAGCGAGCTGCATGGCACAGCTCAGCCTGCTACGCTGCCACATACATACTGTTGCCAGCGGCAACCACAGGTGAGGCCAATACCACAGCCCTCACCTGTGATTGAACACCAATGAAAACCGCTGACAACCGCATGCGGTTCAGGAGTCACGGTCATAGCCATGGCCGTGACACTCCCACCCCTCAAAGCCCCCCCACCAAAAAAAGACACGTGAGGGACTCAAACAAGGGGATAGGAGAAGGGGACGTCCCCTCTCAGTGCCGGTTCTAAAAAGGGGTCGCTGTCAGCTGCATCCTCTCCCGGCTCACACTAGCCAGTCCGACGAGGACTGCAGCCCGCACCAGCAACAAAGAGAAAAGAACCACTGAGAGATGGACGAGGGGACTCTCCACTCACGTCCCCACTCCAGTCGCTGCCAGCAGACACTCCTAACCAGCACGCAGCCGGACCACTTACGGAGTGCTGCCAGCAGACGACCAGAGATGGGAACATGGAGAGGGACGAGGGATCCCCAACACGGACACGGAAGGTAAGGTGGCGGGGAATAAGCCACCAACCGTGCCGTAAACGGAGAACCCCCAGGAACGCTCTCCCTCCGGAGAACGCGCATGCAGGCCACAATGATATGGCACTGCATGCTGCACCCTCTTTCGAAGGTATGCATACCGCATACCAGACACACACCACGTGTAGTAAAATCAGGGGGTCGCCACACGAGGCAACGGTGAAGGGATGGCGGGGAAACGCCACTCACCGCGCCGTCAGAGGCGAAACCCCCAGAACGCTCTCCCTCCGAAGAGCGCGCATGTACCCCTTCCGCAGACGGCGGTACATGCTTCACCCTCTTTCGAGGGAATACATACTCCCACCCCTCAAAGCCCCTCCCAACAACAAAAGGGGAAGGTTGGTGAGGCACAAAAAACAATGGGAGGGGGGGAGGGGAAAGACAAATAAGGAGACACCAACACGGACACGGTGAGAAAGAAATGGCGGGGAAAGCCACTCACCGCGCCGTAACCGGTGCTACCCCTATAACGCTCTCCCTCCGGAGAACGCGCAGGCACCCCATCCGTAGATGGCGGTACATGCTGCCCCCTCTTTCGAGGGAAGACCATGTGAGGAGCCTTTGTGGTTCATACTGTCACGGCTGAGGATGGGGGAAATCCTCAGCCGTGCGATGCCAGTTGATGTTTTGGCTGCTCGGCCAGGATGACAGGATTAGGGAGCAGGTCACCTCCTAAAGCATCCCTAACCTGACCCTAACTCCTAGCTGCATGGGCCGACCTTTAAGGTAGGAGGACCCATGCTCCGGAACCTCGGATCCCTAACTCACCCTCCGACCGGTCCCTGGACTAGGAGTCAAGGTAAGACGGCCTGTTCCTACTGGACACGGAGGAACAGGGGTCTCACTGGCCAAGCTGCAGGAAAAAGGGGAACAGAAACAAACTTACGGATATGGCAGGTGAACTATCCGAGTTCCACCTACCTGCCACAGCCCTGCTGACTGGATCCCTGAGCAAACAGGAATCCAGATCCATAAGCTGCACTAAAACAAGATAGGACAGGAAAACATCAAATAGACATCCCACATAAACTTAACATAAACTAAAATGTGACATATGGTTTATGACCACAGGGGTGGCTCTTACTGGCAGGTAATAAATACATGAGGCTGCTCTCAGCTAAGCATGGCTGAAGCAACCTGAAGGCCTGCAAAAGCAGTGAGGCTTTATAGGCCAAGAAGCCACACCCCACAGTCGGACACACCCAGTGATCACACACACTAGGAAGGGGATTAACCCTTCCAACACCAGGGAAGGGAAAACACCACTTAAAGGGAACGTGCACACAATAACATAAAACACAGTGCACACATCCACACATCACACACAAAACCGCATGCGCAGCGTAGCGAGCTGCATGGCACAGCTCAGCCTGCTACGCTGCCACATACATACTGTTGCCAGCGGCAACCACAGGTGAGGCCAATACCACAGCCCTCACCTGTGATTGAACACCAATGAAAACCGCTGACAACCGCATGCGGTTCAGGAGTCACGGTCATAGCCATGGCCGTGACAATGGCACTGTTATGGAGGGGATCTGTGGATGGCACTGTTATGGAGGGGATCTGTGGATGGCACTGTTATGGAGGGGATCTGTGGATGGCACTGTTATGGAGGGGATCTGTGGATGGCACTGTTATGGAGGGGATCTGTGGATGGCACTGTTATGGAGGGGATCTGTGGATGGCACTGTTATGGAGGGGATCTGTGGATGGCACTGTTATGGAGGGGATCTGTGGATGGCACTGTTATGGAGGGGATCTGTGGATGGCACTGTTATGGGGGGATCTGTGGATGGCACTGTTATGGGGGGGGATCTGTGGATGGCACTGTTATAGAGGGGGATCTGTGGATGACACATACCGTATATAGCATCTTATGCTATGTGTCATCCACAGATACCCCTCCATAACAGTGCCATTCACAGATACCCTCCATAACAGTGCCATCCACAGATCCCCCCCATAACAGTCATCCACAGATCCCCCCATAACAGTGTCATCCACAGATCCCCCCCATAACAGTGTCATCCACAGATCCCCCTCCATAATGGTGCCATCCACAGATCCCCCCCATAAGTGTCATCCACAGACCCCCCGGCCCCCCCCATAAGTGTCATCCACATGACAGACCCCCCCCCCATAACAGTGCCATCCACGGATCCCCCGCCCTCCCTATAACAGTGCCGTCATGACGTCATCCATATAGATCCCCCCCCGCCACTCACAGTAGTATACATTAATAAATCGGTGCAGCCGTGCAGGCTGCAGACAGTAACTTTAATTTTAGCACAGGCACAGCGCTCATCTCTTTACTAAAATACTACCTTACATTCAGCTCCTGCCTCCTCCCTCCACCCTCCAGCCTCCAGTAACAAGTGCGGGCGGCAGCGCTCACTCACTGACGTCACGCGCCTGCGCCGCCTAGTGGGAGGAGCAGGCGTGTGACGTCAGTGAGTGAGCGCCGCCCCCACACTGCCTGCTGTTACTGGAGCCAGCCCACTGACAGCAAAAAAATTAAAATGGCTCGGGAGTCGGCAGCCCGGGCCCCCCTGCCAGCCGGGCCCGGTACAACTGGGCCAGCTGTACTGGCCTATCAGCGGCCCTGAACCTCACCACCACCAGCATGATCTGCCACATGGCATCCAAGCACCCTAATCAGTGGGCCGAATGCCTGGGTACACAATCTGGGTCTGCCGGCCACCTCACTGCCTCCTCTTCCCCTGTGTTACGCACTGCTGGCCAATCCCCTGTGAAAGGTGCAGGTCCGGATGCCCCTTGCTCTGCACCTGGGCTTTCGCATGCACCATCAGCAAATACATCCACTGCCCTGTCCCAGCACAGTGTCTAATTGTCCTTACCCCAGGCATTTGAACGCAAGCGGAAATACCCAGCCACCCACCCACTGTCCATAGCTCTAAATGCGCAACTTTCTGGCCCTTGAAATGCTGCCATATAGGCTTGTGGAGACTGAGACCTTCCGCAGCCTGATGTCGGCGGCCATCCCTCGGTACGCAGTCTCCAGCCACCACTATTTTTCACGGTGTGCCGTGCCCGCCTTACATCAACATGTGTCCCAGAACATCACCCGCGCCCTGACCAATGCAGTTGGGAAGGTCCACTTCACCACGGACTCATGGACAAGTGCTGGTGGCCAGGGACGCTATATTTTCCTGACCGCACACTGGGTGAATGTTGTGGAGGCCGGGAGTGAGTCGTACCCTGGGATGGCACAGGTGCTACCCACGCCCAGGATTGCGGGCCCTAAGTACATCAGGGTCTCTGCCAGCAGCTATGTTACTGGCTCCAACCCCCACTTTTCCTCCTCTTCCGCCGCTACCTCCACCACTTCTACCTCCAGCAGTCGGTAGCTGGAAGCAGTCTAGCACTGCTGTGGGTAAACGTCAACAGGCCGTGCTGAAGCTGATTTGCCTAGGGGACAAACAGCACACCGCTGCACAGCTGTGGAAGGGTATAAGGGATCAGACCGAGCTGTGGCTGTCGCAACTCAATCTACAACCAGGCATGGTTGTGTCAGACATTTGCCGTAACTTGGTGGCGGCTTTGGAGCTCGGCAACCTGATGCACGTGCCATGCCTGGCGCACGTATTAAACTTAGTGGTTTAGCGCTTTATTAAAACATACCCAAATTTGACAGAGCTACTAGTAAAGGCGCGCCGCGTGGGTGCCCATTTCCGCAAGTCGTCCACAGCTTCAGCCGCTCTGTCAAAGCTGCAGCAGCGCTTGGGGCTTCCAGCTCACTGACTGTTGTGCAATGTGAGCACGCGCTGGAACTCTACGTTCTACATGTTGTCCAAGCTTTGTGAGCAGCAGAGGGCAGTTGTGGAATACCAGCTGCAACATGGTCGTCGCCTTTCCAGTCAACTTCCACTATTCACAAGCAAAGAGTGGGCATTGATGGCAGACCTATGTGAGGTGTTAAGAAACTTTGAGGAATCCACATAGATGGTTAGTGGCAATAACGCTATAATCAGCGTAAGCATCCCACTTCTGTGTCTACTCAAACGATCGCTGCTCACAATTAATGCGATGCTCAATGTGGCAGATGTGGAAATGGGGGAGGACTTTAATGTGGGTGATAGCCAGACAACCATCTCAGCGCGAATTAGAGCATAAGGAGGAGGAGGAGCTGGAGAATGTTGCCTCTGCTACAGAGGGTACTACCGACGGAACTTTAATTCCACTGGTTCGACATGTGAGGGCACAAGGGGATGAGGAGGAGGATGAGGAGATGGAGATTCATGCTGACGTCGACATAGACGTCTTGCCTGTTGGTACTCTGGCACACATGGCTGACTTCATGTTAGGCTGCCTTTCCCGCGACCCTCGCGTTATACGCATTTTAGACAGCACGGATTACTGGGTGTTCACCCTTCTCGACCCCGCTACAAAGAGAACTTCTCATCTCTCATTCCTGCGGTGGAGAGGGCAAGTAAAATGGTGCAATACCAGAAGGTCCTTGTTTAGAAATTGCTCCAAACATTTACATCTGACAATGCTGGTAGCAGAGTCTGTTCTTCCTTTGGCAACCGAGGAAGGGAGACAAGGGGAACACACACCAGTTCCAACAAACGCAGAACAACACTGTCCAAGGCATGGGACACTTTTATGACACCCCGCCAGCAACCTCACCCTGAAGCGCGGCCTAGTGGCTCACGGAGGGACAAATTTTGGAAGATGGTGAAAGAATACATAGCAGACCGTGTCAGCATCCTGAATGATCCCTCGGTGCCTTACAACTACTGGGTGTCCAAGCTAGACATGTGGACCGAACTTGCGCTCTATGCCTTGGCGGTGCTGGCCTGCCCTGCCGCCAGCATATTGTCTGAGCGTGTATTTAGTGCTGCTGGTGGCATTATAACAGATAAGCGTATCTGCTTGTCCACTGGCAATGCTGACAGGTTGACTCAGATAAAAATGAACAAGGGCTGGATTGCCCCTGACTTCTCCACTCCACCAGAGGAACGCTGAGCTAATGAGGAACAAACACGCAATTTGAATGTATGCTTTACAATGTACTCAATCCACAAGATTCAGATGCACCCTTTTCACCTCCAAAAATGGGTATATGTTTGAATCTTGTTTTCTCATCCTCCTCCTCCTCCTGTTACAGTATATATGCCCTCAGTACAATGTTTTATGGGGTTCGCTCACCTTCAGGCCCTCACCTCCAATGTTTCATACGGTCTGCTCACCTGTAGGCCCTCACCACAAAGTTTTATGAGGTTTGCTCACCTTCAGGCCCTCACCTCCAATGTTTCATACGGTCTGCTCACCTGTAGGCCCTCACTGCAATGTTTTATGGTGTATGCTCACCTTCAGGCCCTCACCTCCAATATTTTCCAGGGTCAGCTCACCAGCAGGCCCTCAACCATAATGTTTAAGAGGGTCAGCTCAGCAGCAGGCCCTCACCCGTAATATTTTAGAGGGTAACCAGCAGGCCCTTGCTCCTAATGTTTTTTGAGGGTCACCAGCAGGCAATTAATTATAATTTTTAAAGGGTGTGTATGATGCCCTCCTTTATGTGTAACAAAAGGTGCATTGGAGTGCCGGTTCCTTGTAATTATTGGCAGCCCTTTCACTTAGTGCATAGGCTGTATGAGTGTAGGAGTCCCACTACCTGAACAATTGTACCACCATGTGAATGAGGCCCTCCTTTAGGTTGTAATTTTTGGCAGCACTTACACTGTATATACAATTGAATCTACAGGAAAGAAAGTTTCCTAACAATTTTAACTCTAAAAAGGATTTTTATTTTGTGGGGGTGAGGTTTTGGGCATTTTTTTGTCAGTCTGTAAAATTGGCGTACAACTTGGACAACATGGTTCACAGCAGCGACATTGGTGTCCAAGATGCATCCGGACATGGTCCCCCTGCTGTTCCTGATCGATTTCAGAGGTGTTTCCATCCCTTTCAGACCTTTTCCTATGGTCCAGGCACCCTCCCCTCATTCGATACCAAAAAAGAACGAGGATATATTGTAATAAAAAATCTCATTTTTATTCAAATCAGTAACATGATCAATACAATAGGAGTCAAAAAGGGACAAGACATGAAGACTGAGCCTCATTGGACACGGCTGGCTGCCTGGGGGGGGGACTGGGCCACCCATAGGGTCCTATTCTATCCCTCACCCAGACAGCTGACCCTCACTCAACTGGGTTGGGGCGGAGCCGACTTGCCACTGGCGGCTGCGGAGTGATGGACACCCAGGTAAACCCTGGGGTCGACCACCCTGCAGCCTGACGCTGGCGGTGGGCCTTGCCTGCAATCCATTGCACATTTCAAATAAATAGCAATTATTGCTATTATAGCACTTTATAGTTATGATATGTAAGAGATTTAGTATTAGCACTCATGCACTTATCCCTCGTAATTCGAGGGTTGTTTAATATTTAATATTTATATTTAATACAGATGCCCTTTTGGCTCATGATTCATGGTATGTTTCCTCCCTGCATATATATTTTAGGATAGGATGGTATATATTTTCCCTGTATTCCAGTCTGGGATAACCCCAGCATATCCTCAGGATTTTAATAATGATGTTGATAATTTTCCTATATACGATCTAATGACTTTATACCTTAGGATTGTGGCAACACGGGATCTTTAGGGCGGTCGCGGGACGCAGACGTCATGATCGGCTGACAGCTGGTCCAATAGAATGCATATGAGCGCTCAGGACCTCTGGATAGTGCCGTTGGGACTGAAGGACCTGGGAGGCTGTCACGTGCTCATGACGTCGAGACCAGGTGACCGTTCAGCGATCATGTGGTTGGGGGATGACGCGGCCGGCGCACGCGCTGTGCGGCTGCTACCCGGAAGTGCTCCGATTAGGTCGCAAATTAGGCGACTAGGAGGCGCTGAAGGATGCACCCGCGCAACATGGGCGGTACCGCGCCGGAACACCCCCGTGCAGGTGATCGTGGTTAGTAGTAATTGACCCCTCCTCTTCTGTCTACATATGCCCAACTCTGTCTTAGTCTTAATGTACCTCCTGACGAAGCCTACGTGGCGAAACACGTGTCGAGGTTGAAGCGCTTGGGGATTTGTTTCACCTGATAACAGCAGCAACATGGGTATGTAACGTGCTACTCTGTGCAGGGTTGGACGGGCGGCAATAGTCACTTTGTATATTCACCATTTGTTATGTCAGTACACCACCCGGGTCCTAGCATCCAACAGGGTTCACATGTGGGATGCTGAGACTTATTGGAGTTAGGTTCCATAATTTGGGGGATCAGCAATCCGCACCCTCAACCACTCCTGTGCTCCCAGGTCCTGAACATTGTTGTATTATCTGCTGTTTATGGTGCTACTCATCTCCTGTGTGATTCTCCACATTGTTGAGCCCCATAGAGGCTCAGTCTTCATGTCTTGTCCCTTTTTGACTCCTATTGTATTGATCATGTTACTGATTTGAATAAAAATGAGATTTTTTATTACAATATATCCTCGTTCTTTTTTGGTATAGTTTGCTGTTGGTTTGAGGAGTTTTTGAATTGCATTTCGGGTTGTTGTAGGTTTAAACCCTCCCCTCATTCGAGCAGGGGGTGCCTGGTTGTCTCCCATTGACTTCCATTATACTCGGGTGTTCGGCCGAGCGCACGAATATTGCGATGTGTTCGGACTGAACAGCCAAACACTTTGGTGCTCGCTCATCACTACAAACAATATAATCTTACAGAGGATAACGTGTGCTATGCTAGGGAGGATAACGTATGACATGTGCTATGCTAGGGAGGATAATGTATGCCATGTGCTATGCTAACATGGAGGACTTGCCGCCAGCTTCGGAGCTAGCCGACCTCAATGTGCCACTGCGGCATACATTAGCCAAACTAATAGCTAAGGAGTTAAAGGAGATGTTTTCTCGCATGTGTCTACCTAAGTAGGTTCTGACTGACCAAGGGACCCCGTTTATGTCCAAGGTCACATTATAAGGAGAATTACTACTACTGGGGGGCATTATGGTGGGCTTTATTACTACTGGGGGTCTATGGGGAACATGATTACTAGTATGGGCACTATGAGAGCATTATTACTTCTGGGGCAACTTTGGGTAGCACTATTACTGTGGGGGCACCTTGGCACAGTATCAGCTTACCACAATTATTTTTTGGGGACGTTATGTTTACACTATTAGCATCAGGGGCACTAGTTGCTGGGTGTTACATAGGACTGCAAGTGATATCTACTACATTATCTGTAAAAAGGGGCGTGGCCACAGGTTGAGGGGGCGCAATACTTGGCTTGCCCTGGGTGCTGGCAACCCACACTACGCCACTGTATAAAATTATGGGAGTCTCACGTTCAAAGCTGTAGTGCACGGGTGTCAAACACAAGGCCCGCGGGCCGAATCCGGCCCGCCAGACCTCGTCATGTGGCCCGCACAGCCGCCGCCGATATGCGGCAGGCGAGCGAGCTGGCGGCGGCTGGGCACAGGGAGAGGAGCGCTTCCATTGTGGAGGCGCTCATCTCCAGTCATCTGTATCGCCGCCCTCAGGACAGCGATACAGATGCCTGCCTGTGCTGTGGTAGGGGAGGGAGAGGCGTGTCCCTTTCCCTTCCTCTGATAGGCTGCAGGCACTAGGCTGGCAGCCTATCAGAGGCCGGCGCAGGCGACGCGATGACGTCATCGCGCTGCCTGAGCCATACAGCGTGGGACACAGGCCAGAAGAGGCCTGCATCGCATCACTGACATGAAGGTAAGTATGTGTTTTTTTTTATTATTTTTATTATGTACAATACTTTTACTGGCGGGGGCTGTTATTACTGGCAAAGGGGGGGCTGTTTGTTATTACTGGCAAAGGGGGGCTGTTATTACTGGCAAAGGGGGGGCTGTTATTACTGGCAAAGGGGGGGCTGTTTGTTATTACTGGCAAAGGGGGGGCTGTTTGTTATTACTGGCAAAGGGGGGGCTGTTTGTTATTACTGGCAAAGGGGGGGCTGTTATTACTGGCGGGGGCTTTTATTACTGGCGGGGGCTGTTATTACTGGCAAAGGGGGGGCTGTTTGTTATTACTGGCAAAGGGGGGGCTGTTATTACTGTTCTGTCCCCACATGAAGGCGATTGAAGGTGTAACTGATAATGACTTTGTGACTGGCCTACCTTCGTATCCAAGCAGTGGAGCAGACCGGACCGGCAGATGCTCAGGTTAGATGGATCCAGACGTAGACACGAGGATGCAATCAAACGTGGGTTTATTTGATCCAGACATACAGTGATACAATACAGGAATGCAGTAGATGCTATGATGTGGATGTCTTTTCTGAGGCTAACTGCTGGTCAAAAACTGATGCCTTCACAAGCCAAGGTGTGTGTCTCCAGTCACAAAGAATGCAGCACTGAAAAAGGCTACAGGAAGTGACCAGGCCCAAGGCTGCTAAAACCACGCCCAGAGATAAAACTTTATTTAACAAGAACGAAGGCGTGCAGCATACAAATTCCGGCCAGCAGATGGCAGCAGAGAACAATAGACTTAAACAACATAGGTAAAACAAGAAATAATACAGTGCAGAAATTCAATATGAAAGGAACAGCACAATTACTGGCACAGAGGGGCTCTTATTACTGGGGGCTGTTATTACTGGCACAGAGGGGCTGTTATTACTGGGGGCTGTTATTACTGGCACAGAGGGGCTGTTATTACTGGGGGCTGTTATTACTGGCACAGAGGGGCTGTTATTACTGGGGGCTGTTATTACTGGCACAGAGGGGCTCTTATTACTGGGGGCTGTTATTACTGACACAGAGGGGCTCTTATTACTGGGGGCTGTTATTACTGGCACAGAGGGGCTGTTATTACTGGGGGCTGTTATTACTGGCACAGAGGGGCTGTTATTACTGGGGGCTGTTATTACTGGCGGGGGCTGTTATTACTGGCACAGGGGGGCTGTTATTACTGGCAAAGGGGGGGCTGTTATTACTGGCAAAGGGGGCTGTTATTACTGGCAAAGGGGGCTGTTATTACTGGCACAGAGGGGCTGTTACTACTGACACAGAGGGGCTCTTATTACTGGGGGCTGTTATTACTGGCACAGAGGGGCTCTTATTACTGGGGGCTGCTATTACTGGCAAAGGGGGGGCTGTTATTACTGGCAACGGGGGCTGTTATCACTGGCGGGGGCTGTTATTACTGGCAAAGGGGGGGCTGTTATTACTGGCAAAGGGGGGGCTGTTATTAGTGGCGGGGGCTGTTATTACTGGCACAGAGGGGCTCTTATTACTGGGGGCTGTTATTACTGGCACAGAGGGGCTGTTATTACTGGGGGCTGTTATTACTGGCACAGAGGGGCTGTTATTACTGGGGGCTGTTATTACTGGCGGGGGCTGTTATTACTGGCACAGGGGGGCTGCTATTTCTGGCAAAGGGGGGGCTATTATTACTGCCACAGAGGGGCTGTTATTACTGGGGGCTGTTATTACTGACACAGAGGGGCTCTTATTACTGGGGGCTGTTATTACTGGCACAGAGGGGCTGTTATTACTGGGGGCTGTTATTACTGGCACAGAGGGGCTGTTATTACTGGGGGCTGTTATTACTGACACAGAGGGGCTGTTATTACTGACACAGAGGGGCTGTTATTACTGGCACAGAGGGGCTCTTATTACTGGGGGCTGTTATTACTGACACAGAGGGGCTCTTATTACTGGGGGCTGTTATTACTGACACAGAGGGGCTCTTATTACTGGGGGCTGTTATTACTGGCACAGAGGGGCTGTTATTACTGGGGGCTGTTATTACTGACACAGAGGGGCTGTTATTACTGACACAGAGGGGCTCTTATTACTGGGGGCTGTTATTACTGACACAGAGGGGCTCTTATTACTGGGGGCTGTTATTACTGACACAGAGGGGCTCTTATTACTGGGGGCTGTTATTACTGGCACAGAGGGGCTGTTTTTACTAGGGGCTGTTATTACTGGCACAGAGGGGCTGTTATTACTGGGGGCTGCTATTACTGGCAAAGGGGGGGCTGTTATTACTGGCAACGGGGGCTGTTATTACTGCCAACGGGGGCTGTTATTACTGGCAAAGGGGGGGGCTGTTTGCTATTACTGGCAAAGGGGGGGCTGTTATTAGTGGCGGGGGCTGTTATTACTGGCACAGAGGGGCTCTTATTACTGGGGGCTGTTATTACTGGCACAGAGGGGCTGTTATTACTGGGGGCTGTTATTACTGGCACAGAGGGGCTGTTATTACTGGCGGGGGCTGTTATTACTGGCACAGGGGGGCTGCTATTACTGGCAAAGGGGGGGCTATTATTACTGGCACAGAGGGGCTGTTATTACTGGGGGCTGTTATTACTGACACAGAGGGGCTCTTATTACTGGGGGCTGTTATTACTGGCACAGAGGGGCTGTTATTACTGGGGGCTGTTATTACTGGCACAGAGGGGCTGTTATTACTGGGGGCTGTTATTACTGACACAGAGGGGCTGTTATTACTGACACAGAGGGGCTGTTATTACTGGCACAGAGGGGCTCTTATTACTGGGGGCTGTTATTACTGACACAGAGGGGCTCTTATTACTGGGGGCTGTTATTACTGACACAGAGGGGCTCTTATTACTGGGGGCTGTTATTACTGGCACAGAGGGGCTCTTATTACTGGGGGCTGTTATTACTGACACAGAGGGGCTGTTATTACTGACACAGAGGGGCTCTTATTACTGGGGGCTGTTATTACTGGCACAGAGGGGCTGTTATTACTGGGGGCTGTTATTACTGACACAGAGGGGCTCTTATTACTGGGGGCTGTTATTACTGACACAGAGGGGCTCTTATTACTGGGGGCTGTTATTACTGGCACAGAGGGGCTGTTATTACTGGGGGCTGTTATTACTGGCACAGAGGGGCTCTTATTACTGGGGGCTGTTATTACTGGGGGCTGTTATTACTGGGGGCTGCTATTATCTCTAAATACTTATTATGAAATCTTTCTCATTAGGATAAAACACCTCATCAGCTCCACCGAGCCCCCGGCCAAAGTGTGGAAGTGGCGTCCGAGATCCCCAAGGGCCAAGTCAAGTAACTGTAAGTTTTCCGGCCCTTTGAGGGTGACCAAACTGCTGATGCGGCCCCCGATGAATTTGAGTTTGACACCCCTGTTGTAGTGGATGGTGAGATATGGAGCCTGAAAGTCAAAAGTTCAAAATATTATTACCCTTTTGCTCATCAGTGTATTGCTGTATGGGGAAAAAAGTATTGTTAAAACAGACAACAAAAACCTGAGAAAATCTGATGTGTTTAACAGATACATAGGCTTCTACCAGGATTGGACAGGCCCACCAGAGTACCAGAGGATCTTCACAGGGTCTGATACCATAATGGGCCCAAATGTCCAGGAGAAAAAACATTTGGAGCTGTCTTTGGGGTCAATGATTTGCTTCTACGGTTTATTGATATCACAAATTTTATTGATAATATGGGGGTTGGGCCTTGAGAATAGTTTCCTCTGATTGTCCAACAAACTTCAGTCCTACAAAGGATTCAAAAAAAAAAAAAAAGTATGCAAAAGGTGCATATATTTGGTTTACTTTGTGTTCCTGTCTGTTTTCTTTAACGGAATAGGAAAACCCAGACGTTTGTGTTAATCCATCCAGCAGAAAAGGATGCGTCACTTTCCATTGCAATTCCGGCAAAAAAATCATTTGAAAGTAATAGTAAGACCCTTTAAATAGATTGCATCCAACAGTATCCATTATTTCTACCTCTGTAATGGATATCCCTGTATTCATTTTAAAAAAAAAAGTTGCCACTGACACCCCTTATCCAAAATGGGCAAACAATTCAACCAAGCACTGATCACACAATCCAAACTCCACCTTTTTTTGTTACATTTGCCTTATTTTCAGGTAAAAAACACAAAAAAATAGAACAAAGCAATCCATCTTAAAAATTGTCATCAACCGATCAAGATTCTCTAAAGAACGGATTCCCTGCTAGTGCGACTTTATAGATTGCGACTTTTAAAACAATTGTCGCATCTGCCACTTTTTCACCGTCTCGCCACTTTTCTAAAAGGAGGTGTGGCCAGGGCGGGGAAGGGAGCGTGTCCAGTCGAAGGGAACAATTTATCTTCATTTACACCAGTTTTCTGGTGGAAATGAAGCAGAAATCTATGGCAGCCCTGAGCTGTTGTAGATTTCTGGTTAGGCACACGGACTGCAGGAGGATGCGTCTAATTTATGACGAGACGTGCAGCTCGTCATAAATTAGGCGTGCCCTCTGACAGCGCAGGGCATATCAAGACAGGCGCAGAAAGCTCCAGTCTTGATAAATCTCCCTCTTTGACTCAAAAAACTGCTTTAAAAACTGCAGTGGTATTTTTCCAAACAACGCTGTGTGTAAAACCACCTTAGATTAAAAAGGGGTATTCCCATCTAGGGAATCATTTCTAATCAAATACCAAATTTTATAAATAATAACTTGTTAAATACATTCATTTTTCCATCTTCTTTCATTCACAAGATTTCAGTGCTCCTTCCTGTGCTGGGTTACAGTTTATAGTCAATGGTCATAGCCATCGCTGCAATATAGAAACGGTGGCTGTGATTACGCAGCTCTGTGTGCCCTGTTGTGTTATCACTGTGGTTGGAACCCTGGGAGATCACATGCTGGTGTATGCCCGGCCACCTCAACTCCTGCTTCACATCTCTAGCTGCAACGCTATTATCAAAAGCAGCAGCAGGAGCGCACATGTTCAGGCTACGGGAGTGTTGGCATCATCAGAGCGCTGGTGGCCTGAACCGTCAGTCAAGGGCAAACATCCTGCCCACATACCAAGCGCTGGCAGGAAGTAAGAAGATGGAAAATGGCCATGAGAGTGCAGAACCCCAGATAGTTCTGTATGGATAGGTCAGGGTTAACAATCCTGAGTCAGCCCCTTTTAGGAGATGGGCTTAGGTCCGCCCCCAGTTCACTGTGTGAGTGTTGTGTGTACTACAACTCTCATTCTGCACTTTAGTAGAGACATTTATTTTCTATACCCGGCCTGCTTACTTACCTTAGCACCATTCCCCAGCTACAGCATCTACATCTCCTGCCCTGCACCCATACAACACTGATAGCACCAAGGGCACCCAACTACAATCAGACAGGAGCCCAAACATCAGGGTGTGCTCTGAGGGAAGAAAGGGGGAATCCTCCTATCACAGCCCGATCCTAGGGTGCATCGGTGTGAGGATTGCCCCTGTGATTTGTGTGAACTGTCGTTGTCAGACCCACTACCACTCTCATCCTTTGCGCCGTTCCTCCTGGGCTTGTGGCAAGAGCAGTTAAAAGCGCCAGATGGGAAAACCCTTTTGACAAAAAGTAAGGGTAAGGGACTATGTGTATGTGGTGAGAGGTTGACCAGAAGACAGCACAATCAATAAAAAGGGCAGCTTGTTTTCACAGCTCTAGAGCTAAAACTACTACTATTGCAGTGAAATACTATACATGGTATATGTGTGTTGTGTGTACAGTATGTGTCTATAGTTCTATCTATATAGTGAAATACACGTGTTTTATAATGTGTGTGCTTGTGTCTCTGCCTGTGTACTGTATGCATATTCTTTTACCCAGTTTTGTCTGTCACATCTTCTATCCATAATATCAAGTGACATACATTGAATATTCATTTACTCCATTTTACATATACATAAGTCACACCATGCTACAGAGCAATGGAGAGAGAAAAAAAAACACTAAAAACACCAAGTCAAAATTCATATAGTGCAAATTGATTGAAAAGGAGCTATGTAAATTGATCTGTTTTAAATACAAGGACAATTAAAATAAGTGTTCTGGAAGATTTGCCCTGGGACCCATTCCTTCTTATCATGCATTGTATTAATGACCTTCCAAATATCTGCACCTTCGCAAAAGACTATCTATATGCAGATGACATTCTTCTAATAAATGTGGACAGATATGTCAAAGTAGTAGAAAATAGCTTAAATGATGACAAATGTTTCCATGTGGTTCTCTAAAAACAGTTTATCTTAAGTGTTGCAAAGCAAAACCATTATTTTGAAATGTCATTATGAAATTTAAATGAGGAAAGGGCTGTATAATGGTGATCTCCCAATGCCGAGACCTGACACAGTATTAAAAAACAAAATAGCTTAGAAATAATACTATTAAACACTACAAAAGTCACTTTAATTATTTCAAATCACCATTATGCTAAACAGACTGCCACTAGATTAGATTACTTTTATGTTAATCTGTGCTTCAAAGTTTTCAACAAAAATACGTTAAGGTAGCCTTTTCGGGATATGGCACACTTGTAATGACAAAATATTATTTATATTTTTCTTTGTATCATGGTACCTATTTTTGTATCCAGAACTTGGTGCATTATTAACCACCATACAAAAATCATACCAGTAATGACTTAAAGGAAATGTGTCGCCTTTAGTTTTTTAAACTAAAACCAGATACATCTTAATTTTTTCTGATCTGTTTTTATTTTTAATGGAAAAAATTCAGATTTTTGAACATGATCATGAAGTTGGCCATCTTGCCTGAGTTGATGTTAATAGCATTGTGAGACACAGCAGCCACCTGGATCATAGGAACCAGAAGACTAGAGATGTTCATTGACTTCTGTGGGAATGTTTTTAAAGCGTGCTCTGTGACCTGTGCAGAGGTCATTGTGCAGGAAGGAGGAGAATATAAGCTATGATCATCAATTACTGTGAATGGTGTGTCTTTGTTTTTTATACAAAAAAGTACACCATGCAGTGTACTGTTGTTTACAGGGGGACCAGCAGTGACATGCCTCTTGGGGACACATCACCGCTGAGGCCAGTCATTGACTGCAGTGGCCCATGTGACCCCACCCAGAAGCAAACAGACCAGGTGGCAGAAGATCCCCAAAAAGAGCCAGGATGCCGGAATGAAGTAGTGGAGAGCAGGTCAGTATGAGGTTTTCAACAGGTACTACATACTCTGGGAGCTATGTAAAAAAAATCCTATAATCCTGGAAAACCGCCTTAACCCACCATGATGTACTATAATATAATATGAGCGTTAAGGTGAAGTATGGAGAAGGATCGTGGTCTCTGCTAGCTCCTTAAGTGGCGGGACATGGTTGTATAATACATCGGACACCTGCCGATAGGGCCAGGGGTCAGAGATTATGCTGATCCCAGTCACTTAACCCCCCCCCCCCCCGTTTCTGCAGTCAATAGCAACTGCAATATTTGGGTTTAGACAGAGGGAGGGAGTTTCCTCTGCCTTCTGATCAGAGCCCCCGTGGCAAAATTGTGTGGCTCTGATAATTTGCTATGACAACCTAGGGCCTTTCAAAGGTTCCCAGGCCTGTCATAAGGAGCTGCCTGTGAAGTAGTGCCTGAGGCACAGCCTGACAGACAGCAGGTGAAGATGCTATAGACTGCAATAGTATTCTACTGTTGCAGTCTATGGGACAAGTCCCCTAAAGGAAAAGTACAGTAAAAAAAAAGTGGGAAACAATTAAAAAATAACACAAAAACATAAAAAATTCAAATCACCCACTTTTCCCAATTTTAAATATAAAAATAAACTATAAAAAAATAAACATAATAGGTATCACAACCTCCACAAATGTCTGAACTATTTAAATATAACTATCATATGTGGTGAACGCTGTAAGAAGAATAGCTGATTTGCTGTAATTGGTCATGTTACCCTGCAAAAAAATTTAATAAAAATTGATTAAAAAGTCATATGTATCCCAAAATGGTACCAATATGGTATACAGGACATTAGCAGAGCTGAGTGGAGAAAACGCAGGAGCTCTCATAAGCCATTGCTCTCCTGCTTGTGCCCACCTGAACTTCAGGTGCCTATTTCACTTAGAAAAGTAAAAAAAAAAAAAAAAGTATATTGCTCAAAATATTTTTAGCAAATTAGAATAGAATTTCTAGTTAAAGGTTTAGTTAAAAGTTTAGGTACACTTTAAATTCCTGCTGTGACAAACAGATAGGGATAAGTGCGGACCTAACTCCACCCACACCTCTATCCCCACCTACTTGCATGATCCATCCTAACCGACAGGGCACAACTGGGCGGCAGTCCCTAGCTTACGTATGTGCAGTGGCCTAAGTAAGGGGAGGCACAACACAGGGAGGAAACTATACACAAAGACAGAAATCACAGAAGCGAGAGCTTCCCAGGACAGCCCCAAAATTGCAATAGAATCAATGGAGCTGAGATCAAGAGCAAGGAGATAACGCAGGCACAAAAGGAGTAAAATACGATCGAAGTTAAAACAAGCCGAAGTCAGGAGCCAAGATATCACTTCAGTACAAGGGGTAACACAAGGTCGAAGTCAAATACAAGCCGAGGTCAAACAAACCGAAGTCACACATGCAGGATACGCTAGTGAGGTGATAAGACCAATCACAGGCAATCTGTGGCCAGCAGGATACCTGTTTAAATAGGTCCTCTTGATGAGTCACGTGATGTGGCCAGTGTCACATGACCCATGTCCAGCATCTCTGTACACCTGAGTGCCGACTCACTAGCACCGGCGCTCAGTTCCCTACCTGCTCGTTATCTAGGAGATGGAGGACGCCGGCCACGCTGAGGAAGCGTGCGTGCCTGGGTCCTCCCCGCCCCCTTGTCACCATGGAGACGAGGACGCCGACCAAGTCCTCTCTCCTCCTTACGAGCGGGGTGCCAGCAGTGCTGCAGAGAGAGAGAGCGCATCGCCGGCTCCCCGTTACAGTACCCCCCTTCCACGAGGGGCCCCCAGACCCATAATCGCTGGAGTTGTTTTTTCCGGGTGAGCTAAATGGAATCTCCTCACCAATCTCTTAGCATGCATTTTACTCGCAGGCACCCAAGACCTCTCTTCAGGACCAAAACCCTTCCAGTGAACCAAATACTGCAAAGAATTACGAACTTTCCTCACATCAAGGATTCTAGAAATCTCGTATTCTAGTTGACCGGCAACTTCCACTGGCTGCGGAGATTCCTGTGCAGGAGATACAGGCGACACATACTTTTTGAGGGGCACTAATAAGAGCATTTTAACGACTAGGGAATTACAGGGGGCGTTATCACTACTAGGGCACTACAGAGGGCATTATAATTACTAGGGCACTACCCTTTAACCCTTATACAGGGTGCATTATAAATACTGGGACATACAGAAAGCATTTTACCTATTGGGAGCACTACAGTATGGCATAATAACTACTGAGGCACTACAAGAGGGCATTATAATTACTGGGGCACTAGAGGAGGGATTATAACTACTGGGGCACTACAGGGGGGCATTATAAATATCGGGACACTATAGGGGGAGATTTTAACTACTGGTGCACTATACAGGACATAAAACTATTAAGGCATTACAGGGAGCACTTGAACTACTGAGGCACTATAGGGTCATTTTGACTACTGATGCACTAATAGGGGGTATTAGAACTAGTTGGGGCACTACAGGGGACATAACTACTGAGGCACTGTAGAGGGGCATTATACAAAAACGACTGGGGGTCCTATAGGGGGCATTATAACTACTGAGGGCGCTTAAAACTACTGGGACAGTAGGGGGGGCCTTATTAATACCAAGAGAGACCTTATTACTACTGGGTAAAGTATGGAGAGCATTATTATTTGGCACAAAATGGAGGGCACTACTACTAACAGGATCAGAGTCATTATTGTGGCATTGTAAGGGGTATTAGTACTAATGAGGGCACTCTGGGAGAAAATTATTATTAGTGGGACTTTTATATTACTATGGAGGGAACTATCTGTATAGCAGTATAAAATACGGGCACAGTATTGGGGGTAGCAGAAGGATAACACTGTTAAGGCACCAGGGTGGGAAGTATAAAAAAAAAAAGTGTGGAGCCTAAGATGTCTGTGTGGCAAACTCTGTAGCAACAAGAGGTGGCTGGAAGAAGTCGTCATGGGCTGAATGGAGTAGATGAGGAAGGAGAACGTCTACATCAGAGGAGATGTCACTTGTGAGGCACGGGATGTAACAGGTATGTGGTGCTGTATCCTTCTGTATGTTTTGTAGTGCTGAATGTAAAGTCCAACAAGCAAGTAAATTATGGAGGTCATTTATCAAACTGGTGTAAAGTAGAACTGGCTTAGTTGCCCATAGCAACCAATCAGATTCTTCCTTTCATTTTCCAAATGAACTGTCCAAAATGAAAGGTGAAATCTGATTGGTTGCTATGGACTATTTTACACTACCTTGATAAATGACCCCCTATGTCTTTAGTGCTAGGGCATGGCCATGTAGGACGGTTTCTTTGATAATTTAATACATATGCATTGGGGTTTGGGCCCCGGATGTTTTGGGACCCTAGCAATGCCCCTGGTGGCAGACAAATGGATTATAGCTCTTTACATGCTCTAGAGAGTTAGAGACCTAACAAGATTGCTAGGGCCCAAATTGCCCAGACAAGGAAGTGAAGTCCGCAGCACAGCTATATAGGAGAGTTGATTAGCTTATTAGTCAAGCAGCTGAGCACAGGATCAGAAAAGGAATTAACCCATGCAGTGCTGCAGAGAAAAATCTCTCTAATGCACACACAGGTAGAGGCTTGCAGCCAGGCTTTGGGACACAGGAGTCTGGCAGCAGGGCAGAAGCTAGATGAGAAATGCAACAGCTATACCAGCCCCAGATAGTGGGATGACGGAGGGCACAGAGCGCCACCTCAGGGGCGGACTGGCCCTAGACCCTACAGGGAAATTTCTAGGTGGGTCGATGGCCAGGGGGCTGCCCAAGATCTCCTTATTGCCACCAGCCAGGTACATAACGATCTGATGCTCTCAGTATTAATTAATGTAGGAGCATCAGGCACCAATTTAAGTTCTCAGTCTGCCCTTGGCCACCATGAAATTTGCCCAACTTGGAGAACCCTTTTAATGGACTCAGATCATAATTTTTTTCTTTTTCTTTTTAGTTTAAACTGTTTATTAAAGAAGTGCTGAATTAGTACAATATAATTGACATCTTAAAGCTCAATATATAGATAATGTACATACAACATTTTGAAATAACAAAAAGTACTAACTGGGAGGATGGTTTGAGGGAAAGAAAGAAAGGGAGGGGGGGAAAGAGAGGTCCAATAATAATATATATTATTATGTCTCTTAAGAAAAAGAAGAATCATTGGGAGAAGTTTCTGAATGTCTTCTAGGGTGTCCATACTGCTTGGAACCATTTTGTCCTTCTCGATTCCCATCCGGCAATCTGCTCCATTTTATATATATTATCACACCTTATCAGCCACTGAGTATGTCAGAGCATCCATAGATTTCCATTTGGTAGCTACCAAGATCCTGGCAACGGCTAGCAGGACAGAGAACAGTGTCCTCATTTGTCTGGTACATTTAACGTCTCCCAGGAGACCTAGTAGACAACATTTTGCAGAAGGTATTATTTTAACCTTGCTTATGTTAGTGAGTGTTGCACATATCACATTATATCAGGGCATTGCCACCATATATTCAAGTGCCTGTTGCATTTTGGCATCTCCAACACACAGGGTCACACTCTGGGAAGAGAATATGAAATTTTTGTGGGGTGTAATACCATCTATTAATTATCTTATAAGAATTCTCCTGCAGTTTTACGCAGTGTGACACTTTCGGCGCGAATGAGAAGAGGTATGCTATGTCTTTGGCTGAAAATTGGGTGCCTAGGTCGTTCTCCCTTTGCTGAATAAAATCATATGTCTTGGGTCTGATCTTGGAACTAAGCTGGTGTATATCACAGTAATTTTCTTTTTGGTATTGTGCAACAGCTTTATGTGCATCCCAGACCAGACCCGGAGACATGAAAGCACTCTCGTTGTAAAGGAAGTATTCTTCCAGGTGCTTCTGTATTACTTTTACATGTTCTGGATTGCTTAGCAGAGTCTCATCCAGCCTCCAAGTAATGTGAGGCCTAGGAAGGGACGCCACCTCAATCGTCAGGAACAGCGTGATCAGATAGCTGTATGTTGTCTATTGAAGTCTGAGAGAATTTGGATAGCAATTGTGGAGGGACAAACATGTAGTCTAACCTCTGGTATGGGCTACCAAATGTGTAGTCTTTAGCTGTTGGATGTAGTGCTCTCTAGACATCAACAAGGCCTGCATTTGCTAGTTGCATCTTAATCTTTCACAGAGCTGTCTGAGATACAGAGGAGGACCTTACTGACGTGTCTAGTGTAGGGTTTAAAGCAACATTAATGTCCCCTCCTAGGATTACTACGCCTTCCGCAAATGATTCAAACAGTGACAAGGTGCGCTCCAACCAATCAGCTTGTGCTACATTGGGAGTGTGCATGTTGCCTAGCATTATTCTTTGTGTGCCCAGTGTCGTACACCCCTTCACGCCCAGCATCGTACATGTACGGCGCAACTTGACGTGACTTAACGCCCAGTGCGGTACATGTACGGCGCGCTGATCGGGCTGGTGCAGGAGCTGCGCCCGCCCAATCCGCAGCAGGGGTCCGGCAGTCCCTGATAGCCAGCGCATTAACCCCTGCACAGCCACGGTCAGTGCTGACCGAAGCACGGGCGATGTCCGTGCAGGGGGGAAGCAGCCATCGGGTCCACGCGCTGCTGTGACAGGCAGCCGATGGCAGGGAAGGCAGCCCAATGCCTTCCTTAGGCATCGTGGCTGCCTTTTGTGACAGCCTGTGAGATCCAGCCCCCAGTGTGTAATACACTTACAGCCAATGCATGACAATACAGAAGTATTGTCATGCATTGTAAAGAGTGGGACAAAAAAGTAAAGTGAAAAAAAAGTTTAAAAATAAAGTTTTAAAAAAAATGTAAAGTTTAAAGTAAAAAAAAAGTCCTTTTCTCATAATAAAGTAAAAAAAAAAGAGTAAAACATAGGGAAAAAAAGAAAAGTAGACATATTAGGTATCGCTGCGTCCGTATTGACCAGCTCTAAAAAAAAATCACATGACCTAACCCCTCAGATGAACACCGTAAAAAAAATTAAATAAAAACCGTCACCTTACATTACTAAAAGTGCAACACCAAGCGATCAAAATGGCGTATGCCCCCAGAAATAGTACCATCCTGCAAAAAATGAGCCCCTACAGCACCTAAGACAATCGCCCTAAAAAAAAATATATAGCTCTGAGACTATGGAGACACTAAAACAAGATTAAATTTTATTCAAAAATGCTGTTATTGTGTAAAACATAAATAAATAAATAAATAAATAAAGTATACCTATTAGGTATCGCTGCGTTTGTAACAGCCTGCTCTAAAAAAAATACCACATGACCTAACCCCTCAGGTGAACACCGTAAAAATAATAAAATAAAAATTGTGTCCTAAAAGCCATTTTTTGTCACTTTACATCACAAAAAGTGTAATACCAAGCGATCAAAAAGTCATACCCACCCTTACCTAAGACAATCACCCAAAAAATAAAATAACTAGGGCTCTCCAAATATGGAGACACTGAAACATGATTTTTTTTTTATTCAAAAATGCTGTTATTATGTAAAACATAAATAAATTTAAAAAAGTATACATATTAGGTATCGCCACATCCATAAGAACCTGCCGTCAGGTGAACACCGTAAAAAAAAAATGGTGTAAAAAAAAGCAATTTTTTTGTCACCTTACATCACAAAAAGTGTAATAGCAAGCGATCTAAAAGACACATGCACCCCAAAATCATACCAATTAAACCGTCATTTCATCCTGCAAAAAACTAAGACCCTATATAAGACAATCGCCCAAAAAATAAAAAAAACTATGGCTCTCAGAATATGGAGACACTAAAAGAGGATTTTTTTAAATTCAAAAATGCTGTTATTGTGTAAAACATAAATAAATTTAAAAAAGTATACATATTTGGTATAGCCGCGTCTGTAAGAACCTGATGTATAAAAATATCACATGCACTTAATCCCTCAGATGAACACCGTAAAAAAATATATAAAAAAGTATAATAGCAAGCGATCAAAAAGTCATACGCACCCTAAAATAGTACCAATCAAAACGGTCATCTCATATAGAAAAAAATGAGCCCCTACATAAGACAGTTGCCCAAAAAATAAAAATAAACTATGGCTTTCAGAATATGGAGACACTAAAAAAAATAAAAAAAATAAATGCTCTATTATGTAACTGAAACAAACAACCAGAAAAAGTAGTCATATTTGTTATTGTCACGTCCGTAACAACCTGCTCTATAAAAATACTACACGATCTAGCCTGTCAGATGAACATTGCAAATAACAAAAAATTAAAACTGAGCCAAAACAGCTATTTTTTGTTACCTTGCCTCACAAAAAGTGTAATATAGAGCAACCAAAAGTCATATGTACCCTAAAAAAGTACCAACAAAACTGCCACCTTAGGCCTCTTTCACACTTGCGTTGTTGGGATCCGGCATGCACTTCCGTTGCCGGAGGTGCCTGCCGGATCCGGAAAAACGCAAGTGTACTGAAAGCATTTTAAGACGGAACCGTCTTCCAAATGCTTTCAGTGTTACTATGGCACCCAGGACGCTATTAAAGTCCTGGTTGCCATAGTAGGAGCGGGGAGCGGGGGAGCGGTATACTTACAGTCCGTGCGGTTCCCGGGGCGCTCCAGAATGACGTCAGAGCGCCCCATGCGCATGGATGACGTGTCCATGCGATCACGTGATCCATGCGCTTGGGGCGCCCTGACGTCACTCTGGAGCGCCCGGGGAGCCGCACGGACGGTAAGTACACTGCTCCCCCGCTCCCCACTACACTTACCATGGCTGTCAGGACTTTAGCGTCCCGGCAGCCATGGTAACCACTCTGAAAAAGCTAAATGTCGGCTCCGGCAATGCGCCGAAACGACGTTTAGCTTAAGGCCGGATCCGGATCAATGCCTTCCAATGGGCATTAATTCCGGATCCGGCCTTGCGGCAAGTGTTCCGGATTTTTGGCCGGAGCAAAAAGCGCAGCATGCTGCGGTATTTTCTCCGGCCAACAAACGTTCCGTACCGGAACTGAAGACATCCTGATGCATCCTGAACGGATTTCTCTCCATTCAGAATGCATTAGGATAATCCTGATCAGGATTCTTCCGGCATAGAGCCCCGACGACGGAACTCTATGCCGGAAGAAAAGAACGCAGGTGTGAAAGAGCCCTTATCCCGTAGTTTCCAAAATGGGGTCTTTTTTTGGGGAGTTTCTACTCTAGGGGTGCAACAGGGGGTCTTCAAATGTGACATGGCAGCTTAAAATGATCCCAGTGAAATCCAAAAACCATATGGCGTTCCTTTCATTCTGCACAATGCTGTGTGCCCGTACAGCAGTTTACGACCACATATGGGGTGTTTCTGTAAACTACAGAATCAGGGCAATAAATATTGAGTTTTGTTTGGCTGTTAAACCTTGCTTTGTTAAAAATTTATTAAAATGGAAAATCTGCCATTTTCCATAAATTCTTGTTAACAAAGGGTTAACAAAGTTTGTAACATCAGTTTTGAATACCTTGAGGGGTGTAGTTTCTAAAATGGGGTAATTTTTGTGTGGTTTCTATTATGTAAGCCTCACAAAGTGTCTTCAGACCTAAACTGGTCCTTAAAAAGTGGGTTTTGGAAAATTTCTGAATAATTTCAAGAACTGCTTCTAAAAAGTCTTCTAACGTCCCCAAAAAATAAAATGGCATTCACAAAATGATCCAAACATAAAGTAGACATATGGGGAATGTAAAGTAATAACTATTTTTGGAGTTATTACTATCTATTATAAAAATAGAGAAATTGAAATTTAGAAATTTGCTAATTTTTCCAAATTTTTGGTAAATTTGGTATTATTTTATAAATAAAAATGAAATATTTTGACTCAATTTTACCATTGTCATGAAGTACAATATGTGACGAGAAAACAATCTCAGAATGGCCTGGATAAGTTAAAGAGTTTTAAAGTTATAACCACATAAAGTGACATATGTCAGATTTGCTAAAAATGGCCTGGGCAGAAAGGTGAAAAATGGCTTGGTCCTGAAAGGGTTAATAAACAAATAGCGTCCTTCATCATCTGTGAGGGTTGAATGCATCATCAGAGGGGTGTTTTTATGAATCGCTATTGACACTCACTTGGAAGCGCCTGATGGCGATGTACTATGAAGCCACTGGTTATATACCATGTGTGATAGGCGCGGGACGTGTCCTTTTGTAAAGTCGGTTTCCTGTAGGAAAGCGATGTTCACTTTATGTTTCTTCAGAAATTGACATATCTGAGTACGCTTGGGTGGCGCATTTAACCCCCGGACATTAAAAGTGCATATTCTTATGTCAGCCATAGTAACATGGGCTCATGGATTGCACAATCGCTACATTCAAAGTCCTCTATTTCTTCGGCCTCTCCTGGGGTGCGGGGTGGGATAAGGGGGATAGGAAAGGTAGGGAAGGAAAAGTAAGTGCAAACAAGAGCTTTTGCAAAGCAGGGTCCTGATAAACCCTGGATAACAGCCAGGAAGAGGCATACTTCTCTACTCAGGAATAGCATATCCACAGCTAACATCTGGTGGGCAGAAAGGACCAAATCCAGGGTTCGTAACATGATTAACGAGCAAATATATCAAAGATGGGTGCAGATGTAAGGGTTCCTACTTTGATATATATATATGATTATATTGCATCTGTCTTACTGGAAATAAAATTTCTAAGTAGGAGATTGTGAAAAAGCTGAAATGAAAATAAAAGAAAAGAGTGAAAGAAAAGAGTTGGCAAATTGAGATTTAACAATTAGATGTGGTCATCTTAACTTGTGAATGTCCATATACCGTAATTACTTAACTCAAGTTCCTCAGTGCCCATAACAAAGCGGGTCGATAGATCCAGGGCAAAAGTTCTAGAGATATGGTGTGGGTATGAATGAAGCAGAGATTATCAGAGTCACTCCATGTCAATAGCCAGACTCTTGGGTGTTATTCCTCCCACCATCTTCTTTCCACGCTGGTCAGCAGAGCGGCTGAAGGGTGTCCATGGAACAACAGCTGGCAGTGCAGGTAAATCTGTTAAGTCCTTCACTGAGTTCCAATCTGGGATATCTAAGGAAGCGATCTCCAACACATCATATACTGTGGGCAGGTCTGCTGGGGAATGCACAACCAGTTTGCGGCCCGGTGCATTGATAAGTAGGCCAAAGGGGTGCAGCCACCGGTAGTTTATATTTTTGTCCATTAGTGTATCCAACAGGGGTTTTAATATCCTGCGCTTTAGTAGGGTAATGGGCGACAGCTCTTGAAAGAGTGAGATATCGGAATCTGCGAATGTAATGGATTGTTTGGCCCTAGAAGCCTTCAGTATTTGTTCTTTAGCTTGGAAACTAGCGAGGCGGCATATCACATCTCTCAGTGGGTCGCCTTCCTTTGGGGGTGGCTGTAAAGCTCTGTGTACTCTGTCCATAGTCAGGGCCTAAAAGCCCAAGGCTTCCATCCCAATAAATTCAGGCAGGCCTTTTAACCGCAGATTATTACAGCGGCCGCGGTTATCCTGGTCCTCTACCAGATTATATAGCAGGTTGATATGAGCCTGCGTTCTATCAAGACTGTGTGAGACTGCCGTGTTATAGTTCACTATAGTGTTCTGGTGGCCCTCTAGTGCATCAACTCTTTCTTTAACTTACCTTAGATCTCGCTTGATTTTGAGCTGTTCCTTGCGCAGAGGTTCTATGGTTTCAGAAAGAAGATCTTTCATAAATCGTCGAGAGACTGATAGTTCATCTCTTGCTTGGTCTTCTTCCTGCTCACTCTCCCTGTCTTAATCTGCAGACTGCCCTGTGGCAGCAAGCGCTTCTGCTCTCTGCGCCATCTTGGCTCCCTGTTTTCCAGTAGGTATGTTCTGTTTTCGGATAAATTTGTCCATATCTCCGTGGCTGGACCCGGGTTTCGGAGGCCTAGGGGTGTCTCTAGATCTATCCCTTGTGGACTTGCCCATCTTCTGCTGACTTGTACTGCTTTTTATGCTCGTTCCCACTCAGCCCTGAGCAGAGCTCACAGCGCCATGTGCGTCTCGCTCTGTTGCCAAGCTCCACCCCCTCAGATCATCTTTTAACCACTTCTGCTTCCATGTCTTGACTAACCCTGGTAACAACTTCAAAAAACATCCATTGCTATTCTTTTGTCATTCTTTTGTTTGCAAGTGTAAAAACCTGGGATTTACATGCCGCAATGGCAATAAGGTCTTGTGCAGACTATAAGCGCTCATTTACACAACCGTATCCATTTTTGCCAGGAAATTACGGATCCTCAAAACACGGATACCGGCTGTTTGCCTTCTGCGTTTTGTGGAATGGAACATCCGTCTCCATGATAGAAATGCAAATACAGACAAGAATAGGACATTCTATCTTTTTTGCGGGGCTGTTGAAATGAAAGGGTCCACATCCGATCCGAAAAATTGCGGAACGGATGTGGACAGAAATATACAGTCGTGTGAAAGGGCTCTAAGGGTAAGGAACAGGGGTTCTTTCGATTTTACTGCTCTGCCTAGCTGATGTCAATGTGACCATGGCACAGGGAATCCACTTTCCAAGTTGGTACCATAAATTTTGAGACTTTACTAGTACAATCAATAAAGACTTGGGATATTCCTCAAGTGCTATGTCGTCTCTTACTCTGTATTATAAATTTATTTAGGACACATCATCATACATACGCTGTAGTGTGATATGCTTTTAAGCAGGCCAAAGCACAAAGCTGCAACCTTTTTACTTTTGTGAGCATCTTAGTCTATTAAACAGTTTCCTATTCCCGAAAAAATATCCACCCACAAGTAGTTTAGAAAAAAAATAATTACTCACCATGATTTATGTGTGCCATATTATTTCCTTCTCTGCTTCCTTTGGAGCATCTGTTGTTTAAGCAGTTTGCATCTATTTATTAGTGCCCACATACCTTAGATGGGACATCTTCCTTCCGAAACACAAGTTCATTGTCTACAGCCCATTCATGAAATAATGAACTGATGAGGAAATCAGCAGAGCCTCCAGGATACCCTGGAGTCAACATCTCCAATACAAGGAAAAAAGAAGAGAACCACTGTGTAACCTCTGGTACTGACTGACCATCCACGCCTAGAGGTATTAAGTAAAATTGCAAGAAAACATCATCAGGTCCTACACAAGTATGCCCGTTTAAAAATAATATTCCCTCCCCTGCTATTACACACAACCATCAAATCTGAGAAACATAATGATAAGGAGTTCGTTGACCTCATAAACAAAAAAGGAACCGATCTCTGCATTGTAAAAAGCTGCAAAACCTGTTCTCATTTCATTTTCAGACAAGATATGGATTTCCAACACATAGCAGGACTATAAGATGCCTGGGACATTCACATGAGGCAGAATTGGTCCCTTTTTGACTCCCGCCCTTGGTAGTGGGCCACTTAGAATGCAGTAAGGTTGAAATCCCGGGCTGTGATTGGACGCGGGGTGATGCCAGTCATGTGGGCTGCAGTAGCGTCCTGCTCCCTGTCTCTCCCATCACTCGCTGCTCGTCCGCTCCGTGTTCAGGCAGTCCCTGCCCCTGTAGTAAAAGCCTCCAGCGCCCGTCTCTCTCCGTGACAGCAGCCTAACTATGTACCTGCCGGCATGGGCTGCAGCAACTCGTCGTCTGCGGGAGGTAAGACCATTGGGAGTAATGCTGCCAGCTGTGCCATAGCGTCTGCCTTGTTATGTATGGAGCATATACAGCAGTGCATATAATACCAGGTGGAGAGGAAACCACCATTGTACATTGCTGTGCATTCTACACACTGGGCGTTAATCTGCACAAACGTACCAAGCCAGGTAGGTTTTGCATATAGGACATTTGGCTGGCATGCTGGCTATTGTAGAAGACTCAATTTTCCATTTGATGCTATTGATCTCATTGGACTACCATTTTATTTGACCTATTAGGATACATAGAGGTTAATGGGTGGCAGGCGGTGTTTATGATCTCCCCACCGAAACTGAACCTGCCAGTGGGACCCCACTGATCACTGAGGAACCTGCCATGTCACCTTTAGTTCAGACGGGAGCGGCTGCAGAGCACGGGTGCCATTCTGTTCAATGCTCACTGGCACTGCCTGCCATCCACGATTCCACGCTGCTGGTCCAGGCCATTCAGTGCTTGAAGAGCCAGCAGAATCAGCACTCAGCCCACTAGGCACAAGAATAGCACAGATCCCACTGCCCTAGGTACTTACAGGAGGACTATATATCTGAGTATAAATTAACTATGTACTAAGTTGGTATAACCTAGGCATCATCTGGATATCATTATAAATGTACAGCTAACAGCTTTGATAAATTATAAATCTTTAATGGACCATGCTGGTATAACCTGGGTACCTCCTGTATATAATGATATATGTACAGTTGGTATAACCTGGGTATCTCCTGTATATAATTATATATGTACAGATGGTATAAGTTATACATCTTCTTGTATACAGTGATACTGATATGGAGCATGCTGGTATAACCTGTGCATCTCCTGTATATAATTATATATGTAGAGCCGGTATAAGTTATACACTGTATACAAGAAGATGTATAACTTATATATAATTATATACAGGAGATACCCAGGTTATACCAGCATGGTCCATATCACTATATACAAGAAGATGTATAACTTATTCCAGCTGTACATATATAATTATATACAGGAGATGCCCAGGTTATACCAGCATGGTCCATATCACTACTATATACAAGAAGACGTATAACTTATACCAGGTGTACATATATAATTAGCTGTCTGGGCATGCTGAGAGTTGTAGTTTTGCAACAGCTGGAGGCATCCTGGGTGGGAAAAGCTGGTCTACTGTGATAATATGAACAATGGGGGTTCTACAAAAGAGCTATTGTGGGGCAAAGTTCATATTCGTGTTTACACACGCATTTTAAAATGAATGCTTTCCCCTTTTATAAACAAGTAAATAATGACGCAATGCTGTGGGGCTGGTATGCAACTTTTTCCAGGGCTGGTTTTTATCCCCAGTCCGGCCCTGCAGGTATCTCTATGTTTGAGAAACAGGACAGAAGCAAGCATAAGGTCTCATTGTCACACAATTAAAGACAAGACAAGCACATAGCCTTCGTGCTGCATTCATGCTGTCAAATTCTTGACCCTTAGCCCTTCTCTCCAGCCAGATGTGTAACATGTGTAGCATGTGACCAACATGCACTTTCTATAATACCAGTTTCTTTTTATGTGGCACAAGGGTCTTTGGGCCCCCTCAAGCTCCTGGGCCCAGTAGCGACTGCTACTGTGGCAGGCGCAGCACTATGAAGTGCCTTTTGCACTGTGGCATTAGAATAATTTTGATATCTCTGACTTTTAGTCTAACCAGACTGTCTATTACTCTGTAATTCCTCTAGCGCCGTTTTATGGAAATAGGAGGTTTAAAGAGCACACCAAATGCTTGAAATAACTTCTTTATTAACTTCAACTTTTATTCATATATAACACTGCCACCTCCGTAGCAGATAGTCCATGTACATAACACGTGTTGAAAATATATCACACAATGGCGGTATGCATAAGATGGTGGTTCAACTGTCCAATCTTGTCATTCAACATAAAATGGTACATATATTTCTCTCTTCAGTATCCGTACTCTCACTTTAAGTTATTTAAGCACTTTATTATCTCTCTGAGAGGTATATCTGAGGTTAACCAATAGTTCACTTGCTGAATTTGGTCGCAATTTGCAGTATGCAGTTAGCAGTAACTATTTGCAGATTGGTTGAGTATGATCTAGTATGGTTGTATGCAATTTGGATTGCAATATGGAATTTGAATTTTGATTGTGAACTTTGTAGTTTGCAATTGTAGCTTGCAATTTGTATTTGAAATTGAATTTGCAATTTGTATGGAATCTGGTTTCTATGCTTGCAATTTGGTGGAACTGTAAGTAAACACATATATAACTGGTTCAGTATACAGTTCTAATCACAATACTAACAAAATGAACATTAAATAACTGTTCTAAATACCTATTTTGGCCTCTTGTTCCCATAAAACTGGACTCTGACTGGAACTGTGTGTCTGTTTAGCTCCTCTCTCTGGTGAGTAATGATTTCAGCAGCTCCTGCTAGGGGAATTCCCAGACAGGTTGTGTGTGAGGCTAGCTGTGATTGGTGAAAACTCTTGCTGTGTGAGAAGCTGCCTATGGTTGGTCTAGACTTCTGCCCAGCAACAACAGATTAACACTATGCTTTCTGTTGTTTCTGCTGTGTCACTGAGCTTACCTTACATTACAAAATTAATCTTAAAGGCATATTATCTTTTTCTGCTTCTGTGAACACAAAATATACCAGTTATATGACATCCAAAACATGATGTCACAGTAAATAACTATTTTATCTTTAACACATAAACATAGGAAATGTATTAAGGCTATTGGCATGTCTTGCTGTACACACATTTAAGCTATACTAGCAACCTAGGACAGGTCCTAGCTGGCCAGCTACACTCCCACCAAAATTACCTATAATTCTATGTTCTTAGTGGTATGACTTGAACTTGAATTTTAGGAAATTTCCATCAGGTTCTCAACTTCCAAGTGTCTTTTATCACTCTCAAGTGGAACAACTAACTTCTGTATAGGACGTTCCAACCTGAGTGGAGTAGTGAGACGTTTTCCTTTTTTGTCAAGTTTTGAGTCTCCTATTTGTAACAACCCTCTTCTTACTAGTTTGTCTTCATCCTTTTGAACTTCTAGAACTTTGGCCAATTTCTATTGACTTCTAGGTAAATCTTCTTCTTTCACTAACACTATGTCACCAACTTGGACATTTCTTCTGGGTGTTTGCCATTTATTTCTTAGCATAAGATTGGCTAAGTACTCTTTCATCCATCTATTCCAAAACTGTTCTGATAGATATTGAACTCTTCGCCATCTACTTCTGGCATATAAATCCTCTTTGGTGAACTTGAAGGGGGTGGCTGTATGTAATCAGACTTAAGGTGAAGTAGATGGTTGGGATTTAAAGGGTCCAAACTTTTTGGATCATTGATGTTATCAACTGTAAGCGGACGACTGTTAAAGGGTTTCTACCACCTCATTTTAAACTAATTAGCTCTCAGACACTAGCGATCTGCTAGTGTCTGATCTACCTAACAATGCTATTCTCAGACCTGTGCGTGGATCCGTTTCACTAAAAAACGAACTTTTATTAATATGCTAATGAGCCTCTAGGTGCTATGGGGGTGTCTTTTCAGCACCTAGAGGCTCAGTCTACTCACATTGTATGCCGCCCCGCTCGTCCGTTAAGCCCGCCCATCTCCTCTTGAATGCCATCCTCCATCTGAGCCAGTGGACGAATTCTCGCGTCTGCGCCATGCGCGTCTGTATTCGGCGCAGGCGCAGTGAATGTCTGACCACTCCCTGCACAGACATCTCCACTGCGCCTGCGCCGATGACCGAGATGTCTGTGCAGGCAGCGGTCAGACATTCACTGTGCCTGCGCCGAATACAGACACGCATGGCGCAGGCGCGAGAATTCGTCCGCTGGCTCAGATGGAGGATGGCATTCAAGAGGAGATGGGCGGGCTTAACGGACGAGCGGGGCGGCATACAATGTGAGTAGACCGAGCTCCCAGCTGTTGTGAAACTACAACTCCCAGTATGCATACTTGCTCTGCTCTTCTAAGAACTCTCATAGAAATGAATGGAGCATGCTGGGAATTGTAGTTTCACAACAGCTGGGAGCCGGAGGTTGCCTACCCCTGCTCTAGGTGCTGAAAAGACGCCCCCATAGCACCTAGAGGCTCATTAGCATATTAATTAAAGTTCGTTTTTTTGTGAAACGGATCCACACACATGTCTGAGAATAGCATTGTTAGGTAGATCAGACACTAGCAGATCGCTAGTGTCTGAGAGATAATTAGGTCAAAATGAGGTGGTAGAAACCCTTTAACAATAGATATTACTTCATAGAATACGGTCCTAAGTGAAGCATCATCTATTCTTCCGGCGCTCCTTTTCAACACTGAACTGAACACATTTCTCACAGTTCTGATTTGTCTTTCCCAAACTCCTCCTGCATGTGGAGCATTCATGTAAAAATCACACAGTTTCTCTAACAAATACTCAGTTACTTTTTCTTTAATCAATCTCTTTTAGAGCGTTCTTCAATTCATTCTTTGCTCCGACAAAATTAGATTCTTGGTCAGATCTAAGCTCTCGGACAGTACCTCTAATGGCTATGAAACATCTTAAGGCGTTTATAAATGCATCAGTTGACATATCTTCTAACATTTCCAGGTGAATTGCACTGGAGCTTAGACATGTAAATATTAGTCCATATCTCTTGTACTCCTTGCGGTTCTGTTTGGTGATGAATGGGCCAAAACAATCCATTCCGCTATAAAGAAATGGTGGTGATGGGTTTACACGATCTGCCGGTAAATCTGCCATTCTTTGTTCTTCTGTAGGTCTACGTGCAGGGGCGTAACTAGAAGTGACTGGGCCCCACATCAAATATTTGTAAGGGCCCCCCCAGCGCGCTTCGCACCTCCCTCCTCCTGTGTAAACCCCACTTCTTTGGCACAGTGTAGCGGTATACTGTATATTGTCGGGCACAGTGTAGCGGTACACTGTATATTGTCGGGCACAGTGGATGCTATATGTGTATAACATAAACATATTCCACATGAACACTTACAGTTACTTGACCTGGCCCTTGGGGGTCTCGGACGCCACTTCCACACTTTGGCCGGGGCTCGGCTGAGCTGAAGTTGTGCTTTATCCTAATGAGAAAGATTTCATAATAAGGTTTTGGAGAAGGGGCAGAGGAATAGCAGAGCAGGGAGAGGCTGGTGCTGCTACTAGGGGGTCATACCATGGGGGAGTAATAAAGCCCACCATAATGCCCCCCCAGTAGTAATAATTCTCCTTATAATGTGACAGTGCAAAAATACCCCCTTGTAATGCCCCCAGTTGAGCTAATGTCCCCATAGTGCCCCCATAATGTACCAGTATAAAATACCCCTATATAGTGCCCCCAGTAAATTCCCCCATAGTGCTCCTCTCCCCCCTTCCTGCTAGTGCCCCCCATAATGTACCAGTATAAAATGCCTCATATATAGTGCCCCAGTAGATGCCCCTCAGTGTCCGGCCTCTGATAGGCTGCCGGCCTAGTGTCCCCCATAATGCCCCCCAATAATGTGCCAGTAAGTGTCCCCATAGATGCCCCCCCCATCATGTGCCAGTATCAAGTGCCTCTCTCCTCCCCCCCCACATGTCCCAGTATCATAGTGCCATCTCCCCCCCCACAAAAAAAGCCCCCCAGCAGCTGTTCTCGGAACTGCCTGCTCCCAGTGACTGCATTTGTTTCAGACCGGCTCGCGGCGCAGGCACAGGTAAGGACTTACCTGTGCCTCACCGGACTTGTGATTTAAGACGGCAGCCCGCATGTGTTCGCGGGCGAACGCGGTGAACTGCCCATCACTGGTCTCCAATACTAAGCACAATACTCCAAATGAGGTCTCACTAGTGCTCTGTAGAGTGGCATGAGCACCTCCCTCTTTCTACTAGTAATGCCTCTCCCTATACAACTTTTACTTCTGGATCACACATAGACACTTCCGTGTAACCTTTACTGGGTGTGATTTCCTTTTCCCAAAGGAACTCTGGGCCTGTGAACCAATTTGAATTTTTCAATTCTGTTACATTCAGGCCTCTTGAAGCATGATCTGCTGGGTTATGCTTTGTGTCAATGTGATGCCAATGTTCCGAATTTGTTATTTCCCGAATTTTCGCAACTCTGTTGGCGACAAAGATATGGAATCTTCGAGCTTCGTTGTTTATGTATCCTAGGACAACTTGTGAGTCTGTCCAAAAATATTCTTCATCTATTTCCAATTCCAATTCTTCTCTCAGAAACATGCTTACTGATGCTGAAACTATGGCAGCTGTCAGTTCAAGTCTTGGTATTGTCTGAATACTGGTAGGTGCAACTCTGGCCTTCCCCATAACCAGGGCACAGTGTATCTTTTCTTCTCCTATTACTCTGATGTAGGAGCACTGACCATAATAGTAACTACTGGCATCTGAAAAATGATGAAATTCTATTTTCTTGTACTTTCCAAAATCATGAGGTACAAAACATCTGGGTATCCGAACTTCTCTCAAGTTTTGCAAGTCTCTTATCCAACTCTCCCACCTTGGCCTCAAATTTTCAGGTATGGGCTCATCCCATCCCAACTTCAGTCTGCATAATTCTTGCAGTATTTCTTTTGCTCTGAGGATTACTGGGGCCAAGAATCCCAATGGATCAAATATAGAAGCTACTGCAGAAAGAATGGTTAGTCTAGTTGCAATGTTCTCTTCAATAGATACTTCAAAGAAGAACTTGTCGTTCTCTATATTCTATCCCAATCCAAGTATGTTCTGAACTGGAAGATGATCATAATTGAGATCTACATTCTTCATTGTTGCTGCACGTTCAGAGTCACTGAAGGATTCCAGTACCTCTCTATTGTTTGAGATGCATTTGTGAAGGCGCAGGTTTCCTCTTGTGCATAACTCTTAACTTTCTTTCACTAGTTTGATTGCAGATTCTGTAGACTCTAGACTTATGAGACTATCATCTACATAAAAGTTTTTCTTCAGAAAATTTGCTGATGATAGGCAATCCTTTTCATTCTCATTAGCCAGGTACTTCATACTATAATTGGCGCAACCTGGAAATGATGCTGCTCCAAACAAGTGTACTTTCATTCTGTATTCTGCTGGCTCTGTATCTCTATCTCCATCCTACAGAGTACTCCATTCAGAGTGTTAGTAAGATCTGGTCCTTTTAGTAGATGATCATTCAGTGCAACACCATTGTACTTTGCTGAGCAATCAAATACTACTCTAATCTTATCTGGTTTCTTTGAGTAGTAAACAGTTTGATGTGGGATGTACCACACTTCTCCTTCTTTAGGTTTGTTATTAACTTTCTCTGCATGTCCTTCTTAGAGGATGCCTTCCATGAATTTCAAATAATCCTGCTTGAATTTTGGATCTCTTCCCATCTTTTTCTTCAAACATTTCAATCTTGCTAGGGCAAGATTTCTGTTATTTGGCAGACAAAGTTGTTCTCTAAAAGGTAAGGGCATTTCAAGATGACCTTGTTGATTCTGCTGAATACTTTCTTCTAGAGTGTGTACAAACTTTATGTCTTCTTGAGATACACTCTTTTCTTTAGAACTTATGTCTGCAAAGTCGGATTCAAGGATCTTGATAACTTTTGCTGGTCTTACAGTTGGTAACTCTTGGACAGATATTCGATGACACAATCCTGTCACCTGTCTTGAGTTTGCGATCTGCTGTTTTCCTCCAACAACACCCCATCCTAGATCAGTTTAAACAGCGTAGGGTTCACCCTTTCCTCCTGTGATTACCTAGAGGTAGAGGGTAAATCCACACACCTTTTTCCTAACACTGGACTAGGCCTCTCTATGTTTTTCTGAGCAGGGATGGAAGGATAATAACTTTTTCTCTCACTAAATGCTGGAGATTCCCTTCCATTCTCATGGGCGTAAGTAGGAAAGTAGGAGTCTGCTTCTTCACTTAGAACAGATTTGAACCTATGACTACTCTGATTCATATCCTCTTCGTGTACTCCGAGTCTGGCTTCTATGATCTTAATATTTTTTTGCCTTTCCAGACTTTTCATCTGTTGGCGCAGTGCATCTATTTGAGCTTCCATTTGATGGTGCTGTGCCTCCATTTGAGCTTCCATTTTATGGCGTTGTGCATCCTTTTCAGCTTCTTTTTCAGCCATCAGTTGGCGCTGCGCCTTGATGGCAGCTTCCATTTCAATTTCTGCTCTCTTGACAGCAAGTTGTTCAGCTAATTCCTTTCTTTTGGCTGAAGTATTTGAGGACTCTGATATGTGGGTGGCACTTCTGCTAGCGAAGGAAGTCCCACTTGAGATTGTGGTTCCCCCTAAGGACCTAGCATAGTCTCTCATAAAAAGATCGTTCATTCTACTTCTTGTTATAACTTCATTATAATTAGCTGCAGATGAAATCTCTCTCATGAGCTTTACTAAATCTTTAGTGACTGCAGTACATGTGTCCATGTTCCTTACAATGTTCTGAGAAGGTGTCGTAAGCGACTGCAGGTTGACATATGCTGCCATAAGCTCTGATTCAGATTCTTTTACCATCTCTACCATATCACTCAAGTTCCCTTTTATACTTTCTTGTTTTAGCTTTCCACAAATGCCTCTAATGTATAATTTCCACTACTGTCATGGCGGGCGTGCACTCACAGATAACCCACCAACCAGGCTCTGGGCGAGAGACAGGGGAAGGGTCACCTCCTAGCTAATCCCTGACCTCTTTCCCTGCACTGCTCAGCCCACATGCAGACCTTTATGGTAGGTATGATGTGTCCCCATGCCTGGGCTGAAACACCCTAAATTCCCTAAGATGGTGAAGAGGGGAAATAGGAGCAGCCTGCTCGCACAGAACCTGGATGGGAGAGATGACACAAAACAACCAAACTTGAAATCACACTTATCTTTCTGAGCTGGAACAGACAATCTTCCTTCCTAGCTTCCAAGACCACAATGATTCCTATAATCCGCTCAGAGCACTGGGATGGTGTGCTATTTAAACTAATGACCCCACCCAGTGCACCTGATGAGAGGTGGATCCAGCACGGCTCCAAAACAAACACTAAACTCGTGCTGCTATCCTGGCCGACCTCCGCACATGGTCAGAGCGGGGCATGACAACTACTCATACATTCTGGCAAACTTTTTTCCTTTTAATGCTGCTTCTTGCTCCAAATTTTCCAGCATCTTTGGGGTCTGTTTTCTGGCACGTGATGAACGTCTTAGTTCATCTGTTTGGGCTATATTTGTTTGAGGCAAGACTAATGCTATATCAGACTCTTCTACCTGAGACAGGTTCCTTTGCTCTTCAACTTCTACTCTATCTAACTTTGCATCCTCTGACAGTGGCATGGTACAGATGGAGCAGGGTTAGCACTCCAGCTCTTAACTTAAATTTCTTAACTCATCGCGTTATCTTGAGACAAAAGCCATTGAAAAGCAATTGAAGGTGTTTGCTTAGATTAGATAACACAACTCAGAAATCTCAGAAAACAGGAGTGTTAACTCTACTCCATGTAATACTAGGCACAGACATTTTACTTTAAATACTATAACAATCAATACAAATATTAAAGGACCTTTCACTTTAAATGCAATATTGACAAATTCAGAAATAAATGACTTTCATTTTAAATGTAACAGCGATAAATGCAGGCAATAAATGACTCACTTTAAATGCAAGAGAGTCCGTGTAATACAAACTGTCCTTTGTTTTACTTTAAAGTCTTTATCTGAACACAAAAATGTCTCTTTATGCCAAAGCCTATATGCAATTAAAAGTAATAAAAGGAAAGCTCTGACCTTATTCTGAAGAGCAGGATACTGCGATCTGAAGGTTGCTGAAACAAATGTCTGACTTAAAGCAAACTTGTTTTTTCTTGATGTGATGCGATGCTCTGCGCTGACTTGCGATGCTCTGTGCAGACCAGCGATGCTCTGCGCCGAGTTGCGATGCTTTGTGATGACTTGCGATGATTTGTGATGACTTGCGATGCGCTGGCTTGGATACGCTGCTGCAGGCTTTGGGCCTAGTGGTGGGAAACTAGCTTACTGCAGTACATGGTCTCTCCGTGGATAGCGGTGCAGGCACTCTAGCTCTGGACTTTGGCCTACCACCATGCTTCTCTTTCTCTCTCTAGGGATTGCAGGAGGGTTGGCTCTCTTTCTCTGACTATTTTGCCTTTGTTCTGCACACGTTCTATGGCCTTTATGTTAGCTCCGCTGAGGTGTCTTTGCTTGTTCACTCAGGGAACAGTTGCTGCGAGGCGGTAAATGCTGGCACTCCGCTGCTCTAATGTGCTCTTTACTGTGCAAGTTGAGGAGCGGTATCACTTCGCCCTCTGAGGGGAATAGTTCCACTGTGGCAGGCGCAACACTATGAAGTGCCTTTTGCGCCGTGGCATTAGAAGAATTTTGATATCTCTGACTTTTAGTCTAACCAGACTGTCTATCACTCTGTAATTCCTCTAGCGCCGTTCTATGGAAACAGTAGGTTTAAAGAGCACACCAAATGCTTCAAATAACTTCTTTATTAACTTCAACTTTTCTTCATATATAACACTGCCGCCTCCGCAGCAGATAGTCCATGTACAAAACACGTGTTGAAAAGATATCACAAAATGGCGGTATGCATAAGATGGTGGTTCAACTGTTCAATCTTGTCATTCAACATAAAATGGTGGATATATTTCTCACTTGAGTATCTGTACTCTCACTTTAAGTTATTTAAGCTCTTTATGATCTCTCTGAGAGGTATATCTGAGGTTAACCAATAGTTCACTTGCTGAATTTGGTCACAATTTGCAGTATGCAGTTAGCAGTAACTATTTGCAGATTGGTTGAGTATGATCTAGTATGGTTGTATGCAATTTGGACACAAAATATACCAGTTATATGACATCCAAAACATGATATCACAGTAAATAACTGCTTTTGTCTTTAACACATAAACATAGGAACTGTATTAAGGCTATTGTCAGGTCTAGCTGTATACACATATAAGCTATACTAGCAACCTAGGACAGGTCCTAGCTGGCCAGCTACAGCTACCTCTGCACCCCCTATAGCTTTGCTCCTGCATACACCATATGAAAGTTCCCCAAAATCCCATGCAATCAATAGTATTATTGCAATATACATGCGATAAAAGTATTGTACGTTTTTTATGTACATTAGATTTTGCTATTTGGTAGTGCCCCCTGCTGTTTATGCTGTGGCAGAAATTTTGGTCCACCTCCTTCTACATTTAAGTGGTGACTAACATGCTCATACCTCTCATACCTACTTCTAAATTAATCCATATACAGTATAAAGATATACCTACATCTAAACAGTGGGAATGGAAACTTGGGGGAAGGGGGCAATGCACTCCAGGGAGATGCAGGTTCTTGACTGTCACATATGGTGAGCAGTGATGGCCAGTTCGCCGTGTTCGCCAACGAACACATGCGGGCTGCCATCTTAACTCACAAGTCCGGCGATGCACCGGTAAGTCCTTACCTGTGCCTGCACCGCAAGCCGGTCTGAAAGAAATGCGGTCACTCGGAGTAGGCAGTTCCGAGAACAGCCCGATAAAGGCCCCCGGTGGCTGTTCTCAGAACTGCCAGCTCCCGGTGACCGCATTTGTTTCAGACCGGCTCGCGCACAGGTAAGGACTTACCTGTGAATCGCCGGACACATGCGGGCGAACACGGCAAACTGGCCATCACTGATGGCGAGCTGCTGCCCACCCACAGAACTGAAGAGACCAGAGGGACAGGGAGGCGTGTAAAAAAGAGGAAAAGGTTGAAAATTACGCTTTGTTAGACCATTCCTGATGAAGAGACCTTAGGCTACTTTCACACTGGCGTTTTGAATTCCGTTTGTGAGATCCGTCTTAGGGATCTCACAAACTGCTCAAAACGGATCAATTCAGCTCTAATGCATTCTGAATGGATAAGGATCCGTTCAGAATGCATCAGTTTGGCTCCGTTCTGCCTCCATTCCGCTCTGGATGTGGACACCAAAACGCTGCTTGCAGCGTTTTGGTGTCCACCTGGGGATGCGGAGCCAAACGGATCCGTCCTGACTTACAATGTAAGTCAATAGGGACGGATCCGTTTTCACTGACACAATATGGTGCAGTTGAAAACGGATCCGTCCCCCATTGACTTTCAATGCAAGTCAGGACGGATCCGTTTTGACTTAGACTTTTTTTTAAAAGGGAATAATGCAAACGGATCCGCTCTGAACGGATACAAGCGTTTGCATTATAGGTGCGGATCCGTCTGTGCAGATACCAGACGGATCCGCACCTAACGCAGGTGTGAAAGTAGCCTAATTCGAAAGCTGTTCTTTAATGTAATTTCTTTAAATTTAGACATTAAAGGTATTATAATTCCAAGCCTATTATTTTGTTTCTCCTACTAAGAGCAGTAAGACATTTTTTCAACTAGATAACATGGTATCAAACTTTATTTCTGCTGTTTCTGTGTAATGAATAAAACTACAGCTCCAGGAATTCAGTGGCATGTGTGCAGTCCTGCCTCCGCCATAGAAGTGCCTCTTTCTCTACTCTCTACTAAAACCTCTCATGATCAGTGGCAGGGACAGTGGATCTAGCCCCCAGAATGGGACATCACCGATGATGGGCCATATATCAGGGGACTGTAATACTGAAATAGGAGCACATGATCAGTTTATTTTCAAAGTGACAAAAGAAAAAACATATGTGTCAGAGAACCCCTTTAATATAACATAAAAATTGTTTGAGAAAGTTCATACTTAGTGAACTTAGAAGGTGATACGATAGTGACCGTTTTCAGTGTTTGCTTGGAGTAATTTAGACCTCATCATTACTAACAAGGCCAGACTCGGACTATGGAACTATAAAAAAGACCTGGCACACAAATTGTACCAGCTACCCCCATAAGAAATCAATACCGCAGATAAGTAGTGGTGTGTGGTAAGCAAAATGTTGCTTATTTGGTCATGCACCTTATCACTCCTTTAAAGGGATTCTGTCACCAGGTTTGGGGCTATAGAGATACGGACATGCACGGCTAGATCACCGCTAGCATGTCCGCAATATATGTGTCCTATAGGGCTGTGTGGTTTTAATTTCTTTAAAAAAGGATTTTATAGATATGTAAATGAGTCTTGAATGTGTCCAAGGGGCTGCACTAACCTTCCTTGTGCCCAGCCGTGCCCAGCCACGCCCGCCTGTGAAGGAGCCCAGCACCGCCTATGTCTCCTCCTTTCATCAACGATAGTTAGCCGTAATCTCGCGATGTGCGAGCTCGCGCATGCGCAGTTCTTTCCCTGAAGCTGATGCCAGCACAGGGAAGGAACACTATACCGGCACTGCGCATGCGCGAGCTCGCGCATCGCAAGATTACGGCTATCTATCGTTGATGAAAGGAGGAGACATAGGCGGTGCTGGGCTCCTTCACAGGCGGGCGTGGCTGGGCACGGCTGGGCACAAGTAAGGTTAGTGCAGCCCCTTGGACACATTCAACACTCATTTACATATCTATAAAATCCTTTTTTAAAGAAATTAAAACCACACAGCCCTATAGGACACATATATTGCGGACATGCTAGCGGCGATCGAGCTGTGCATGTCCGTATCTCTATAGCCCCAAACCTGGTGACAGAATCCCTTTAACCCTAACCACACCATCAACACAACAAAATAAGTACAAGTGGAATAAACTACCCATGATGCTGGTAGTTACATGTGCAGCGAGCTGCCTAAAGAGCCAGTGCAGAGGATGAGAGTGGTAGTGGCCTTCATGAGATGTTGTTGTGTCACAGTGTTCTACCTCAGAACGTTGCTCCTTGAGGTTCGGTGCAGTGAAAAAGGTGATGATGAAAGGAACCAGGCAGAGACTGTTGAACAAAGAACTTCTTCCTTTACTGAGTGCAAAACAGATAGCAGACTCTCACCACACTCTCCCCTCTCCAATCTATTCTCAATGCAGCAGCCAGAGTCACCTATCTGTCTAACTGCTACTCCGATGCCTCTGTCCTGTGCCAGTCATTGCACTGGTTGCCCATACAGTATAGAATCCAATTTAAACTGCTTGTCCTCACCCACAAAGCTCTCCACAGTGCTACACCCCCTTACATCTCTTCCCTCATCTCTGTCTACCACCCTACCCATTCTCTCTGTTCAGCCGATGACTTGCTATTTACTTCCACCACAATCGAAACCTCTCACTCCTGGCTACAAGAGTTCTTCCGAGCTGCACCAGTTCTCTGGAATGCCCTCCCCTAAAAATCCCTAATATGTCCCTAACTAATGCCTCAACCCATAGGAACACCCTGATGGTGGGTGGCCTGTGGTCCCGTGCCTGCCCTATCTTACCCTCGCAATGCCCTAAATTTTTCCAACGCGTTTCCCCAGTAACTGGTTCATAAGAGGAAAAATGAGGCAAAAAGTACTAAACAATTTGGTCCAAAAAAACTACACAGTAACAAACTGATAATCAAACCATCAAAAGCTAACGATACAGTTAAATCTGGTTGTTAATACATTAAATATATGAAGCATCTATTTTTACACACATCAATCAATACACGTGATCAGGCCTAAAACTCAATAAACATTGATTGTAACAGTTCTCAGTAGATGCATTTCACAATCTGATTAAGGAACGTAAACACAGAGAGTTTATCAAAGACTTGAAAGAAGTTAAGGAGAACAGGGACTACCAATTTAATAATAACTCAGGTCTGGCTTGGAATCAGAGGTCTACTCATCTGAGGTAGAAGCCTCGGACTCTGATTCAACTTACTACCAGAGGATTAATAGTAATAGTTTGAGTCGCAGTCGGTCAGGCAGACAGGGGAGGTAGAAGATGGCAGGGATGGGGAAGCCAGAGGGGAGGAGGAACTGGTGGAGCACCATTGTATCCCTCACCCTCATCTGGACAATCTGTTGTTGCGGTCCCCCCCAGCTCATCCAATTTTTTAACCAAAGATCCCATACCTTACCAACTGAGAGACCTGGCAAGGATGGTGGAAGGGACCAATTGAAAAGACAAGATAAACTAGAGATTGTCAATCTTTCATCATATACATTGAATAATATTGAGTACAACCTCTTTCAAAGAGGGCTCTCTTTTGTTCTGACCACCAGGTTTAATACCTTTACATGGGTCAAGGACTTACATTTGTTTGCTAGGATACTAAAATGGGACAAATTTATGAAAAATTAAAATAGACAACTATGTGAACAATTAGGTGTTCAACATAGCGATCTGCCTGATATACAGATTCTAGCAGATCTCTGGGAGAAAGGGTTGAGATCACCTGGACAGGGCCCATTTACAGAGTTGAGGCCAAAAAGTAAAAGATTACCACCTCCAATGACCTCTGATCATATTGACATCTTTCTGGAAATGGTTATCACCGAAATAAAGATAACATATCCTCCCGTCCGCTATCATAATACCTCTAATGATGGCGTCTCTTATTATTCAGTAATTAAGCCAGCAGACAAAGGGGGAATCTGGTGGTGATGGATACTAACCATTACCGATAGATGTGTCTTGATCTGTTATCTTACAAGAAATGTTATAGGACCCTGACCATGGAGCCTACTGAATCCTTTCTGGGGATTTTAAAGGAAATTCTTGACCATGCATCTTGTAAATTAATTGGGGAAATGGAACATCAATATATGCTCCCGAACACCCCTAGCATTGCTACCTTTTATGGAATGCCCAAAATCCATAAGGGGGTATCCCCATCGTGTCGGGGAATTAGTCATTAACCCGCAATTGTGGTATTTACATTGACAGAATCCTAAGCCAGTTTGTATTGTTGTTGCCGTCCTACACCAGACACACTATGAACTTCTTGAGGAAAATAGAGACCCTACATTTTGACTCAGAGTATATGTTGGCAAGTATAGATGTTGAATCGCATGCCGAGGGCCCGAGGGCCACCTCTTATTTTCTGAAAACCCGAGGTGTCCAATTCAATAGCCATAATCAATTTGTTGTGGATCTTTTGGAATTCGTGTTGTCACATAACTATTTTTTATTTGATAGTCGCTTTTACCACCAGCTCAGGGGGACTGCTATGGGGAGCCCCTGTGTGCCCTCATATGCAAATCTCCTCCTGGGCTGGTGGGAGGATACCTGCATTTTTCCGGACAGTCCAGTATGGTGGACAGAGAAGATAGGGTTTTGGACGCAATTTATTGATAACATTTTATTGATATGGAAAGGAAATCTTTGTGAACTTAAGGAATTTGTGAATATTTTGAATACCAACAGTATAGGCCTCTCCTTTACGTATAAACATAGTGACCATAGAATTACCTTTTTTAGATGTGGAAGTGACTAAACAAACCAACAGGCTGACTACTACAGTATTTAGAAAACCTACGGCCACCAATAGTCTGTTACATTGGTCTAGTTACAATCCCCCGGCGCTCAAGAAGGGCATACCTAAGGGTCAGTTCTTAAGGATGAGGCGGAATTGCTCAGACTTGTAGGGATTCCACCACAAACCAAAAAATCTTCAGGAGAGATTCAAAGATAGGGGTTACCCAGAATCTGTCCTACGAGGAACATTTAAACATGCAAGGGATCAGGACCGAAATAAATTGTTAAATCCTAAAGTTAAACCGCGGGGCCAGGATGATAACATCATTCGTATTATCTCTACCTTTGATGCAGCAAATAAGGAGATTAGGAATATCCTAAACGAGTTTTGGCCCATTTTACAAATGGACCAAGATCTCATTGGTGCGATCCCTCCGCAGCCGAGCATCAGTTTCCGCAAAGGGGCGAAGCTTGCGGGACCATCTTGTGCACAGTCATGACTCTAGCCCTAAACAGGCGGGCACATGGCTTAACCGTAGGCCTTTAGGAATGTTTAAATGCGGCAGATGTAGAGCCTGTAGCTTCATTTCCAATACCAAAACTAATACCTGTTCCACCACTGGACGTAAATATACAGTAGGGACCAAAAGTTTGGACACACCTTCTCATTCAAAGAGTTTTCTTTATTTTCATGACTATGAAGGCATCAAAACTATGAATTAACACATGTGGAATTATATACATAACAAACAAGTGTGAAACAACTGAAAATATGTCATATTCTAGGTTCTTCAAAGTAGCCACCTTTTGCTTTGATTACTGCTTTGCACACTCTTGGCATTCTCTTGATGAGCTTCAAGAGGTAGTCCCCTGAAATGGTCTTCCAACAGTCTTGAAGGAGTTCCCAGAGATGCTTAGCACTTGTTGGCCCTTTTGCCTTCACTCTGCGGTCCAGCTCACCCCAAACCATCTCGATTGGGTTCAGGTCCGGTAACTGTGGAGGCCAGGTCATCTGGCGCAGCACCCCATCACTCTCCTTAATGGTCAAATAGCCCTTACTTTTAAAGTTTTCCCAATTTTTCGGCTGACTGACTGACCTTGATTTCTTAAAGTAATGATGGCCACTCGTTTTTCTTTACTTAGCTGCTTTTTTCTTGCCATAATACAAATTCTAACAGTCTATTCAGTAGGACTATCAGCTGTGTATCCACCTGACTTCTCCTCAAAGCAACTGATGGTCCCAACCCCATTTATAAGGCAAGAAATCCCACTTATTAAACCTGGCAGGGCACACCTGTGAAGTGAAAACCATTTCAGGGGACTACCTCTTGAAGCTCATCAAGAGAATGCCAAGAGTGTGCAAAGCAGTAATCAAAGCAAAAGGTGGCTACTTTGAAGAACCTAGAATATGACATATGTTCAGTTGTTTCACACTTGTTTGTTATGTATATAATTCCACATGTGTTAATTCATAGTTTTGATGCCTTCAGTGTGAATCTACAATTTTCATAGTCATGAAAATAAAGAAAACTCTTTGAATGAGAAGGTGTGTCCAAACTTTTGGTCTGTACTGTATCATCAAAGATTTTATTAACTATAGAAGTAAGGGAGTGGTATATCTGTGCCAATGCTCATGTCCAAAGGATTACATAGGGAAAACATTTAGAGAATTGCGACGAAGAGTGTGTGAACACGTTAATGATATTGACAGAGTAGTTCAATTTCAGGTACAGGTAATCAATATAAAAATAATTAAATCAATCAGTCGACACACAGAGATGATCAGGTGTGATATGTCTGTGGAGATATCTTTTTTAAGACCGCCCAAACTCTTTATTATATACCCTTAACATATGGGAGTTACATGGGGGTGTTCAGGGCGGTTACACTGCATATTATTGGACAATGTAAATTACATAATTGCACATAATATATATTGGCAATGTCTTATAGTCATATTAGGTAATAGATCCTTGAGACAAGACTAACTAAAAGTCAGGTTCTCATGGACAGAATCCAACTTTACCACATATTGCAGCCATCTGTGTCATTCCTTTGGAAAACAATTCCTAGAAGTACATTTCTCAACATTCTTCATTGTTGTATGAAAAACTCCCTTTTCCTCATATTATGCTGACACATCCAGCCTTTAATGAAACAACATCTTTAATCAGGCCTAGTCACAAGACAGGGGAATGTGATAAAAGTCACAGTTCTAAAGGCATATTAGTAGTCATGTATATGATATATATACAGTCAGGTCCATAGATATTGGGACATCGACACAATTCTAACATTTTTGGCTCTATACACCACCACAATGGATTTGAAATGAAACGAACAAGATGTGCTTTAACTGCAGACTGTCAGCTTTAATTTGAGGGTATTTACATCCAAATCAAGTGAACGATGTAGGAATTAGAACAGTTTGCATATGTGCCTCCCACTTGTTAAGGGACCAAAAGTAATGGGACATAATAATAATCATACTTTCACTTTTTAATACTTGGTTGCAAATCCTTTGCAGTCAATTACAGCCTGAAGTCTGGAACGCATAGACATCACCAGACGCTGGGTTTCATCCCTGGTGATGCTCTGCCAGGCCTCTACTGCAACTGTCTTCAGTTCCTGCTTGTTCTTGGGCCATTTTCCCTTCAGTTTTGTTTTCAACAAGTGAAATGCATGCTCAATCGGATTCAGGTCGGATTCAGATTATGCAAAAATGATGAAGGATATATTTCAGACTGTCTCTAGGACGGAAAATATAATGGGGAGTATAGTGACGCAGATCGGGGCAGTACAAGCTGATGTCAGTATAATCCGAGGGGATATGGAGAAAATAAGAAAGCGAGTACATGAGATGGAAAAAAGGATTCCTGCTTTGGAGTATTCGGTAGAGAAGTTAGAGAAAGAGGTGTTATGTTTGAAAGAGTCAAATACTAAGATGGAACAAAAAATAATATATCAGGGAGATAGATCGAGGAGGACAAATATACGATGCGTAGGAATTCCAGAACGGGAGGAGGGGAATAACAGTATTGATTATATGGAGCGATGGATAAAAGGAAATTGTACTGAGGGTATTCTTTCTCCCATGTTCTCTATTGAAAGAGCACATAGGGTTCCTGGGAAAAAAAGGGTCCCAGGTGATTATCCCAGACATATGCTGGTGAAATGTCTACTTTCCAAGGATCGGGATGCAATATTAGCAGATGCTAGAGTTTCTGATAAATATCAAATACATGGGGTAAAGATAAGACTATTTCCAGACTATTCGGCAGATACTAATGCACGAAGGAAAGAGTATATAAGTGTAAAAAAGAGACTAAGGGAAATAGGTTTGAAATATAGTTTACTCTTTCCTGCAAAGTTAAGAGTGGAATATAAAGGAAAGGCTGAATTCTTTCAGAAGCCAGCGGATGTAGATGAATGGTTAGATAGGATGGACAGTAGTTAGTGTATGGGGGAGGTTGGGGAGCCATTATGCTGAGTAATGGAGCTGCCTTGTCTGCTGATCCGTAGCGGGGGAGCTACTCAGAAGGGGGGTGGTGGGAGGGCAGAATTTTTAATTTTTTTTGGAGAAGGGAGAGAGGGGGGGCTTTTTTTTTTTTTTCTTCCCCCTCCGCTAGATGGTTAGGTTTGCCTCGTTAAATGTGAGCGGTTTGCGGGAAAGGATAAAGAGATATGCTGTCTTTGAATGGATTAGGAGGTTCTTGCCAGCCATCGTCTGCCTCCAAGAGACACACTTAGTTAAAGAGTCCCTCATATGGATGGAGAAGGGATGGAGAGCGGAAGGGTACCATTCGGTATATACTACCTATTCCAGAGGGGTTTCAATTTTTCAAATTCGAGTGTGTCACATGTGAGGCGGACGACTGTGGCAGGTACCTGTTTCTACATTGTAATGTGGGAGGGGTTAAAATGGTAATCGCAAATGTATATATTCCTCCACCATATAAGTCAGATGTGTTGTACGAGTTGCACAGATTTATGTTGAATAGACAGGAATGTATAATGATTGCGACAGGAGATTATAATGCTGTAATGGATCCACTCAGAGACAGAGTGTCTGGCGGAGGGGGAAGAATACAAAATGTAGATCTTTGCAAAATGGTCTTGGAGTTCAACTGGATTGATGTCTGGCATTACTTAAATCCAGAGGAAATAATGTATTCCTGTTACTCTAAAACACACCAAACTTGGTCAAGAATAGATATGGTTCTAGGAAATAAAAACTTAATGACCCAAAGTAGGATAAAGATAAAGTATTTGCCTATTGCTTTATCCAACCATAGTGCCATTGTAATGGATTTGGATTTGAACAAGAGGCAAAATATGCCACTGTTTAAGTTCAATCCCCATTGGTTAATGTATATCCCAGATAAAGAGAGTATAGGGCTGGAATTAAAAAACTTTTTTTTAGAAAATAGCGGTTCTGCTAAAAGATCTATAGTGTGGGATACGGCTAAGGCATACTTGAGAGGATGTCTGTTTAAAAAGGTGAACTATATAAAAAAAAATACCAAAGAAAGGGGTAAATTACTGGAAAAGAACTTAGAAGAAGCAAGATCCATATGTATAATGAATCCGACCGGAAATAATAAGAAGAAATGGGAGCAAGAACATGAAAATCTAAAAACATATTTTATGGATAAAACAAGGAAGGAATTGTTCTTCCAGGGGTTTCAGTTGGCTTCGGAGGGAGAAAAGGTTGGAAAAATCTTAGCAGGCATAGTGAAAAATCAGAAAGGGAAAACATGGATAGGGGCAATTAAGGACAATAGAGATGAAATAGTCAGTTCACCCGAGGGAATTAAAAAAGTCTTCGTTGAATATTTTGAGGAACTTTATAAGTCTAGGGTACAATACAACAAAAAATACCTGGACAATTATTTAGATCAGATTGTTATCCCCGAGATATCTAAAACACAAAAAGAATACTTGGATAAAGAAATTTCTAATTTAGAGATAGAGGAAGTTCTGGGCCAGGTGAAACCATTAAAATCACCAGGGTGCGACGGACTCCCCTTTGAAATATATAAAACTTTCTCGCAGGTGTTAATACCGGAATTAAGAGCGACATTGTGTGAGGCCCAAAAAATTGGTGATTTACCAGAATCAATGAAAGAAGCAATAATAACACTAATCCCAAAAAAGAGTAAAGAACAACTAGATCCTGGCTCATATAGACCAATATCTTTGCTGAATACGGACGTGAAGATTCTAGCAAAGGTTTTGGCAGGTAGGCTTTCTAAGGTGATTAAAGGTATAATCCAAGAAGATCAGACAGGTTTTATATCAGGAAGGACAATACACGCAAATATTAGAAGGCTGTACCTTAATATTGAAGCTAATAAAACAGAAGATGGCGAAAAAGCTATACTTTCACTGGATGCTCAAAAGGCTTTTGACTGCATCGAGTGGGAGTATTTATGGGCAGTATTGAAAAGGGTTGGTATAGGAGAGGTATTTATAAGATGGATTCAACTCATATATTCCAATCCTAGGTCCAGGGTGATGGTGGATGGGAGCTTGTCCCTGCCCTATGCCCTTCATAGGGGCACTAGGCAGGGATGCCCTCTCTCCCCATTATTATTCGCCATTGCAATAGAACCTTTGGCATGCTTGATAAGAAATAATAGGGAGTACAATGGTTTTCAGTATAGGGATGGAAAGGAAAAATTAATAATGTATGCCGATGATATTTTATTATTTTTGCACAATACGGGGGATGAGTTTAATAGAGTTATAATAGATAAGTTTTTTTTTTTTCAGGGTTAAATATAAATTGGGAGAAGTCCCATATGATGTTATTAGGGAAGGGGCTATCACAGAATTCAGCAAGGGTGCACGTGCTTGAGAAACACGAGAGCTTTAAATATTTGGGTATACAGATTTCTACAAATATTCAAGATTATGAGAAATTAAATGTACTCCTTTAATAAAAGAACTCAGAACCAAAATACACATCTGGAAAAAATTACCATTGTCAATTCAGGGCCGGGTGAATTTAATAAAAATTATTTTCCTTCCAAAAATATTATATACCTGTAAAACAGTAAACAACCGCAGATACCATAGTAGTACCCCCAGGTCTGGAGAACTACACCTGTAGGACATTCTCTATGGGACTGCTGGAGATACCCAAATATAACTCACATTTTTGGCAGTCCTAAGGGGAATGAAGGGAGCAGCAGGGTGCCTGCTTGGCCTGTTGCCCCATCAGCATGGGGGAATGAGACAGTTGTTCTTGGATTCCCACCGGTTGGACTTTCCACAGTTAGGGGATAACTTGAGAACTTGTTACAACCTGTTTAATATCCAACACCATGTGGCCAAATCTATGCCAAAAGTTTGCCATAATGTAAGCCATCCAAAGGTGTTATAAAATTAGACAATTTGACAATGTGGGCCAAGTTTATCATTCAGCATTAGCCAATTTAATTAATTTGGTGCATTTTTAGACTGCCTGATCTAAGTTTACACTGTCTAAGTATTGCCCCAATGTGTCTACTACATGAATTTACCATGACCAGTTGAGGAGTATGGACTTTAAGACAACTTAAAGAGGACTAAGGCTGGGTTCACATCACAGTTTATTTTCTCCGTTCTTCTGATCTATCAGAAGAACAGAAAAATGAAGAAGAAAAAAATGTGTCCTGTAAAAAAATGGATCCTGAGCATCATTTATGCACATTTGGCATCCGTTTAGCTGGGAAAATAAATGGCAATGTGAACCTTAAAGGGATTGTCTCACTTCAGCTAATGGCATTTATCATCTAGACAAAGTTAATACAAGGCATTTACTAATGTATTGTGATTGTCCATATTGCCTCCTTTGGGGAGCAAAGCTTGCAGAGCATGGTGCAGGACTTGTGAAGTTTGAGCTCCTCACCGTACCACTCGGCCGACTGCTGAATTAGCGACTATCTCCAGCTAAACATGGGTAAACTAACTAAGGAGAGGGGAAGGGAGCCAGAACTAACTCCCAGACCGAAAAAATCCAAGGGGGATTTGAATAAATACCTCCACAAGAAAGATTCCTCTCCGGTCTGCAGAGGGAAAATGGCGGTGGCTGAATCCCGCACGCACGGGATGAAGACTCCGATAGTGACAGCTCCTGCGCCTTCTCTGATGCACAGGGAGACCAAGACCCAATGCCGATAACAAGCACTCCCAAGCACTCCCTGACTCAAGCCTTGTCACCGGTGATGAGAGAGCTGGCAGACATTAAGGTAGAGATTAAACAAATGGGGCACAGAGTGGAGGCGCTTGAGGAAGGACAGGCCCCAGTAATGCAGTACAGTAAGGGGATGCAAACCCAATTGCGGTCTCTGAGCACCCAGATTGATAATACCTACCTATACCTGGAAGACCAGGAGAATCGCAGTAGAAGAAAGAACGTTCGGCTGCGGGGTATCCCTGAAGCAATAACGCCTGATGCCTTGCCGGATACAGTAAAGAAAATTTTTGCTATCCTAATAGGGCCTGAGCGAGCAGTTACTATTATCATTGAACGTGCTCACAGGGCACTTAGACCGAAACCTCCTGCAGGCGACCCGCCTAGGGATACAGTTTGTGCTCTGCTTAACTACTTAGATACCACAGCGATCATTAAAGCAGCTCGTGAAAAAGATGAAATATTGCTGGACTCTCATCCCATTTTGATATTCCAGGATCTGGCAGCCAGCACATTAGCCAAACGTAGAGCGCTTAGGCCACTGACAGAGGTGTTAAGAGCAAAGAAACTACCCATTTGGTCTCAGTACCACCATCAATGGCAGACAGATGGCGATAAGGCACCTGGATGACCTGACCAAGATTTGGGAGGCTTTGTCACCGTTGGATATACCTTCTTGGCTACCTTCTGCTTCCATGGAGGACTTACCAGCTATGGCCTTTTCCCAGAGATGGCACCCTTCAACTAAATTTAAGTCTCCTAAGCCGAAACCTTCCTCCAAGGACTGAAGGTGCCAGCTTAGTTAGCCAGAGACTGGTTGATTTCATGCATGAAGGCTTTCTTCTAAATGGCCTATAGTTTAAATAACTACAGGTTGTATACATTGAATGTCCTCAGCTGCTCTTTTAATCCCCTTTCAGTATTCCTATGGGGAACATGTTAATGTATAACTTGCTTTTACCTCTTCAGGTTGAAATATGCTATTATTACCCTTGCTGAGAGGGGACTTGGAGATGGGGGCTCACTCCTGGTTCTTGGTGACAAAGGGGCTGCCCACCTCTGACTCCTTTCCTTCAAGTCCTAACTTAGTCGTTTTATATAGATTATGTCTTACACTGGAATGACCGAGCGGGTGGAGATTCTGATATCATTTGGATAACTCCACTATGAGACCCCTTTTCCCCCGCACCTCTATTACAAGTTTTGTTATGTAGCATTACGCCTCAGTGTGTCGTTGGAGCTGTTGAGCTCTCTTTACTTGTTCATATTTCCCTTTAACCACTCAGTGCCTCTTATGCAACCCTCGAACCCAGCGAATTTCTCATGGCGGTTAGGTAGGCCCATCCTACAGATGCAATATGGCTGAGATCACCCTCATAACCCTTAATTTTAATGGTATGAATATTCCAGAGTCAGATATACCATACGCTGAGGAGAGAGAGGGCAGAGATCACCTTTCTTCAAGAAACCCATTTCAAGCACAGACACATGCCTAATATGATAAGTAAATGTTTCCCAAAGTGGTACCATGCTTCTTACTCTTCTGCGGCCAGAGGAGTTTCTATTGGTATTGGTAAAAATGTACCATTTATACTAGGATCTCAACTAATTGATCCAGAAGGAAGATACATATTTCTTAAGGGGAACATTTTAAATACCTCAGTTACTCTATATATGCCCCCAACATTAAACACGTCCAGTGGCTATTGATGACGTTTGATCTACTGAATACCTTCACAGAAGGTATCTTAATCTTGGGGGGAGATCTTAATCTGACATTAGATCATACTATGGATTCTACTTCCTCTGCCTCTCTTATTCCCCAAGCGTAGATACCCAAGCTACAAATTGCGCTGTCAGAACTAAGAGTGTCAGATGTTTGGAGAATATTCCATCCTGAGGGAAGGGATTACACTTACTACTTATCGGTTCATGGCTCATACAGATGCCTGGATTATATATTCCTTTTTAATAGTCTACTCACTACTGTTCAAAATGTAGCTATAGATTCTTTTACAGTATCAGATCATGCTCCGGTGTCATTGGGCCTAGTACTAAGGGACCTCCCACCTAAATCATGGACATGGCGCTTAAACAAGATATTTATTGAACAGAAAATGTTGGAGTATTTTTTCATTAATGATGCCCCTCACACCACTGCACCTGTCCTATGGGAACCGCATAAGACTGTCATCAGAGGGGAACTCATAGCCCTAGGAACTAGAGTGAAAAAACAAAGGTCTAAACAAATAGATTAGCTCTTGCTCCAAATCTCTACTATATTACACAAAACGACTAGGACAGCAGAACACTTAAATGCTCTTAAATCCCTATGTCCCAACTGAGGGATTTGTTAAACATTAAAACGGCCAAGGTACTGCAGTCCTTACGTTTCAAGTTCTACTCCCATAGGGATAAGGGATCAAAACTAATGTCTAGCCTCCTCCGGAAACAGAGAAATAAAACATTTATACATGCCATTAAAAACAAACAACAACTCCGTCCATCGCAAAGGAGTTCTGTAAATTCTATACCTCCTTGTACAACTTAGAGAAGTCAGATCTCACACAAGATGCCGATCTAACTCACTTGAATGACCGAATAGATTCCTTCCTTAAGTCCATTCAGATCCCCCAGCTCTCTGAAGAGCTTAGAACGCAACTTTTGCAGCCCTTTTCCATTGAGGAAGTGAATAAGGTTTTGAGCACAATCCCCGCCGGTAGGAGCCCTGGACCTGACGGATTCCCTATAGCATACTACAAGAAATTTTGAGATATTCTATCACCCCATTTTGTTAATCTCTGTAATTCTCTGTTACGAGGGGGAACCCTCCCACCACAGGCCCAGACAGCACGCATAACAATAATTCATAAGGAAGGGAATGACCCAGAACAATGTGGCAGCTATATGCCTATTTCCCTACTTAACATTGATTAAAATGGTGGGCTAAATTGTTAAGCCAACGCATAGCAGCTATGCTGCCTGGGCTTGTGGGGGAGGAGCAAGTTGGTTTTGTACCGGGTATGGAGGTTAGACACAATATTAGTAGGGTTCTACACGCTATATACCTTGCTAAACAATGAAGCACGCCTTTGGTCCTTCTTGGGACCGACGCCAAAAAGGCGTTTGATAGAGTGAGCTGGCTTTATATGGGAAAAGCGCTGGAATCTTTTGGCTTTCCAACTCAATATATAGCAGCCATATTCTCCCTATATTCCTCGCCCTCAGCTAAAATATTAGTTAATGGCTCTATGTCTGATGCCTTTCCAATTACAAATAGGACCAGGCAGTGTTGCCCTCTCTCTCCTACTCTCTTTGTACTGACCTTAGAGATACTGCTGTTGAAATTTAGACAATCAGCGGATATTAGAGGCCTACACATAGGTAATCACACACATAAAATGGCAGCCTTTGCCGATGATTTACTTTTACTGATCTATAACCCGCTAGAAGCGTTGCCTAAAGTGATGGACATCTTTAGAGAATTTGGTAGCATATCAAATTTTAAAATAAACTTTGAGAAGTCGGAGGCATTGGTGGTCTCCATACCACAGACACAAATGACCCAGGATTAAAGCATCCACAGCTTTTAAATGGCCTCAAACGTCCATTAAATACTTAGGCATAATGGTACCTGAAGACCCTAAATTATTGTTCCAGTTGAACTCTACACAGTTACTAGACTTGACAGCAGCGAATCAATGGATGTCGTATATCTGGACTTCTCCAAAGCATTTGACACTGTACCGCATAAAAGGTTAGTATATAAAATGAGAATGCTCGGACTGGGAGAAAACGTCTGTATGTGGGTAAGTAACTGGCTCAATGATAGAAAACAGAGGGTGGTTATTAACGGTACATACTCAGATTGGGTCACTGTCACTAGTGGAGTACCTCAGGGGTCAGTATTGGGCCCTATTCTCTTCAATATATTTATTAATGATCTTGTAGAAGGCTTGCATAGTAAAGTATCAATTTTCGCAGATGACACTAAACTGTGTAAAGTAATTTACACTGAAGAGGACAGTATACTACTACAGAGGGATCTGGATAGATTGGAGGCTTGGGCAGATAAGTGGCAGATGAGGTTTAACACTGACAAATGTAAAGTTACACACATGGGATGGAATAATGCAAGTCACCCGTACATACTAAATGATAAAACACTCGGTAACACTGACATGGAAAAGGATCTAGGAATTTTAATAAACAGCAAACTAAGCTGCAAAAAGCAGTGTCAGGCAGCTGCTGCCAAGGCCAATAAGATAATGGGTTGCATCAGAAGGGGCATAGATGCCCATGATAAGAACATAGTCCTACCACTTTACAAATCGCTAGTCAGACCACACATGGAGTACTGTGTACAGTTCTGGGCTCCTGTGAACAAGGCAGACATAGCAGAGCTGTAGAGGGTCCAGAGGATGGCAACTAAAGTAATAACTGGAATGGGGCAACTACAGTACCCTGAAAGATTATCAAAATTAGGGTTATTCACGTTAGAAAAAAGACGACTGAGGGGAGATCTAATTACTATGTATAAATATATCAGGGGTCAGTACAGAGATCTATCCCATCATCTATTTATCCCCAGGACTATGACTGTGACGAGGGGACATCCTCTGCGTTTGGAGGAAAGAAGGTTTGTACACAAACATAGAAAAGGATTCTTTACAGTAAGAGCAGTGAGACTATGGAACTCTCTGCCTGAGGAGGTGGTGATGGTGAGTACAATAAAGGAATTCAAGAGGGGCCTGGATGTATTTCTGGAGCGTAATAATATTACAGGCTATAGCTACTAGAGAGGGGTCATTGATCCAGGGAGTTATTCTGATTTCCTGATTGGAGTCGGGAAGGAATTTTTTATTCCCCTAAAGTGGGGAAAATTGGCTTCTACCTCACAGGATTTTTTTTTTGCCTTCCTCTGGATCAACTTGCAGGATAACAGGCCGAACTGGATGGACAAATGTCTTTTTTTGGCCTTATGTACTATGTTACTATGTTACTATGTTACTGAATAAGATATACAAAGATATATCCTTACTATTTATGTCTTGCCGCAACTTTTATATATGCTTCGCTCCCTCCCTCTCACTTTACCTAATTCATACCTAGCCACCCTGAAGACGCTCTTCAGTAGATTTCTCTGGGCTAACAAAAAAGCCAGGTTACCTTTTTCGCAACAAACGAGGAAGAGGAAGGTGGGTTCTCTCTTTCTGATCTCCCCACATATATACAGGCTATCCATTTAGAGAGATGGCTCACACTAGTACACCCTACTTCTAAGTCCATTTCGGTTGATATAGAAAAAAAAACGATGTTAGGGGCAAATAGAGAATATTTACTTTGGTCCAAAGCGCCCATGCCTTCTAGACACATACTTCCTAGTGCCTTAACCAGAAGCACTATAAATGTATGCTCTAAAAACACTGCTCTAAGAGACACTATCTTGCAGAAATTGGACTTTGAAACCACATGTAATAAATTTAGAAAATCTGCATCATCTCAGTTACCTGATGCTTCTTGGCTTGAAGTTTATACGCATTTACCTTGACTTCCACAAAAATGCCTGTCTGTACTATATAACTCCCTATCCTTAAACAATGGCACTCGGTGTCCCGTATATGTTGGGGAATGGGAAAAAGAACTGAACATTACACTAAGTGAGGTAGAGACCAAGTTTATATTGTCTCACTCCCATGGATTCTCCAGATGCGTCAGAGTCTAAGAGAACTCCTATAAGATACTATCCAGGTGGTACCGAACACTGGAATATTTATATAGGGTTCACCTTTCGCCCGCAGATCAGTGTTGGAGGTGTAATGGGGATGTCGGTTCTATCTCACATATATGGTGGTCATGTCCGGCACTCAACCATTTTTGGAGAGGTATAGAGGAAGCGATTAACAAAATTTGCCTAAACAAACTAAAACTGTCTGCTCCCTTGGTTCTGCTCTGGAAGCCGGAGAGCGATTTCAGACCAGCTAAAACTAATCTACCTACTTACATGATTACAGCTGCCAAGCTTCTCATACCAATGCAGTGGCGTGACACAGATCCCCCAACCATTTCAATGTGGTATGACAAAATGCATAACCTATGCCGTATGGAAGAATTAGCAAGTTGGGAAAATAAGACTAGAAAGTCCTTCCTTAACATCTGGAATCCCTGGCTGAGTCATGTTAAAGAGAAACACATACGCACACAATATGGGACTCCTATTACCTGATCCAAGAGGCAACAACCTGAGCCTCAATTAGTTAGGAGACGGTTTTGGAACCCCAACCTTAATATGACCCCATCATAGACGGGTATTTGAGATTTCAACCCCATTGCCCAGTCTGACAAGTATTATTTTGACTATCTTGACCATATTCATATCATTAACTAACTAAAGATGACACTTCATCTCAAGCCACATTTGCATACATCTTGCTTTATATATGGGAAATACCTACTTTCTATTTATGGGTTTACACTTTTCCTCCCCTATCTTTACCGCCACTTTTCCGGTCAGCTCTAGAAGATTGCAGATTACCACTTACTTGTGAAGTAGGGCTTGTGCCTCAGAAATTAAAGATACTCCTCTTCATTATGGTAATATTGCTTCCTGTATCTGTATGACTGGATGTTAATATAAATACAATTGTTCTGATTGTTTTGTCAAACTACCTTGTTATTGTACTCACTGTTGTGCACTTTTCTTATATGACTGATCTTGCTAATATGTACAACTACTGTGAACGATATTTCTTATAATAAAAAGAGATTACAAACAAACATATTGCCTCCTTTGCTGGCTGGATTAATTTTTCCATCACATTATACATTGCTTATTTCCATGGTTACAACCACTCTGTAATCCATTAGTGGTGGCCGTGCTTGCTCACTATAGGAAAAAGAGCTCCCACAGTTACAGCCACCAGAGAGGCCGGAGTCTTTTCCCATAGTGTACAGGCACGAGCACCCCTGCTGGATTGCAAGGTCTATGGCCAATCCACCCCTGCCTTTAAATCTTTGCTGAAACCATATTTAATAGCTGCAGTAAACATTTTATTTTTTAACGCAAACATCTGTAAGAAGTTATTTTTGGTATTATTAATTGTACCACTCACAATAGAGGATAAAGGCAGTACTGGGAAAGATTAAAAGAGAAGGACTTTGCAATAATGTTTCACAATGATACTTTAATACTGCAGAATGCGTCATGAGCTCCATAAACACTATTTAGGAAAATAGCATTGGTGGAAATAGCCTTGATAAATAAAAGCGAACATTCATTTTGTATATAAGCCCATTATGTAGGAAGAACTTAGAAATAAACAATGATGCAAAAATGTCCTCTGTGCCACTTAAACATACAAAAGTGCCTACGTGGGACATTGATAAGCAACTGGAAAACAAATCCGTAAACATGATGTTCTAGTACCTTAAACCTGCTCACTCCTCTTCTACAATGGGGAAGCTTAACATCGCTAAATCGTCTGAAAATAGATGACCTGTTAATCATTAAAAATATGGATTATTTTTTTTCAACCAAGTGACCACATTATCTTTTCTTAAGAGAAATTCAACCAAAACTAAATATATCTATTTAGTATGAAACAAAACTCACTTATTACCGCAGATCATGTGTAACTATGTGCAACCAAACCATATGGAGAATAAATCTATATGGCAAACAGATAAATGCTATTGGTTATACAGTATGTAGTATGTTTTCTTTATTCATATTGTTGACCATATGTCTGGTAAACAATAGAGAGGATTTATCACTTGCAAGACCTCTGTAGCATGAAGTGCAGGGCAACCATCCCATGAAAACAATGAAGGGAGATTTAGCAATGCTCCTGTCACGGAAGGTGAGGGAAGGAAAGCAAACCATACACAACTAACAGGTAACAAAACACCAGGCTAGGCCCCACAGCTAAGGAACAGGGAAAAGTCACCACCTGACAAACCCTAAGCCTTTCCCTGTCTGCTAACCAAATGAACAAATCCCAATGGTAGAAATGTTCATGTACTGGAACCTAATACCTGCTGCAACTGAAACAAACCCTAGGCTAGGGAGCAGGCGATAAGACAACCGGTTCCTTGCACGAGATGAAGGAACCAGTGTCTTCCTGAGGCCTAGCCAGGAAATACAACAAAAGGGAAGGAAAGAGGACTTATCTCAAGATGGACTGGGAGCAGGACATCCACCAAGCACCAGCAGAGAACTCCAGAAGAAACTATAAACCGCAAGGGCTATAGTGAGAGGCAGAGATACATTTCATCACTAACAAATGAGCAGAACCTGTGAGGAGGTGGGATTCTGCCCAACACCACAACAAAGCAATCTGTCAGATAGGCTCACGTGCCGCAAGTCTGACAGATCTTCTCAGATCACTCACATGGCAGGGCATGACAGCTCCATGCAGTTTTTGTTTTGATTCTGCACCAAATTCATCGGGCAAAAAACCCAGTATGAACAGGAACTTAGGGTATAGATACTCTTAACTGGAATGCATTAAAGGGGTTATCCCATGACTAATGCAAAAGATTAAAATCGGATACGAGATCATTTAGTACATGAAAACCTCTTTCTAACAAAGCTAGAACCGGCCCTGTACCTCACATTGATCCAGAGATCTTCCCATTCATTACTCTGCTAGATCTATATCAAGCTGAAAGCTCAAGGGAGTGTCTTTTCTGCTGCAGCTAAGGGGGCGCGTCTCAGCTCTCCCTATCACAGCTCAGGAGGCAGTTGAAGGGTGAAACTGAGCATGTGCGGCCATCTCACTCAGCAGGTCAAAGAAATAAGAAAAAAACCAGCAGGTGGCGCTATACAGATACATTTTATTGAATAACTCAGTGGCTATGCTAAATTTTTTATTACATGCAATTAAAAAAGTATTCAGATCCAGGTGCTGGTTTGAAAACTTTAGAATATTTTTCGAGAGACAACCCCTTTAAACACTTTCTAGTGCATTTAAATGTATGCCTAAATAACACTCTTGATATACAGGGAGTGCAGAATTATTAGGCAAATGAGTATTTTGACCACATCATCCTCTTTATGCATGTTGTCTTACTCCAAGCTGTATAGGCTCGAAAGCCTACTACCAATTAAGCATATTAGGTGATGTGCATCTCTGTAATGAGAAGGGGTGTGGTCTAATGACATCAACACCCTATATCAGGTGTGCATAATTATTATCCTTTCCTTTGGCAAAATGGGTCAAAAGAAGGACTTGACAGGCTCAGAAAAGTCAAAAATAGTGAGATATCTTGCAGAGGGATGCAGCACTCTTAAAATTGCAAAGCTTCTGAAGCGTGATCATCGAACAATCAAGCGTTTCATTCAAAATAGTCAACAGGGTCGCAAGAAGCGTGTGGAAAAACCAAGGCGCAAAATAACTGGCCATGAACTGAGAAAAGTCAAGCGTGCAGCTGCCAAGATGCCACTTGCCACCAGTTTGGCCATATTTCAGAGCTGCAACATCACTGGAGTGCCCAAAAGCACAAGGTGTGCAATACTCAGAGACATGGCCAAGGTAAGAAAGGCTGAAAGACACACAAGCTGAACAAGACACACAAGCTGAAGACACACAAGCTGAAACGTCAAGACTGGGCCAAGAAATATCTCAAGACTGATTTTTCTAAGGTTTTATGGACTGATGAAATGAGAGTGAGTCTTGATGGGCCAGATGGATGGGCCCGTGGCTGGATTGGTAAAGGGCAGAGAGCTCCAGTCCGACTCAGACGCCAGCAAGGTGGAGGTGGAGTACTGGTTTGGGCTGGTATCATCAAAGATGAGCTTGTGGGGCCTTTTCGGGTTGAGGATGGAGTCAAGCTCAACTCCCAGTCCTACTGCCAGTTTCTGGAAGACACCTTCTTCAAGCAGTGGTACAGGAAGAAGTCTGCATCCTTCAAGAAAAACATGATTTTTATGCAGGACAATGCTCCATCACACGCGTCCAAGTACTCCACAGCGTGGCTGGCAAGAAAGGGTATAAAAGAAGAAAATCTAATAACATGGCCTCCTTGTTCACCTGATCTGAACCCCATTGAGAACCTGTGGTCCATCATCAAATGTGAGATTTACAAGGAGGGAAAACAGTACACCTCTCTGAACAGTGTCTGGGAGGCTGTGGTTGCTGCTGCACGCAATGTTGATGGTGAACAGATCAAAACACTGACAGAATCCATGGATGGCAGGCTTTTGAGTGTCCTTGCAAAGAAAGGTGGCTATATTGGTCACTGATTTGTTTTTGTTTTGTTTTTGAATGTCAGAAATGTATATTTGTGAATGTTGAGATGTTATATTGGTTTCACTCCGAAAAATAAATAATTGAAATGGGTATATATTTGTTTTTTGTTAAGTTGCCTAATAATTATGCACAGTAATAGTCACCTGCACACACAGATATCCCCCTAAAATAGCTAAAACTAAAAACAAACTAAAAACTACTTCCAAAAATATTCAGCTTTGATATTAATGAGTTTTTTGGGTTCATTGAGAACATGGTTGTTGTTCAATAATAAAATTAATCCTCAAAAATACAACTTGCCTAATAATTCTGCACTCCCTGTACGTCTTGCTCATATGGACACTTTAAAATATATAATCTTGATACATCAACATACACAATGAATGGAATCGAGGAAAACAGTGTGATTTGAGCCTTACTGAACAAAGATATCAAACGCACACTTGACTATTTATGGCTAGTTTTAAGAGAATCTCCATTAGAGCATGACAATAATGGAGCCATTGACTATAATGGGGTCCATTCAGGTTTTTTCTTTTTTTTCAGCATGTAGGACCTTTTTGTCTGTTCTTGTAGGCAAAATCTGCAAAGGAACCTAAGAAACACGTATGTGAACATGCCTTTAAAGTGGTTGATCAACCTGGAGGGACTTTAGGGCAGGCTCCCCCCAGGGTGCCAGACCTGTCGAGGGAAGCATACTTATCTGTTCCCTACCACTCATCCCTCCAGTCTTTGCCAATCAACTTCCTGTTTGACTCGGGTTATGTGGGCACTGCAACCAATGACTGGCTACAGCTGTGACATGACCCATAAGAGACATATCAGATAGGAAGTTGGCGTGCGAGACGGGAGGGAGTCAGTGATGGCGGGGGAGTGAGGGACCAGAACCCAGCAGTGGGGAGCAGGTAAATATGCCCTAGTGGCCCGGGGGGAAGGGAGTCTGCCCCAAAAGCCCTCCAGGATGAACAACCCCTTTAATAATGAGTGAAGATTGAACACTGTTAGCCCATAATAAAGAGAACATCTCTGTCTTATTTAAGTTCCTGAGCAAACGTAGTAAAAGTAACGCTGACACACATTCACTGTATTCACAGTAATCTAGTCCCTTGGTGCCATTATGGCACTGACTCACCTCCTCAGGCTCTGACTGGAGAGAGGACTTTCTTCTGAACTAGGTCCTCCAAATCCTCTTGGGGCTGCTGGCCTGTTGCTGGTTGGCTTCTTCTAGCCACAGGGGCAGGAGGGGCACTGGCTGTGGTGCTCAGAGGTGGGCAGGCGAGTTTGAACACACAGAGGCTTCGGGGTGCTCCTGCCTCCTCCTTGGTGGGCCCTGGAGTCAATGGCGTGTGACTGAGTTGATTAGTGGCATAGCAGTCCCCACTCACTGCTGTTCCAGCAATCTGCTTAACACTAAAGACTGTATTACACTGGCCGATATTTCGGTCGATAATCGCTAACGAGCATTCACATGAATGCTCGTTTGCGATCATCTTGCAGTGTGATACTGCTGGCGATTGCCCGATAAACTAGCAAATGCTTGCTTATCAGAAACCTATGATTTTTAAGCATCAGCAAACCACTAAACAGTATGGGGACGAGCGATGGAACGATTTCTTCTGACAATTGCTTGCTGATCTGCCTGTCTAATACAGGCTTTAGTAATGCAGTGGAGAGGAGAGGGAGCAGAATCCCTCTTCTTTCTCCTCCCTCTCTGCTTTGTGTTCACGTGTGGGACATGGACTTCCTGCGAGCTTCACTGAGTCAACTCATACTGTATGCAGACTGTTTCAGCCATTGGCTCCTTACACCATATTCCCTGGTTACCTGAAGGAGGAAAAACTGTAAAAAACAAAAACAAAAAATAAAGAATATGAAAAACAAATAAAACACTGCGCGCTATCAAGTAAACAGGCAGCCAAAGAACTGCATAACCATCTACCACCCAATCATGCAATGCCGCAGAAGCGCTACAAACATGAAAACAATGTGTCCAGGTCCTACCTTGGCGCACGTGTGTTTGTAGCGGTGCAATGTTCTGCAGCGGTCCTCCTGTTGTGTTCTCTGTAGAGCAGGGGAAGCGGATCCAAGGGGAGGGGATGGCTAGCATAGGCTGTCTGGTATTAGTATTATAGTAAGTATTGGGAATCTTGCCCCGGCCGGTGGCAGAATATTCCTGTTACCTGTGGGTTAGTGCTCACGTCTGAGCGAGTGACGTCACCGCAAGTAAGCTACGGATTGTAGTGGGAGTCAAACTTCCAACGCGTTTCGAGTACAGGCGGTACTCTTCGTCAGGGAACGTTACACCCACTACGTATGTTCTCATTATTTATAGTCCATGCTGTGCCTCTTTCCCTCCTCCCCGTATCAATTATTGCTATTCAAAACCAAATAGCTCGATTTCTGAGTTCAAGCCCTTTGGCAACATTGTATCTAGGTTAAATATCCATTCTGTCTCTTTTTTTGATTGCTTCTTAATGTAGTCTCCACCCCGGAGATCCATTTCTATCTTTTCTATACCCATAAAAGACATGCCTTCTATTTGTCCTCCATGTAACTCCGTGAAATGCCTAGATAGGGGGTGTCCTATTGATTTTTTTCTTATGTTATTCATATGTTCACTTATCAGTTTTTTTTATTTTCTCTTAGTGCGTCTAATGTACAGTTTATGACAGGGGCATTTAATCGCATAAATAACCCCTTCTGTGTTACAGGAGATATGTCCCCTTATCTCCTGTTCAAAACTACCCTCATAGTTATTTATGTGTTGTATTTTCACTGTATTTCTTGCTGTACTTTTACATGGGGCATATTTTTTACAAGGGAAGAAGCCTTGTGGGAGATTACTCTGAATATTCCTCTTTTTACCTAGTATACCTGCTCCTTTACTAGTTGAAGCAATCTTGTTGCCTATGTTCGTTGCCCTTTTGTACAGGGAGTGCAGAATTATTAGGCAAGGCTCAAATCACACTGTTTTCCTCGATTCCATTCATTGTGTATGTTGATGTATCAAGATTATATATTTTAAAGTGTCCATATGAGCAAGACGTACAGGGAGTGCAGAATTATTAGGCAAGTTGTATTTTTGAGGATTAATTTTATTATTGAACAACAACCATGTTCTCAATGAACCCAAAAAACTCATTAATATCAAAGCTGAATATTTTTGGAAGTAGTTTTTAGTTTGTTTTTAGTTTTAGCTATTTTAGGGGGATATCTGTGTGTGCAGGTGACTATTACTGTGCATAATTATTAGGCAACTTAACAAAAAACAAATATATACCCATTTCAATTATTTATTTTTACCAGTGAAACCAATATAACATCTCAACATTCACAAATATACATTTCTGACATTCAAAAACAAATCAGTGACCAATATAGCCACCTTTCTTTGCAAGGACACTCAAAAGCCTGCCATCCATGGATTCTGTCAGTGTTTTGATCTGTTCACCATCAACATTGCGTGCAGCAGCAACCACAGCCTCCCAGACACTGTTCAGAGAGGTGTACTGTTTTCCCTCCTTGTAAATCTCACATTTGATGATGGAC